>NC_138553.1:72769090-73426590 GCF_964273705.1 Natrix helvetica
TATTGGTTGATAGATGAACTGATAATTCTAAGTACAATAATTTGTTCATACAAGGTATTTTCTTCCCCTTGAATATTTAACCATAATTACCTTACTACTTTCCAAGGGTCACATTTATTCAGTCTCAGGGACATCTATAAAGGTAAATGTAAAGATTCTGCTTGCAGATATGTGCTAGTCATTTCTGACTCTAGGGGGTGGTGCTCATCTCTGTTTCAAAGCTGAAGAGCCAGCGCTGTCCGAAGACGTCTCCGTGGTCATGTGGCTGGCATGACTAAATGCCGAAGGTGCATGGAACGCTGTTGCCTTCCCACCAAAAGTGGTCCCTATTTTTCTACTTGCAATTTTACATGCTTTTGAACTGCTAGGTTGGCAGAAGCTGGGACAAGTAACGGGAGCTCACGCCGTTATGCGGCATTAGGTATTCAAACCACCAAATTGCCCACCTTTTCTGATCGTGATGGTGCAGTGGTTAGGTGCAGTATTGCAGGTTAATTTTGCCCACTGCCAGGAGTTTGATCCTGACCAGTTCAAGGTTACTCAGCCTTCCATCCTTCCAAGGTCAGTAAAATGAGGATCCAGATGATCAGGGCAATATGCTGACATGAGAAACCACTCAGAGTGTGCTGTAAAGCACCGTGGAACGGGATAGACCCTAGACTTCTATTCACATTTTGTTACACCGGTTTGCCCCATGCATGCACACCTGCTCACCTCGCATGCGTTCTCCTGTGCCCCTTCTGCACCTGTGCCCATCCTTCTGCGCATGCACTTTGCTTATGCGTGCTTTTAAAGCCTGAGGTGAGAATAACTGAGGAGGCGAAGTTCAACAAAACCCTTTATTTTAACTGAACAACTGATAGGAACAAGCAAGCAACTGAACTCGTCTGACAGCTATTTATATGGGTAGCTGTCAGACGGGGAACCAATGGGAAATGTGTGTTTTTTTGCCGCCGGCCGGCAGATGCATCTGGGCCAATCAGAGGCGTTTCTCCTAACACCATCTGCTGGCCACGCCTGGAAGAACACAACACGTGCACCTTCCGCGCATGCGCCAGGCCTCAAAAATGTGCCTAAATAGGACAGTATAGAGCTGGGGCGGGTGGGCAGACCCATCTGTGATTTCTGCTACCGGTTCTGGTGAACCGGTCCAAACCGGCTGAATACCACCTCTGGTAAGAACCAACTTTTGCAATGTTTGCCATTGAATTCAGGTCTGCCAGACAGGGGAATCAAATTATCAGAGATCCGCCTGCCTCCTTGCCTAGAAACATCCATGTAAAAACCAGAAACATTCTACACTCAATGCAAAATACTGGGAAGGTCATGAAAAAGTGCCCACAGGAAGCCAGTTCATACATGTTTGGGGCTACTTGCACATTGTTAGCACTTTGCTTTTCCTCTAGCTTTTCTTATTAAGTTGTTTGGAATGGGAGCAAGAAAGATGGATTTCAGCTGTTTCAACCAGAAACAGTCCAGCAAGAGCGTGTAAAGAAAGTGCATAAGCACATTAGTGAATATTGTTCACTAATGATCCCTGAGCCTGGATAATTCTGGTTTGAATTCCCTGAATGTCTGCAGATGTTAAGAACGGGGTGGATTATAGAAGAAGGAAGAGAGTTTGCAGCAAGAGACTTCTGTCTGGATCCTCATGTGATGCCAGCCACTAAGAGGGCTTCAGTTGCAGGTTTGACACATTAAAGGAGAATATCTGTAGCTCAGGGTGTCCTTGGCGCTCTCTGAGCTTGCTTGTTTTCTTACAGATGTTTCATTACCCAACTAGGTAACATCATCAATGCTAGTCACTAGCTCTAGCACTGATGATGTTACCCAGAGGTGGGCTTCAAAAATTGCAGCAACAGGTTCGTTGCCCTGTTGCCATGGTGGCTGTGGCGATGGTGGGTGTGGCCTAGTCGGCCTCCTGCACCATGATGGGGGAGGGACTTTTTCACCCTACCCTGGCTCCGGAGGCTTTCCTTGAGCCTCCGGGAGGGTGAAAACTGCTTCCCATGGGCTCCGGACTGTTGGAGGTGGGCAAGCAAGAGGCTGACACCGCTGAGGTAACTTTGACAGGTTTAATAGCAACAGGTCTTCACAATCAAATACAGGAGAGAATCAACGCTTTCCCTGCTTGACAGCTATTTATATGGAGCTGTCAAGCGGGGCAACCAATCAGGAGAGGGAAAAGGCCCGCGCTTAGCCAAGCCGCGTCTTATCCAATCAGACGCGGCTTGGCTGTTGCCGGCAGTCAGGCAGGGTAAGCCTGACGTCATTGGGAGAATACTACACGGACAATCTCCAGAGACCGGAAATGGGCCGATTTTCAGACTTCTGGAACCTACGGCAGGCCCATTTCCCCCCTCCTCACAGGCCCTGAACTTACCTGGCATGATGAACAGGCCGCGTGGAGACTCCTGGGAGGGATTAGGTAGGAGGGGCAGGGTGGGGTGGGTGTGGCCAGCCAGGGTTGGCATTTGGGGGTTTGCTGAACTGGGCAGAATCCTAACTAGAGGATCGCCTGAACCCATGCGAACCCCCAGTCTCATTGCCCACCCCTGATGTTACCTAGCTTGGGCAACGAAACCTCTGCAAGAAAACAAGCGACCGGTAAATATCTGAAATTGCAACTGGTAGTTCCTACTTTGTCCTTGAACTGAGATGTGCGAGAAGCTGGGATGTTTTTAAATATTTCAAAACCCCTGCAAGGCCGAAATGTATGGTGTGAAAAGTAGGATGCATCAGAGTAAAACAGACGTAGTGACTCAGTAAATGTATAGAGAATTCAGGAGACTCTGAATTCCATGGATTTTCTTAATGTTTTAAATCCCTTCTTTTAATCAGGCTTTGAAATTGTGTGTGTGTTTGTGTGTGTGTGCGTATGTGTTTGTGTGTGTGTGAGAGAGAGAGAGACGGAGGGAGGGAGAGACAGGCAGGCAGGCAGAGACACTGAGAGAGAGATGGAGGAAGGGGAGTGTGTGTGTGTGTGTGTTGTATTTGTGCTGATAAATAAATAAAGGGAGACTAGTATAGATCTATTTCAAGCTATTTAGCTCTCATCAGCTAGCCATACCCTTACTGGAATTCGAACCTGGGCATATTTGGGCATACCAGGGATTGTAACACAAATACATACATATACATATACATATACATATACATATACATATACATATACATATACATATACATATACATATACATATACATATACATATACATATACATATACATACACACACACAATCACTTTGTAGGGTTAGCACAATTTCAAAGCCTGAATAAAACAAGGATTTAAGGCATTAAGAAAATCCATGGAACTCAGAGGCTCCTGACAAATTCTGCATTGACCCCCCCAAAGGAAACCGAGCAAGTCCTGTACACAAACAAAACGTACAATGGACTGTGTGTGTGAGTTTGTGTGTGACAGCAGATATTGGAGAAGCGAATGCTGACAACACAGTATTTTAACCACAGTGGCACTTTTCATCTTCCTCAAAATACCAGCGCAGCTGTGGTGCCAACAACAGCCTTTTCCCCACCCTCTTTTCAGTTAGCAAAGGAAGTGAGCCTGCACTGGAGAAGCATAAAAGTCATTAGAAAGCACTTTGCAGTACCAAATGTACTGTAGTCTTAAAGACGGGGTATTTTCAGCTGCAGTTTCTGCAAGACTACTCAATGCAGGCATCTGAATTTTAATGACCCATTAGGGCCAGTGGCTTGGAATTCTGCACCACTCCAGATGTCACACTGGGACAATGGCAGTTGTTGCTTGACAAAGAAGCTGATTTTTTTTTCTCTTATCTCTGTGTCCGTGGGTCATCTGAGAAAGAATCATTCAAGACAAAAAAGAAACAGCAGTCAAAAGAACGGCAAGGAATAAAACTGGAGCATTTTTCCCCGCTTAGGCAAAATGAATGTTGTTAGACAATGAATCAGTCACAGCAACAGAGCTTCTAAAGTATTTTCAGGGAAATTTGCCAAGCCGGGGGGGGGGGGGGGAGGGGGGAAATCTATACCTCCTTCAATTGCTTGGCAAAGCCCAGATAACATTTTCAGCCCTATTATTTTCAGTTAATTATTGATATTGGTGAGAAACACAGAAAACTACATGCCGTAAGCATTGTAAAACTTGCAAGATCAGACCAGGGGTGGGTTCCAGTGGGCACTACTGCCGGTTCGCTTTTAAAATTAAAATTGTGCAATTAAAATTGTTTTGCGCATGCGCAGAACCGAAAAACAAGATGGCGGCG
Source organism: Natrix helvetica (assembly GCF_964273705.1). Classification (NCBI taxonomy): domain Eukaryota; kingdom Metazoa; phylum Chordata; class Lepidosauria; order Squamata; family Natricidae; genus Natrix; species Natrix helvetica. The sequence goes on from NC_138553.1 coordinate 72,773,341, forward strand.
CCATAGGACAGGTTCAGGGGCGTGGCAGGCCCGGGTTCCTGCTGGTTCCAGTGACCCAGGCCGCCAAACCACTAACGGCTCAGCTGAACCAGTCCGAACCAGTAGGAACCCACCACTGGATCAGACGTATCAAAGGAATGCTATCAAACCCAGTCTATGAAGATTTCTGGGCAACAGCCAAGTACATTGATTTCCCATTGAAATCAATGAGGTTTCAAAGCATTTTATGCTATACATGAACTATATTTTCTTATGGAAAATAGCACTGTTTTTTCTGGCATCCCCGGGTCCAGGGGTGGGATCCTACCTGTTTAGCAACTGGTTCACTGAGTGGGTGCTTTGCGCCTGGCGTGCCTGACATGCGCCGTGCGTGCATGCACAATTCACAGGAAAACAGCTGAGGCGTGACAATCCACTCTGCCATGCCTATCAGCTGGGCTTCAAAAGGGAGAATATAGGTGAGTATAGCACAGGGGCAGGCCAAGCTGAAAGTTGGAGGGAACTGGTTCGCTCCCACCTGATAGTTGGAGCTACCAGTTCGCCCAAACCAGTCTGAACCAGTAGAATCCCACCCCTGCCTGGCTCATATGTTCTATCTAGTTAGACCACCAATCAAAGCATTTTGTTGCACAAATAGCAATAGCATTTAGACTTATATACCACTTCACAGTGATTTACAGCATTTTCTTATTGGATTCCTCAATGTCTTCACCAATGGCAGACTTTCTAATGTGCTTGAAAAGTTCTGAAAAATTCAGGGGGACATTCCGAGATGTACCGTATTTTTCAGTGTATAAGACGCACCTTTTTCCCTCAAAAAAGAGGCTGAAACTCTGGGTGCATCTTATACACTGAATACAGCATTTTTTGGCGTCCCGAAACCCCACCCCCTTCACCAAAATGGCCGTGCAGAGCCTTATGGAAGCTTTCAGAGAACTCCTGGGGGCTGGGGAGGGCAGAAATGAACACAAAATGGGCCGTTCCCCCCCCTCCAGCCTCCAGGAGCACTCTATAAGCCTCCATAAGGCTATCCATGCCTTTTTTTTGATGAAAAACTGGCCATTTTTGTTCGTTTTTGTCCCCCACCCCACAGAAGCACTCTACATGCCTCCTAAGGGCTATTCATGCCCTTTTTTGGAAAAAAAACAGGCCCATTTTCATGAAAAACAGACCCTTTTTGGGAGGTTTGCAGAATGCAAAAACTTTTTTTAAAATTTGCCTCTTCAAAACCTTGGTCCATCTTATACTCTGGTGCGTCTTATACTCCGAAAATATGGTATGTATGTCTCCTAAAAAATAGCTGGTGTAGAACTGCCCAAGTAATGTTTTGCGGTTTTTTGGTAATATGTTATAAACAGGTGAGTTTCCAAAATTTCAGCAACGGATTCTCTGCTCAGTTGCCGGGTGGGTGTGGCCATGGTGGATGTGGCCTAGTCAGCCTCCTGCACCACAGGGGGGCGTTTTTGCCTTCTCCAGGCTCCAGAGGCTTTCCTCAAGCCTCTGGGAGGGCGAAAACTGCCTCCCCGGGCTCCGGAGGCCTTCCGGGAGGCCCATTTCCCCCTCTCCCCAAGCCTCCATGTGGGTCCTGCATTTACCTTGCATCCAAAATGGGCCGCGTGGAGACTCATGGGAGGGGTGTGATGGGGTAGCAGGGGTGTGGTGTGGTGGGCGGGGCCAGCTAGGGATGGGATTTGGAGGTTCTCCGAACCGGCCATAAGGTTCGCCCGGGTTTGGGAGAACCCATAGCAGTCCACCCCTGGTATAAATTGTTTTATAATAATGTCAATGTCACAAAATGTTTTATAAAATTTGCCTAATTTTAATTCTGTGGGTGTCAATGGCCTCCAATTTTGGACACATTCTGTAAATTAGTCCATTTGGACTAACGGGGTTCAAAAACGTTGCCGCATGAGATACCATTTTGCCTTGCTAAAAGTTACAGGAACCAGAATTAGCGAAAGATAAGAAGAGAGTCACATACATATGAAATGTCTTTGAATATTAGTAGCTCAAGTGGGTAGTTACGTTGTTGGTTTGAACTCCGAGCTTGGCAATTTGGTCGCAAACGTTTCATCCCCATTTGAGGAGACATCATCGGTGCGCTTTCAATTGATCCAACGAACACTGAAGATGTCTCCTCGAATGGGGACAACACGTTTGCAATCAAATTACCAAGCTCAGTGCTCAAACCAACAACATAACACATACATACTGTATGTTTATATATTTTTCTCAGCTGGAAAGCTAAGCAGATTTGAGCTTGGTTGGAATTTGAATGGGAGACGACCAATTACAGACTACAATGAGGGGGAAAAATCATCCAAGTTTTTGTCAAAAAGGATATATGCATGGGTCCAATCACTAGAAACTGGGCTTAGCTTGAAGCTTACAATTTTTCTGGGCTCTTCAGGACTCAACAGACTGGAGTTGTCTGACAGAGTCATTACTTTAAAATAATGTACTTTAAAAATGCTTTAAGATATGGGTGTTGCAGATATTGTTATCTAATAATTCTGGGACAGAGAAGTGCCATTTCAGACTACGCATGAGAAGATTAAACAGTCGAATGCTTACCCATGAAAAATATATTGGTAGGCATTAGCAACACTTTTATTATTTCCCTTGTTTCTACGAACTAAATTAACTTTGGAAATAAATTGTCCTCGGGATTTGCCACATTCTACTGCTTTGCTTTGATTTCCCTAACATTAGTGGCCTAGTGAGAAAGGGGAAAAACTTCATAGTGCTATACAACCTTATTTGTACTGCTTATTAGTTTTCAATTGTGCTGAGCTGCTAGCATTCTCCCTAGCAATATTAATAGATTTGGCATTATGAAAATGAATTAAACATATTCACTTGAAAAGATCACATACAAGCATCTAAGCACTTAACGTTAGGTCCTGATTAGAGAAAATAAAGCATTCGGTTTTCTGTATGAGCAGAATAGAAACTTGGCTTGATTGGCATTCCTCGCAAGAGGAAATATTATTTCTGATAAGAAACAAATGGGCTTTTACAAATACAGTTATGTTGTTGGAAGTGGAAAGACAATATGTCCATGTCTCTTGAAGATCATCATTTTCATCTCCCAAAGTCCTAAAAATGTCAAATGAAACAATTCTGTGATAATCCTGAAGTCTGTTTGGTTATTAAGTATCTTAAATATTTGGTATGAGGAATGCATGAATGAGCAATTTATACAGTATTTAAGAATTTCTAAAGATTGGAACTGACTCAAGATGCAGTTTATCAATATTATTCTATTTTTCTTTAGACAGGATCTCTGTTGCCTTTTCTATGCTTGCTCTCTCTCTGTGTGTGTGTCTTTTAATTGCTTCTAGCCCTTTAGGGGTTGTCATGAAAATGCAAAATGATGGTCAGTTAAATATTAATTAGCATGTGGAAGAACAGCTGAGGTGAAACCCAGAGCTGTCAGGTACCAGAGATTAATTTGGGTGAAAAAAAGCCACATTATTACAGGCCTAATTGTATTTTAAGCATCCAACCTACCCTAAACATGAGTTTTGAATGAGTATTCTCCATTCATCCCTTTGAATGGGTATTCTCCAATACCTATTCTTGAAGGAGTGTTCTCCCATTCAAAAGAGACAATCCAAAAGCTAACTGACCAGAACATCTCCTGGTCAGCAATAAACACTAAGATAAGCAGAGATTAACACCAAGCAATAAACAGTGCCCCAGTCAAAGTTTACCCTTCAACTACATATTTGTGAAAAATGTTCCATCATTCAAACTGTTCACATTTTCTCTAAATGAAGGCATTTACAATGCATGTTTTCATATTCAAATATTTTTTTAAATGACACGGACTGCCTAATTGCTAGCCTGGATACAGCAGCACAGCCTCTCCCAAATTTTACTCACTGTTACTATTTATATTTCTTCAATAATAATTCTAGCAACCTCTTTTCCACCGGGCAAATTTAATAAATAATTACATAAACAATTCCCTTGTAGTTTTTTTTTAATTCACTGTTACCCTGTCTCCCTTGATGTCCCTTTATGAACAAAAAATACTTTTGTGCAATCATGAGGAGGGGCAGATGCAGTCTTCACTCAGGTGTTGAAAGTTATATAGCCACTCCAAATCAAACTACGTTTTCATATTTGTCCAGTTACTCCATTCCTCCAACCTAAACATTTTTCAATATAATGTATTCATGTCAGATGCAAGGAACCAGACCGACAATGTGAGTTGGTCAAAGAAGTTTCTTCATTGCTACTTGCCTATTTACAAGAATCTTACCAGACTAACAACACTCTCTTGAGAGTAATCAGATAAAGACTTTGGGGATTTAGGGGTGGGGTAGGAGTCAAGTGAGGGACACGGTGGCTCAGTGGCGAAGACGCTGACGTTGCTGACCAGAAAGATGAGCAGTTTGGTGGTTCAAATCCCTAGCACCGCGTAACAGAGTGAGCTCCCGTTACTTGTCCCAGCTTTTGCCAACCTAGCAGTTCGAAAGCACGTAAAAATGCAAGTAGAAAAATAGGGACCACTTTTGGTGGGAAGGTAACAGTATTCTGTGCACCTTTGGCATTTAGTCATGCCGGCCCCATGACCATGGAGATGTCTTTGGACAGTGCTGGCTCTTTGGCTTTGAAACGGAGATGAGCACCGCTCCCTAGAGTCGAGAATGACTAGCACATATGTGTGAGGGGAACCTTTACTTTTACCTTAAGGGTCAGGTGTCCTGCAGGAACTCTAAGCTAGCCACTTTCTTAATTCCACCCCCTACTCAGCTGCAGCAGATCCACCACTATTTACAGCTTCTTTGCTCTGAGTTTTATCTTGGACGCTATGTATCATTTATTTAAAATCCACTCTGTGATATATCGCTGTCTTGTAATGTGATGCCTATAAATATCTAAAATGCTTCTTTTGGCAAACTCAATTCAGTTTTATCCTAAACATTTTCATCACTTTTATTCGTAATTCCATTTACTCTGCTATGCTGCGTTTAGCAATTTACAAAAAAGTGTTTGCAAAACACTTTTCTCATTAAGTGTACTGCATTTTCCCTGCTGCTTCTAGTTAACTCTTCATTTCTCTCTGAATGTATTCTTTTTACCTATCCCTTTTTAAATGTACACTATATATCTTTTGGTCATCCTAATATCTCACAGCGATTACTTTTATATGCATTTTACCGCATCCATGGCCTCTTTCACTTCATCATTTTATCAAGCATTTTTCAAATGTTTTCCATTAGTATAACTCTATACACTTCAGTAGCAGTTAATATTGTTATATTTTTCACCCCACCTCAAGCAGCTTCCAAATCCTCTTTTCTTACATCATTGGAGGATTAATTTATCTCCTAATATATTTTTTTTGGTACAGGGATTTACTTTCTTTTCGTCTTTTCTTCTTGTTTGCTTCTTTATTTCTTTTGTTTTTGCCTGTGTTCATAGCGCCCTGGAAAACTGTTCTTAACATTACGAAAAAATGGTCTGTTCCACTTTCAAATTTTTCATCAATTTTATATCCTTCCATAATGTTTTTAATCTTTCATTACAAACAATCAAATCAATCATGCTTTTAAATTCATATTCATTCCCTTTCCATGCATGCATATGAATAGATGTATTCGAAGCAAACCATTTTCTAAGCATTTATTCTTCTTTCTCTGAATGGCCCAATCATTTTTCCTATATTTTTCTCATCTCATTTCCACCAATCCATTCATGTCACCTGGCAAAACATATATTTTTTTGCCTCCTGGATCACATTCATTCAGAATATTGCATAGTTTTTTTCCCCTAGACTCATTTCTCGTTCTTTCATTAATACCATTCAGTGGAGCGTAACATGCAATTATCACCAACCTACGATTTTCTACTTTTATAGGCACTAGCAACAATCTAGATGACACCAATTCACAACCTTCTGACATATGTTTAAGGCCCCTTGTTCATAATTAAACCTACACCTTTGCTTCTCTGCATGCATTCATCAACCCCACTCTATAAGATCAAACCATCTTAATTCAGATGTATCACATCCTTCTCCCTTTTTTTAGTTGTGCACAGACATAACCACACAATTCTTACTTTTACTTCATTCACTAATTCTTGCTACTTAAAATGTGTGTCACTTACATTCCAAATTACAATTTTCTGTATGCGAATAGAACCAAACAGATCCATAGAAATTGAATCCCTGCCTCATCAATCCTATCGTCAGTTTGGATTTGCATGATAGTCCCAAGGGTGCTTTTTCAAGAGGCAACTGGACTTTCTTGTTTTTCTCTGATGACATTTCTCTTCTCATCCAAGAAGCTTCTTCAGCATCATAAGGCCACTGAGCAGGAACTATTCATAGGCAGATTTCCCCCCCCCTCGGATCCCGCTTCCTTTTCTTTTCCCTTTTTCACTTCAAAGTTTCCCCACACCCAACATACCCTTCACCAAAAAATATTGCATAAGCTCCTGCAAACCACCAGAAGGCCAATATTCCCATGTTCCAAGTTGCTTCAGTTATCAAATTGCCAGAGTTCACTGTAACACCATTGCCAAAAAGGCATTAAGAGTTGTCAACCTAGTCATGCTAAGCTTCTTCTCTGGTAATATTGTACTGCAAACTAAGGCATACAAAACCTTTGCTAGACCAATTCTCAAACATAGCTCATCTGTCTGGAATCCACACTGTGTATTTGACATTAATACAATTGAGAGGGCCCAGAGGTATTTCACAAGAAGAGTACTCCACTCCTCTACTCACAACAGAATACCCTATGCCACCAGACTTGAAACTTTGGGCTTGGAAAACCTAGAATTATGCCTCCTATGATCTGACCTAAACGTAGTACACAAAATTATCCTTCAGCTTCAACCACAATAATACATAAGCTAACAATAGACACAAACTCAAGGTAAACCACTCCAAACTTGATTGCAGAAAATGTGACCAGCAACAGAGTCTATCAATGCCTGGAATGCACTACCTGACTCTGTTGTTACATCCCCAAACCCCTATAATTTTAAGCTAAGACTGTCTACTGTTGACCTCACCCCCTTCCTAAGAGGTTTGTAAGGGGCGTGCATAAGCACACCAGTGTGCCTACCGATCCTGTCCTACTGTCTCCGTTTATTTCTACCCATTTTATTGTGTTCATACTTATGTTTATACTTATACCTGTTATCTTTGACATATTTGACAAAATAAATAAATCATATTTCTTTTTCTTTTTCATTTCTTACTTACCTTCCATATCTACTTTCTAGGAACAAGCATTTGAAATCACTGGTCATGTTGAAACATATCAGGAAGCTCTGATTTATTTTGACCATTGATGCAAACAGCCTACGTGTTCACACATTGCACTAATACACAAATGGCTGCATTCACACATGACACAAAGTGAAAATCTTTGCTTAGCAGTATAAGACCAGCTATTCTGGCTTGTGTGTGTATATGTTCCAGCATAACTCTAGAATGCCTAGAGCGATTTCAACCAAACTCGGCACACAGATGATTTACTCTTTGGAAACAAATACTGTGGGGATAGGACATCCCTAACACCCCTCAGGGTGTGTTCTGTTTAGATACAGCCTGTTGTGCTTTAAACTGGCTTCTACTGTGCTGCCATAAAATGGCTTCTACTATACAGGGCCGTGGAGTTCCCATGGTAATGGCTTCACAGTACTCCACAAGGGGGATCCCTCTGGTAAGGGGGAAAATCCAACATTAGAAATTACATTTGGTCTGGACATTCCCCCTCTATAAATAAATACCTGGGCAATACCAGATTATCAACTAGTATTTTAAAGCAACCAAGGTTTTGTGTAGTTATGGACCCAATGGTTTGCAACTGACTTCTAACTGCACTGTTCATTTTTAAGTTAGAGAAATGAAACATAGCAAAGGTAACTTTGAAAAATATTGCAAACTTAGATTTGATTTTGCTTTCCATCTCACTGAGAAAGAAGAGGAAGAAAAAACATCCTTCAGAGAGAGGTGGAAAGGCTGTTGAGAAGGATTGATTAAATGCTGCCCTCTGGGTCTCAGACATTTTTTAGAGGTCCTTGAGTCCAAGGATGGCTCATTTAGCTCTTCTCCTCCTCAGAACCAAATCTATTTTTCCTACCTTTGGCTCATCGGATGGAGACAATTCACTCTTCTGCAAAGCTCTAAGCTGTTAATCAGAGCTGTTGAACTCTTTAAGTGCACCCAGAAAAGTGGTGGTAAAAAATAATAATTATAGAGATGAAATGGCTGCACATCCAATCTAGCTGATCATAGAGATGGAAGGGTAGACAGTGGCCCATTTTCTCCTCAAAAAGTTGCTCAACTCAAACAGCGTGTTGTTTTTGAGTTGTGCCTTAATGGACAGTTGTGCTGTGGGAGATGATTTCATTATATGATTATTTCTGAATCTCTAAAGGAAGGTAGGATTTTCTTTCCAAGTTCAGAACCAGTCTCAACTCAAACAATCATATCACAGGCTGCATTCCAAACAAACAAACAAAAAACGTGAGGGGAAAGTTAAAAAAATACTTTCCATATTTAATTAAAATTATCCTGTCTTAAATCATTATCCGCTTCTTCTACCACAGGTGCTCAAAAGGTATGGCCAAAAAAAGTTAAGATGGCAATCAGAAAAAGAACGGGCTTAACTTCAGTTGCATCAAGGTAGCTGCCATCTTGATTTTGTTTTTTCTAGCAAGTTCTGCAGATATCCTTTGGCTGCATTAGCAGTTGCAATTTCATAAGAACTTTTGGCAGGGTAAAGTGCCTGGCTGGAGATAAACGACTCTGTTCTGCCAAGACCATAGATGTATTCAGGGAAGGCAGCTGACTCAGTAGAAACTTTCCTTTCTCTTTTCTTACATTTCTTACCAGAGCATTCCTCTACATCAGGGGTGTCCAAACTTGGCAACTTTAAGACTTGTGGACTTCAACTCCCAGAATTGGGAGTTGAAGTCCACAAGTCTTAAAGCTGCCAAGTTTGGACACCCCTGCTCTACATGGACTGTAAAGATCAAAAGAAGGTTGATCAAGCATTTGCAGTTGCCATATTGACTTGTTGTCAGACCTGGAAACCATCTTTTACCTTTTGGACTTCAGGCCTGCCACATTTTCTACTGCGGGAAAATGGGAGAGGGATTATACAGAGTGTGGGTGATATGTAGCCATAATAACATTCTTTCTCAGAAAGTCAAGGTTGGCTGGCCCTGCAGCTGCGATGAGATGACTGGGAGGTAACTCCTGGCTTGGATGATACCTGATTGGATCATGTGATGGACATGTGGGCGGGGCTTGAACTTTCTTTTGGGTAGGGAAAACCTGGAAACTTTCAGATTCGGGTTTTCCCACATGTGCCAATAGGACCTCTCTAATAAGATGGAACTTTGAGGAACCTCAAGCCTTGGAGCCTTCTTTTGTAAGGGGGTGTTACATGGAACCCTGACACTGGTTTAGACCCACCCCTGCAGATGACCCTGTCTCTTACCCTGACATAGAATCACAGAGAAGGACATTGGAGGTCTTCCAGTCCAACTTCCTGCCCAAGGCAGAAGACCATATTCCACCCTGGATAAATGGCAGTCCAGTCTTTTCTTGAAAACTTGCAGTGATGGAGGATGACCCACAAATCCAGGAGGCAAACTGTTCTATTGTTCTCATTGTTTTGTTCACTGGTTCCAAGATCACAAGTGCCAACTTCTTCAGTACCAAGGGATGTATACCACCTAGTACTGGCAATTTCAATCTTCGAAAGTGAATAGGTGTTCTTTTACCAATTTCTTACCTATTTTGACCTACATTCTTATTCTGTCTTCTCTGGTGCTGTTTTTGATAGGTTGGGCTATTTTTTTATTTTTGCCTGAAGACAGATGCAAAGAATGAATTAAATAGTTCCATTTTATCCTTGTTTGCCATCATTTTCTTGACTTCTGTTTCTTAAATAGCAAAAGAAACTTTTTTTGTTTATTTTTGGCATTTGTTGCATTTTGTTCTTAATCCATACTGAGACTTAGCCTTCCTGATTTCACACTTTTGGTTGGTATGCTGTTTTAGTTATGAGCCTCTCTTTCCACTCTTATATTTGTTCTCTTTGTCTCTGGGTTTATCAGATGGTTCTTTATGCAACCATGTTGGTTTTGTCTGGGGTCTCTTGTTTTTCTTTCTCGGTTGTATTATGGTAGACTGGGCTTTTAGAATCATTTTTTCAGGGCTTCCCAAGCATCTTTTAAAAATATATATATATATTATTTTTAATTTTGAAAACAAACACAACAAAGAATCCTCCTTTTTTACATACTGTAGAAACTGTATCAGTTGGTTACAAAAAACCTTTGTGCATCTCTTCCACAGTCATCAATCATAATTCATATTAACTCAAGTATTTTAACTCAGATATTTATACATATTACCATCATCATACTTTCATTTTCATTTGACTACAATTGTTTAAACGTCCTTCATCATAAAATATATCAAGATTTAAAATATAACCACATACTGGCATTTCATTTGCTATTTCTAAAATCCTCCAATAACACTGAATCCTTATGGCCTATTCTAGCTAAACATCCATAATATCTAGTAACAAAAATGTCTAATCCTCCTTACCAAATCACTGTTTACAATTTATATCCAGTTTCCTTATGTTGTACCCATACATATATATTTTCCTTTGTATCATTATCCCTCCTTTATTTAACTGTATCCTGTATCATAATAATAATAATAATTTTATTTGATTAGCCGCAACCCTCTCCCGAAGGACTCGGGGCGGCGTACAATCAAAACGGATAAAAATACACATAAGACAAACATATATACAAAAAGAACAGAGACATATACATATGTGCATGGAGGAGGTTACATAACATTTCCCCCCCTAATAATCAAAATGTAACTAAATTTAACTTAGTTCTTTTTGATTAGCCTTTATATATAACCAAAAAGATTTCTAATCTTCCTTTCATGGGTACCATTCAAATATTCATATCCAATTATTATTTATCATAACAATACATGTGTATATATTATTATCATTATCAATTATTTATTTGACTATATCTATTGTCACTAAATTTCACTAAGTTTAACCAGTTTTAAATTATGCACTTCCATCTATCAACCTGTATCTTTCCAGTAGCAAAACAGTCTTGTGTCTTCTGCCATTTGTGGTATCAGTCCTCTAATCATCTTAATCAAATTTGTATGGACTCCTCTTAGCAACTCATTGCTTATTAAGTCTCTCATGTAATTTCAATGCCCTTGTTCTGTTTCCTTAATCAACGTATCTTTAATTGTCAGTGGTATTATCAATGATGTTGCTAATAAATTTTCTCTCTTTAAATCCATAAATTCTAAAATCCATGAACATAGCATTTAAAAAGTAAGATAACTCACTGTCCAAAACCATTCAAAGCTTAATTCCGCTGCTTATTTCTTCTATTCTCAAATTTAAATTAACTTTACGTTTTTATAGGCAGCCTCTTTTAAAATGGCAAAAATTCCTTACCAGCTGGAAACACTTTCTCTTTCCATATTCTTCTGTTTTGGAGCCACCCTGATTTCATCAGCCTAATGGCTGGATTTTTTAATACCGGCTTGAAGAACTTCTCTTGGATCCATCAGGGACTTTGCGATGTCCCTGAGATCAGCAAGACATATTCTTCCTGTTCACCATCTCTGCGGGATGGTTTAGGTCCGATTGGACCACCCAGTGGCAAAAGTATCGGCTGCGGTCTCGGAGCATCGAGACCGCACGTCCGTATCGTCTCGATGTTGACTCCTCCTCAGGGCTTCCCAAGCATCTTGAATTGTTTCACCTTTAGAACCTCCATCCATGGAATCCTTCCTAAATTCTGTCTTAATTTGTTGCAGTCAGCTCTCTAAAACAGTAGTATGGTATTGTTCAATTCGTGATATAGAATTGGTATTTTGTTTTTCAGAGTTTCCCCTGCACCCTAAACTGTTAGTCCCTCTAGGATTGTAGTGTAACAGCATCCCTGACAGAAACTGTTCCAACTCTGGAATATCTTGCCCCCTGAGGTGAGATTGGCTCCCACCTCCCTGACCTTCTATGAGAGCCAGAAAACCTGACTCTGCCAATCAGCTTGGGGCCCCAAGGGGTTAGGGTGCTCCTTTCCTCCCCATCGTTTAGTTTTAGTTATAATTTGCATATTATTGCGATTCTATACACTTGACATACATTTATGGTTTGATTTTGATTTTGTAAGCCACCAGAGTCCCCTTATGGCAAGATGGATGGCCAACGAATAAGTACCGTATTTTTCGGACTATAAGATGCACTGGAGTATAAGACACACCATGTTTTTGAAGAGGTATTTTTTTAAAAAAAAGTTTCTGCACTTTGCAGGCCTCCCAAACCCTCGGCACACCTCATTTTTTGGAAAAAAAGGGGGGTCATGCAGAGCTTTGGTAGGCTTGTAGAGTGATCCTGGGAGCTGTGGGGGGGGGGGGCAAAAAGGAGCAAAAAATGGCTGGTTTTTTTTGCAAAAAATGGGACGTTTTTTTGCAGAAAAAAAGGGCATGCAGAGCTTTGGGAGGCTCGTAGAGTCTCCTGGGGGCTGAAGGGGGAGGCAAAAAGGAGCAGAAAATGGGCCTTTTTTTGCAAAAAAAACACAACAACAACAGGGCATGTAGAGCTTTGGGAGGCTTGTAGAGTGCTCCTGGGGCTGGCAGAAGGGGGGGGGCAAAAATGAGCAAAAACAGCCTGTTTTTTGCTTGATTTTTCCCCTCCCCAGCCCCCAGGAGAAATTTTAAAGCCTCCCAAACCTTCCGCATGTTCATTTTTGCAAAGGAGGTGGGGTTTCGGTAGGCCAAAGATGCTGTGCATAAGACACATCCAGATTTTCACCCTCTTTTTTTGGGGGGAAAAGGTGCATCTTATATTCCAAAAAATACGGTAATAAATCCTGACAGGAAGTTTGCCTCTTGCTCAGTGCTATGGTCTGTGTTCCCACAACAATACTGCACCCCCAGAATCAAATTATCAGCGTTTCTTTGAATATGCTTTGTACACAGTCCAGCTCAGGTCATAATTATACAGCATTGCACCTATTGGGGATAAGGAGTTTGGATCTGAAATTAGAGTGTGAGTATGACTGCATTTCTTTGCTGTCTATTAATAGGGTAGAAGGAAGGAACGGCCGTACTGGCATTGTATAATAACACCATCAGTGACTTCCTTTTCAGAGGTAAATCTTTTATAGTTGAGCACAAAAGATGAGAAATAGACTTATTAAAAGAAGGGGAGGGCAAGGAAGAAAAGTAATCAGGGCTTAAATGAAAAGCTCGGGAGATTTTGAAGGTACAACTTGTTCCATGTGCTGCTCTTGAATGTTCACAGCATTATGATCAAACCCCCACACACACGCCCGCATGCAAAGGTCAAGTGGGAGAACAGGCTCCAGAGAAGAAAACTGAGAGGCAGCCAAAATCACTTCAGAGCCAAGTGGAAAGCAAAAGTGAAAAGAGAAAAGGTATGAGAAAGGAAGGTAGAAGAGAACGCAAACTGTCAGCGGTAAAATCGCTTTTGTGCAGAATGGGGACATTACGTTGCAAAGACTCTACCGCATACTTTCACTTTTCACTTCACTTTAGCAATGCGCACGTCTTCATGGATCATCTTCCTCTGAAGAACTTTAAACAAAAATAAATAAATAAATAAATAAATAAATAAATAAATAAATAAATAAATAAATAAATGTAATGGTGCCTCTTGCACAAGTGTGCTAGTCGTTCCCGACTCTAGGGGGCAGTGCTCATATCCGTTTCAAAGCCAAAAAGCCAGCGCTGTCTAAAGACGTCTCCGTGGTCATGTGGCCGGCATGACTAAATACCGAAGGCGCACGGAACACTGTCACCAGGGATGAAATCCAGCAGGTTCTGATAGGTTCTGAAGAACCAGTAGTGGAAATTTTGACTACTTCAGAGAACCGGCAAATGCCACCTCTGGCTGGCCCCAGAGTAGGGTGGGAATGGGGATTTTGAAGTATCCTTCCCCTGCCATGCCCATCAAGCCATGCCCACAGAACTGGTAGTAAACATTTTTGAATTTCACCATTGGCTGTTACCTTCCCACCAAAGGTGGTCCCTATTTTTCTACTTGCATTTTTACATGCTTTCGAACTGCTGGGTTGTCAACCTGTTGCCCCCAGCAATTTGTGTCCTCATTTTACCCATCTCGGAAGGATGGAAGGCTGAGTCAACCTTGATCCGGTCAGAATCGAACTGTCGAACTGCTGGCAGTCGGCAGTCAGCAGAATTAGCTTGCAATACTGCATTCTAACCACTGCGCCACCATGGCTCAGCCAAATTGGAGACGACTGCTTTACATTCTTCCCTTCCAATCACACTGAGGCTCCATGGCACTTGAATTTCAGGGAAATTATATTCAGGAAGAGGATTTCCAAATCACTTGGGGTCCTCTAACAGTTATGATTGTGTGCAATTGGTGAATTTTTGAAATTGTTTTTGTACTGCAATTCGTTGCTATAATTCAAAGGACGGTGCAGAGGTAAAGACCTCACTGATCATGCCCTGACATTAAGAGGATCCTGCAGAAGAAAACCTTGTATGAAATGTCGAGGGAATAACATTATACCAGAGGAGGGAGAGGAATCTTACCAACCTGTTCCACCTGAATTTTTCCAAATTATAACCCTCCCTGCCTGCAGTGTTGCAAAGTGAATATGGATTGAGAATAATCCATTTTTGCTGAGAGCCAGTTTGATGTAGTGCAGTGATGGCAAACCTTTTTGGCACTGAATGCCCAAATCGGAAGGTGTGTGTATGCACATGCATTTGCGCACACCGGAGTGCTCAAAACCTGAAGACAAGCTGGCTGGCATGCTTTTGGGGCATTTTGGGGGGGCGTTTTCAGGCCATTTTTGGGCCAAAAAATGCCCCCAAAATGGTCTGAAAATGGATTGTTTCTAAGCCATTTTTGGCCATTTTCTGGTGCTCCAGGACCCACAAAGACCAGCTGGCAACGGCGCACAGGCCGACAGAGAGGGCTCTGTGTGTTACCTCTGGAGCACATGCCATAGGTTCACCATCACAGGTGGAGTGGATAAGGCATCATGCTAGAAACCAGCACACTGGGTTTTCTAATCTTGCCTTAGGCAAAAAGCCAACTAGATGGCTTGGGCCAGTCACTTTCTCCAGCCCCAGGAAAGAGGCAATGACAAATCACTTCTGAAATCTTGCCAAGCGTCAACCACGACTCAAAGAAACACATGAATCAACCCAGGGATGGGTCTACTATGGGTTCGCCCGGGTTTGGGAGAACCTGTAGCTAACGTTATGGCTGGTTTGGAGAACCTCCACACCCCACTGCTGTCTGGTCCCACCCACACTACCCCTCCCCTCCCTACTCCCTTCCCAGGAGTCTCCACGTGGCCTTTTTTGGATGTGAGGTAAATGCAGGGCCCATGCAGACGCTCGGGGAGTGGGGAAAATGGACCTCCCGGAAGCTCCAGAAGGCCAGAAACAGGGCCGTTTCCAGCCTCCGGAGGGCCTCCAGAGCCTGGGGGAGGCAAACACCCCCCCGCTGTGGTGCTGGAGTCTGACTAGGCCACACCCACCTTGGCCACGCCCATCCAAGACACTGGGCAGAGAACCCATTGCTGAAATTTTTGAAGCCCACCCCTGAATAAATCCCAGTCACTGCTGTTATTCTAAGTTGTGTCTTTCTATGTTTTGTTTCCACCAGCAGGATCCCAGCAAACATTAGATCTTGATTGGCTCCTTTCTTCCCCTAAGCTTTCTCCCTTTCCCTCCTTCCCCCACCATTCATCCTTCTCAAGGTGGTGTTTCTGCCTTACCTCTCTGGCTCCTGGCATGTTTACCGAAAGTCAACATAAGCAGAAGAGTGTGAAAAAGACATTTTCAGCATGCTCCGTTATGCCATAGTCCCTGCTGGGAATGGGATAAAAGCTCTGAGCAACAACAGCCAGTCTTTCCATCTGAGCATCTCTTCTCAATCCAAAGGGAATTGAAACTGAAAAAGGAGAGAGGGGGTGTTGGAAAAGAGCAATCGGGTGACCTACCAGCTATCAATATTATGCAGTAAGCTTTCAAATAAAACTGGCATTTTGAAAGCATGGTCAACATCAGAAGGAGAGAGAACTAGTAGCTTTGAGTGAATTAATTTCTCAGACTAAAAAGAACGGATGGCAAATTGTAATGATCAATGTAAACATAAAGAAACGGCAGTACTTGAAGTTTTTGATGACAAGCCAACCTTGTCCTCAAAGAAATAGATTTTTTTTACAAAAATGGAGTTCTGTGAACCGTTTGTCAGCATATGTTTTTCAAAAAAAAATGGCTTTCTTTTCAAGTGCCTGAAGAAGAAATTGGATTAATTGAAGTAATGCTCTATGTATATGCAAGGGAGAATAAACTCCAGGTATTGACTGGAAAATTCAGAAGGACTGATATTTTATGAACACAACATGAAAGAAAGAAAATAATGGTGCAAAAGAAACCATTTGGGGAAAACAAAGAACCATTGAAATAAAGATTGGCTGTGACAGGACACAAAAATTCACCCTAGTCAAAGAGGGGAATAATTCCTAGTAGAGTTTTAGGATGCACAAGCTGCATAATAGGGACGCGGTGGCTCAGTGGCTAAGACGCTGAGCTTATCAATCAGAAAGGTCTGCAGTTTGGCGGTTCGAATCCCTAGCACCATGTAACCAGGTGAGCTCCCGTTATTTGTCCCAGCTTCTGCCAACCTAGCTATTATATTCGAAGGGGTGGCAATGACTGAGGCAAGGCAGGACTCGGATAACAAGGTTTTATTAGAACAGCTAACGCAACAGCAACTCCAGAACCAGTGAGCTTGAACAGTTCCCGCTTGACAGCAATTTATATGCAGGCAGTCCCACGGTTAGCCAATCAGAGCACGGTGACTTTCCCGCTCTTGCCATGCGTGCGCCTCGACCAATGGCGAGCCTCAGAGACGGAGCCACGTCTCCGAGGCTAAGACATAACACTAGCCATTCGAAAGCACGTAAAAATGCAAGTAGAAAAATAGGGACCACCTTTGGTGGGAAGGTAGCAGCGTTCTGTGCACCTTCGGTGTTTAGTCGTGCCAGTCACATGACTACGGAGACGTCTTGGGACAGCGCTGGCTCTTTGGCTTTGAAATGGAGATGAGACCGCCCCCTAGAGTCAGGAATGACTAGCACATATATGCAAGAGGAGCCTCTACCCTTACCTTTTTAAGCTGTATAATAGGAGTTCCTTTTGGGTTCTGAGGCAGTGTGTTTCAACCAATAGGTCAGGGCTGTGAAACCCGCGGCCCATAGGCCGGATGTACTGTATCATGTTCTGCCCATGCCCACCTCTGGTTTAGCAAAGGGGGAAAAAAATCATGATACGTCACATGACGACAACGTGACACCGCAAGTTTGACACCCTTGCAGTAGATGATTGAAAGTTTTGATCTGGACTCAACTTGTTGCTGTTCTCTCCCACTTCTTCATAATATGTTGAATTCATATTATTTCAGCTGAAAGGAGAAACTAATTTACTCCCATTACAGAACGTCTCTTCTTTGAATTTCTCATGAGGAATGCTTCTAATTCACCAAAAAAACCACTTCCCAGGATACAGTATATTGTTGCCATTATTATTCCTGACTTCATCGCCTGAAAAGCTAAAGCTTCATCTATTTTAACTCGGCAATTTTTCATAGATAGATGCTCACACAGAGAATTCAGCACTTTTGAAGGAAATTCTTTTTGATGTTAAAGAAATTGCTTAGTCGATCTTTCCTCTAGTGATAATTTAACCTGAATCTGGCTCTTGCTTACCGTATTTTTCAGAGTATAAGACGCACCTTTTCCCCTCAAAAAAGAGGCTCAAAATTTGGGTGCATCTTATACACTGAATACAGCATTTTTGGCCTCCCGAAACCCCGCCCCCGTCACCAAAATGACCATGCAGAGCCATTTAAGAGGCTTTCAGAGTGCTCTTGGGGGCCGGGGAGGGTAGAAATGGGCTGTTTTTTGCTCAATTTTGCCCCCCCCACCCCCGCAGGAGCACTCTACAAGCTTCCTAAAGGGTATTCATACACTTTTTTTGGAGAGAAAAAAACCAGGTCTGTTTTCGCAAAAAAAAAAAAAAAAAAACCGGGCCATTTTTGGGAGGTCTGCAGAGTGCAAACACATTTTTTTAATCAAAATGCCTCTTCAAAACCTTGGTGCGTCTTATACTCCAAAAATACGGTAAGTTGTACAGTACTTTGCTGGAGTAAGCTAAGCGGCAATGGACTGAAGGACAACCATACATAGCAATAGCAATAGCACTTAGACATATTCTGCTTCATAGTGCTTTCCAGCCCTCTCTAAGGGAATGGAGGTTTTACAGTATCCTTCTGCTGCCATGCTCACCAAGCCATGCCCACCAAGCCACGCCCATAGTAAAAAAAAAGTTGAATCCCACCACTGTTCTTAATGCCCTCAGCACACCCTTGCTACATCTAGTTCTTTAGGATGACAGCAGCAGACAGGACTGGCTGGGAGAGCGTAATATCTTTCTAATGGAAGATATTTTTATCTTTATTCTGAAGAATTTTACTCTTCAGAAGAATGAAGCAGAAATGTTAATTGTACGGCATGTTTGGTGTCTTATGTTGTGCTGAAATATTAATGCCCTCCTTGTTAGGTATGTTATTAATAATGTAGGGATATGCCATAGGTTGCCATAATTTTTAAAGGTGATATGAAGAAAATGTCCAAAACCAGAAAATGTATATTGACATAATGTCTTTTTCTTTTTTGACAGCTGAAAGTGAGTCAAACTTTCTCTTAGAACTTTTCTGGCAATTTTCTTTAGACGCTGATGTCAAACCAAGGAAATGTTAGAACAGAGGGGAAGAAGTGGACATGAAAGACAGATTAATTTTCTCTTTCCTCTGTTTGATCCTGAAAGATGTGAGGCCCAATCTTGCCAGCTGCCAGCTGCTATTAACCGAGGATTTGAACTGTGATCCCTCACGAGTGTAACATGCAGCAATGATTGGATTGACATGGAGAATGTCTCCACCGAGACTCTGGATTTGCAGGTTACCCAGCACAGGAGTAGGGAGAAACAAAGTGGCACCAAAGTGATTTAGGAAAAGTATTACTGATTACCTTGCCCCAAAGTACCATAAATAACATATGACCTGCAAAGGGAAAGGGTTTAATTTCAACCTAAAGGCATAAGAACCATGAAAACTTTCAAATGCCTTCAGTCACCAGACATGGAGTTGGCTTGCTTGGCCATCAGTTCTGGCTTCATCCTTGCTTGGCCATCATTTTTCAGTGACTGTTCAGAATGGTTCATTGTCAAAGTTCTGGCTGTCACAGCACCCCTGCAGCAGTGGTGGGTTCTGGATCCTGTTGCAATCGGTACCCTGCGACAGGCCCGGACATCCACCTCGGGGACGCGTGCTGCGCACGCTTGCACACGCCACCACCCTGTGATGCCCCAGCTGCTTGGTGAGGTTGCGCAAGCACCATACACGCGTGCGCAATTGGCCCATTTTGCTCAAAAAGCGGTAAGGAATGCAGGCAGGCAGCTGGGCCCAATGAACCACCATTCCGGTACATTGGCCGCTGCTCCCAGCTGCCACCAGTACGCCCATACCGGGCTGTACTGCCCGGAACCCACCACTGCCCTGCAGTTGTGTGATTATGATTTGGGCACCTGACAAGTGGTTTGTACTTACAGTATGACTGTTACAGTATCCTACAATCATGTGACCACCATAAGCAAAGCCAACGAGGAAGTTGTCGCGAGTCATTGTGGTAAATCTCCCTGGCCATTCAGTGCTTGTACTCTACCATACCATCCAGGCTGTTCAGGTTACCTGAATTCATGCTGCACTGCATCATCTAACCAACCCACCCCGCCCCCAAGCTTCCTACACTCCACGTGGCCTGCATGGGGTCTCCCAAGGGCTACCTTGGCGTCCCCCATCCTCTGTGCATCATGGGTTTCAATGGCAACCAGGAGTGCTGAGATTGTCAGCCCTGAGAGATGAGGCCATGTGACCTCACATTTTATAAATTGCATTGCTTAGTACAGCAATCATAGTCAGTGGTGAAATTCATTTTTTTTACTACTGGTTCTGTGGGCGTGGCTTGGTGGGCGTGGCAGGGGAAGGATACTGCAAAATCTCCATTCCCTCCCCACTCTGGGGCCAGCCAGAGGTGGTATTTGCCATTTCTCCAAACTGCTCAAAATTTCCACTACTGGTTCTCCAGAACCTGCTGAATTTTACTCCTGATCCTAATCCTAATTGCCCTCACAAGCCAAGGCTACCCGTACGAGTATCCTAGATTCTTCCAGAAACATCCAATTTTTATTAAATCTCAATAATGGCAATGAGAACAGGTTTTATATTAATTCAAGTGAGGCTTCTGGGATGCTCTGAAGATGTTATAAGTTACTAGTGAGGAGATTCTTAGGAAATGAAAGTAAACTGTCCAGCCAGTTTATGACATTTCATTCTAGTTCAGTGGTGGGATTCAGACAGTTCACACCTCTCCGGGAGAACTGGTTGTTAACCAGTGGTGGGATTCAAATAATTTAAAAACCGGTTCTCTGGCCTAATGACCAGCTGGGTGGGCGTGACTCGGTGGTCATGTGATTGGGTGGGCATGGCCAACTCAATGTCCTCACGTCGATGGGCGCTTCACCTTAGTTGTTACAATTTCATATGGGTTAACCGGAGAGGCATTTTCTGTAAGCAGGG
This sequence comes from Natrix helvetica, assembly GCF_964273705.1. Classification (NCBI taxonomy): domain Eukaryota; kingdom Metazoa; phylum Chordata; class Lepidosauria; order Squamata; family Natricidae; genus Natrix; species Natrix helvetica. The sequence goes on from NC_138553.1 coordinate 72,794,097, forward strand.
CAATAAAGGTTAGGCTAGAAGCAACACCAGAATATTTCCTTCCTGCCTTCCTTACAGGATTAGCCTTGTAAAGTGGAAAAAAACAAAAAAAAATTCCTTCCAACAACTGGTTCTCCGAACTGCTTAGAAAGTTAACAACCGCTTCTCCCGAATAGGTGCGAACCGGCTGAATCCCACCTCTGTTGTTAACTTTCTGAGCCGTTTGGTGAACTGGTCATTGAAAGAAATCATTAGGGCAGAGAACCGGTTGTTAAATTATTTGAATCCCACCACTATTCTAGTTCCTTCCAATTTTCATCCTCTACCTCAGAGGTGGGTTCCTACTGATTTGGTCTGGTTCGGCCGAATAGGTAGTAACTTTGGTGGACACGTGACCATACCAGTTCTATCCTCGGTGACGCCATCTTGATTTTCTGTTCTGCACATGCACAGAACAATCTTCATTTTAAAAACATAATTTTTTTTACTACTGAACCGGTAGTAATGGTGGCCGGAACCCACCCCTGCTGTAGCTCAGAGCTGTCAAACTTGCGACCTGCGGGCTGGATGCATCACACACTGGCCATGCCCACACCCAATTTAGCAAAGGGGAAAAGGTCATGATACGTTATGAGTTGATGGCGTGATGAAATGAGTTTGACACCTCTGCTCTAGATGGCGCCTAGTCTGTTCCAAATGTCTATTTCCTTGTCCAAACTTTGAATTGCTTTCAAACCTGTTGAATGTAATATTTTTATCATGGGAAAGCGATGACGTTATGTTGGCTGTGTAAGAACGGAGGCTCCCCTCTGAACCTCCAAAAGATGGAATAATTTTCCTTCCCTTCCCTTCTTCTAATTGCATCACCTTATCTCAAAAAAGCAACACAACACAACACAAACGTTGCGCTCAAATCAACCTCGCAACGGTTTAGCCAATCTGTGACTCAGTGCTGGGAGGCTGCTTGATAAGACACAGTGGGAGCTCCTTGCTCTGTCTCCTTTTAGCATTAACATTTACTGTATGATTAATATGATTCCTAAATTATAACTGCTCACGCTCATTGTGTGACAATGATTGATTGCTTCCCAAGTGCCCGGTTTATTAAGCAAACCTAGTGGGAAGAAAGCATAATAAAGCTATCCTTTCCAATCACTAGAATGGCATAAATGGTGAAATTCCCCGCAGATTAGAGTCCCCATGGAGGGCTACATTAGAAAGAAAAAAGTGACACTTATCTTACCCTGTTAGATCCCATCTTTTTTCCACCTTTATATAAAAAAAAAACCCAAAATGTTTCGGGTTAATCCCACCACTTTTCATTTAGCTTCACCATATAGAGCTCATTTCACATACATTTGACAGTATGATCTTTCTTTACTATACCGTACTAGCAGGGTTAGGCTTCAAAAGTTCCAGCAATGGGTTTGCTGTCCCATTGCTGGGTGGGCGTGGCCTAGTCAGCATCCTGCACCACAGTGTATTTTTATTTATTTATTTATTTATTTATTCAATTTATAAGTCGCTCCCTCTCCACGAAGGGACTCGGGGCGGCGTACAATTAAATATACAAGCATATGGCACGGAGGAGGTAACTACATACAACATTTTACAATTCATAAATAATAATAATAGCCATAAGGTTAAAAAGCAGTAACAATAAAATTAAAACAATTAAAATACCCTAAAATTAAAAAATTTACCCTTTAAAATTGCCAGGGGGATTAGAGAAAGTAGTTCTAATTTAAGCCAGGCCTGCTAGTTGGAACAGGTGGGTCTTGAGTTCCCCCGGGCTCTGGAGGCCCCTTTCCAGAACCTCCAGTAGGCCCATTTTTCACCCTCCCCGAGCCTCCGTGTTCATCCTGCACTTACCTGGATCTAAAATGGGCTGCGTGGGGACTCCTGGGAGGGGTGAGGTTGGCAGGGCAGGGCAGGACCAGCCAGGAGTGGGATTTAGGGGGGTTCTCCGAACTGCACAGAATCTTAGCTAGAGGTTCTCCCGAACCCCTGCAAACCCCCCAACAGCTCACCACTGGGCATAACCCTATGAATATAATGTCTGTCAAGCTTCCAGAAGATGCACTGGTAAATGCAGAAGCAACTTTTAAACAAAAACCTACAGTCATACTTTTCTTGGAATGTTTGCTTGAAAGAAATAGGAAGACGTATTTTGAAAGAGCAACTTATCATTAGATATTTGCTGACTATGACTCAGTCTCTCTTTGTTCAACAAACTGAACAGAACTGACAAGGTAGGCTCCAAGCTTATAGATGCCTCACTGAGAAAGGGAATGATTGTGGCCAACTCAAAGGAGGGAGATGTGATTATATCCCTTAAAAAGACTAAACAAATCTTCTCTGGATTCATAAATATCTCCTCTGGAGGAAAGATGTAGTCCTGGTTGGAGGCCTTTGAATCAAAAGCTGGTCTATAATTTCAATCCAGGTTTGGTCTAGGGCAGGGGTGTCAAACTCAAGACCCGGGAGTCAGATACGACCCACGGGGTACTTAGATGTGGCCTGCGGAGCCGCCCTGGAAACAATGAAGGACCAGCCCACACTGCGTCTGACAGCGAAAACAGGCTCCCGAGCTCCATTTCCAGCTGTAGAGTCCTCCTGCAACCTTCTGCTAGTGAAATTGGAGTTTCATGAATGTAGGAGGCCTCTGCAGCTGGAAATGGAGCTCGGGAGCCTGTTTTCGCTGGCAGAGCACTCGGACCACTGCAGGCGCCTCTGACAGGAGTGATGTCGATCTGGCCATGCCTCCTGACCACACACACACCTGCCATGCCCCCGAGGTCAAGCACAATCCTGATGCAGCCCTCAATAAAATCGAGTTTGACACTCCTGGTCTAGGGAAGGGCATTGAAACAGTGCTAGTCATACTAATGAATGGCCCCTTTGGAGAATAAGATGTGAAAGTGTTTCCATTTGGTGTTGGCACAGTGGTGGGATATGACCGGCACACCCCAGTACGGGGGTACCAGTGCCTGCCGGGAGCACCAGGTACCATTCCGGTACTGTGCTCTGGAGGGCCCATCTGCCCACCCTCCTTACCTGTATTTGAGCCGATTGGGGCTTTTGTGCATGTGCACAGAGCATAAGGCACCTGTGTGACACTCCGCGGAGCAGCTGGAGCATCACGGGTGGTAAGTACATATGCACATGCTGCGCGCGTGCAGCCGAGCGTACCTGTTGCAACGGGATCCAGAACCCACCACTGGGTTGGCAGCTTCGGATGTTATTGATCATGCTCTCTTGCTTCATTAAGTATGGGAGATGCCGCTGGAAAGTAGATGCAGGGAACCTGAGGAGATAATAAAACTGGCTCCAAACTATAAAAGCTGAACGATGCCTTTCTGAGAGGTTCCAGCTTCTTATTTTATTGTCTTTGTCAATGCTATGTGTGTGTCATCCTTGTGAAATAAACGATAGTTTGGACATTTTATGGAATAGACTCACTGGAGCAAGAATTGATTGGAAGAGATTAGGGCTTAGGATAATTAATCAGGAAGTTCTCAATACATAAACAGAAAGAAATCCTCTTTCATTTCACCAAAGCTCTTCAAATATGCCTTCTCAAATGAGATAAAATCAACAAAGATGGAAGAACAACCTATGTTATAAGTTTCATCTCTCTCCCACTCTCCACAACTGTTTGGAAATACCAAGTAAATTGCTTTGTGTGATTCAAAGGTGAATATATGAGTCACTCAGTTTTCCTTTCTCTGTTTTGCCTGCCTGGTAAAAAGGTAAAGGTAAAGATACCCTTTGCACATATGTGCAAGTTGTTCCCAACTCTAGGGGACGGTGCTCATCTCCATTTCAAAGCCGAAGAGCCAGCGCTGTCCGAAGATGTCTCCGTGGTCATGTGGCCAGCATGACTAAATGCCGAAGGCACCTGGAACGCTGTTATCTTCCCACCAAAGGTGGTCCCTATTTTTTCTACTTGCATTTTTTACATGCTTTGGAACTGCTAGATTAGCAGAAGCTGGGACAAGTAATGGGAGCTCACTCCATTACGCAGCGCTAGGGATTCGAACCACTGAACTGCCAACCTTTCTGATCGACAAGCTCAGCGCTTTAGCCACTGAGCCACTGCTCAGTGTAGTCTACATTGTAATCTGGTACTGTAGTCTATTTTCCATATATCAGAAAGCTTTTGAATAACTGTAAAATATTTTCCAGATCATCTTCTTTCAGCAGCCTTCAAAATGGCCAGCTGGTACCCAAAATGTTAGGGACGGAAGCTGTGGGTGCTCCACAACAGTGAAGGTTTTTAAGATCCCTTTGACTCCATTATTCTTTTATTCTGACATCCAAATGCCACACCAATTAGTTTCATGGCATTCCCATTTATCTGCGGGGAGACTCCTCTTGATGCTAGAGTCAGTCAAAACCAATTGACTTCTCTCTTTTATACACTTCAGATCTCTCTCTCTCAATCAATTTTTGCCCTAAAATGCAACATTTTCTTTATGCAGAAATAGCACAACAGGGAGACCCAAGACCTTTTCCTCCTGTTTTTCTTGATAGCACAATTTAGTCATATTGAAACCCCATATGGAGTCCTGCCAGAAAACAGCTCCGCATTCATTTAGTTCCTTTCAGAATTTTCTCAGTTCTTGCAAGTTACTCATGCCATGCCCGGTTTGATAAAGAAAACAAAAGGTTAACAGTTCTTTACATTTTAAATGATTTTATCACTGAACTGGAATCATTGTTCAGATTGCTTTGGGTTTTATCCCATCAGTTCAGAGGTGGTATTCAGCAGGTTCTGACCAGTTCTGGAGAACCGGTAGCGGAAATTTCGAGTAGTTCAGAGAACCAGTAAATACCACCTCTGACTCCTCTGCCCCCATCTATTCTCTGCCTCCCGAGTCCCAGCTGATCGGGAAGAAATGGGGACTTTGCAGTTTCCTTCCCCTGGAGTGGGGAGGAAATGGGGATTTTGCAGTATCCTAATCTAGTTTAATAGAAAGAAGGACCAGGGGAGACATGATAGCAGTGTTCCAATATCTCAGGGATTGCCACAAAGAAGAGGGAGTCAAACTATTCTCCAAGGCACCTGAGGGTAGAACAAGAAGCAACGGGTGGAAACTAATCAAGGAGAGAAGCAACTTAGAACTGAGGAGAAACTTCCTGACAGTTAGAACAATTAATCAGTGGAACAGAAGTTGCCTCCAGAAGTTGTGAATGCCCCAACACTGGAAGTCTTTAAGAAGATGTTGGAGAGTCATTTGTCTGAAACGGTATAGGCAGGGGGTTGGACCAACTCTGCTATTGTATTGTATTATCCTTCCCCTGCCACGCCCACCAAGCCATGCCACACCCACCAAGCCACGCCCACAGAACTGGTAGTAAAACAATTTGAATCTCAGTTGATGAAAAATATTTTGGATATCTGCTTTTCATCCATTATTCAGCAACGATTTATGCAACTGTCTCAGTTGGGGGGGGGGGGGAATCTTTAATGTCATTAATCTAAATTGCTTACTTCCAATCTGCACTTTAGCTTTAAGTTATTTATTTTATATGACTGTGCACAATACCTCTCAGTTATGGGATAAATCAGATGGTTGACTTTTCAGTTTTCTTTAAAAAATTTGAAAACATTCCAACATCAACCATTCTAATCAGCTACTTCATTAATAAAAAGCAATAATAATAATAATAATAATAATAATAATAATAATAATAATAATAATAATAATAATCCAATATGAAGAAGAGCAGAGAAATGGTCCTCAATTGAAATTATACATTTTTCAAATGTTTTAATTATTTTGGAATGAGTGAATTTAACCTCTACTTTATCACAACATAATATGATCTCGTGGGGGGAGGGGGGAAACAGCATCTTAGACCAATTTTTATATGAATTCATTTGATTTCTGTTTTAAAGATTGCAACTCACTTAGCCAAGCCATAAGAACTGTGAAGCTGTGAAAAGCAAAATAAAGAATTTGAATCTCAGGGTTATGCCTACAAAACAGAATGATGTTCAGGTAAGTATTACTTTATCTGGATTTCATCTTTCCATAGTGTTTCTCGCTGCTTTTTCTAGACTTGATCTCTACTCTTATTTTTCTAGAGCAGTATTTCTCAAACTTGGCAGCATCTAGATGTGTAGACTGGTTAATGGGGGATTCTGGGAGTTAAAGTCCAAACATCTTCAAACTGCTAAAGTTGAGAAACACTGTTCTAGGGTATAGACTGTATTCTAATTTAGGAGTCATGTTCAAGAAGAACATGGATTACTTCTTAAATGGACCAGAATGCTCCAGGAACGAAGCATCCACTTTTGTTGTAAAATAACCAATTTCTCATAACACCGTTGCACAATGAATTGTGAATTATTGAAGTTAAAATTAGTATGATCAAATTACAGACAGGCTATGGTTCCAAAGTATGATGATCTAGATCCATGATGGAGAACCTCTGACACGCGTGCCACAGGGGGCACCTCTCTGTGGGCATGCAAGCCATTGCCCCAGCTGAGCTTCACCGTGCATACGCGTGCGCCTCCCACCGGCCAGCTGATTTTCAGGTCTCTGCCACGCATGCACGGGGTGAGGCGCATGCGGGAGATGTGCGTGCATGCGCAGGGGCAGAGGTTTGTGTGTGCATGCATAGGGGGTGGACGGGAGCATGGGGGGGGGTGCGGTGTGTCCCCCAGTGCCCTGTTTTTGAACCCAGGAGGCTTCAGGGAGGCCTGCTAGGCTGAAAATGGCACACAGGGGGGACATGTGCGCATGCACAGGGAGGAAGGGTGCACGGGGGGGTTGTTGCACGCGCATTGCATTTTGTCATCGCTTTTGGCATGCAATGACAAAAAAGTTAGCCATCACTGATTTAGATAGAAGGAAGATGTTTTCCCATTTCAGGGTAGGATTCATGAAGCTTTAAGCATGAATCTGGCACTCTGTCTTCTCATCCAGAAAATGAAGCAAATGAATAGCTATTTCTAATAATACAATACAATACAATAGCAGAGTTGGAAGGGACCTTGGAGGTCTTCTAGTCCAACCCCCTGCCTAGGCAGGAAACTCTACACAACTTCAGACAAATGGCTATCCAACATCTTCTTAAAGACTTCCAGTGTTGGGGCATTCACAACTTCTGGAGGCAACTTCTGTTCCACCGATTAATTGTTCTAACTGTCAGGAAGTTTCTCCTCAGTTCTAAGTTGCTTCTCTCCTTGATTAGTTTCCACCCATTGCTTCTTGTTCTACCCTCAGGTGCCTTGGAAAATAGTTTGACTCCCTCTTCTTTGTGGCAACCCCTGAGATATTGGAAGACTGCTATCATGTCTCCCCTAGTCCTTCTTTCTCTTAAGCTAAACATACCCAGCTCCTGCAACCGTTCTTCATATGTTTTAGTCTCCAGTCCCTAATCATCTTTGTTGCTCTTCTCTGCACTCTTTCTAGAGTCTTCACATCTTTTTTACATCGTGGCAACCAAAACTGAATGCAGTATTCCAAGTGTGGCCTTACCAAGGCATTATAAAGTGGTATTAACCCTTCACGTGATTGTGATTCTATTCCTCTGTTTATGCAGCCTAGAACTGTGTTGGCTTTTTTGGCAGCTGCTGCACACGGCTGGCTCATATTTAAATGGTTGTCCACTAGGACTCCAAGATCCCTCTCACAGTTACTACTACGGAGCAAGGTACCACCTATATTGTACCTGTGCATTTCGTTTTTGTTGCCTAAATGTAGAACCTTACTCTTTTCACGATTGAATTTCATTTTATTAGATGAAATTCTTATTTATTAATAAGAATTGCTCCTATGGATCTATCTATCTCATGTTCTGCAGATGCTTGGGACCAGCTTCCTTCCAGTAAGACAGAATAGTCAAGGAATGTAGAGTTGTAATTCAAAAGTTCCGGAGGATATCCCAGTGCCTATTTTGAGTCTCTTTAATTTGAAATATATATTTCTGCTTAATCCTATCAACTTTCAAGCTGGACCTCACAGAAGCTTGATAGTACAACAGGTGGAAATGGAACAGCCTAGAATTGTTTTTGTTTCAAATAATGTACTGAAGTTTAGCTTATTTGTTCTTTTTAAAATCTTGAAATATTAAGTGGTTACAAGTCCCTAGCTTCTGGAATCATTGCAAGCAATGGAAATGTTACACGTTTCCTTTTAAACTGTAGGGATTAATCCATTATGACAGCAACATTGATAGGGATACCAACAAGTAACAGTGAGCTAGGAAGGGAGGAAAAGCTATATTTATTTAGTTAGAAAAGAGACTCCATGAGTTATTTGCAAAATTACAAAGACTTGCAGCTTAAAGGGGCATGCTGCTGAGATACGAAACAAAAGTGTTTAACATTTCAAATATTCTAGGGATTTGTTTTGGAGACTGAACGCAGTGTTTTATTCCATTATCTAATTCTGGTATTTAAGAGATCAATACTATCATGAGGACTGTAAACACTTCCTTTATAACAGGGGTGTCAAACTCAAGGATCCGGCCCACGGGGTGCTTAGATCTGGCCCATGGGGTTACCCTGGAAACAGTAAAGGACCAGCCCGCGGTGCCTCTGCCAGCGAAAAAAGAGCTGCGGTCGGCTCTCCCAAGCTCCTTTTTCGCTGGCAGAGAGTTGCAGGAGGCTATCGCAGCCAAAAAGGGAATCGGAAGCCTGTTTTCGCTGGCAGAGTGCTTGGGTCACCACAGGAACCCCTGACATGAGTGGCATCAAGCTGGCCACAGCACGCTGGCCACATCCACCCTGGCCCCCTGAGGTCAAACACAATCCTGATGCAGCCCTCAATTAAATCGCGTTTGACACCCCTGCTTTATAACATGCATGCATGGTTGAGTTGGTTTGAATCCAACTCAGGGGTGAAATTCAGCAGGTTCTGACAGGTTCTGGAGAACCGGTAGTGGAAATTTTGAGTAGTTTGGAGAACCGGCAAATACCACCTCTGGCTGGCCCCAGAGTGGGGTGGGAATGGGGATTTTGCAATATCCCTCCCCCATCTGTGGGGTGGGAATGGAGACTTTGCAGTATCCTTTCCCTGCTACGTTCACCAAGCCACACCCACAGAACCGGTAGTAAAAAATTTAAATTTCACCACTGATCCAACATACATACATACATACATACATACATACATACATACATACATACATATATGATCAAAATTTTAGATCCCTTCTGCTGACATTGATTCGTTCCACAGATTTCAGTAGATTATTACTTTGCTTATTTTATTCTAGTTTATGAAAAATATTCCTAAATCTTATGGGAAACATCCCTTTTGGGCAGATCTGAACTCTTTAGTGGTTCAACCAAAAAGTAATTTAATACATCTACTTGATTTCAAATTCCTTTAAAGTTTGTTTTTAAAAATACACCTGGAGAGAAATTCCCATGAAAACCCCTATCCGAAGATTGTTTCGAGCAATTTCTGGATTTAGAGTTTTTATCAGGGAATAAGCTATGAAGTTACAGTAGATATATTTTTAATATAGGAATCAACACCTTTTTTAAACTCTCTTCTTTAATGAGTAGCATTTAACAATAATTTCAGTTGAAAAAGTATGAAGAACTATTATCACTGTAATAGTTCCCATAACACTTCTGGTCCCCACGGTGTTTTAAATAAAATTTTCAAAACTATTTCCAAAATGACTTAAGAGCATTTGAGAATAAAGAGCATCAGAAATGTTAAGATTTGTTTTTTTTCCATTCAAGGTTTTTTATTTTTTTAATACAAATTATACATATTATTAGGAACAAAGAATTGTCTGGGTCTTTTCTCTTACATCCTCTCATTTACATAGTCCTTTTTACATCATAGTTTTGTTTTCATTTTCAGCCAAATTATTCTCTTCCATTATTTTCCATCTTTATAGTCATTTTTTCTTAATATATAAACAATGCCTTCAATTGCCCCTTCAAAGTTACACCAAATTTTCATTTCCTATTTTCTCCATTGCTATATTTTGCTATAAACAGCATACCTCCTCTAATTCAATTTAAGCACAGAGAGCATTTCTTTCAATTTTTTTTCTACCATTAAAATATACTATCATTTCTATATTTCTTAATTAGTTATGTAACAATAACAATCTTACTGCTGTTCTCTTGAGTCTACTAATATAATTCTTTTCCCCTTTCTTCCTTTTTAAACCATTTTCTCTTGTTAAGATTTGTTGATGGCATACAGACATAAATGCCTCCTTTCACAGACTATTATTTGATAATGATCTATAGGGAAATAATTTGGCTCTTAGGTTAGAGGTAACTTAAAGGGAGGGCAACAGAATCTCATTTTCATTATTGCTTAAAATAATTAGTCTTAAAAACCTCCAGTGATAAAAACACCCACAACTTCTGAAGGCAAGCTGTTCCACCAGTTAATTGTTTTCACTGTTAGGTAGTTTCTCCTTAATTCCAGGTTGCTTCTCTCCTTGATTAGTTTCCATCCATTATTTCTTGTCTTGCGTTCTGGTGCTTTGGAAAATAAGTTGACACTTTCTTCTTTGTGGTGGCCCCTCAAATACTGGAGTACTGCTATCATGTCATTCTTTTCTCTAGACTGGCCCTACCCAATTCCTGCAACTGTTCTTCATGTTTTTGTCTCTAGGCAGTAACCCTACATCCGTGGCATAACTCTGGTCTACTAATTTAGTCACTTTGTCGAAGAATGAAATAAGAACGGTTTGGCATGATCTGTTTTTAACAAACCCATGCTGGCTTAGTTATAATTCTATTTGTTTCTAAGTGTTTGCAGATCTGTTTTCTGGTTATCTTTTCCAATATCTTCCCAGGTATTGATGCTAGGCTGATTGGTCTGTAGTTTCCTGGATCTGTTTCCCCCCCATTTTTTGAAGATGGGGATCACGTCAGCTCTTTTTCAATCCTCAGGTAGTTCCCCGGTGCTCCAGGATTTTTGGAAGGTATGGTACAATGGTTCTGAGATAACATCTGCCAGTTCCTTCAGGACTCTTGGATGTAACCTGTCAGGTCCCAGTGATTTATATTCATCAAGGTAAGATAGGTGCTCTCTTAGCATTCTCTTTCTTATTTCAATTTTTATTTCGAATCTGTCTTTTACGGTTATGCTTTTGGTAGATTGGACTACAGTTTCCTTTTACATGGAGACTGACGCAAAGAATGAGTTAAGCAGTTCTGCTTTCTCTCTGCTGCCTGTTACTTCCTTGCCATCTTCTCTCTTTCTCTCTCTCTCTCTTCTATGCTTTTTGGGCTCTTAAAAAACTTTTGCACAGAAGGCTGAATCTAGTAGGCAGATTCGAATCAGGACACCAGCAGGACAAGCCACTTCATGGGTTAGAAAATCACTTTCTTTTTTGTAGTATTTTTTTTAAATTCAACATTTTCAAAAGATACTCGATTGTGCAGAGATGAATAGGTTGATACTGAAAATAAAGGATAAAGAGGAATCAGTGTAGTTCAAGACATGAGGAAGATTTTATCATTGGCTAGAGAAAGGAACCTAGAAAAGAAAGTAAGGAGAAGATACAGAACCCAGACGATGCACTATTAAATGGAAAAGAAGGGGAGGGAAGAAGGGGAAAACAGAAAAGAAAATATTAAATATACAAGTATATATTCAAGAGCGAGATATAAAGGGGGAAAATATAGTTAGGATAAATTAGTGAAGGTAAGGGAATAAGAAATGATACCAAATTATATTTGGGTTTGTGGAAATACCATCCCAAGAAAACATAAACTGAGATTTGAAAGAGACACCTACAACAACAGAAAAAGAAGGAAAGGACGAGAGGAGGAAGAGAGATGAGAGGAAGAGGAGAGAAGGAAGATAGAGTTAAGGAGAGGAAGATGGAAGGGAGAAGGAGAGAGGGTAGGAAGGGGAAGATGAAGAGAGGAGCAGGGGAGAGGTAAGGGAAGAAGGAAGGGAAAGGAGAGGAAGAAGGAAGAAAGTAGAGGAGGGAAGGAGGGAGAAAAGAAAGGCAAAATAAGGTGGTATTACAACAGGCGGAAGGGATAGTAAACAAAGCAACCCAAAGGGTGTGCTATAACCCTGTCAATGGAATGACAAATGTATAAGAATGATGAATGTAAAAAAGAATAATAACTATGTGAATGTATATCTATAATTATATATAGAGAACAATTTTTTAAAAAAAACTTACGAAAAAAAGATGTTAATAAATTGACACAGAAGAAACAGCAGTTATACAGTTAGCATAGTGCTATCTACAAAAAACAAAATAATCTGTTGATAAACAACAGGGGTGTCAAACTCAAGGCTTGTGGGCTGGATCTGGCCTGTGGGATACTTAGATCTGGCCTGTTGGGCCACGCTGGGAATGACGAAGGATTGACTTACGGTGCCTCTGCCACCAAAAATTGAGGTTGGGGAAGCCGCACGTGGCCCGCCCGAGCTCCGTTTTTGCTGGCAGGGGGCTGGAGAAAGCCATTGCGGCCGAAAACAGAGCCCAGGCAGGCGACACGCAGCCCACCCCCCAGCTTTTTGCTGGCAAAGGGCTGGAGGCCATCGCAGCTGAAAATGGAGCTTCAACAAATGGTGTCGAGCTGGCCATGCCCCCTGGCCATGCCCCCCCCACAGCCCCCTGAGGTGAAACACAAGCCTGATGTGGCCCTCAATCCAATCAAGTTTGACACCCCCAATATAGAAGGACATCACTTTCAAAAGATCAAGCCAATTCCTGTGTATATGAGGGGAGGAAAACCCACTGGACCATTCCGAGAAATGGTCATCTTTTCACCAGATCCTTCCAGATGAGCTGCCTTCCATGATTCCTGCTAAGGAGCCCCTAGAATTGTTTTCTTCCACTACAGGAGGAAAGGCAGCCGAGAAACCTTAATTACAAGACTTAATCACAAGACTTAACTTGGGAACTGTGTGATCCAGATCGCATGCCGTTTTGGGATTCGTGCAGCACAGCAGTGCTAGGAAAGAGTTGTAGAAAACACACAGTTCTGAACATATAATCTTTCATTTATCTCACTAACACTTGCTTGCAACTAGATCTTATGTATTTTGGCTCCATGTATGTGTGTGGCTTGAAAGATAAAATCCTGAAATCTGACTTCTGTGGCCCCAATGCAGCAAGGAGAGTCAGGTCTCCACTAGCAAAGGCTTTCCCAAGGCCTACCCAATACTCATTTTTCCAAAATAACAGCGATACAAATAGGTTTATAATTTCAGTGATTGCTGGGTGATGGTCTGATGTTGTTATAAATCATTAATAAGGCTTTGATGACAAACAAAATATCATCATTGGTCATGCATTTATTTACTATATTTATGGGACATGGTGGCTCAGTGGGTAAGATGCTGAGCTTGTCGATCAGAAAGGTCGGCAGTTCCGCGGTTCGAATCCCTCGTGCCGTGTAATGGATTGAGCTCCTGTTACTTGTCCCAACTTCTGCCAAGCTAGCAGTTCAAAAGCACGTAAAAAATGCAAGTAGAAAAAGAGGAACCACCTTTGGTGGGAAGGTAACAGTGTTCCGTGCGTCTTCAGCATTTAGTCGTACCAGGCACATGACCACGGAAACATCTTCGGACAGCGCTAGCTCTTCAGCTTTTAAATGGAGATGAGCACTGCCCCCTAGAGTCAGGAACGACTAGCACATACGTGCGAGGGGAACCTTTACCTATATTTATATCCTATTGCAATCCAGTTAAGGATTTTCAGAGGTTCATAGATAAAGACTACTAAAAATTCCATAGTAAAAAAAAAATAAAAAAAAATAGACGTGTCAACAAAGAAGAATATTTGTACCTCAGGTTTGAAATGAAGGGATCCTCAGTGCTCTCTCTGAACAGGAGAACGGAGCTGGAAATCAGGTTAGTGAGGTGGGGAGGGAATGGGGATTTTGCAGTGTCCTTCCCCTGCCACGCCCACAAAGCCACACCACACCCACAAAGCCACGCCCACAGAACCGGTAGTAAAAAAAAATTGAATCCCACCAGTGGTCATCACGTAACTTCTCCAAGGTCATCTCTACACAGGACCATAGTCCTGAAGGTAACCTGATGCCAAGCAACTTGGACATGGCAATCTTAAAAGTAGCTTTAGAATTGTACCCAAAAGCTTATTGCTAGCAAGTGAAGGCATATACACCAGTGGTGAAATTCAAATTTTTTTACTACCAGTTCTGTGGGTGTGGCTTGGTGGGTCTGGCAGGGGAAGGATACTGCAAAATCTCCATTCCACCCCACTCTGGGGCCAGCCAGAGGTGGCATTTGCTGGTTCTCTGAACTACTCAAAATTTCCGCTACCGGTTCTCCGGAACCTGTCAGAACCTGCTGGATTTCACCCCTGATAGAAGCACATAAGCTGGCTTTTCTGATAAATCAACCGTATTTCTAACAAGCTGTGTACAAAATAAAGAGTTTGCATTTGGCAGTTGGTATGGCAGAGAGTGCCAATGAAAACAAAGACAGGCCCCAAATGCAAAGCTTTTCTAAACAAGGACCTCTGCAATTACTACTAGAAGCTCTTGGACTTGGATTGGAAACCCAGGTCTGTATTTTGAGGGTATTTTGTGTTTGTTTCAAAAGAAAGGGCCAAGTCGTGTTCAGCCAAATGACGATAACAAAAGAGAAACAGGCAAAATAATAGGTGGGAGAAAAACATTGGGATACCCTTTCATTTGTTAACAACAAAGCTCCCATTTCCTTTCTGATCGTTTTGCTTTTCAGGCTTCCTTGCTCCAGTCTGGAAGCGTGAAGAACACATTTTGCATACCTGCATTATATAGGCATTAGTAGGTTATAAGGTTTCAAGTGCAACTTTCCTCATCTGGGCAGTCTGGATTTTAATTCCCTGACTCCCCTACTCAGTATTGTAACTGCTGAGAATTCTGGGAGTATATAATTCATTGTATTATTTAACAAAAAAAAATACATGTATGTTCTGACCTAGACTTCCCCCAAAAGTACAAAGCAGATTCTTGGTCCCGACAAAACCCCTTTTATTAAACAAATGTGAATTCCTCTCATTCACATTCAGCAAAGCTCGGAAAGCTGCCATGTAAATATTTTCCAAACGCAGTGCTGTGCAAGGAAAGACTTGGCACAGAGTCTCTGAGATTCACAGACAGATCTTCACACTCCTGAAATGAACAAACAAATGAACAAATGAATTGTTTCCTGCAAAAGCTCACTCCCCTTTCGCTCCTCTTTTATTTCCTTTGGGAGGGGCCATTTGCCGTCCACCTGTGTCTTACTCCCAAGTCGACCCTGATTTTTTAGCTGTTCTTTTCTTCCTGCAACTCTGCGCATGCGCACACCGGGAACAGGCTCCAGCTGTTCCTCTGCCTCACTGCTATCTAGCTCTGAAGGCATCTGAGAACTGCCAGATGGTCTTGGCGCCACCTCTGCCTCTGATGTAGAGACCTCGTCCGAGTCTTCCTCAGACTCCAGGACTGGCCCATGTTCCTCCCCAACCTCTTCACTGTCTGACTCTGCTGCCAGCTCGGCTGGCCACTGGCGGGCCGAAACACTGTACGCTATGTCAGAGTTCCCCAATGTTTCCGGCTTTGTGGACCAGTGGCGGAAAGGAGATAGTTAAAGCAAATGGCTAGCAAAAATATTTGCGCACTGAACTGGCAGTAATGCCAGCAGCAACCCACCCCTGGACCAGAGTACAACCAGGAGTCCTAAGGCAGCTCTAGCTTTATTGTAAGATGACATTTCTAGACTCTTGCAAGTCTGAAAGCACCCCTCACGTCCTTCAGTTTTACTCTTCTGAAAATTAGGGAGTGTCCCTTCTGAGATGCTTTCACAACCCCTCCTCTTTTGGAATCAGATTTCATTTCATTTGAAATTCATTTAATCCAAAATTCATTTAATCTGATATTCAATATAGAGAAAAGCAAGGTTTTACACTTAGACATTTTGCACACACCAAAAGTACAGATTAGGTGAAACCGAGCTTAATAGCAGTAACTCTGAGAGGGAGTTCTTATGTATAATCGCATAAATATGAGCCAGCAGTGTATGGCAGCAGCCAAAATAAAAACAAAAAACCAACAACTAACACAATCCTAGGTTGCATTAAGAGAGGGACATAATCAAGATCGCGTGAAGTACTGCTTGACAGAGCCTTAGTAAGCGCACATTTAAAATACTGTATCCAGTTTTGATCACCGCATTATAAAAAAGATGTAGAGTCTCTGGAAAGAATGCAGAAAAAAAGCAACAAACTTAGAGGCCTGGAGGATAAAACATATGAAGAACAGCTTCAGAAATTGGGTATGTTTAGTCTAGTGAAAAGAAGAACTAGAATGACGTGATAGCAATGTTTCAATATTGCCCCAAAGAAAAGGGGGCAACCTATTTTCCAAAGCACCAGAAGCAGAGGTGGTATTTAGCTGGTTCTCTCCAGTTCAGGCAAACAGGTAGCAGTGGCTGTGGGAGACTCCAAGAGGCTGGACAACCACTTGTTTGGAATGGTATAGGGGCAGGCCTGTCAAACTGGCGGCCTGCGGGCTAGATGCATCACACACAGGCCAGGCCCACCAAAAAATGTCGCAATACGTCACGTGACACAATCGAGTTTGACACCTGTGGTATAGGATGGTGTGATGGCAAACCTATGGCATGTGTGCCACAGGTGGCACATACAGCCCTCTCTGTGGGCACGTGAGCTGTCGCTCCAGCTGAGCTCCACCGAGCATGGTTGTGTGCGTCTCACCGGCCAGTTGGTTTTTGGGTTTGCAGGAGGTGGGGGCGCATGCAGAAATGAGTAAGCATGTGTGGAGGGCTGTGTGTGCATGCATGGGGGAGCGGGTGGGCGCAGTGGGGCAGCTCCCCCCCCCATGGCCATTTTTGGTCCCAGGAAGCTGCAGGGAGGCTTGCTAAGCCCAAAATGGGGCACGGGGGGGGTGTCACTCGCACATGCGCAGGGGGTGGGGGGAGCATGGGGGAATTACACTTGCATGTGCAGGGAGGCAGGGTGTAGGGGGTGTCACACATAAATTGTATAGTGAGTGCAGGTGCGCGCTAGCGCTGTCGTATGTGTGAGCAAGCTTTCAGCATGCAATAACAAAAAGGTTAGCCTTCTCTGGTATAGGGTCTCCTGGTTGAGTAGGAGGTTGGACTAGAAGATCTCCAAGATCCCTTTCAACTGTGTTATTCTGTTAATCAGACTATTGTCCAGCCTGGGGTTCTTCATCCTGTTTCCCACAGACTATGACACTTCTGCACCTGGGTCTCCTCTAACAAATCCATACTGGTTGGCTGCCATATGATTAATCCAGAGAGCACAGTAGAATGTAGCCTCAGATGCCCCTTGCTTTTACTGCTTCTCTGTGACCAACAGTGAAAACTGTTGGTGCAATTTCCTACACATTTAAGGCAGAAGATGCACACAATTTAAAGTTATGTAAGTGAATGTTGTCATAGCTTTAAAAGACTATTAAATCCCTCTCCCCATTGTGAAAATCATTAGTTCTTCATACATGAAGTCCCTGGCCTTGGCATCATGTCCTCCTCCAAACACTAAGCATGGCCTTTGATCACCAAGTCATCCAACTCTACTCTGAGCCCTAACCACACCACCATCCATCATGCCTTAGTGTAACATATGAAACCAGCACCTGTTACTAGAGGTGGGCTGCTACAGGTTCGCCCGGGTTCTGGAGCTAATGTTATGGTTGTTTGGGAGAACCTCCAAAGCCAACCTCTGGTTGGCCCCTAACCCTAATCCCTCCCAGGAGTCTCCACACGGCCTGTTTTGGATGCGACGTAAGTGCAGGGCCTGTGTAGAGGCTTGGGGAGAGGGAAAATGGGCCTCCTAGAAGTTCTTGGAGGACAGAAATGGGCCCATTTCTGGCCTTCAGAGGGCTTCTGGAGTTTGGTTGAGGTAGTTTTTGCCCTCCCAGAGGCTCAAGGAAAGCCTCCGGAGCCTGGGGAAGGCGAAAATAGCCCCTCTGCCATGGTGCAGGAGGACGATTAGGCCACACCCACCATGGCCACGTTCACCCTGCAGAGAACCCATTGCTGAAATTTTTGAAGCCCACCTCTGCCTGTTACACTTATCCTTTCTAGTGTGTAGTGCTTTCTCACAGAGTTTTCCCAGGGTCTTTAGTTTCTCCACCGTAGTTTGACTTCAATACCACAGGGTCTTCCACCAGAGATGTCTCAACTGAGCCCTCCCAGAGATAGAAGCCAGATGATGTCACTTACAAATACAGTGCCTTTCCACCAAGGATCAGAGGTGGTTTTCAACCGGTTTGGACCAGTTCACCCCAAACCAGTTGTGGAAATTGCAGGTGGGCCTGCCCTGTGCCGTCCTATTTAGGCATGTTTTCAAGCCACGTGCATGTGTGCAATCAAAGTCCATGCACTGAAGTCCATGCGCTTTGATGCACACAATCAAAGTCCATGCGCTGAAGGCCAAGTGAATGCATGGACGCGTGGGCGCTCACATTTATGAACAGGTAGGGAAAGTAAGTGAATACCACCCCTGCCAAGGATGCTATCCTCACATCAAGGCTGCATGTTACGGATATCTGCTCCAAGTCCCTGCTTGGCGACTTTATTTCTACACAGTACATTTTGCAATATTTTTCACATGAAGCTCAAAGCAATTGTTATTGTTGTTATAATTACTATCACTACTATTGGAAAGGGCCACTGGGCTCACTAATGTTAAAGAGAGTTAGGCGTGTTTACTTCCCTCCTCAGACTCAAGAGGAGCAGCTTCCTTTGCTTTTATTTATGGCCATAAGGATAATCCAGGAGTGAAATCCAGCAGGTTCTCACAGGTACTGGAGAACCGGTAGCGGAAATTTTGAGTAATTTGGAGAACTGGCAAATGCCACCTCTGGCTGGACCCAGAGTGGGTCGGGAATGGAGATTTTGAAGTATCCTTGCCCTGCCACACCCACCAAGCCACACCCTCCAAACCAAACCACTCCCACCAAGCCATGCCCACAGAACCGGTAGTAAAATAATTTGAATTTCCCCACTGGGATAACCCTTACACTGCAAAATTACTGGAATAATTGCAGCTGGCTTTCCTCTTTCATCTGCTTCAGTGCCAATTATTAAAGGATCAGATTAGACAGGGGAGAACCTGTTCTTGTTAACAGTGTTTTAAATATATATATATATCTATTGACACTTGAACAAGTAATCAGTAAGATTATACGGTAAGCAATTAATGGAACATTCTATTTTTTTCCAGTTGCAGTTGTTAGATCCTTGTTCTAACTACAGTAGTTTCCACCAAGGTCCTCTGTTCCCACCGGAATAGTTTAATCCTATTGGTCGAAGGGTCTGACAGCTCCCTATAACGACTACTGTCAGACTCAACCTACGCTGGATTGTTCTCACTTGTTGTACTTAATAAAGAGCTGTTGTTACTGTTAAGCCTGTGCGTGCCTATCCATTACCCAATCTAACAGCAGTCATTTTCCTTTGCGTGATGCCTGGGGCTCAATGCCCAGTCAGCCACAGAAGCAATTTCTTCTTCAGAATAGCTACTGAACTGTTCACATCGTGATCAAAGAGCCAGCAGATTCCAGTCAAGCTCCATCAGCATCTTTTAGAAACTTCTGCCTCACAATGGAGATGAAGTATTGTGCTTCCCTGAAAATAAGACAGGGTCTTATTTTCTTTTGACCCTTGAAATAAGCTTTTGGCCTTATTTCCAGGAAGGTCTTATTATTTTTGAGGTATAGGAGGCAGCGAGCGTGGTCACCTCATGGCTGCTGCTGTGTTGCAATATTTTCAGGGAGGGCTTATTTTCATGGGAGGCTTATTTTAGCACATGCATTCAAAAGCCCGATTGGGCTTATTATCCAGGGAGATCTTATTTTCAGGGAAACAGGGTAGCAAGGACAGGGTTGGCTTTCAGAAAGCTGCTTTCGATATGTGCCCTATCTTAAAAGACTTAGTCCATTTTTAAAAATAGTAATTATGCAAAAAGAAGCGCTTTTACAGGATATCGTGCGAGTCCCTTGGACTGCAAGACAATCCAACCGGTCAGTCCTAGAGGAGATCAACCCTGACTGCTCTTTAGAAGGCCAGATCCTGAAGATGAAACTCAAATACTTTGGCCACCTAATGAGAAGGAAGGACTCACTGGAGAAGAGCCTAATGCTGGGAAAGATTGAGGGCAAAAGAAGAAAGGGACGACAGAGAATGAGGTGGCTGGATGGAGTCACTGAAGCAGTGGCCGTGAGCTTAAATGGACTCCAGAGGATGGTAGAGGACAGGAAGGCCTGGAGGAACATTCCACATAACAAAGATCTACCCCCTTCAGGCAGAGCCATAGGAGGAATTGCCCAAAGCTCCTTCATTACATCATCACCCAGCAAGGCTCAACCAAGCCTGGGGCACATACAACCTACAAAGTTACCCCTGCATGGCCCCATGGGAGTCTGACAACCAATCAGAGCACAAGCTTAAATTCAAAATCCCAGAGAGGGCATAAAACCTAGGCACTCTCAGCATCCCTTCCCTTTTTGCCCAGGATCTCAAACCATGTGATCCTGTCCACCATTAAAACCATCTTTCCAAGCAGCCTCCATATTTCTAGTGTCTTTCTCCCCACTTTGAACTGAACCCAGAAGGACATTTCTTTCAACAGAGAAAAGTGGGTAAACACAGCAGCCCCCAACTTTTGGGTACCAGTGCCCAGTTCTGTGGAGTTATATTTTTACGCGGACCAGAAGGGTACAGTTTCTCACGCTGCCAGTATCCCATGGAATGGGGCTTCGGCCCGGTTCCTGACATGCTGTGACCCAGTGCCAGTCCACAGACCAGGGGTTGGAGCCCCTGCCTTAACAGTTTTGTAGTTCTCCGCATAACCATTTAATTTGTTACTTTGCGTATAACCAGACACATACATTTAACCTAAACTAAGAACTCTGTGTGTGTTTGCGCTAGATTCTAATTTCCTTTACTTTTTTATGGAGGGAGTGAGGAGTGTGGAAGCAAGGACACACACATACACACCTCAAACTGATGCCTTCACTTCACTCCCATAAAAGTCTGTAGAGATTCTTAGTCATCCAGGTTAGGGTTGTCCCAAAGGTGCTTTTTCAGGAGGCAACTGGACTTGTTTGTTTTTTTTCTTTTGAAGACATTTCGCTTCTCATCCAAGAAGCTTCTTCAGCTCTGACAGGATAGAGGAGAAATGGAAGGATTTATATTCCTGGCAGTCATTTGCATCCTTTTAGAGGACCATTGAAGGATTTGGAGGTTTAATTATTCTCTCTCTTTGGAAATCCATTCCTACTCCCACACCATTGAAAGGGTGCTCACCCCAATAGCTAAAAGTCTGCAGAGAGAAAAGTCTGTAGAGTGAAAAATAAGGAAGTCTCCTGAAAAAGCACCTTTAAGGCTTCACTCCCATAATTCACAACAATCTCAGCTGGTGGGGAAATGGAGGGCACCAGTCTGGAGGAATCTGGAGAATGGGAAGAGTTCTTTTAAAAGTCACACTAGTTGCAATATTATTTTTAATCACGCAAGGCGATTGCATTTCAGTTGTATCATGCCTGTGGGTGGCCCTTTCATGTAAATCTCGAGCAGCAGACCTGCAATTAACTTGTGTGATTCCACTGGTGTAAGAGAGGGGCTAATAGCTGCTTGAAGAGCTGATGGGGGAGGGGGGGAAACGCTAAAGCAGCATTGTAGTGAATATGTAGAGAGGAAAACGTTCCTTGCTACGGAATTGTAATTGAAAGGGAGTTCCCCTTTCACAGGCCTTTATGCGTGTTTCTGTCCCTCCATGGTGTTCATCCCAATATTCAATGCAAATGAAGCCTTGTTTTAATGTTACACTGAGTAGTGTTCTTGAAAGAAACACCTTTGTTTTATGCAACAACTGTAGCTGTGAAGTGAATTGAAAAGAAATCATAGCTCTCCACTGATCTAAAATCAAGGTTTTGCAATGCAAATGTATAATAAAAATTAAGCTAAATTTAGTTTACTAGTAGTATGTATAAAATGAAGCGACAATAGCTATAGTTAAATAATGATTAATAATGATAACAATACACATAAATATGTTAGTTTGATAATATGAAATTTTATATAAGCAATATATGGAGATTATGAGAGGAGGTTTAAAAGCTTTATCTAGAATATGTTATAAAGATGTATTGTGATTGTGTTGCAGAAAATGACAGTCTTTAGACTTCTAAGGATACAGGAGGAATTTATTTGGCAGCCAGATTCAGAAAGTTAGCACATGGCTAACATTGCAAATGCTGAACGACCTTCATTATCGAAGCACACATTCTTATACATTCTCAAAGACAGCGTAACACGGAAACACTTAACACATTTCTTATTGGTTACCTTGAGGAAAAAGCCTTATAAGGAGATGGAGGTCTTACGTCTCCATTTGTTACAGGTATGGACTACGTGTCATTAACAAACTTTAATTGAATCTTGTGGTTTTGGACTTTTGACATAGGGACGTTTGCTGGAACATGTTGTGGTTGAAGGCTGATGACATTTCCCTGTCCCTTTCAGCAAGCTTCTAACTGTCCCTTTTATGCCACGTCTTCATTCTTATATTTTAATCCATATTTTATTCTACTTTATCTGGATGATTTTAGGAAGATTTAATGGAATGTTATCATATAATCCTATTCTAGATTTTGAATATTATATATAAAAGGACATAAAAACAATTATAGTCAAGTTAAGGTTGAGATATAATAATTGCGATATACATGAATATAGGTGAATTTAAAATATGCGATTTGATATGAAAAGCAGGTGGTGACTATGGAAGAGATGCATGGAAATACTGAAACCAACTGACACACTTTCTACAATTTGTAATGGAAGATGGGTTTTTTTATTTTTTATTTTTGTGTGTGTTAGTCCTTGTTTAAAAACAAATAAAATTGTTTTTAAAAAAGAGAGAGGTTTGAAGGGGTCATTAAGGGTTGACTCTCTGATGGGGCTTACACATTGCATTGATCCATATTTGCATAATCATAGTTTATTGTTCTGTCCTGTTCATGGCGACAATCTCATTAAAATAAGCAAGAGAATGGTGAGAGAACACCTGTCCACTCTAGATGAATTCAAATAACTGGGACTTTGGGGATTACATCCCAGAGTTGGGATGTAGTTGAGCTGGCAGATGTGATCTTGGAAACATCGAACCCTATCTTTCAAAGATCCTATGAGAGGACTGGGAAAAAGCAGCTGTAGTTCCCATCTTCAAAAAGGGGGGAAAAACAGACCCAGAAAACTACAGTCCAATTAGGTTGATATCAATACCTGGGAAGATCCTGGAAAAGATACTCAAAAAACAGTTCTGTGAACAACTAGAAGCAAGAAAAGTTATAAGCAGAAGCCAATACAGATTTGTCCAAAACAGATCATGCCAAACAAATCTTATTTCATTCTTTGACATAGTGACTAAATTAGATCAGCGAAATGCTGTGGACATAGTATACTTGGATAACAGTAAGGAATTTGACAAAGTAGACCACAACCTACTTCTTGATAAGCTAAAAAAAATGAGGGGTAGACAGCAACACTACCAGATGGATTTGCAATTGGCTGACAAACTGTACTCAACATGTAGTCCTTAATGGTACTATATTTACATGAAGGGAAGTAAGCAGAGGGATACCCCCCCAAGGTTCCGTTTTAGCCCTAGTATTCTTCAATATCTTCATAAACAATCTAGATGAGATAATAGAAGGGGAACTCATCAAATTTGCAAGTGACCCTAAGCTGTCAGGAATAACTAATACCCCAGAAAATAGGCTCAAGATCCAGAAGGACCTCAACAGACTCAAACACTGGGCCTATCCAACAAAATGAAATTCAACAGACAAAAAAATAACGTTCTACACTTAGGAAAGAAAAATCAAATCTACAAGTTCAGATTAGGTAAATGTTGGCTCAATAGTAGTAGCTGCGAGAGGGGTCTTGGAGTCCTAGTGGACAATCACTTAAATAGGAGCCAGCAGAGTGTGGCAGCCACCTAGAAAGCCAGCACAATCCTAAAATGCATTAACAGAGGGATAGAATCGAGACCACATGAAGTATTAGAACCGCTTTATAAAGCCTTAGTAAGAGCACACTTAGAATACTGCATCCAGTTTTGGTCACCATATTATAAAAAAGAGGTTGAGACTCTGGAAAGATTGCAGAAAAAAGCAATAAAGAAGGTTACGAGGGCTGGAGGCTAAAACATATGAAGAACAGTTGTAGGATTTGGGTTTGTCTAATCTAGTGAAAAGAAGGTCTAGGAGTGATGTTATAGCACTTTTCCAATATTTGAGGGGCCGCCACAAAGGGGGGCGGGTGTCAACTTATTTTCCAAAGCACCAGAAGGCAATCCAAGAAACAATGGATGAAACTACTCAAGGAGAGAAGTAACCTAGAACTAAGGAGAAATTTTCTAACAGTGAGAACAATTAACCATTGGACTAGCTTGCCTTCAGAAGTTATGGATGCTGCATTAATAAGGCTCTTAATAAGAGACTGGACAATCACTGGTCTGGAATGGTATAGGATCTCCTGCTTCATCAGAGGGTTGGACTAGAAGACCTCCAAGTTGCATATTGAAAAAGGTGAAACTTCAACTGCATTTTAATGACCTACTTTGGAGGTTTATACATACAGTAAAAATATTTTCATTGTCAAAGGAATAAAATCTTGTCTCTTTTAATCTCATTATTAAAAGTGACCAAGTAATTGAGTGTTGGTGTGGTTTATATTTATGTTTTAAAAAGTCTTGATTGAACTCCTTTTATTAAAAGAAGTGTGTATCTTGCTGCTGTAGTTGAATGTTCAAAATTCATAGTTCCCCATAATATATTTACAGCAATCATTTGTAATATGTTTATGCAAAGAAGAAACAAAAACAAGTACATACCCCCTAACCATCACATTCAAAATATTTAATTCTGCCTTATTTTTAATAAATAATTACCCTTTGGCCACAGAAAATAATATTCATCAGCCTTTTTTATTAATTGGTAGTGTACCGACAAAAATTGAAGACTCACCTGTTCCGATTAGCTGGCCTGGCATAATTATAACTGTTATAACTTTTACCTCCTGGAAATATACTTTTAACTGGTATTTTAAGGGTATTGTTTTAAATTTAATTGATTTTAGGGTTTTAAAGCCATATTTATATTCTTGCTGTACAGTTCTTTTAATTCGTTTACCCCCTCCATATTTATATTTATTCACTTATTCATCTGTTTTTCTATTTAATGAATTTTATTGTGGATGATGTATTTGCTGTGTGGACTGTACACCGCCCCGAGTCCCTTTTGGGAGAGGGGGCGGTCTAGAAATGTGAAGAAATAATAATAATAATAATAATAATAATAATAATAATAATAATAATAATAATAATAATACCAAACCATAAATGCAAAGTGAGCACATTTTTTAAAAGCACGATTATAAATCCAGAATAAATTCCAACATTGCTAGTTCCTACCCAACCCATCACACCCACAGTAATTAAGTGTTTTAGTCATTGGTTCTATATTTAAGATTTTACATCCTAGTTGTAATTATGTGAGTTGATTTTAAATGGTCATGTCATACCTCTCTAGCACAGATATATTTTTATTGAGGCAGATTAGTCATATATATGTACACGTTGTTACCAGATAATTCCATTGTCCTTTTTATCAAGTTGTCAGTGTTGTAATGCAATTGCGTATGGAAATCCATTTCCATCTACTCAGCCCTTCATGTTATTTGATCAGTTTTCATAACTGATCTTTCAAAATTGTCTCAGGATGGCATAAAGTTAAAGCAACAGAACACATCCACTGAAGGAAAACCAAAAATAAGATAATCATATAGGATGGGATCAGAAATGTTTCTGATTCAATGGTCAGCGGGAAAATGAGATCATTAGGACCTGATAAAATGCAAGCAATTCTCTATTCTGCTTTAAGAAAGACATAAAGCAGGCCTGTCAAACTGGTGGCCCCCAGGCCGGATGCGTTACACACAGGCCACGCCCACCCCTGTTCCGCAAAGGCAAAGAATGTTGTGATAGGGCATGATGTGTCACGTGACGCGATGGAGTTTGACACCCATGATAAAAAGGCAGCAAAGAACCCATGAGCCACTAAGTCATCATTTCACAGATATTTTCTTACCAGATTCCTCAATAGCAATAGCACTTAGAGTTACAGACCGCTCAGTGATGGGATTCAGCTGGTTCGCACCTATTCGGGAGAACCGGTTGTTAACGTTCTAAGCAATTCCGAGATCCGGTTGTTGGAAGAAATCTCATTTTGTTTTTTTCCACTTTACAGGGCTAATCCTGTAAGGAAGGCAGGAAGGAAACATTCTGGTGTTGTTTCTAGCCTAACCTTTATTGCTCTGCTTACAGAAACCGCCTCTCTGGTTAATCCTTATTACATTGTAACAGGTAAGGTAAAGTGCTCATCAATGTAAATGATGTTGAGTGGGCTATGCCCACCCAGTCACATGACCACCGAGCCACACCTACCCAGCTGGTCATTAGGGCAGAGAACTGGTTGTTAAATTATTTGAATTCCACCCAGTGGTGGGTTTCAAAATTTTTTAGAACCTCTTCTGTAGCCTGCTTTGTGGGAGTGGCTTGCTGGCCATATGACCAAGTGGGAGTAGCTTGGCAGTCATGTGACTGGGTGGGCATGGCCAACTTGTAAAATGTGATGAAACTCACTTAACAACGCTCTTGCTTAGCAACCAAAATGTTGGCTCAGAAACTCTGGCATTTGAAGCACGCAAGTCTTAAAGCTGTCAAGTTACAAGATCCTTGTACCTCTAACCCTTTAGAAAAAAAACCCAGGGGTGTTGAAACGTGACAGCTTTAAGACTTGTGGACTTCAACTTCTAGAATTCCTCTTCTCGCTCTTCATCTGATGATGTGCGGACGGGCGGGGGAGGGAGCTGGAACCCATTCTAAACGGCACTGTAGACTTGTGGAACCTCTTCTATAGAAGAGGTTAGAACTGGTAGGAACCCATCCCTGATTCCACCACTGAGACTACTCCACAGCGCTTTACAGTACTCTCTAAGTCTCTCTAAGCTAATAAACAAAAGATATGATAGCATCGTCATTTGTGGTTTAGAGTTCACAAGGAAATGATGTTGAAAAGCAATTATGAAATTATAATGAATTATTTAAAAAATGAAAAACAAAACAAAACCATGAATTAAAAGATGGCCCCAAAAGAACGCTGGACCAGATCCAGCCGCTGAGCTACCAGTCTGCTAGGTTTTTTATTTGCAAAAGCTTTGAAAAAATTAAACCTGTGCAATCAAGCAGAAGAGAAATCCTTACTTCCTTCTGTCACTTAGTGGCCTGAACTTTTGGCCTTCCATTTGAATTAGCTGCTTCTTTATCCATTATCATGAGCTATTTTTTGAACCTGATTGCAGATATAATTGAGCCGTGATATTTATATGTCTGGAGTACATTAGATTTTTCCCCTCTTGTTTTAGGCAGCTGACCTTTTCTTCATGGAAACAGCTTCATTTTCATCATGTTAAGCTCTGTGTCACTTATGACGGTTTACAATAGGAAACAAGGTAGAAGAAGTAAATGAATACAAGGGAAAGGAAGCCAAAAATTCAAAGGAGCAATCTGCAATAATTAACAACTCTGCGTTGAGCTTAGTTTCTGGGAATTTGATAGGAAAATCTGTGGATTTTTTTTTCCTGGAAAAAATATAGAGGGGGCTTGCCGCTGTAACCTGGGATTCCCTGGAGAATTCTGGAGAAATTAATACCTCCTTCATACAGAATTATCACTAGAGGATAATACTTCATTACCACTTAATCGTTAATCATGATTATTTGGCCAATCTATTTTAAATGTTAAAATTTAAAATCAGTGGTTCAACCGGAGGAAGGCAGTTGTATCTGATTTATGCCATTCTGAATTTGCATTTAATTAAGGGAGTGGCGGTGGAGTTTTTTTTTTTTTTTGTTCAGCACTTTTGATCATCACATCATTTTGTTCATTAATTTAGTTTAATTCAAGACAACAGAATCAAATCCGTACTGTTTTCCTCTTTTGTCAAAAAGAGGGAAACAGTAAGGATCTGATTCTGCTGTCTTAAATTAACCTAAATGAGATTAACATGCTCATTAATCTATTAATCAATGAAGAGAGAGCTAGCTTAGTCAATGGTTAAGGCAAACTAGAATTTTTTTGCTGTTGTTAGTTGTGAAGTTGTGTCCGACCCATCGCGACCCCAGGGACAACTTTCCTCCAGGCCTTCCTGTCCTCTTCCATCCTCTGAAGTCCATTTAAGCTCATGCCTACTGCTTCAGTGGTTCCATCCAGCCACCTCATCCTCTCTTGTCCCTTTCTTCTCTTGCCCTCAATCCTTCCCAGCATGTGGCTCTTCTCCAGTGAGTCCTTCCTTCTTATTAGGTGGCCAAAGTATGTGAGTTTCATCTTCAGGATCTGGCCTTCTAAAAAGCAGTCAGGGTTGATCTCCTCTAGGGCTGACCAGTTTGATCACCTTGCAGTCCAAGGGACTCACAGGAGTCTTCTCCAGCACCATAGTTCAAAAGCCTCAATTCTTTGGCACTCAGCCTTTCTTATGGTCCAGCTTTCACAGACATACGTTGAGAAAACCATAGCCTTGACTATACACACTTTTGTTGGCAGGGTGATATCTCTGCTTTTTGGTATGCTGTTATTTAGTATGACTGTTAATTCTAGTCCTAACTAGACTTCAAAGCCATTGGGCTGTTGTGCTCTCTCAGTGTGCAGTTGAGTGTGGAGGATATATGGCCCTCCAGATTATGCCCTTCTTCTTCCTCATAATACTTCCTGACATTAGGAATAATAGAGGGTGCTTGGAAGGCCGCAGGTTCTGACCCTCCATGAATAATTACAAATGCCTTGGAGAAAAGCTCTAAATCAGCAGCAGGGCAACTACATGGCATGGCTGTGTTCAGAACATATCAACATTTCCAGAAGCATCATACTGATCTCAAGCATCCCTTAAACCTGCGAACCTATGGCATGCGTGCCACAGGTGGCATGCGGAGCCATTTGTCAGGGCACGCGAGGCATTCCCCTGTCAGGTGGCCAGTGCGCCAACGCCTCCTGAAGGCCCCTGAAGGCTTCGGAGGCTAAAACCAGTCCTACGAACAAACTGGAAGTCCGTCCCCAAACTTCCGGTTTTCCCCTAGGGCCGGTTTTTCATGCTCCGGAGGCTTCAGGGAAGCTCCTGAAGCCTCTGGAGGGTCTCCGAAGGGGGCAGGGGAGGCTGTTTTCACCTTCCCCAGGTTCCTATAACACCTCTGGAGCCTAGGGAGGGAGAAGAAAGCACACCAAAAATGGGGGGAGCGTTGATCATGCGCTCATGCATATTGGGGTTGTGCACATAGCATTCTGGGTATGGCGCACCTGCACACGACCCCCCTGCGCTCCCCCGGCTTTTGGACGCGAGCCAAAAATGGTTTGCCATCGCTGCCTTAAACTATGCTTATCTTGGTAAGATATTATATGTCTTTCTCAACAGCTCAGTGGGGCTGAGAGTATGCCTGGTGCTATTGAGCATCTCTAACTGACAGTAAGCCTAAATTGGGTCTTCCTAATGTCAGTCCAACAGTTTAATCACTATCTCATTGTTTTCCTGTTGATTGGAGCAAGTTGTTCATTCTTTTACACCAGGGGTGTCAAACTCAAGGCCCCGGGGCTGGACCTGGCCCATGGGGTGCTTAGAGCTGGCCTGCGGGGCCACCCTGAAAACAGCAAAGGACCAGCCCACAGTGTCTCTGCCAGAGAAAGTGGAACTTGGTAGGTTGGTAGGAACTTGCTTCTGAGATCCGTTTTCACCGGCAGAGGGTTGCAGGAGGCCATCACAGCCGAAAACGGAGCTTGGGAACCTGTTTTTGCTAGCAGAGAACTCGGGCCTCCACAGCCGACCCCAACATGAGTGACATTGAGCTGGCCACGCCCACCCTGACCACGCTTCCCACACACACACACACACACACACACACACCCAACCCTCAATGAAATTGAGTTTGACACCCCTGTTTTACACCAAGGTGCTTGAAATTTGACACTATGCCACATCTCACACCTAATCAGAATTGTCATAATCACCAATGGCCCGAAAAGGGCTTCTATAACAAGTTAGGTTCCTGATTAACCCAAATGGTGTCACATTTCTATTAAGCACATGCAAACTAGTTTTTCATTACCTCAGCAAAAGATTCAGTGTGAGGCAAAATCCCCAAAGAAGCAGAATAGGAACAACCTAAACCAGTGATGGCGAACCTATGGCACGCGTGCCACAGGTGGCACGTGGAGCCATTTGTCAGGGCACGCGAGGAGCTGCCTTTTCAGCTGACTTCCTGTTTGCTCGGAGGGTCGTTTTGAGTGCTCCGAAGGTGTCAGGGATTGTCCGGTGGCTTCCCTGATGCCTCTGGAGGGCGTCCAGGGGGCGGGGGAGGCTATTTTCGCCCTCCCCAGGCTCCTATAAAGCTTCTGGAGCCTGGGGAGGGTGAAAAAAGCTTGTAAAAATGGAGGGGGAGAGCGCCTGTAGTGCGTGCATGCGCACTGCGGGTCGCACATTGCATTATGGGTGCGGCATGCCCACATACAACCCCCCTGCACTCCCCCCACTTATGGCACGCGAGCCAAAAAAGGTTCGCCATCGCTGACCTAAACGTTTGGTTACCTGAGGCAATAGACCAAGTGCCTGCTTCTTGAAGTCAACTGGAGTCTCTGTGCAAAAATAAAAACCAAAAAAAACCCGACCAGTGACTTATACTTATAATAACAACAAAAAGAGTTTGCAACCAAACATTTGTTGTTCTTTCCTAATGTCAGAATTAGCTGCTTGAGGCAATTAACTTATTCTGCTTAACGGCAAATTCTTGTTGTGAATTCCCAATTTGTCTTCTTAACTACTGTTGAAAACAGACTTTTGAATGAAATGGACCTTTGGTCCAATTATGCATGCAAGGCACTTTGCAAATTTTCTGGGTGAGTTTTGAACAAGAGCCACATCTGAAGAAAGCAGTTAATCGGGGAACAAACAGTACAGGGCATTCTGCTGCAGCTGGACTATTTTCTATGTTCTTGGCATGTTGGTTCTTCAGGCTGGTTTAGCTATGAGTAAAACAGCAAGAAATCAAGTCAATTTGATTTGATGGTGGGGTTTTCTAAAGAGTGGTAGAGGTAAAATCTGGGCCAAATCTCTGGGCTTCCATTTCACTTAGTTGATCTCTTCTGTATACATGGTATATTTGAGAGGTGGCTCAAGGGACACAGTGGCTCAGTAGCTAAGACATTGAGCTTGTCAATCAGAAAGGTCGGCAGTTTGGTGGTTCGAATCCCTAGCGCCATGTAATGGAGTGAGCTCCCGTTACTTATCCGAGCTTCTGCCAACCTGGCACTTCAAAAGCATGTAAAAATGCAAGTAGAAAAATAGGAAACACCTTTGGTGGGAAGGTAACAGCATTCCATGTCCCTTCGGCATTTAGTCATGCTGGCCACATGACCATGGAGACGTCTTCGGACGGCACTGGCTCTTCGGCTTTGAATTGGAGATGAGCACTGCCCCCTAGAGTGCAGCTTGTTCATTATCCTGCTGGGTTTGCCTTTAAGTACTGTCAATTGCACTAAAGTTTTTTTTTTCTCCCCAAGACCAAGAGGTGTTTATTTTTTTTAAAAAAAGTTTCTTATTTTTCCCTTTCAAATTCATTCATAAATATAGATTCTTATAATTGCTATTTAACTTTTGTCTGTTCATCATTAGTCTCTATACTCATTTTTACACACACACATATATATAATACAGTTTGGGTCACTTTCTTGCCACCCTGTTCCTCCATCTTATTTTGCAACAACCTTACTCCTTCCATCTTCTCAACCTCCCTTCTCTGCCTTCTTCTTTCCTCCTCTCCTTCCTCCGTTCTTCTTCCCCTCTCTTTCCCCTCTCCTCTTTCTTACCCTCTCTCCTACTCTTAATTCCCCACCCTTACTTTCTCTGTTTTACCCTTTCTTCTTTTCCCACCTCATCCCCCCTCCTTTCTGTTGTTGCCCTTACTTATTTATTTTCTCTGATGGATTCGACTGAGAGGTATTTGTGTATGTGTTCATGTGTGCAGGTTGAATAGAGGAAGGGAGCCATTGTTTTCCTGTACTTCTTAGAAGAGATTGTCCACAGGATGAATAGAGTTCTTTATGTAATGATTTGAGCACTGCGGGGCGGAGAAATAGAATGCTAAGACCAAAAGAGAATACGTACCAATGCCTTTGTTTGGCATTCACAGCCCACACAGACAAGCTGTGACATACAGATCTGCTAGACTTCTTTTTCAGTGGGATGACTAAAGGCCTTTGAGGCTGACCCAACCTCCAGAGCCACAGGGGGTGCTCAGATCACAGTGAGGCAACTGTGTCACTGTAATAAGAGTGCAGCGCAGCAGAAGAAATGGCAAGAAGGGGCATTTCCTTTTTCAGCCTTCGACGAGAGATTGTGGAGGAGAAGGTTCCTCTGTAATGTGACTCACCTTGCTTGATCCTTTCCCTCCACCCTCAAAATGGCTACTCCTTATTCAAACAAAGCAGCAGATAGGGAACATCAAATGAACTTGATGGGAAATGCTTGACTCTTTGCAAGTGTTTGATTTTGAAGGCAAAACTATCATCGTGAATCAGAATGTTCAGAGGTTGAAATATTTTCCACATGCCATTGGTGGGTTACGACCGGTATGCCCCGGTACAGGCATACCGGCACCTGCTGGGAGCACCAGGTAATGTTCCGGTACGGTGCTCCAGAGGGCCCACCTGCCCGCCCGCACTCCTTACCGGTATTTGAGGTTTTGGGGGCTTCCACGCATGGAACGTACGGTGCCTGTGCGACGCTCCGCCGAGCAGCTGGAGCATCGCGGAGGTGTCACGGAGCTTCGTGGGCGGTAAGTACACATGCGCGTGCTACGCATGTTCATGTGGTGGATGCCAGGCCCCGTTGCACCATACCGGTTGCAATGGGATCCGGAACCCACCACTGCCACATACCCAGTAAAATAGACTCTATAAAATCATTTAAGGTTAACCTTCAAAGCAGGGGTGGATTCCGGCAGGCACTTCTTCCGGTTCGCTCGTGGACACGCTGGGCACTCATGCGCAGTACAATGAAAATAAGGAAAAAATAAGATGGCTGCGCCTACGGTGCCGCCCAGAGAACCGGTTCGGGGGTGTGGCAGGCCTGGGTTGCTACCGGTTCCAAACCACTACCGGTTCTGCTGAACCAATCCGAACCGGTCGGAACCTACCACTGCTTCAAAAGAAGGAGAAAAACCTTCTTTTTGTTTTCTTTTTTCTTTTAAATAAATTTAGATGCAGCAATGGCAGGAGCCTTTAATAAAAGAAAAGGTAACTGAAAATCTGTGGTCATGTATGAAAGTGAAAAGGTATTGCCTCCAATGTATTTATTTGATCTTGTAAGAAAGTGTGGAGTCTGCACTTGGAATGGAAAGCTCGAATCTCTTCAAATGTTCATTTACTTATTTATTTATACTTCTAAACCACCCATTTCCCTCAAAGACTTGAAAGATCACTTCAAGCAAAGAGCGTATCAAAACTCAAGTAAGTGCTCAGGACACAGAATTTAAATTATAGGAAGGCAAATTTTGATTTATTTAGGGGAGAAAATCCTTCCTAATCGAAAGTGGAACGACTTACATGGGGAGGTGACGAGTTCTATTTTGCTAAATAGCAATAGCACTTAGACTTATATACCACTTTACAGTGCTTTACAGCCCTGTAAATGCAGCATGTGGGCTGGGGAATTCTGAGAACTGAAGTTCACACAACTTAAAGTTGCCAAGATTGAGAAACAGAAATTTGGTAACCCTCTGCTTCTTCTAACTTTATGGTTCTATCTCCTACACACGGAATCTCCACTCAGCAGTAGAATAGAATAGCTTGGAGGTCTTCTAGCCCAACCCCCTGCCTAAGCAGGAAACCCTACACCACTTCAGCAAATGGTTATCCAACATCTTCTTAAAAGCTTCCAGTCTTGGAGCATTCGCAACTTCTGTTCCACCAATTAATTGTTCTGTCAGGAAATTTCTCCTCAGTTCTAAGTTGCTTCTCTCCTTGATTAGTTTCCACCCATTGTTTCTTGTTCTAACCTCAGGTGCTTTGGAGAATAGCTTGACTCCCTCTTCTTTCTGGCAACCCCTGAGATACTGGAACACTGCTATCATGTCTCCCCTAGTCTTTCTTTTCATTAAACTAGACCTACCCAGTTCCTGCAACCGTTCTTCATGTTTCAGCCTCAAGTCCCCTAATCATTTTTGTTGCCCTTCTCTGCACTCCTTCTAGTGTCTCAACATCTTTTTTACATCGTGGGGTCCAAAACTGAATGCAGTATTCCACATGTGGCCTTACCAAGGCATTATAAAGTGGTAATAACATTGATTCATTTTCCACTTTCCACAGATCATTGCTTGAAGTCATCATCTAATGGACATTAAGTTCCATTTTTTTTAGTTTGCTTTTCTATGCAGGCATTAGAATTGAATTGGCACTCCAGGAAAAAGGGGATTGCTCTTTTCTGGAAGAGCACCTATTCTTCTTCCTTCTCCTTTGAACGGCAAAGAAGGCCACAAAAGACCAACTTTTTAAAACGTTGGGTCAATTCTTCTAGTCTTCATTGTTTAGCACCATCCATTTGGGGCTTCTGCCATTCCGTGGAATTGTCCCCTCCCCTCCCCAAGCTTGGCAGGTAGCCTAGTCAGAATTTCAACCCTGAGCAAGTTATGGTCACATTTGTATCTTTCCTCTTGAATAAATGCACAATTTATTTGTTGATTTATTTCAGTTTTCATAGTTCCCAGAAGGAAAAGACTCTGGGGAGGTTACAACGTATAAACAAATTTAAAACAATGACAACATTATCAACCCATCCCCACGCTGAATGCAAACAACAAACTTGGGTTGAAGGCTTGGTGAAATTAAACTGTCTCCAATGATGTTCTAAAGGCCATGGGGTGGGGGGGATGCACTTATTACCTGGTGTCTTCAAATGCCAAAGGAAAACAGGAAAAAGGAGCCTTCTCAAATGTCAGTACTATTTATTTATTTAGTTATAGCATTTATATTCTCAAAATTGAAGGCAGCTTCCCTAATTTTCCAACTTCCCTTATTTCACTCTCTTGGAGGGAAGGTGGGCTGAGAATGAATGGCCCTTAATTGTTCCTAGAGTCCCTGGGTCAGCCCCAGTAGAATAATCTTTTATTTTAAACCGATACTCTTTGGATGTATTAGATTACATTTCCCAGAATCCTCAACCAAAGAAAACTTAGCATCAACATACCAAAACCTAAGGAAGCAGAAAAAGATTAATCATGGAAAGAACATTGCTGGATCTAATTTACAGCATAAATTTACAACGTTTTGCTTTTCACCGGGATCATCCAGAAATCTCCAAGACACACTTAAGCTTATAATGGTCATTACGGCTAATCACCATCAACTGACTTTTGAGCCATGAAAATGCCTGTTTAAAAAAAAAATGCAAACCTTTCTGGTAACAGTTATCATACGTGACGCTTGCCCTATGTAATGAAGGCAATGTAAATGCTATGCAAGATATATCAACAGAAAGATCTAGGAAACTGCCCATTTCGCACCACAATCAGAGCAGAATTTGAATCTCTAGAGTTGTTAGAAGAGTTATATAAGTTCCCTATAAGCACTTGTGCCCCAAAGTGGTAGTGTTTGCTGCTAGTTTGGGATGGAAAGTACGTGAATCCTGCAGCTTAAATCCTATAACAGAATTTCTCTTCCTCAAAGCATAGGTGTTGTGGTCCGCTAGCGGCCAGCAGAGCAGGTAGCAGACTCAGACAGCGAGGAGGTTGGGAGGAACATGGGCCAATGGTCTGTGTCGGAGGCAGAGATGGGGCCAAAGCTGTCCAACAGTTATCAGCTCCCTTCAGATTTGGAGATCAGTGGGGCAAAACAGCTGGAGCCTGTTCCTGATGTGTGCATGCGCAGAGATGCCAGGAGAAGGGAACAACTAAGGGACAAGGGATGATTCGGGAGTAAAGGCACAGGTGGAGGGTGAATGGCCTCTCCCATAGGGAATAAAGAGGAGCAAAGGGGGAGTGGAGTTTGCAGGAGACAATTGGTTTGTGACTCTCAGACTCTTGCCAATTATTTTCTTGTCCAGCATTGCCTATGGAAGATATCGGCCTGGCAGCTCTCCAAACCTGATAGGGTCTGTGGCTGTAAATTCACCCTTGAAAGACTGTTTGCCAGGACTTTGCTGGATGTACATGAGGAATTCACATTAGCTTAATAAAAAGGGGTTTTGTTGGGACAAGGCGTCTGCTCCGTGATTTTGTGAAGCCTAGGTCAGAACAATAGGAAATGTGACCCCTCCCATGTGTGAGAAATAGCCATGCTCATTTTGCATCACTCCCTACTTACCTTTCCTCCTCCTCAAATGTTAAGTGGAACATCTGGTTTCCATAAAACTACACTTCCCTAACTTCAACTGTTGGCATTTATCCTTAGGGCCAAGAACCATTATGTGGTTGACAACACTTTTCTACATGGTAGATCAACATTAACCATAGACTCTTAGAGGAGTCATCCTGATTCAAGGTATGTGAATCGAGTAATATCCATTCAGGTGGCCCAAAGCTATGTACGTAACTTACAATTTACCATTCTGATTTATTGTGACATAACTGTCGCAACAGAATTTTTAAATATCTTTGGAAAGTTTTATTTCAGGAAAACACTCAGGGCTGCAATAAAAATCAATGCTGATCCTTTCTTTTAGAGGAATATGTCAATGTTCAATATTAATCTACATTCTGTAAGGCATCAAGTCTTCTCTCAAATAATTTAATTGCCATTGTCGGTGAGAGACTTTCTGTTTTTAGGATTCTGAAGGTATTTCGTATCTTGTTCTTAAAATAAACCTTTTTTTTTTTTTAAAAAGCATGCTATTATTTTTCTATCACAGACTAGAAAAATGACTCAGCTCTCTGAACTCCTGAAAATTTTGTGTCGCTGGGGGATTTCTCATCAGCTAGTTGTCAACTGTCGTGGCATTCAGCACAGCTAAACGCTAGACATAGTTAGCAAAGATGGGAGTGTGACTTGTTCCCAGGTGTAGAGTGTCTTCAGAAATCTAAGCAAGTTTCTTTTGAATTCCATTTCCCTTCACATGAGCAAGAGAGTGGAGGGCAGGGCTGACCAAGCACGCACCTCCCTGGATGACTTACTGGCAGCAGAGAAGCACCAGAAGAGGGGCAATCAGGGACAAACACCCACGGTGAGTCAACTGGGGTAGAGTGAGGTGAAGTGTCCACAGCCAATTGTCCCATTCAGCCCTAAAGCATCCCATGCTTCACTTAATAACCTTTACATTTGTTTAATAAACACACTGGAGACAGCAGGGAAGGCTGTTTCTTAATTGAGGCAGTTCATTTGTTTGTCCCCAACTCCGACCCTAATGGACAGGATCCCTTACAGTCATTACTTGAGGTCTACCTGCAATAGAATTAGTAATGGATGTAATCCATCTGGTCCTGGTGAATTGAACTCATCTAGGGTGGACAGATGTTCTCTTACCGTTTTGTTGTCTATTTTAATTTGTATTCCTAATCTGTCTGTCTATTTACACTTCTGTTTGTGGTAGGTTGGGCTACTTTTTTCTCCTTTTCCGTGAAGACAGATACAAAGAGCAGCTCTGCTTTCTCCCTGCAACCTGTCGCTTCCTGGCTATCTTCTCCCATTAACCAAAGATTTTGCTGTCTTGTTCCCCTCCTTATAGCCTGTCTTGTCATGTCTTTCATTTCAAGTTCTAGAGTAAGATTTTCTGTTTGGGTCATATATACTTACCACTGAGAATCTATCAAATAAAGGAATTAAAAAGCATTTCATTTTACTTGTTATATCTCTTATAATCCGCTGCTCAGAAAAAGACATCTTACGATAATTCTAAATTTGTCAAGGAGTGATAAAAATGAGCAACATTTCATATTAGTGCTTTTCAAACTGCATTCTGGAAACTGGCAATGTCTTAAAGTTGCCAAGTTTGAAAAAAAATGTTTTAGATTAACTGGATGCAAGATTTCACATGAAATTAGATGCAACTTAAAGCAAGGAAGCTTTTATAAGATCAATTTTGAAATAATTAATTATTCAAAGTGTAAGGAATAAATGAGAATTTTTGCAGCTTTTAGTTTATATTAACATTCAGCTCACCAGAGAGAAAAATTCTAATGGACACATTCAGAAATTGCCTTTTTTATTTCAATGGTAACACAACTGTAAAACAGAAAAAAATGGAATCTAAAGAAACTGTTTTGGGAAATTTTTTAACAATAAGCAATAAGGAAACATTACTGCATTGTTATTTGGCAAATGTAAATAAGAGAAATATTTAGTTCTTAAGTGTTTGGCAACTTTCTTTTTTTTAAAAAAACAACCACCATATTTTTTCACTGTTTGGTTTAATCAAAGAAGTTATGAAGTGTTTCAAAATTCTGAATATACCTATCTAAATAGTATCAAATTGTATCTAGGTTGGCAATTTCAATATTTGAAGTAGAAGTTATTATCTGTAGTATTATTTAAAATATTCTGAATAATTTGATTGTTCCTCATACTATTCAGAGAAGCATTTTCCAATAAGGTAGTACTTTAAGGACCTTTAATATATTTTAAAATGTAAGATTTTGTATTACGTAGGATTATATACTATTGATGCTATATGCATTTGCTTTTCCAGAAGAAATCCCTTTCATGCTTTAAAAACGCACCTTAATTTCATATTATTCAGTGTAACATATATAATAGTAAAGAAAGTACCAAACAGGTTATGTGTCCAAAAAGAGCGCTACATATTACAAGGCAATTACACAGTTTTGACAGAAAAGTAAAAGGCAATTCACAATCATTTCCAAGATATCTGTGAGATTTAAGGCCATTTGTTCTACTGTAAAATTTTGACACAAATACCCAGAAAAATGTGAATTTCTTGTAAAAACTGTACATGCAAAAACACTGGATAATTGAGATAAGAACAGGCATATCATAAAACACTTGAGTAGTTCTATACACAAAGTTGTGCACAAAACAATACAGTTGTGCAGTTTTAATCAAGTTAAATAAGATTCACGACTTGTGTGCCCTCCATGGCAAGATGACTTGTGTCTCAGCCAACTCAAAATCAGCCGCCCCGCCCCACTTTTTGAATAGCCAATCTAGACAAACCTCATAGCAACTGTCAATCATACTAAGATATTCACCTTCAGAAAGCAATATAACACCAAAGGTCTACTGTTATTCAATGCAAGATACTGTACTTTACAGATTTCACACCTTACATGAGGAAACACAGGGCTCAAAAGTTCTTAGAAGTGCATGATACTGTTGTTATCATTTATTATGCCAGCATAATCAATCTTAAAAAAATGTAAACACAAGTTATTTCAGGATTGGAGTATCTTGCAAAAATACATTTTCTTACACTATTCACATCTTGGAAGCTTATTCTCAGATATATCAGGTTGATACTTTACTGAGCTTTTAGTGAGGTGTTTCTATTATTGAGACCTATGAATGCATTTGTGCCCACTTTCTATTCTTAGCTTTGCACCTAATTCGTCTGGACAATCATTCAAAGAGATATTGCTTCTCTTGTGGATTTTTACTATTGCAAGATAGAAGACAAATGTTTAAGAATAACTATAAAAAGTAGTTAAATTTCAAAAGTAGTAACATGTAAACAGTGATACAGAGGATTTGCATTCACATTATATATATATCTATATATATATATATACACATATTAGGTCAGAAAGACAAAGACTTTTGAATAGAACCCGTGGTCTTGTGCTTTCTCCACCCCCCACCCCAACCCTACCCCCATATTAACAGGCATTTTCTGTTAGAAACAGTAACACTTAGAAACAACTTCACCATTTTGCTTCTTGTAAATAAAAGCTGTTCAGTTGCACGTGCAACAAGTTTGAACATTTTGGTATATGAAGTTAACTTATTTATTTCTTTTCCCAAGCCCACTAGAAAATTCTACATACTGCATACAAAGAGCTTGCTGGCTCTTAAAGTGCGTCACTGTACTGGAACTCTTTCTTGGCAGCACTGTATAATTTTGAAAATTATTCAATGTTGAAAGTGCTCATATCTGAGTCTGCACCACGTGAATAGGTGGCGTATACGGAGGTGGTGCCGGAGATGGCTTGATTCCTCTGACCCTCATGTACGAAAGAAACTGGTCCGGGATCTCAGCTAAGACGTCTCTTGCAAGTCGGGCCATACTTAATATGTGGTTTCCAGTTCTGTCAATGTAATCTCGAAATGGTACAAACTGAAATGAAACAGGGAGGGAGGGGGAGTTTAAGTGTTGCTTTTGTGGTGTCTTACAGAATGAAATCTAAAACAGGAAATAAAATACTTTGAGACAAATGCAGGAAAAAGCAACAAGAAACAAACAATAATAATAATAATCAAAACCACAGTCGTAATGTTTAAAAGACAATTTAGAAAAAGTTACTTCTCACCAAAGATCTGATCAAATGCACACACAAAAATACCACCAGCAGCAAAACAATGTGGACCACAGATTTCACATGATACCATAAAATAATCCAGCCTTGTTTCTCTATTTATCATGGTCACTTATCTGATTATGGAGCCCAATAAAGTCCTTTGTGGATGTGTGAAGAACTGCTGTGATTGGTGAAACTGAGAATTTCCATTTTTTTAAAAAAACAGTTTTTATTATTTTTTACTGTCATTTGTGAGCCACCTATAGTAATATTGCTTAAGGTAGGGGGCTATAGAAATCTTTTAAATGAATCTCTACATTCATATTTTTGTCTTACCTGTACGATATCTCTTTCCGCATAAACTCCTCTTGATGAAACCCTTACTTCATCACCATCCAATTCTTCCATGGCTTTTAAAAGATAAAATATTCCCGTTATTTCACTATTTGAAATTAATCAATGCAGCCAACCTGATATGAAACGTGAAAAGCAGTGAATGGGGGCTGGATCTCTTGCTTCCTATCAACACCGACTCAGAGTGGCCACAGAGAAAGGAAGTGAACCAGGATAGCACAGAGGCTCTCACTACCAACCTCTGAAGTCGCTCCAAAAAGGATACGATGGTTAACAAAGGTCACCGAGAAGTCAAGTAAAGCAAGGATGTACTACCCACATCCGGCTCCTGCCAGAGATCATCAAAAAGCACAACCAATGCCGTTTCCATCCCATATCCAGGCCTGAATCCTCACTGATGAGGGTCTAAATAATCACTTCCCATCCAGGAACCTCTGGAGCTGCTCCACAACCACCTTCTCAACTACCTTCCCCAAAAAGGGAAGATTGGAGACAAGTTGAAAATTATCCCACAGGGTGGGAAGTCATCCAGCAATGACTTCTTAAGAAGAGGGTAGATCACAACCTTCTTCTAAATGCTACCCCCTCTGCAGGGAAGCATTAATCACTCCAGAACCCACCCGCGTGTCACATCCTGGGAAGCTTTCACAGCCAGGAAGGA
Organism: Natrix helvetica; assembly: GCF_964273705.1. Taxonomy (NCBI): domain Eukaryota; kingdom Metazoa; phylum Chordata; class Lepidosauria; order Squamata; family Natricidae; genus Natrix; species Natrix helvetica. The sequence continues at coordinate 72,835,605 of NC_138553.1, forward strand.
CATGGATCTAAAACATAGGTCTGTGCGCTAATATTCTCTAAGTTCCTGTTCACTTCCTCAGGCGCAGCAGGTCAAACCATTCCCAGATAATAGGGCAAGGACCTGTCTCAGGTGCCTCCACTGGACCAGCAACCATGCTGGCATCTAAATCATTTATGAAGATGTTGAAGAGTACTGGACCTAAGACAGAAACTTGGGGTACCCCACTGCATACTTTCTTCCAGGTAGATGTAGTTCCATTAAGCAGTACAGATTGGGTGCGGTTGCTAAGCCAAGTGTGAATCTATCTGGTGTACATTTTTCTATCTTACCAAGTAGTAGGTTGTGGTCTACTTTGTCAAATGCCTCAATGAAATACAAATGTATTATGTTCACAGCATTTTCCTGGTCCACTAACTAATCACTTTGTCAAAGAATTCATTACATGAAAGATATAACAAACTATTAAATAAAAAAGTACAGAATTTGTCCTACTAATTTGTATAAGACTTCTCTTTAGATAACAGGAGCTATATTAATTGAGGTCCTCACCATCAAATTCTGCAGGTCCAACACCCACTATTATTATTGACATTGGGAGTTTTGCAGCCTTCAAAAGAAGAACACATGAAAAGTTACATCATTTTTAGATATTAGAGGAAAATACTTTAAATATAAATTTTATTCCTTAATATTAAAAAGCACACATTAGTGAAATAGCTAAATAAAATATTTGTTTTATTTTCATCAAGCATTACTTACTTTTGAATCAATTAACCAACCTGAAATGTATTTTCAAGTTTTCATAAGGAAATGAAATAATAGTTTCATACAAGAAAACTAAATTATTTAAAAGTACAGAGGAAAATTAGAATCTTAGTCTTCTCTCACTGCTTCCCATTACCCAGATTTTCAAAGGTAAAAATATAAAAACCCATATATTCCAAAGGCCAGTTAGTTCTTGAAACATAGCAAAATGTGGTTACTTCTATGACATTTATAATTATTCTGTTGACCTCCGATATTTTAAAGGTTCAACATACAGTACATCATTTAAAAACTGTATCTTACATGTTAATTAACTTAAATTTCAACATGTGGAAGACAGCCTCATTGTAATGTGAGGGCATTTCCTTCCCTTTTTCTTTTCCTCTCCTCAGGGACTTGGAAGCAGCCAAAATTGGCCAGATCCTGCCTGTGCTCCAGCTCAATGCCTAGGAGATGGGGGACACAGCTGAGCAAATCAAATGATTCCCCGAAGTAAGTGTGCAGGACCAGAGCCAGTATCCAGAGGGTGAACTGGAGGCATGATGAGGTGGCAATTTTTTCAGAGGGCCTGCAGTCAAGAAGGGTAAGAACTATTGTGAAGCACAACAGTCACACTAACCTATGACACCAAAGTCCTAGCAACAGCTCTGGCCAGAGGCAAAGGATAATTGTCCAAAAAACCTACAAAATGTCAGGCAGTCTGCCAAGCCTACGATGATGAAAATGGGACGAGATCTAAGGCTGAATAGGGAATAAAGTTATTCCACATTCCACACCTGGGAAAGAGGCTAAGGACAGGGCTAACTAAGCCCTAATAATTAATACAGACATGGGCAATTCAAAAGAGGGAGAGGGTGCGGAAATTTTTATGGAAACTTATCAAAATAATAAATACAGGTAGAGAAAGACCCATAGAATTAGATACAAGTACTTAAGATTTAGGAACTGACATACAGAGACATCAGATTTAGAAAATGGAAGGATATGCTCATTTTTGTTTGAAAAAAAATTACTTGAGTACAATAAATCCGCCCTTTTCACAAAGGAAGATAAAATTTGCTTCTTGTTTGTGCTCTATACCATTTTTCAAAAAAAGAGTCTGTTACAAAACGTAACTTACATTCACTATGGACTCCTTTGCCTGAGCCATATCAGAAATGACTCCATCTGTAACAATGAGAAGAACAAAATACTGGGAGCCATCTTTTATTGAGGCAGCATATCTAAAAAACAAAAACAAAAAAGAAGCTCTCACACTTTTAATATTAAAACACTATTTGGAATGCTTGTAAATCTGAATTTAATTAACACTAAAACAAATGATAAACACCCAATTATTTAAAAAAACAAAAACAAAAATCAAACGGCTCTGTGTTCCTAGTCCCGTGATGGCGAACCTATGGCACGCGTGCCACAAGTGGCACGCGGAGCCATTTGTCAGGGCATGCGAGGCGCTGGCCAGCTGAGTTCACCTTTTTAAAAGCTATTTTTCGCCTTCCCCAGGCTCCAGAGGCTTTATAGGAGTCCCTGAAGCCGGAGGCTTCAGGGACCGTCCGGAGGCTTCCCTGACGCCTTCGGAGCGCTTAAAACCACCCTCCAAGCAAACCGGAAGTGACTTTGCAAATTTGATGAGTTCCCCATTTATTCCCTCATCCAAATCATTGATGAAGATGTTGAAGACTACTGGGCCTAAAACAGAGCCTTGGGGTACTCCACTGCATACTTCCCTCCATGTAATGTAGATGCAGTTTCATTGAGGACTACACGTTGAGTGTGGTTGGTCAGCCAGTTATGAATCCATCTGGTGATGATGCTGTCTAACCCACATTCTTCTACTTTATCTAGTAGTAGGTTATGGTCTACCTTATCAAATGCCTTACTGAAGTCCAAGTAAACTATATCGACGGCATTCCTCTAGTCCACTAATTTTGTCACTTTGTCAAAGAATGCAATAAGTTTAGTCTGGCATGATCTGTTTTTGACAAGCCCATGTTGGCTTTTGGCTATTACGTTGTTTATTTCTAGGTGTTCGCTAATTCGTTGCTTGATTATCTTTTCCAGAATCTTTCTGGTATTGAGGTCAGGCTGATAGGTCTGTTGTTTCCTGGATCTATTTTTTCCCCTTTTTTGAAGATGGGAACCAGATCAGCTCTTTTCCTTTCCTCTGGCAGTTCCCCGGTGCTCCAGGATCTCTGAAAGATATAGTTCAGTGGTTCTGAGATCTCGTCTGCCAGTTACTTCAGAACCCTGGGGTGTAATCCATCCGGTCCCAGTGATTTGAATTCATCTAGGGTATTCCTCATACTCTGTGCATTGGTGTATAGACATTTGAGTCCATTTTGATTGGCCCTGCGTTTACTGTCTACATAACTTGTGTTTACATATAATATGATGGATATAGAGCAAAACACTGTGAAGTCTTGCTTCATTCAGTTTATGCTGTGAAAATAAGCTAATTGTTGTTGAAATGTAGTTATAATTGAAAATGAGTATATGGATGCACAAAAAGTTTATTCTGTGCATAGCAGTGCTCTAGATGTTTTGAGCAAAAGTTTTTTTTTTGGGGGGGGTGTATATGTAAAAACAGCAAAAAACAACAACAACCCAAGAACACTGGCATTTGTAGATGAGGGGAGACAGACAGGAGGGAAACGTCTTGATATATGAAGGGGACAGACATCCAATAGAATGTGAGAGAAGAAAAGAGATAGCATATTCCTATACCAGTTAACCATAAAATCACTCTATAATCCCTGAATTTATTTTAAGCCAAAATCCAGAATAACAAAATATTTAAGATTTTATTTTTGTTTAACCACATATGATCTGAAAGGAAGAATGTCTGATGTTCTGTGTTCTATGATGTGTAACAAAAAAGCACCAATGCCCCCCCCCAACAGTTTCTGTTTCCTATGCACCCCAAACGATTCCCTTGCCTAAATATTCACAATCAATAATTAAAAACAAAAATGAATTTTCATGCTGAAAGAGACAAAGAAGGATAAATAAAGTCTACAATAAGAAAATTATGTAATAATGGTGTAATATTCTAAATGCAAATACACGATGCAGTTCTTTCCATTTTAATGAAGACTACATTAAAAATCTTGAATATTATTATATAAAGTTTCGGTTCTGGATATTAAACATATTCATTACCTTGCTACATGATTAATAACAGGAGCAAAGTTGGTTGGTCCATAAAGCTGCACAGATTTTAAACTCATATAATATGCTTCCATTACACCATCAATGCCATTGCAATAAGGATTTTGTGGATTTCCATTCTGTAAGTTAAAACCAAGAAAATATATTAATTGCTGAGAATGTTATTTATAACATAGTATTATGACTGACAAAGGTCACACCAAGCATTGCATGGGCTGTCTAAGACTTAAACAAAGTAGGCAAACTGTATTGTAAGATAGGCTTCAGGAGTTTTAAGGGATGAAGCGGTTCCTTAACTAATGGCAAAACTTAAGTTGCCCATTTTGCCCATTATCCACTCAAAATCTCCAAATCCAGGTAAGGAGGAAAGTGAGGCTACAAGATTATGGAAACTATGATAGGAATCCTGATAATCCACATGTGCTTCCTTGGTCATACATCCTTCACTTCTAGCCTTTTTCTTTTTAAATTCACTTAGTTATCCCAAGACTATTATCATTTTTTAAAAGGCAACCTGCAATTACAAGTCTGTAAATCATACCCCCCCTTCACCAGAGTGCTTATTTTAGTAATTTGTGAGGCATTTCATTATGATTTGGGAAAAATAAAGTAAATATAATTCAGCATCTTCTACTAGAAGTAATTTTGTATCTGAAAGGAACTGCTGTTTTAAGTTAGGAGGAATGTTTGCTTTTAAGTCATGATGAGAATGATATTGATAAATCGGGGATATGGGTTTAGCAACCGAAGTACATGTACAATTCCAAAAATTAAAAGCTGCAATTTTATCAGAGGCTTGGAGGGGAGGGGACAACATGGCCACAAACAAACAAATACATTTCTTACCAAGGCAAACTCATGAGATATTCTTCCATCCGGGGGCAGTTTTGCACCAAAACCTAGAGCTGGAAACATTTTGTCACTATCATAGTCTTGAATGATTTCACCTACTGCTCTTAATGCCATGCCATACGCATTCAGTTGGTATGGATTCATGTAGTGAAGTGAGGTTGGATGTGCAGGGTTACCTGTTTTAAAAAATATATAGAGGATGTTTAGTAGATGTCACTTTATATGTAACTTTATATGGGTCTCTATACAGTGCTACCTTGGTACTTGTTATTAACTGGGCCCGGGAGACACAGCAAGTACCAAAAATGGTAAGTACCAAAAACATTTTTTTCCATAAGGAATAATGTAATTAAATTGAATGTGTTCCCAAACCAAAGACAATGCACACTTTTAAGGCAATATGTTAAAAGTGGTATAGAGTTGTATATTATTAATTTACATAAAAATAAACCTAAACATAAATACCTAGATTAAATAAAATTTCACTTTACTTGTATTGTACTGGTGAGAGAGAAAAAGCGCAAAAATACAAAAAATGACCACAAACTAAGATCAGACCACAAGGGGATGTGGACAGGGCAACAGCTACTGTGTGACTAATGCATGACCCTTTGTTTCATCTGGAAAGGGTAGTACGTTACGAAGCAACCATCACTGACAAAATCTAGCTTGCATGTTGAGTACCAAACAAATAGACTACCGAGATAAAATTTTCTTATCAAAATATGTTCGAGTACCAAACTTGACGAGTTTCAAAGCAGTCAAGGACCAAGGTATGACTGTATGAACAAAATCTAATTTCTACTTTCTTAACAGACATTATTTGTACTATCAATAGATATTTCTGATTATCTCTGCCTTCAAATTTATTACCTTCTTCCCACACGGAACTGAATCCCTACTATTTCATCAAAGGCTGCCTTCTTTTCCAAGTGAATAAAACAGACTTAGAAAATAAATTTGTTAGTGATGAAAACTTTTCCAAAATGTGGTTCAGCAAAGTTAAGTATTTCTTCAAGTATGTTTTTACTTTATTCGATTTAAGTATATAATGGGCTAAATGGGCAGAGAGGTATACTGTTTGGTAATTTTTAAAATTATATTCGATCACGGCAATTTCAATTTTGCTAAATTTGAAAATTGTGCAACAATCATTCTAAAGAAATAATCTAGTGTAGTCACCAAAATAGAGAAACGGAGATTGAGAGACTAACTTATCTCTAAATCAACGGCTTCAGATAAACCTGCTTCAAGTTTTAAAAATAAGAGAACCTTTTAAAAATGTCTTTATGAAAAGAATCTAAAATTTTACATAATCACGTCCATAACAGATGTCCATATTTCACTGTAAGCACTTGATCCTGTGGATTATTTTGAACTTCCTAGGTTTATGTGAAGAATCATAGGGCCAGAAAAGACCAACCACATGATTTCTTTAGTTTTCTGCTAGGCTTCATGAACTCATTTGATTTTGAAAACAAAAATAAGCAATAAAAGATGCCTTCAAGTTAATTAAAAATAATTAAAATTGAGTACAGTTAATATTTCATAATACAGTATGTGGCAAGTGTAATTAATAAAACTATTCCTTCCAGCCATATTGATAGAAAGAAAGAAAGGAGGCATCATGCGATTCTAAGATCTAGATTTATTCATGTCTTTTTTAATCATATCAAACCATAGTTTTCTGGTTTTATAAAACAAGCCTAAAGAGCCATCTGTGTGTGTTTGTATGTATAAATTAGCACCATAAATTGCATACAAATATAACCATATTGTATAGATATATGCAAACCTAGATTTAGACTTGATTTTTTACTGTAAATAAAAATGAATATAAGCATACAATGCCAAAAACAAATAGCATTTTAATAGCCCCTCATGGATAAGATAATTAAAAGCTTTCAGAAACACAAAGCCTCCCATCTTTTTCTAATAATATATCAGAAAGGAATTTAGGCAGTGAATGCTAGGTTACTGAAATACAGCACAGCATTTTGCACAGCAAACAAAACAAAGAACTCTCTCTAAAGTGCTTAATAATGCATTCTCAGTTTGAATGTACTGGCTTAGATCCACATTTCTATAGATAGAAATGTCTCCAATAAAAGGACTTTATTTCCTCCCTTCTTGCTTCATCATTCAGTGCCTCCTGAAGCAATGCCTATTAAGATTGGGAAATCCTTAGCATAACGTGGGAATATGCAGAATGAAATTGTTAGTACTTTTCTATTTAGAGGAAAGAACTTTTGCTTCCAAACCACTGTAATTTATTTGCATTAAGCTTTTGGAATACATTAAGCCAAAATGAAAGCATAAAGCATCAAAATATTTCCCACAATTGAAACGTTTAGAAAACCGAATGGTAAGCTCAACTAAGTGAATTAACTACACAACTCTTACCATTTGAAGCTGTAAAATCAATAGCCACAGTGAAATTGATTTGAGTCCTATTGAAAGAAAGCATAAATGATACACATTGTTTAAGACTGAGGTTTAGTATATAAGGAATATAATAAAAATATAGTTAATTACAAATGTTCCCATATATAAATTTCAAGATGCATTGATCATATAAATTTAGGCAGACGATTACAATTAAAAGTATAACCCCCTACAAAGATTAATCCACATGACTTGAGACAAATGTATGTATGTATATATTAAAATATATTTTAATACAGCTATTAAAAATTAATTCATAAGTGAAAAGTACATTATTTCACTAAAAAAATGTAGAGGCCTATTACAGATCAATCCTCACCTGGATAGTACATATATTAAGACGAACCATATGCTAAATATCTAATACTTTTAATTTAAATGTCAAAAAGCAAAAACAGGCTTTCAGGTTTCAAAAGCCTTGTTTAGATTACATGCTAAACAATCATGCAAAAGAAAGCAAAACAAAACAACAGTATAACAATCCTAGTAGTTTGTAAATTTCTGAAAGATTTAAAATGGAGTACTGTTAGGCATGAACCAGATCCACATATGAAGAGTTCAATTAGTACATAATAGCATATCCTGAAAATGATAAGCTGTGCTTTACTATTACTTACTTAGTATTACTTACTATAAATTAATTTTGAGACCTTGACTTTTTTCAGTTTTTTGCTACATATTTTTATGTGTGCGGATATTTTAACATTTAAATCTATCAGGTGGTTGATAATGTATTGATTTAGTTGCATTTCTGAACTGTGTTCTCCTGTATTAATATAATTTAATAAACCCCACTCCCTTCTAACACTGATGATGTTACCTTGTTTGATAATGAAACATCTGCAGGAAAACAACAAAGCTCACAGAGCATCACACAGCCTATATTATTTATTTAATATTCTTAATATAATTATAAAGTATTTATAATAACAATCCAAACTCCTAAGTTGTGATATTCTTTTATACTGTTTGAAAGTTAGGTCTGACATGATTTGAAGACTGGTACATACATTAGGCTGGTACCACAAGTAATTGCTTTTAGCCCTTCTATAAAGAGCAGTAGGAGAAAGAGGCAGAAGAAATTTGAACACTTGTAGTATATACAGAATTTTCATTTGATACAGAAGTCATTGAAATTCTTTATAATGGCTTTATAGGTTTGCTATAATAAAACTGTTATTTCTAATTTTTCATGTCCTAATAAACATATTCTAGTAGTATTATGCCTTCACATTTAACAGAGGCCTGACAACTATAGCTAAAATTGTGTCTGTAAGAAACTATTACAAGTAATAGCTATTCATCTTATTTTATTCTTAATGCAAATAAAATCTTTTTTTTAATCAGTTTTCTGGAGTATTTACTTACCCTCCTTTAATATAGTCGAGAAATGAAGCTTCTGTTTCCACTAGGAAGGAAAGCAATGTTACCTGAGAACAAATAATACGTAAGAAGTAATGAACATTAATTTTCAAAACAGCCATATAAAGAACATCTATTTTTAGAATACTGAAATATTGTTTTAAATTAGAAAAATTTATATATATTTAAAACTTTCCATTATATATTAAGTGAAACATTTTGTGTGATCCTGGTATGTATCAGTAACAACTTTTTTCTCCACTTTACAAAATCCACAACTATTGAGAAAAGTCCTGTCATTTCCTATTGACAGCTGTTTGGAAGATTTCTCATACCAATTCCTGTAATGCAAGGAAGTGGACTCAGACAGTAGCCTCTGATCCATGTAATATTGGCAAACAACCTCAAACTTCCTGGGAAATACTGTTCCAAAAGAAACTGAGTCTCTATGGTTTCTCCAATGATGCCATCTTAACCTTAGAGTGAGATCAAACTAGATCAATACTATGGCAAAAGTTCTTAGATGCAGAAGGTCAACAGAAATTGCTACCGTATTTTCTTTACTAGATTTAGCATTCTCCACACAGCTGTCTTGAAAGGGAAATATAGGACAATCCCATATGAAACACAGTATTGCCCCATAGAAACCACAGCCCATGTTCTTCTGTATTGCCACGTTCTACAGGGACAATCATAGATTACTCTTCTATTATTTAAATTTTCAGGGTTCTCAATCTTTGGTTTGCACTATCCGTTAAACAATTAAAATAAATGTATTTCCCTAAAAGTAGCAACATTTCACTACATTTATGTGTAAGCTCTGTCCACAAAAGGTTGCTAATAGTTCTTGTTAGGGCATACTTTTTATAGTGTTCATTTTAATGAATTTAATTTTATTGGCCAATGACTGAAATAATGTTTCTGTCCGTCCAACTGCATGCAGGCATGCACTTTTGTTTTCAGAGATCACCGGCATTACCTCCTAAACTAATGTTTTAAAAGTACTGCTTGATCTAGCATTAATGATTTCCAACTCTGTAAATATGAAACAAAACATGGAGAGACAAGACTTTCAAAGTGCAAGATTATTATTCTTAGTTTCACTTCATATGTGTGAATAAGAACAGTGGTACAGTTATCTGTCTTTTTTCCCCAGAACAACTGAGCCATTTATATTTAATTTCTGAAATGTTTTGGAAGAACTTATTGGCTTCTGCTAAATGATACATTTATTAAAAGACCTACAAACTTTCACATATGACTTTTATTACTGACAATTTAATCACTATTTCCTAGAACAGAAAATTATTCAGGCTTTATATTATCTTTAAGCATTTTAACCAGACTATGTTAAGTCTTAAGTGAAAATCTTACAACTGTATCAGACCAAGTTGTATTCACTATTTTTTAATATTTTGAGCAATCTTAAACAGTGATGATAAATTTTGGAGGCTCTTTATGCAAAGTCTTCCAGAATTTAACTGCAATAATTTTAATATGATTTTATATATTTATGCTTTCATTTTAATGTTGTAAGCTGCCCTGAGTCACCTCTGGCAGGAGTGGGTGGCAAGCAAATTTAATAAATAATAATATTGACAAATTCACCACCAGACAATTGCTCAGAACAGCTTACATCCTGCAATCATATCTGTAACACCATAAAACATCCATATCTGCCTATCCCAGGTCCTTGGAAAGGACTTGTTAAGAGAACAAAAAGGCCAAATCCAGTCTGAACATCTGGATGACTGTGCAATGAACCATAACTTACTTCAGGATACATACAAAGGATGGAAATAAAGTAATAAAAACCGGACACTTAACTGTTCCTGAATTAACATACTTTTTCTTTTTTGCTTTTTTCTTTGGATTTATTACCTAGGAAGTAAATAAAATACATTCAATATTAATGCATTTTTTCTTATTTCATACACCTTTACAATTCAACTGTATCCCTTTAACATCCATTATACACACTTCCCCAAACATTTAAGTTTTCAAAAGCAAATATGAATTTACTAGGGCTCCTTGGCTGCTAACTAGATCTTTTTCGCTGGTCCACTAATTTAGTCACTTTGTCAAAGAATGCAACTAATAAGATTTGTTGCATAATCCGTTTTTGACTCTGTGCTACCTCCTATTTTAATCTAATACTATGTAAATAGGTTGACTAGTAACTCATAGTAGCACAATAGCAAGATTCATCTAAGCTTTGTGGGTAAAAAGAAAAATGTTTTCAAAGAAAAAATCAAGAAAGCCCAATTGCCTTTTGGAAAAAGCACTTTTGGGACATTTTTGTGGAGTGCACCTGTTGATTTTCACCACTTGTTGATTATTGAGACAGATGTTAAGATCAATTCCGAGACAAAAAAGGACACTGTCCCAAATATTTCTCTCAAACTATAATAATAATAATAATAATTTATTAAATTTCTAGACCGCCCCCTCTCCCCGGAGGGACTCGGGGCGGTGTACAGGAATAAATTTAAAACATACAAACAATCATACACATAAGTAAAAATCAGATTAAACGACCCCTGTACAATTTATAAAAATTAAAAAACAGACCTTAAAACCAATCTTAAAAAATTTAGAAATAGGACTGAGGTGGGATAGGTGGAATTAGGCCAAGCCGGCTAGCTGGAATAGGTGGGTTTTAAGTTTCTGACGGAAGGAGCGGAGATCCGTAGTCATTCTAATGTCGGGGGGGGGTCATTCCAGAGGGTCGGGCCCATCACAGAGAAGGCCCCCCAAATTCTTCAACACGTTGACTTCTTCAAGAAGTTTTAGATTGTTCCCCAACTCCAAATGTTTATTATATAAAAATAATTTAATAAATAGTATTTAACTAATAATAATGCAAAGAATAATAACAAACCAACAATGGATAGCCCCATTGTCCTGGGGATTGATAATGACCACTTTGGGGGACTCTGGTGTAGACATTTAAAAGTACTTGTTATATTTAACATTAGACCAATATATAATGCTATATTTAAGAGATTCTTATGCTTTTAAATTAAATGGATAATATATCATAATTAAAATAATATGTCTTAATTAGTGACGTATAAAGGATTTAAAAAGAAATTAATTTTAATTCTATAAAATCCTGATTTTTGTAGTGAACAAATTTATCTTTGTAGTTAAATTAATATGCCTGAGTAATGGGAGAAGAAAAGAGTAGACAGTTTCCAAAGCCTGTTTTTACCTTTTCTCAATTTCTCTAATAAACTTTAAGTAAAGGTTTGAGGTAATAAATATTAATTTCTTAAAATAAGGAAAGGTAGAGAGAGAGAGAGAGAGAGAGAGAGAGAGAGGGAGGGAGGGAGGGAGGGAGGGAGGGAGGGAGGGAGAGAGAGAGAGAGAGAGAGAGAGAGAGAGAGAGAGAGAGAGAGAAAGGGAGAGAATCAATTTAACTCTTTACCTCATATACATTAAACTGTGACTGCCCTCTAGACAATTCCCTATAGCTTGTGGTGAATTCTCCAATAAAATCATGGCTAGAAAAAACAAAGAAATATTCACATCAGTAGAACGAAGCATTGCAATACAATGACATCAATTTCAGTATTTCAAATTTCTTTAAATTTAATAATAACAGCATAACAACAGCAAGCTCTTTGCAATGTTCATATTCTCAATGGTTTGCACTTGGCCACTAGTTGATCTTCTCTAACATCACAGTGTTATTACCAGAAATTAAAGTTTCTGTACAGCAATGCAGTACTAATGTTTAAAGTAACACATTTTAGAGGCCTGCTGGCCAAGAAACAATTAAGGCAGTGACCCATAAAATGCTTAGCTTGGGGAATAGCCAACTAATTGAACAGGGAAGCAAAGTGCTGCGGAGTGAATATATACTTAAATGAAGGAGCCAAACGTTTGGTTGTTAAGTCACTATTTTTTCTTTAAAGAAGGGTCAAAAGCATCAAAGAAGTAAGAGTTTGATTCTTGATAAAAATATCACATCAGGCACTTTTCAAAAAATAACTTTTCTTTGTTTGCTAAAACAGGGATCTCTAACCCTGGGTCCATGGCCTATTAGAAACTGGGCCACACAAATGAGGTAAGTAAGGGGTGAGTGAGCAAAGCCAAATTATCGCCCACCTCCCCCTGGTCTGTGGAAAAATTGTCTTCCATGAAACTGGTCCCTGGTGCCTCAAAGGTTGGGGTCATATGTGCTAAAAGAAATAAAAATACAAAGCATGTCTCTGAAAAATGAAGTGGCAAATGCATTTTATCAGAATTTTTTCTATACACCAATATGCCCGGTGTAGAAGTCCAGGGTATGTACATATGTGTTTGTATTTGTGTATGTGTGTATAAATGATACCAAAAGTAAGGAAATGGCAAGCAGTAAGAGTTGCTAAGATTCATGTCTTTTCTCTTAATACGCATATTCCTTTCTTAAAGATTTCAGTAAAATTGATAAATGAAACTTCATAACACCCCCAAATAGCTACCATATATAAGTAATGCTATACTGTCTGTACATTTTGTGAAGTGCAGGTAATACTTACCTTCCATCTCTATCCCAATCATACACTTCTATCTTAATTGTTCTGTAAAAAAATAAAGAAAATATTCTATAGATTATTTGAACTGCGCTTTCATTGCCAATAATTGTGCTTAAATTTAAAGGGCAACATAATTCATTTATAGAAATCTCAAGATATCCTTTCAAGAGGCAAATATTAAGATGATGTACAACTGAATCTAAGATCATTATAAAAAACCTTTGAAGTCCAACTAGTTACTCAAAACTCTAGCCAATTTTTCTTTATTTGACTGAGAAAAATATACATCTTATTTAACCTATGTGATATTCCAAAAGTGCGTATCCAAATATAAAATTCCACAGCGGAGAAGATATAGTAAAACCTCAATTTTGTAGACTCATCTTCAGCAGATTTCAGATTACAACAGACAGAATTTCAGAGGAGATTTAATTTCCAAATAATAAAATCCATTGTTCTCAAAACAATCTTGGCGACTGCATTAATTTATGTCATTTACATCTATTTATACCATTTATATAATGATGTAATTCACATAATTTACATAAACCTATATACATAATACAAATGTTAAAAAATAACTGAAGTAAATTGATGCAAATGACATAAATTACATAAATCAGTTGACTGGACTGATATAAATACAAATTTAACGAACACTTGGCTTTAACATAACTATTCCCCCCCCCCCCAAACTGGTCTATGTAACTTAGATTTTATTGCAATGAAGAAATGAGCTACTGTAAATATTTCATATTTTATTTTTAAAAAACTAAAATACTAAACTTTTTAATTAAACAAATAAATTAATACATGGATAAGGAACAACCAAATTTTCAGCCATCGGCACAAAGCATCCAATATCTCTTCTTATTTATTTGGTAACTTTTAGCAATCATTCTACTATTTTTATGACTTAGCAAGAAATAAGGATGCGTAGAATGTAAAAGGATCTACAGGTATATAATGTAAAAAAAATGGCAGATGATCAAAACTACATACATGTAATGAAACAAAATATTTTTTTATCGAATTGCATAAACGAAAATAATTAAGATTTTTCCCTACCTGAAAAACACATTTCTCTGAGGGTAGGTCCAGTTATCCCAACTTCTCATTCTATAGATGACTGACAGGCAGATGTAGCAAAGAGGCAGATACTGCTGCTAGAGTATATAGAACTATCCGTATAATATTTTAGAATATACTAAAATAACATTCAATTGGAAATATGTTGGATCTACTCTCAGAGAAATATTTCGGGGGCAGGAACAAATTCTTCATGATAGCAATCATTCACAAGAATGGATATCATACAACATTAACTATCTTGCGTTAATGGGAAGCCACAGTTTATAAATGACATTCATCTTGTAATTCTAATAAAGATCTTAGCTTTGCAGATCTCTTCATAAGAGGTAGCAGCCTATACTACTACTATTACTTTGATAAGATGAAAGAATGTTTTCCTGAAGGAATGTTGCATTGAATTTGCATCATGAATAAAGAAATCAATGTTTTTAAAAACTGCTTTTACCTCTTTCTCATTTCTAAGTCAGATGAAGCCTATCAGCTTGTCCAGATTGGGGTTCTTAAACATCAATAGATCATTTGGAATCACTTATTGTCGCCTTCTTCAGAATTTACTGAGGAAGGCAGCTTAGATATACAAGAAATTAATGAAGCTGCTTCTGAGGAATTGCGTCTAGCTACTTTGAGTCACTAATGTTAAATGTTGTCTATATATACGGTTAACCATATTTATTCATGAATTTAACATTCAAAGTAGCACAAATTAACGGTGCAGAAAGCTATATATTTCAAACCACAGAACATATTAGCATTTTGGGTAAAAATACTCTTTCTAGTCCATGTCAACTTGAACTGTAGCCATAATTTTAGTTAAACTGCCTGCTTTCAAAAAGAAATATTTCAGTGCTTATTTCATAGCAAGTTAAATTGTATTTCTCAATTTTCTTTAAAGTAATATATTTTAAGTAATATATTAAGTCAGTTAAGAAGAATCATTGCTATCAGATCTCCAAAATCAACGGCTTTATATTACAGATATAACTTTTTTCAGTTTTGTTTCACCTGAAAATTGGTTGAGGCTCACAACTAATTTCCATGCAAAAACTAGACTATTTAAATAATATCATTTATAATAATTAGTACTTGTCTAGATAAATATTGATATAAGTATTACCTCATAAAATGCACACAAACAACTCATAGTTTCAAATTAGTGATTTTTGTTTGTGCACTAGATTAATATTTTGCATTCCATCAATGGATGGCACTCATAAAAAGCAAAAAAAAAAAACTGGCTAGTGAAAATGTGGTGTCTTTTTAAGAAAGCAGATATGGCATATATGTGAGACTAAACAAGTCTCCTAAGTATTTGTTGTTATTGTTTTAAAAAAATATTAAGGTTAATTTATATAATTCAGCATTTTTGCATTGAAAATATATTATAATTAATTTATCTTTCTTTATTCTGACAGTGAAATGAAGAAAAGGAAAGCCAGCGGATTTTCTATGCAAACATGTAACTCATTTTGTCAACTGCAAATGCTATTTTTTCTTCACTTGGTTTAGTTCAGAATACCTTGACAGACTGCTCTGAAACTTTCCTCCTCCATTCTGTGGCTTATAATGTAGCCTGAAGTTTCACACTGAAGGTGGCAAAGGGGGAAGAGAAGATAGATCAGTTGAAGTAGCGATTGTATCAGTAATGTTGGCAATCACCTAAATCGAGGTTATTTATTAGAAGCACTGAATGTACTCAAGATTCATATCTCTTGATATGATAGAGATTATGAAATGAATGAGAGTACCATGTATTCAGTTGAAGCTTCTTAGTCTTATTTTTATCCAATCTATTTTAAGCAAGAAGACATTTCCATAAAATTTAATAAAGAGTTTGGTTGAGGAAAGCATCATCTTCAATGTTTACTTTTTAATAACACAGAGCAGTAATATCTTAGTTTACTAGTAGCAGTAACTTCTTATTTCCTGGCATTTTGCTTTTTATCTGCTTGTCAATCATCTGTAGAAAGAATAGCACCTATTGTTGTCCCAAAAATGTTCTCTATTTCATTTAGGCTGTAGTCTTATGAACAGTAACTTAACAACATTATATGGGATTATTGGGGTTTACATCTAAGTAAACATGTACATCAGACTGGGTCATCAAACTTTCACATTTAATAAGTAATAAAATATTAATACTTATTATGAATTAATATATAAAAGGATTTTAAAAGGTTTTTAAAAGGATTCAACTAACATGAATAATCTAATAAGCATTTTGACACATTTAAACAAAAATGGCTTCACTTACCGGTCATAATCTCCATTACAAAGTGCTCTGATTGATAGCTTGAATGCCTGCCATACTGGATTTAAAGTGTTCTTTATAACTTCTGTCTTGTGGCAGATTGTGAAACTAAAACAGAAAAGTATTTTTTTACTTTGTATTTATTCAGTGTCTGCCATCACAGGACAAATTCTGAAAGATCTGATGTCTCATAGTTTGAATGAACATTTGTAAATTTAAAAAAAAAACATGATCAGCGCAGAAGATAAATATAAGGGAAGTCAAAGCACGCAGGGCAGAAGAATATGATAATTTTATGTTTTTATAGCTTTGGAGATGGTATCTAATAACAACTGTTCCCTCTACTTAACATCACAACTTATAACTGGGGAATTAGTGTTCTTTCATAATCAACAAGTTTAAATTACAGAGAACATAGAATTATAAGGTTGTAAATGACTTTAGCAATCTTCTAATCCAATCCCCTGCCCATCGAAAGAGATATACCATTCTGGGCAAATGGTTATCGGTCTATTTTTGAAAATCTCCAGTAATAGAGCACCCACAACTCCAGGAAGCAAGCTGTTCCATTCATTCATTCATTCATTCATTCATTCATTCATTCATTCATTCATTCATTCTTTCTTTCTTTCTTTATTTATTTATTTCTCCTTGCTTCTAGATTGGATCTCTCTTGAACAAGGTTTTACCCATGACTTCTTGTTCTGCTCTCTATTGCTTTGGCAAATAAGCCAATCCCCTCTTCTTTATGAAAGCCCCTCAAGTACTAGAAGAGAGTTATCATGTCCCCCTAATCCTTCTCTTTAATAGCCAGACATACCAGCTATCATACTATCATATGATTTAGTCTCTAGACAATTTATTATTTTTGTTGCTCTTCTCTGCACATTTTCTAGAGTCTTAGCATCTTTTTTTGTATCATGATAATCAGAACTGGGCACAATATTCCAAGTGTGGCCTTAATAGTGCAGTATAAAGTGGTATTATAACTTCTCATTAGCTTGATGCTCTACTTCTGTTGATGCAGCCCAAGACTGCACTGACTTTTTTTGGCAGCTGCAGCACACTGCTTGCTCATACTGAAGTTATGGTCCATTGGGACACCAAGATCTCTCTTATAGAGATACCAATGTTTTTTACAGGGATATTTTAGAGGGATACTGATCCATAAAGAAAAACTGATAATGCTATGAAAGTAAGGAGAAACTTTTCATAGACTACTAAGATAATTCAGCAATCACTATTAAAGCAGCTAAGACTGAATATTTAGCAGAACAAATAAAAACATCTACCTGCCATCTTCATTGCTACGCAAAAATACCAGGAAGGGATCAGATTTCCCAAAAAAATCTTTCTTGTCTAATTTGTTTGCACAAAATTGCATCAAAACAGCTTCCTAAAAAATAAAGGGATAATAGAAATATTAATTCATACATCACATGGAGGACGATTTGCATAAAATATGCACAATTTATTTTTTTAATATTCTAATAGCTTAGAATAAAGTTAGAATAAACAATAAAGTTAATAAAGAAAAAAGTTCTTTAAAACATTTATTAGTTCCCTGGATTTTTATTACGGAGATGGATATGGTATCATACATTTTAAGCCCAGAGTCACTATTTTCACTACCAAACTACTAATGAGGAGAAACGATTCCTTTCCCTCCTGTCAGTTTTATATATATACCATTATACTCATTTTACCACACCAGAGAGTATCATTTTATTTTTTCAGTTTTTATCTTGCTCTCCTGTGGTATCATCCACGAATGGAAATAGATGTTAAGAGAATACACTAATTATAATAAAAATTGTAGCAGAAAAATTTAAGGTAGCAGCAAGAGGGAAAAGTTACAAGTGAGTATGGAAAAATAAAATATCAGAGTCAGTGGTTCTGGATCTATGGCAGCTCAGAGAGGCAAGAGAGAATTTCAGAAC
This sequence comes from Natrix helvetica, assembly GCF_964273705.1. NCBI lineage: Eukaryota > Metazoa > Chordata > Lepidosauria > Squamata > Natricidae > Natrix > Natrix helvetica. The sequence continues at coordinate 72,853,982 of NC_138553.1, forward strand.
TCTTTTTTGAGTAGCTTGGCAAATAACAAACTGAATCATGATATTCCCTGTTCATTCTCAGAAATAAAGATTGTTGAAGGAAAACATTGGAGTGTTTTGATACTGGAAATGGAGTGAACATGTTGCTACATGCCCTAAGAAAATTCTAAATTGAGAAAAGCATCTGAGGTCGCAACCTTCTTCACTGAAGTAGCCAGTGGTCATCCTACCATTACCGTTGTCATTGCCAGAGGAACCTGATGTGGCCCTCAATGAAATCGAGTTTGACACTCCTGTTCTACCGATCTCCTCTCTTGAATCTTTTCAATTTTAGAGAGCCATCATCTTTTTAGGGAATTGGTTGCCTCTGTAATGAATTATAGTCAAAGGGGAAAGTGTTTTTATTGATTCCAGTTAATTATTAGAGAACACTTTCCTTCATTCCCTACCTTTCATCCATTAGCTCAAGGCACTGTGTACCATGCAACTTCCTTCTACTTGTCCCTACAACAATCCTGTGATGTAAGGTTGAGCTGATAAGAGAATGACTGGTCATGCTACATAGTGAACCAAAAAATTTAATTTACCCGGCAACAGTTCAGTTCCTCTGCTGTCAATATTATTGTGCCACATTTCCTCCCAGGAATTCCTCTGTTTAAAAAAATCATATAGGTTACTGAAATATAAATGTAAAGAACGTTTCCAAACAAATAGAATTTCTATCAGACTTGTTTACTCTTTCATATACGGTTCAATAGTACTAACACATGCACTTTTTCCCTAGTTGAAAGGATAGGAAAGAAAACAGAAAGGCAATGCAATAGTGATCTACAGTTCCTTGAATTTAATTTTTTCTCCAGGCTTCAAAAAGGAGTATTTGAAGCTAATCAACTAAGATAGGCTCACAGAGAAGTTGCAAGCAAACTTAGTAGGGTAGGTCCACACCTTGTATGGCAGAGAAATAATGAATGTTAATTTACCATTTTTTCAGCTTTGTGGGGTACTAAGTGTCTTTTCTTTAAAGTGAAGATTTTTTTCTTTAAAAACAACACAGCTAATTTTTGAAAAAGTGGGAGGATGTATTAGGTTGAATACTGTTCACAATGTCCACGACTTACACTGTGCTTAACATATCAGAAGTGCTTTATTTACATTCAAATTACTATGAAAGAAAAATTTAAATAAAACCAAAACCAAACCTATGGTAGTGACAATGTGATTACATCAAACAGCCTTTCCTACTCACATAAGGCAGAGTCAGAGAAAATGTTCTTCAATTAAGGAAGTGCAAATATATAAATCTAGTAATGCACTTAACTCACAGTAGATGTGAGAACTTTAATGACCACAACACATCCTCATGTGTAGCAGATGTGTGATACATTAAAAGTAAAGATAAAGGAGTCCCTGAGGATTTTATTCCACTAGTCATTGCCGACTATAGGGGTGGTGCTCATCTCCGTTTCAAGGCCATTGAGCCAGCGCTGTCCGAAGACATTTCTGTGGCTAAGGCTGAGAAGAGATTTTCAGTAACTCTGCCATATAATCTATTATCATAACGGCTACAAGGCAACTGAATATAAGCAGTGGTCTCAGAAGAGATGTAAGCAGCACAAAGGGGTGCCATTCAAAAACTGAAAATTAACACAAGTCAGCCTACTCAGTCCAATCCTTCTTTCAGATACCGTATATCCAAAAGCATGCAACAAGCAAAACAAGCAATAACAACAATAAAACAGAGAAGAACATCCTATGAAAATATACAAAGCCAAATTGAGGAGCATGCTGCAGGCAAATTGACATTAAGATTACAATGTGGCAGTAAACAAGGGAAAACAGCATTGAGACATGCATTATTATGTACACTATGTATAAGTTGTATATACAAACACTGCAACATATGAAAACATACTGCATAAAAGCAGCACTATAGCATAGGAAATAAGGATGGGCAGGTAAGCAGTAAATGCAAATACAGATAGCCAACAAAGACTTTCTACCTGCTGACAAGAGCCCAGTACATATAAGCATTAAGCTTGGCATTACAGTATAGATAGTCTTCATTTAGCAACCAAAATCGGGACTGGCAAATCAGTCATTATAAGACTGTGCTTATAATCTTATAGATTTAATTAATTTAATTTATTACTACAATTAGGATTGGAATCTCAGTTGTTGAGTGAAGTGGTTGTTAAATGAGACACCGTGACTTCACTCAACAACTTCAGGAGGTAGGCGAGACCTGGGAAGTCCAGCGCTTACTGGTGTGTGGAAACTTGCCATGGGCTGGGAGACCTTGGCTGACTATAGGATCCACCAGCATGCAGAAATCTACTTCAGGCAAGGAGACCCATGTCTTCTACCCACCTCACCATACCAGGTCCACTTACATTTGTCTTTTTCAGCAGCTTCTAACAGGCGTATCCAGCCAATGGAGGTATAGCTAGAAACCTACTGAACGTTATCTCTTTGAACGCTAAAGAGTAGAAAGTGTCTTTTTAGCCTTCACAAAGATCCCAACTGCTAGCTTTCTAACCTTGCATTGACTGAGCCTAGCCACAGCTGCAGAAAAAGTCAAACGTAAATGGAGCCAGGTGTGATTGGGTGGGGACAAGGCCCCAGGCCTCCAGGGCATGGGGGGCAGTGAGAGGGGCTGGCTTCCCAGGCGTGATGAGGTAGGAAGAAGTAGCCAGTGAGCACGCTGAGGCCTCCACATACATAACAACTTTATGCATGCTGGTGGGTGGCTGAGATGGGGAAAGATAAGCAGGTGAGGTGAGTTGCAGCGTGATTAAGTGGGGCACAAATGTCAAGTGCCCAAATTTTAATTACATGTGTATGGGGCTGTTACAAAGACTATACCTTTGGGCATAGGTTGTAACTCCCTTCATTTGGTGAACGAAAGAAGTTACAATCTACACCCAAAAGTACCAATGGTCATAAAGTCCAAGACTACCTGTACTTCAGCTCTCCTTTGCTCTACAGATCTGCAAAGGTCTGGCTGCAAAGTTACTTTTTGATTACCATTCCATTGGGCACTAAATGAGTAAATCACTAAATGAGGACTACCTGCACAGCCCTTGAAATGCCACTATAAATGACTATAAATTATAAGCATTCATTATAAGCAGCAATATGTACCAGAGTCGCTTTGCAGAATGAGATGGGCAGCATATATAAATGTAATAAGTAAATAAAGGTATCACACACAATCTCACAACAATGTATAATGCCACACCAAAGCATAATGTATGCAACAATAGTCATTCCAAATGACAGCAGCAGCTACTCTCCCTCCAACAACAAATACACACTTCTGCAGGCTACTTCGACCAGCCATTTTTGCTTTGGCAGCCAGGTTCCACCAAGGAAGTTTCAATCTGCCAAACAGATATCTTACTTTTACAATTCATGGACTTATATAAAACACTTATTTCATAGCAATAGGAATGCATTTTTTTTATTTAGGGAGAAGTACTCTTGTTTCTGATCTTTTGACATTCTATACATTTATATAACGCTATGTGTATGTAATATATGACAAAACAGAAAATATTTTTAAATGTTTGATTTTATTTAAGGTATTTAAATTCTTCATGTAAGTGTATTTCAGGCAGTTCTATTTTACAATATAATTTTAAAAATCAATACAAAGGAGTCATACATTCAAAACCAACTCAACAACTGAATTTAATTGGAGAGGAAACAATATATACATATGTTGGAAGGAAATTCTATATCTACGGGGTTGGAAATGAAGAAGTCCCCTCTTTTTGAGTGAGAAAACAATTATTTCAAACAATGACCTTGTTGGGGTATAATGATTACCTGTAATTTCAGATCAATTGAGTCCTTGGTGCTACCTGAGCTTGGGAATTTTCAGTGCTGATGATGTTGCCTAGTTTGGTAATAAAACATCTGCAAGAAAACCATCAAGTTCAGAGAGCACCAAGGATTCTACAGTTCAACCCTGAGCTAAAAATGTTCTATCAGTTTCAGATCAACATTGTGACAACAAACATACATTATGAAAATATTATGAAAAGAACATTGAGCTTGCAACAACATAGCGCTACTAAATTTATATCATTAAAAATATGCTTACATAACTGGTTTTTCTAATCTGCTGCCTTGTGATCCAACGATTTCTCCTAATGTACAGAACACTTGTCCCAAGAAATCCTGAAAATCACACAAGGTTATGGGAGCTTAGACCTTGTTCCAGCTGCAGTATTCTATCCATATTCGGTACATTGATCAGCACAGGAAATGAAATACTTATGAACAATTTAATTAAATCATAATCAGGAATAATTAAATTAAGCCACTCAGGATCACTTCAAAAGTGAGTGACAAATGATGTCTAGGTGCAAGAATTAGTTTATGAATACAGAATGACCATAGGTAAGTCAAGAGCTCATCGTACATACTCATTGCTCTCAATCCTTTCCAACTATGTTTATGAAATTTGCTACAGATATTACTAATTTGAATGGAACATATTACTACACTTTATCTGAAAAGAAAATAGGTGCAGCTGCTTTTTAAAAAGATACATAAAGTGGCAAGCTTTAAACAAATACTTGCTCCAATATCTCACTTCATCCCCACCTCATAAACTTTCTTGGGAATTTCATTCCAGTTTTCATTCAGTATTGACTCCTGGAGGCTGCCTGGGTAAGTTATCTTGGTAACATTTTTGGAAGTGGTTCATCATTGACTTCTTCCTGTAGCTGAGAGAGGATGACTGACCCAAAGTCACCCAGATACCTTTGTGCCTAAGTTGAGACTAATTTGTAGCCTGGTGCCTTAATCACTATACCCAACTGGCTCTCAGATTGACAATGAATAGAAAATATTGTATGGATAAATTTGTAACATTAAATTAACACACTTACATGCTTTGAAAGGTTTGGACTCTTAGAATCAACATCGTACCTATAAAGAAATGATAGATTTCATATTTTCAAGCAAACATATTCAAGGACATTCTGGAGTTGTTTTCTAAAGCTAGCATAGAGAGACAATAAACAAGATAAAACCACTATGTGAGGAAACTGCTTTCCAGTTTAGCTCAACTTTGAACCCTGGGGCTAAATGTATCTCCAAAATGGAAAACCAGCCAACAAACAAAAAGTGATAGACAACATGCATAGCACACATAGGAAGTAAGCAGAAATCCCCGATTCTAACTGGCATTCCAGTGCATTTGACAGAATATAAATGATATAATTATGAAGTTATTTTTTGTCTTCTGATTTGTACTCTGCTAAGATTATAGTATCTATTTAAGCGCTGCTTCACAACTTTATTACAAAACCACTGGAAATGCATTAAAAAATATAAAAGCTTAAAAAAACCTGGATGAGGTTAGGATCTCAAGTTTTTACCATTTTACAAGGGATAAAACGTTGCCTTATAAATTTATCTCTACAAATATTATGCCACCCATTTTGCTCAACTACCCCTCAAAATACCAAAACAAAACAAAATTCTATTGAATCGGGAGAAAGGGCCTGGGCTCTCTATGTATGAGAGGGGTGATCACTGGCCACATACGGCCCACAGGTGGTATTTATTGCACATCTGTATCGAAAAATGCTTATATACATTTACAACAAATATGCATATCACTCTGAAGAATTTATTGCATATGCCACTTACAAATATTGTTTATTTATAAGCCACGTATCTTTTCGCGACTCTAGACAGTGTACAAGTTAACAACAGCTTTCAAAACAGCAAAAAACCCCAAAATATTAAAAATCCAGGGACTAAAACACAAATGTATAGATAAAATTCTGACTTCTCCCTCACTGGACACCTACTATTAGAAATAGCCAGGTTTTCAAGTCTTGATTAAAGAAGAGGATGCATGGAGCAATTTGAAATTCTGGGGCAATGCTGCTCCAGATGGTGGGCACTATTAACAAGATAACAATAGCAATAGCACTTAGACTTATATACCACTTCACAGTGCTTTACAGCCCTGTCTACATGGTTTACAGGGTCAGCATATTGTGATTGAGAATATCTTATGATAATAACTAATTCATGTTTTGTTTGTTATTTTAGGTTAGTGGCAACGTGAAACTATTTTGATGTCAACAAAACTATTGGGATGAAAAGAGCTTTCAGGTCTAAGCAAAATCAATATGCTTAAACTGCTTTTTTAAGTTAAAATTTAAAAAATCTAGTAAATTGTCTGCAGACAGAATGTGCTTTTGAACATTTAAAACTAAGTTTCTCATACAAAGTTAGAATTAGAAACGCCAAGTCTTATTTATACTTATTTAACCATAAAAATATTTTTTACGTATTGTATTCAATTTTTCAATTTGGGAAACATATTCTGCCAAAACCGACTTTATAAAAAAAGATATTGGCAATGTTTCTGAGTTTAATTCTGCAAACCTGTGTAAACATTGGGCAATAAGATCATGGAGTTCATTTCTGACTCTCATTACTTAAATTATCTTTATCTTCTGGCAAAAGAAACAACAGATTGTGTCAATATGATTTCATGTATGTATCTGCTACATTTTTGAGAGATATAAGAAATAATTTCTGCTGTTATTTAAATTAATTTCCTGATAATTTGATACATCCTGACCTGCCTGTAGCATAGGACAGTTTTTACACTGTCTTAACCTGGAAATAGACTATAAAATATAGTCTATAGACTATAGGATTTTAGAAAATAATTTTTCATATTATGATTTTTATTGCAGTGTTTTTCAAAACCAATTCAGCACTTCATTACAATTTAAACTGCTATAATAAAATATGTGATCTAATGCAAGTAGTTAACTGATAAAATATCTATGTGTACTATTATGATAGATCAATTCACTTATATTATCAAAATCCAAATGTATTAGTAAACTTACAAATCAAATCGCAGGTTTTGTCTCTCCTCAAAAAAGTAATCCATTATAAATTTTCTTACAAAATCTGGGTTCAAAGTATTGTCAATTACTTCTGTTCTTCCAAACTATAAAAGAATATTTTAAAGAAAATGCATCAGTATATAAATATCTGTACACACATCAAATAAAAATATCAAATTAAAAAATATGAACACATGTGAACAAATCGTGGACCAGTTTAAAGGAGATAAAGGAGGAAATGAGACACTTTAATTAAAATGAAATACTGGTACAGAAACTTTCAGTCCTTACAGACATGTATTCTCAGAACCAATTCCCAAATATTTATCTGATCTATGTAATATGTTAATATTATTCTCCTACTTAATAAATCCAAAATTGACCACAAAGGGGTATAATAAAAAAAGTCGTAGTCCAATTTGTTTCAAATTATGCTTTTGTTATATACTCAGATTTCATTAAGAAGCCATTTTCCCAGTCTGTCACTACTTAATTATATAAGCCATGAGTAGGTAAGATTTTTGGCTCTGCACATACTGGCATTTCATTTATATTTCTAAAATCCTCCAATAACACTAAATCCTTATGTCCTATTCTAGCTAAACATCCATAATATTTAATAACAAAGTTTTCTAATCCTTCTCTCCAAATCACTGTTTACAATTTACATCCCATTTCCTTATGTTGTACCCATACATATATAAGTTGTTATCATTATCCCTCCTTTATTTGACTATATCCTGTATCATATCATTTCCCCCCTTAATTATCAAGACTTAACTGAATCTAACTTAATTCTTCTTTTAATTAACCTTTATATATAATCCAAAAGGGTTTCTAATCTTCCTTTCATGGGTACCATTCAATATTCATATCCAGTTATTACTTATCATAACACTACACACTGTATACATTATTATCATTATCAATTATTTATTTAACTATATCTATGGTCACTAAATTTCACTAAGTTTAACTAGTTTTAAATTATACTCTTCCATCTATCAACCTATCTTTCCAGTAGCAAAACAGTCTCATATCTTCTGCCATTTGTGGTGTCAGTCCTCTAATCATCTCCTTAATCAACTTTGTATGGAATCTTCTTAGCAACTCTTTGCTTATAAAATCTCTCATATAATTTTGATGCCCTTCTTCTGTTTCCTTAATCTTATCTTTGATTGTCGGTAGTGTTATCAATGATATTGCTAATAAAATTTCTCTCTTTAAATCCATAAATTCTTTTATTTTCTCTTCTTCTGTATCTTGCCATCTGGGGTAGATTTCTCCTCCATTTAATTCCTCTTTCAGTATTCCACTCTTTCCCTTTTCAGAGATAAACCAATCACCATAAATATCAGCAATTTTAATTTCTTTATATTCATTTTCCTCTTCGATTTTTAGGATTTTAACTGCCACTTTTTCCATTTGATTAACATCTTCAACTTCTTCATCATATTTTGCTGTTAGGTACACTAAGTCTTCCAACTTCTTCTCTATCCTCTCACGTGTATCTGATAATTTCTGTATTTCTGAGAATATCTTTTGCAGACTTAAAACTTCTTTCTGCTGTTGAAATTGTGCCATTATCTCCAGCTAACAAACAATGCTGCTCTAACTTAGAAGGTTTTAACAAGGTTAAGCATAGATTCACAATAACATTTCACCTTTCTCTGGTTAAAAATATACTTCAAAAGAACATCTGTGTGCTTTTCTTCTTATCACTCTCTATGAGACCTTGAAGTGCCAAGCCAGGATAATCAGTGAAAAAAAATAAGTGTTTCCAATACACAAACCTCCAGCCTCCGAGTAGCAGTGTTGTTGTTGCAATGTTGCAATTTTCTTTGTTTCTTTTTTGTATTTCAAATTTTAAAAAAGTACAATTCTTAAATGAGTTAGAAAAACACCCACAGTAATGAAAGAGGAGAATTTTTGTCCATAGATTACAAAGAATAGTAAAAGAAAAAAAATAGAAGGAAACTTAATCCATTCATTTTAAAAGGCTTGCATAAATTCCATCCGTGAAGATATTTTATGATGAAGGATGTTTAAACAATTATAGTCAAATGAAAATGGAGGTATGACAATGGTAACATGTATAAATATCTGAGTTAAAATACTTGAATTAATATGAATTATGTTTGTTGACTGTGGAAGAGATACATGTAAGCCTTTTTGTAACCAACTGATACACTTTCTACAGTATGTAAAGAAGGATGTGTTGTTTTTGTTTTGAAAATAAAAAATAAAAAAAACTTTAAAAAAAGATTTTTGGCTCTGCAGTCACTACAGATGTTTGGATATAGAGCATGTACACAAACAAAATCACTTCCTACACTCATATGCATAGCACCATTTCCATAAATATCCTACTCTTCTTCTGGGAGAGGAAAAAGTCCTTTTTTGTCAGCAAAATTGGAAGGATTTTCGGCCCATATCCAGAATGAAACAGGAAAGCAAAAAGCTTCCCTTTTTGCTTTCTAGGATAGTCCTAATCTAACAAAGAGAAGGACTAGACGCGATATGATAACAGTCTTTCAATATTTGTAGGGTTGTCACAGAGAACAGGAGGTCAAGTTATTCTCCAAAGAAACTGAGGGAGGGAAAAGAAGTAATGGATGGAAGCTTATCCAAAAGAAAATTATTATACCTAGAATTAAAGAGAAATTTCCTATCATTGAGGACAATTAATCATTGGAACGGCTTGCTTCTACAGCTTCTGGTGGCTCATCGCTTGAGGTTTTCAAGAAGAGATTGGACAACCATTTTTCCAGAATAATATAGGGTCTCCTGCTTGAGAAATGTTATTGTCTAGGTTCCTACTCTCTGATCTCTCTAGGGGTTCAGATCTATAGCATTGCCTCCCAGGCACCATGGGTAATTTCTACCTTCTGGAGAGCCCGGACCCAAATCATTTACAGCAAATATCTAATACCTTGAATTAGTCCCATAAATCTATCAGTAATCAGTTCAGCACTTAATAGAATAAGTTGAACTTATTCTATAAGTCCGTAAGTTATTCAGCTGAACAAGATATTTCGTGTCAGCAAGCAGTTGCATTCTGAAGCTTCTAGGCACAATTGGTGAGCCTGCCAAAATTGTCCAAAGACATTTCTGGGCATGGTGTGCCAGAAGAACACCTTTTGCATCCCCTGGGCAAGTGCATCTGAAGGTAGGGTAACATGTACAATACTTAACTTTTTCTAGCTTTCAACCTCATGCTCAAATCTTGTTCTACAGCAGGGGTGTCCAACTTGGGAACTTTAAGACTTGTGGACTTCAACTCCCAGAATTCCCCAGCCGGCTGGGGAATTCTGGGAGTTGAAGTCCACAAGTCTTAAAGTTCCCAAGTTTGGACACCCCTGTTCTACAGGATATATAAATAGAGCCAGTGATGAGGAATGGCTGGGATCTGTGCTTTGCTGCCAGGCAGAAATGTTTCCCACCTCTACTTGCCTCATGCAGTCATACCCTGACAATTTTACTCATAAGCCTGCAAGCTAGTGCTCCAGCTGCCTATGATAACTGAGCCACACCCTGCATTTTCAAGGACTTTCCAACATCCAGAGGCAGATTGACCCCTTCCCCCCACACTCTTAGCTTATAAATGGAACTGCTAAGGCAGAATAGGAAAAAAGCGATGTAGGAGGAAAGGAATTGCAAGAAAGGCCCAGTACTTTTCAACATCTTCATGAATGATTTAGATGAGGGGATAGAAGGGAAACGCACCAAATTTGCAAAGAACACCTACCTGGGGGGGACGGGGGACACAGCTAATACTTTGGAAGATAAGATTCAAGATTCATTTCTGGGAGGATACTAGAGTTAGAATCAACACAACCATAGAGGCACAGGCCTTTATGGAAAAAAATAAAGCACTCCTAGATATACCTGATGATCTTACACCCGACATACAAGACATGGGAGGGGCCGGAGCTCTGCTGCTGGGGGGAGAAGGGGCAATACCAAGAAAACTCAGATCACAAAAATGAATAAGGAAATCGGCTTTATACAAATTGATTGAAACTTTTATATGAATTTATATGCTGACAAACTACCACTATGTAATATTGAATTATTTGTTTAAAAGAACACTATGAGTACGGGGGGGTGGGGATACCCTTCACACATTGTAACTGTCAAAATTTGTAACCTACTCCAATACCCTTTTCCTTATTATTTTTTTAAAAAAACAATAAAACTTTGTTTTTTAAAAAAGATTCAAGATTCAGAAGGATCTTGACAGACTTGAGCATTGGATTGTTTCCAATAAGATACAGTTCATGGTGAGAAATGTATGGTCCTGCACTTAGGCAGGAAAAACCAGATGCACAGGTACAGAATAGGCGATACCTGGTTCAGAAGTAGTAACTGTGGAAGAGATTTAGGTGTCCTAGTGGACTACCCCTTAAATGTGAGCCAGCAGTGTGCTGCACCTGCTAAAAATGCTGCTGCAGTACTGAGCTGCATCAACAGAGAAATAGTATCAATTTCAAATGAAGTGATAATATCACTTTTTGTTGCACTAATGACATCACACTTTGAATACTGTATCCAGTTCTGTTCACCATGATACAAAAGGGATGCCGAGACCCTAAAAAGTGCACAGAGAAGAGCAACATAGATGCTAAGAGGTCTGTGGGCTAAACCATGAGGAACAATTAAAGAAACTAAGTATGTCTAACTTAGCAAAGATATAGTAGGTGTGACATGATAGTTTTCCAGTACGTCAGGTTTGTCCCAAAGAAGAAATTAATTTATTCTCCAAAGCACCAGAGTGCAGGACAAGAAGTAATTGGTGGAAGCTTAAAGAGAGATACAGCTAAGAGCTAGGGAGAAATTTCCTGCCAGTGAGAGCAATTAAGCAATTAAACAACTTGCCACCCAGAATTGTGCAGGTTTTCACTAATAGATTGGACAACCATTTGACTGGCATGGCTAATCTCCTGGTTTCCTGCTCAAGTTCGACTAGAAGACCTCCAAGGTCCCTTCCAGCCCCATGATTCTATGTTCTATTGGCAGCTATTTCAAATAGCAAGCCAATTGCCAGGACCACAAACTGCAGTGAGCATCATATCCTGGTGGGAGTCCTGCTTGGAGTTTTGCCTGGACTTGGTACAACAAGAAAAGGGCCACACCTCATTGCAACTAGTTGAAGAGCATTTGGAAAAAAGGCAAAGGTGGTATGCTACTTCATAGATTTTGAGTTTTTTATTTGAATTGAGTGTTAGAGACTGAATATAAAGGATTCAAGACATTTACATGGCAACAAAAACTTGCAGAACTTAGAAGAGTAGACTTAACCCAAAGCAATAACCTGTTATTGGGGAAGTTGTAATAAAGCATTTGCTATGCTGGTCCTTGCCAGTTCTTGGAAAGCATTTGCTATGCTGGTCCTTGCCAGTTCTTGGAAAGCAAAAAATTCTCATACCAGTATATATTACTTTTATACGACAGTACTCAACTGCTATATATATAACATTACCTCTCTCCATTCTTTATTTCCCATCCCTTGGGTATACAAAACACAAACTGCAGAAGAGGAAAAAAAGGCAATCAATATCACAAATGTATGTAAATTAACATTCCAGTATAGACTAATATTTAAGCTATAATATTAGGCAGATTTTAAAGCGATATAACACAAATTATATTTAAGAGCTAATGAATTAGAATTAATATCTGGAATTTGAATATTTGCATGTGGTGTTTTGTTTTTTATTTTTTTTAAATGTAACAGATAATTGTATTTTTTTAAAAAACAGGCATCTGAGTCAGAGTTTAATGTATGCTAAAAAGACTCAAATTTACCAGAAATCCATTCCTATTAACTTACACCTGAGTATACAACACACAGGCTGTATGCCTCCCCCAAGGAAGAGCAAACAGAGAGAACAAGGACCCCTCCCCTCCCCAGGTTTTACGGAAAATAGTTTTATTATAGAAAAATTCAAAGTTCAACATTTGTGCATTGCACTGGGAGATAAAGGAGGGAGACATAATCTTGGCTTAATCCACTTTTTTTATTTTATCCCTTCCCCACCACATATGGCCAACTACAATCACCCATAAAAACTATTGCCAATTATACAAATGTAATATATATATTTTATTGTACAACAGAAAAAAAGAGGAAAACAGTGGGCATATTAATTTTAAGGCTGAGTGTAATAGAATTCATGCTTCTACTGAGATTTGTCTCTTGGCAAGCTTTTCTATTTTTAACATTTTGAATGTCATATATTAAAAATAAAAAAATGTTTTATAGCCCACTTTATCAATTTTTGGAAACAAAAGTCAAAATAGGCCTTGGAAAAACAGGCACAAAATATCTACATTTTCCCCCAAGCTTTCATATCTCCAAACACAGCCTACCTCAAAATTATATTCAAATAGGCGTTCAATTTTAAATTCCTACAGTAAAATCTCAATTCAACAGAACATTTGGGGGAAGGAGTATCTGAAATTATATCATTGCAATGTAGATTATTTATGCAATTAATTTACATTATTTATGCAAATATTTATGTACAGTATTTGCATAATGATGCAATTAATTTTAATGTATTTTTTATAAATGTGTTATTTGCACAACTGCATCATTATGGGGTATTATTGTTTCATACATTGAAACAAATCACATAAATTATATCAATTGTCTGAACTGCTTTGGAAATAACAGGCTTTGCTCACTATTTGGAGTAAAGCCTGAGATACAATTCTGCCTATTACATCTGATGTCTCCTAAACAGAGTTCCCCAAAATTTTATCTGCTTTATGAAGGCATTAGATAAAGATTTTTATATCCTGTTTCTAAAGCATTATTATTATTATTATACAACAAAGAGCCTTTAGCTTCTTATTTGGAAGTACAATTTGAATTAGCTGCTGAGGAAACTCTTATTTTATACAAACAATTTAATTTTTTTAAAGCTTGATATTTTACTTGTGTCATGAAATACAAAACAAAATTTGAATTGGAGTTTCATTACTTTGTTCTCTGTCAATTCTTCTTGTAAATTTAAAAATAAGGACAATAATATTTGTGGTATAGAATCAAGTTCTGTAGATTTTTAAAAATATATAATATTAGGGTAAGGAGAAACTTGCAAAAGAAGGAGTGTATCTCATTTTCACTATTCCGGAGTACTACAGTATACATAACAAAGGATTTTCAGCTTTTCAGCCAGTTCCTGAAATAACTCAAACTAAACAAAGAATAGCTAAACTAGTAGTTAAAATAATCTTAGCAATATAGCCAGACGTGATAAGGAAACAACAGTAAATTTACAATTTCATATCTTTATTGCTTTATTCCAAAAGTGAAATACCAAGATAATACTTACTTGGATCAGATTTTGAAAATGTATCTCTATCCAAAAGGTTCCTATTAATAAAACACAAAAAAATGTTATTAAAAAAAACATTTTATTCAAATTGCTTAAGACTGGAGGCTTTTAAGAAGAGATTAGATAACACTTTATCAGAAACAGTATAGGTCTCCTGAGAGAGCAGGGTGGCTGGGGGTGGGGGTGGGATTGGATTGGACTAGATCAGCGGTCCCCAACCTTTCTGGTTTGGTGGACTGGCAGGGAGGAAGAAGGGACAGTTCCATGTGAGTGATAGGTGTGTGTGCACCACTTGCGCAAGTGTGCTCACCCACCACTTGCATGGCCTGGTTCTGAACTGACAACAGCCCAGGGGTTGGAAATGTTTGGGCTAGATGACCTCCAAGATACCTTCCAACTCTGTTACTGTTACAAAGAAAAAGAGCTATTTTACATCCATACCCAGAAAAACAGAGTGGATGTACCATGCCTGTCAGGGTTAAAGGCAAAATACATGCAGTTGGATAATGATATGGGCTCTTGTTGAGGAGAACGTATATGCTTGAAGCATATAGCAATGATAAGAAAGTGGGTACTCTTTCTATTGTTGCTTCTACGAATTGGATAATGCACAACGGAATCATGGAATGATGCATTGTAGGAATTGAAATACTTGAAATGTAGTGAGATCACTCAGCGCATGGCTATGAACAAATAACTTATAAAAGATGCCAAATAAGTAGCTGGAGAAAAACGGAACAGTAGATGCTATAAATTTACTTTAAACAACTCCAAAAACACACAGTTAGGCACTAAATGTATCTGAAATGAGGGAAGAAGTGTCTTTGGGATCGAACCAGCCCCTCCAGTGAAGTCCTTCTGTTCTGTGGTAACTTGAAGCTATGGATGAACAGCGACTGGCAAGTTAAATCTCCTTGCTGCCCTTCCCTTTCTCTTTTGTAATACACCTTTCTTCTTTCCACACCAGCCACCTGGGGAAGCAGGAGAGAACAGAGGGGAAAACCTCTTCCAATGTGGGTCTGTCTCAATCCAAAAAAAGAAACCAAAGCAAAAATTTTGGGAGTCTGTAAGCTGAAGCGGGTGATAAAAGGCAACAGATCAATCCCAGGATTGAGACAAAAATCAACAGTATTAAAGATAAGGAAAAAGAATAAGTTTACACACTATTTAAATACAAAAAAACCTCTAATGCAATTCTAAGTGTACTTAAATGCCTTTCGATTTTACCTAATCCCATCATCCAAGACTCTAATCAACTCTCACAAAAGACAGCTAAAATTCTTCCCGTCAAAATCTGACAGAAAACCTTCCCCTTTTATTTCTTTTATTGGCCCTAAAAGGTGAGGTCTGGGCATATCCCTCTGGGCACATTAAATTTGATTTAAAGGGCTAGCTGCTGAAGAGTACAGCATCCATCTACTGAAAAGTGGCAATAGTTCCTGTGAAAGTACACACACACACACACACACACACACACACACACACATTATATTTCAGTATTGTATTGTGCTAGCCATGTAGATGAACTTGATGTCTGGCAACCCTCACAGCTATAGAACAGTGTAGTCTTTAAGGTTGGTGGACTTTTATCAAGATTAGCGGGAGTACAGATTGTAGTTAAAGGAAATGAAGTTGTGAAATGAAATAGCTATCAGGAAGTTCAGAACCCATACTAGGTGTTACCAGTCTTATTAATCTGTCCTTTCTGAAGAGAAGGTCTTCAATTCTGGCCATAGCCTCCAGTTAAATTCAGTGTAGTGAAGCAAGGCATAATGGCTCCGGGCAGTGGAAGAAAACATAACCTTGACTGTCTAGTCAGCAATGCAATGAGTCTTAAAACTCTTAAATGTATTATGGCAAGTATCACAAATTAGTACTTTTGTGTTTAAATTTAAAGGACTGGGGCTCAGCATATGTTTATATAGTGTCCATATGAGCATTTGCACCATATTTTCCGTGATTCTGTAAAATTATTTTTAATCTCCCATCTTTTCAAATTTTCAGATTATCTTTTCAGGCTTGAGGAGTCTGAATTTTTCCATTTTTATCTGATAATTTTTCTAATAAATTTATGTTCAGTTTTGTGGATATTACCATTCTAATTTTTCTTACAGCAATCTCAAACCTAGACTTTAGATGGTTGTGACTGTAGAAGAATGAACTTGCCAATTGGAGTCAGAAGGCATTTTTTTCCATTTCTGGGATCCAGAGTTTTGGTATTAGCTGGAAATAGGAGGGTTGAAACAGCCCCAACCTCTCCTTAACTGGTGAGTTTGTTTTATAAAAAGGTAACTGAAATAAAGCATGTGGCTGAGTATATCAAGAAAGGAGTCAAGCCACAAAGAGAGCAGAGACTTGGGAATGAGAAACCTCCAACCCAAAGACAAGCAACTCAGAGTAGTTTTCAGGTAGGAAGAGAATTGCAAAACTGTTGAGAGGCAGAGATGAGACACAAGGGAGGAAAAGAGCCCCTTTACAGTCTATAGCTAAATTCCACCACGTGCAGTAGCTGCAAGAACCTGCTCCAGGCTATAATTTCTTCCGACTGGGGAGGGAAGAAAAACCCCATTCGCAAGTCTATACTGAAAATGATTTTTGCATGCAAATGCACTGAGATTGGCAACTGGAAAAGAAGATCTGGAGGAAAAGGGAAGACTTAAAAAGCCAAGAAATAGTTATAAAAAACATAGTGCTACAAACATAGAAATAGGAATAGGGAAATAGAACATAGAGACAGAAATTTACAACTATTTCTATTTTTATTCAATCTATACATTTCTATCTCTAGATTGAATAAAAATAGAAATAGTTGTAAATAGTAATAGAAAGACAGTAAAATAAGATAGACATTTAATTTTGTACAGTAAAACTATTTTTGGTGGGGGGAACAGTGTTACTGTTGTGTTACTGTTCTTTATAATCTTAAAACCCTAAAGATGCAATAAAAAGTACAGGTAGTCCTCGACTTACAGAAGTTTGTTTAGTGACTGATTGAAGTTACAGAGACACTGAAAAAAATGACTTATGATTGTTTTTCACTCTTACAATTGTTGCAGCATCCCCATGGTCACATGGTCAAAATTCAGATGCTTGGCAACTGATTGATATTTAAGATGGTTGAGTGTCTCAGAGTCATGTCATCTGACAAGTCGATGGGAAAGCCGGATTCACTTAACAGTCATGTTGCTAATTTAACAACTGCAATGATTCTCTTAACAACTGTGGCAAGAAAGGTCATAAAATGGGGGAAAACTCACTTAACAACTCTTCACTTGGCAACAGAGATTTTAGGCTCAATTGTGGTCATGCATCGTGGACTGCCTTTATAAGGAAGTGAACATCTAGGATATATTATAATATTAAACTATAGTATTTGATATTAAATTAACAGAAACATGGAAACACAGAATCATAAGGCTGGAAGAGACCTTTGAAGTCCTCTAATCCAGCCCCATACTCAAGGGATGAGACTTTAGATCATGGTTATTTAACTTGCAGCCCATAGGCCAGATGCGTCACTCACTGGCCACGCCCATGCCCAGTTTCATGAAAAGGGGGACAGTCCCAATATATCATGTGATACTGCCGTGACGACGCAAGTTTGACACCCCTTCTTTAAACCATCCTGAACAAATAGATGTTCATTCTTTTCTTGAAAACCTCCAGTAACGGAGCACCCACAATTCTGGAAGATGAGCTGTCCTATTAGTCAGTTGTTCTTACTGTCAGGAAATTTTTCCTTACTACCAGGTTGCACCTCTCTTTAGCAAGTTCCATCCATTACTTTTTGTCCTACCCTCAGGTGCTTTGAAAAACAAGTTGTTCCCTCTTTTTTGGGACTGCTCTTAAAGTACTGGAAGACAGTACTCTTCTAATATCATGTCACCCCTTCTCTTCTTTAGGCTAGGTCAGCAACCCATGGCTCTGGGGCCGCATGTGGCTCTTTCATCCCTCTGCTGCGGCTCCCTGTCGTGGTCGGCTCCACAATTGATAGGGTTTTCAGTTAGGATGGGTAGAGGAAAAAGGATGCTGCGCTAGGAAGAGCCTCTATGGTGGGGGAACCGGACTTCCAATCGGCTCCAGAATTCAATGGAGGGCTTCCAGTTAGGACCTTTGTGGCTCTTTGAGTATTTAAGGTTGCCGACCCTTGGGCTAAACATAGCTAGTTCTTTTAACCGTTCATCATATGCTTTAGTCTCCAGACCTTTTATCATCTTGGGGTTAGAGCACACTCCTTCTAGTATCTCAACATCTTTTTTTTCTTCAATCAGATGAAAATTTATCAAAAGAGAGATCCAACTTAGAACTAAGCAGAAATTTCCTGATAGTGAGCTGGGAAGTGTAGTACCTTACTTTTCTCATAACTCAACTGCATCTTGTTTGATAGGTTCAATGCTCAAGTCTGTCAAAATCCTTCTGAATCTTGACTATCTTTCAAAGCTTTAGCGATTCCCCTTAAGTTTATTCCCTCATCTGTATTTTTAATGAAGAAGTTGAACAGCACGGGGGCCAAGACAGAACCTTGGGGTATCCATTGCATGCGTCCCTCCTTGTAGATGTACCATATTTTTCGGAGTATAAGATGCATCTTTTTTCCCTCTAAAAGAATGTGGAAATGTTGTTGCATCTTATACACCAAATGCAGCCATTTTGGCCACCCGAAGCACCGCCCCCGCATCCCATTTTTGTAAAAAAATGGGCCGTTTGTCAGCAAAATGGCAGGCTTCAGCAGGGTTGGGGGAAAGGAAAAATGCCCCTGTTTTGGTGAAAAACGGAGGCGTTTTTGCCTTACCCCAGCCCTGCTGAAACCTGTAGAGTGCTCCTAGGGGCCGGGGAAGACAAAAACCTTTTTTTCTTACTTACCTCTTCGAAATCTTGGTGCGTCTTATAGACCGGTGCATCTTATAGTCCGAAAAATATGGTAGTTCTATTCATATTGTGAATTCATCTGATAGTGGTGCTGATATACGCTGTGATCTACTTTGACAAATACCTTACTGAAGAGTCCATGTATTCTATATTCACAGCATTTCCTTGATTCAGTAATTTAGTCATTTATCGAAGGTAATAAGATTTGTTTAGCATGATCTGTTTTTAACAAACCGATTGCTGACTTCTAGTAATTATTCAAATCCTATGCTTGATTATCTTTTCTTGGATTTTCCCGGGTATTAATGTCAAGCTGATTGATCTGTGGTTTTCTGGTTCCACATGTTCTCCTTTTTTAAAATTGGAGAACCACCTCAACTCAATTGCAGTCCTCTGTCAGTTCCCCCATGCTCCAGGAGCGTGGAAAGATTTTGTTCAGTGATTCAGAGATCACATCTGCCATCTCCCTCAGAACCCTGAGATGTTAACCATCTGGTCCTGGAGATCTGAATTTGTCTAGAGTGGATAGATGTTATCTTACTAATTTTTTTTGCCTCTTTTGAACTGCTTTCCTGTTCTATCTTTGCTACTTTTGATAGGTTGGACTTTTCCCCCCCTTTTGTAACAAATGCAAAGAAGAAATTAAGTAGTTCCACTTTCTCCCTGCTGCCTGCTACCATCTTACGATTTTCTCACATTAGTGAATTGATCGTTTCTTTGAGTTTCTTCTTATTCTTTACATACTTAAAGAAACTTTTTTTTTGTTATTTTTGGCATTTGTTGCAAGTCTAGGTGAGCCTTAGCTTTCCTGACATTATTTCTGTAGGTTTGAGCTATTTGTTGGTATTCTGTTTTAGTTATGTGCTCCTCATTTTATTTTTTATACTTGTTCTTTTTGTCCCTCAGTTTTTTAGATAGTTCTTTGTGCAACCATGCTGGTTTCATCTTGTGTCTCTTTTTTTCCTCTGTGGTATTGTGTTTGGTTTTTTATAATCTCATTTTTCAGTGTTTCCCAAACATCCTGAATTGTTTTTCCCTTTAGGATTTCCATCCTAATCTCTCTCTTAGTTTGTTGAAGCCAGCTTTCTTGACATCTAAAACAATGGATTGACTTTGTTAAATTACCTGTGCCTACATTATGTTGAATTCTAATATGACATAGTGACTCTTCTCCCAAAGTTCTTCTACCCTTTCAATCATTACATCCCCATTAGTAAGTATGAAGTCCAGGATAGCTCATCCTCTATTCCCTTCTCTACCTTTTGGTTGACAAAATTGTCAACTAGACATGTCAGGATCTTGTTTGATCTACCAGTTGGTGCAGAGTTTATCTCCCAGTTGATATAGCTGCTTGATGGGGAAGAAAATGTCCGTCGTTGGCCACTTCAAGATTCAAATTTCCCTCTTGTGGACAGGGCATACTACCATTTCCTTCAAGGATGATGATTCCCCTTTCTCAAAGAATTCACCACTTCTCCAATCAAATCTCTATCCCCTTCTTGGCAATTTGATTAGGTTAAAAGAGACAAGAATCCAGTTCGTATAAAATACTGCCCACTTCATCAGAATCTACCACCTCAAATAAATCTTTCATTGGAAGATGTGTCCCTTAATTGAACTTTGACTAACCACCATCTACCTCGGATAAAATGACCGTTGTCTTACCTGAATGGTCTTTCTCTAGGCGCTGCGGGAGTGTCCAAGCACGGGTTAACATCAGCTTGCTGCCCAAGGACTGAGTTCGAATTCTTGTAGCTCCGCCTCTTGCTCCCCTCAGAGGCTCAGTTTTAAAAAACGAAGGAGTGTCCAAAGGAACTGTCAATGCAATAGTCCAGTCCAATGAAGAAACTACCCCGCGACCCCTGATAGGGTGGGGTTGGACACTCCCGCAGCGCCTAGAGAAAGACCATTCAGGTAAGACAACGGTCATTCTCCTAGGCGCTGCTTGGAGTGTCCAAGCACGGGACATGCCAAAGCTATGATCCCCCAGGGAGGGAAGAACTGTTCACGGGCGCGGGGCTAGCCACAACCCTCTGCAGAATTCTTCTCCCAAAGGCTGCCTCAGCCGAGGCAAAAGTGTCCAGTCTATAGTGCTTGACAAACGGTGACGGGCCTGACCACGTAGCAGCCCGGCAGATGTCCTCGATGGATGCCTGGGTGGCCCATGCGGCCGATGTGGCAGCACTTCTTGTTGAGTGTGCAGTGATACGAGGAGGCGCCGGCCTGCCCTGATGTTCGTAGGCCAGCTGGATGCACGCCCTTATCCAGCGCCCTACTGTAGCGGAGGTGACCTTCTTGCCCATGGTGGCAGGTTGAAATGACACAAAGAGGGCCTCCGACTTGCGGAAAGGAGCTGTTCTTTTCATGTAGATCCGCAAAGCACGGCGGACGTCCAGCTTATGCCACTCACGTTCCTTGGAATGCCTGGGATGCGGACAGAAGTCCGGGAGGATCACTTCCTGCGAGCGGTGGAAAACGCTGTTGATCTTTGGTACGAATGCCGGGTCCAGACGTAATATCACTCTGTCGGAGTGGATGACGCAAAGGTCCTCTCTGACTGACAAGGCCGCCAGTTCAGAGATCCGGCGTGCCGAAGTGATGGCAATGAGGAACGTCGTCTTGAGGGTCAGGTGGCGTAGTCCAACTGTCCGAAGGGGTTCAAATGGTGGCCCGGACAGAGAACGTAGCACCACGGACAAGTCCCAGGTAGGATACCTGTGGATGGTAGGAGGAGCCAGATTGGTGGCTCCTTTGAGGAAATTGCGCACCTGCGGGTGTTTGCTGAGGGACAGGTGCGACTCAGTAGACAGGATGGAGGCCAAGGCGGCAGTCTGGCGTTTGAGAGTGTTTGGTGCCAGACCCCTGTCAAGGCCGTCCTGCAAAAAGTCCAGCACTTGGGGAACGGTGGCAGAAGTGGCAGAGATCTGGTGATGAAGGCACCAGCGAGAGAAGGCCGACCAGGTGGCTTCATAGATTCTGATCGTTGATGGACGTTTGGATGCCTGGATGGTGCGGATCACCTTCTCCGAGTATGCGCTGAGCCTCAGGATCTCCCCTTCAAGTGCCACACGGCAAGTTTCAGCCACTGGGGTTCCGGGTGATGGATGGCCCCTTGGCTGAGGGAGATGCGGTCCTGAGGAATGCGCCAGGGACGAGACACTGAGAGACTGACCAGGTCGGCAAACCAGGATCTCCTCGGCCAGTGAGGAGCTACCAACAGTACCTCCGCTCCCTCTGTCAGGATCTTCCCGATGACCTGTGGGATTAGCGGCAGGGGTGGGAAGGCGTACAGCAGGGAGAACGAAGAGCATCCGTGCCTTCCGCTCCTGGGCACTGGAACCTCGTGAAGTACCTGGGTAGCTGGGCGTTGGCCGGGGATGCGAAGAGGTCGACAACTGGAAGGTCGAATCGCAGAGACAACTGGTGAAACAGATCTGGGTGAAGGCGCCACTCCGCGTTCTGGATGGTGGATCTGCTGAGCCAGTCTGCTGTCGCGTTGTCCTCTCCCGATATGTGGTCTGCCCGCAGAGACCTGAGGTGTCGTTCCGCCCACCGACCCAGGGATTCCGCCTCCGTCATCAGAGCAAGGGATCGTGTGCCGCCCTGATGATTGATGTACGCTTTCGTGGCGATGTTGTCGGTCAGGATCAGCACATCCTTGTCCCTGATCAGCTGGAGGAAATGCTTCAGGGCCAGTCTGGCAGCCCGGAGCTCTAGCCAGTTTATGTTGTGGGCGAGCTCCGCTGGAGACCATCTGCCCTGGATCACCTGGTTCTGAAGGTGCGCCCCCCACCCGAAGAGGCTGGCATCTGTCGTGATGACCAGGCGCTCCGGCTCCTTGAAGTAGGAACCCTTTAGGAGAGCGTCCGACTGCCACCATCGGAGGGAACGGATTACCTTGGGAGGGAGACGTATCACCCTCTTGGAGTTGCTGGCCATGCATCTCTGGAGGGGCAGCAGGAACCACTGGAGATCCCTCGCGTGGAGGCGTGCCCACGGGACCACCGAAATGCAGGACACCAGCTTCCCTAGCAGTTGAGAGAGGGAAACTACCGTTGCTGACCTGGTGGACCGGATCCTCCGCACGAGGGACCTGATGCTGTCCACTCTCTCTTGTGTGAGGAAGACCTTGCAGGACTCCGAGTCGATGATGGTGCCGAGATGCTGGATCCTGTGGGTCGGGTTGAGATGGCTCTTGGCCAGGTTGACCGAGAAGCCGTGCTGTTGCAAGACCTGAATGGTGGTGTTGAGGTCTTGTTGCGCCTGATCCCTTGATGACGAGTGGATCAAGATGTCGTCCAGGTAGCACTCCAGCCTCACTGGAATTGAGCGTAGGTGAGCTGCGATGGCGGCCAGCAGCTTGGTGAAGGTGCGTGGGGCTGACGAGAGTCCGAAGGGAAGGGCTCTGTACTGGAAATGCTGGTTGGCAAACTGGAACCTCAGGAACCTGCGATGCGCCGGGTGAATTGGAACGTGCAGGTACGCCTCCTTCAGGTCTATCGAAGTCAATAGGTCTCTCTGCCTGATGCAACCCAGGATGGTCTGCAGGGACTGCATCTTGAAACGCTTGTATTCTAGGTGCCTGTTGAGTCGCTTGAGGTCCAAGATTGCCCGCACCCCTCCCGATGGCTTGGGGACTAGGAACAGGATGGAATAGAAGCCTGTGCCCTCCTGACCCTCGGGTACCCTTTCTATGGCCGCTATCTCTAAAAGGTGGTCTATCTCTGCCCTCATTAGTTGGAGCTTGTGAGGTGACCTGGGAGTGGGGCAGCGAACCCGGGATCTTGGGGGGGGGGGGAAAGGAAGTCCAGAGTCAGGCCGTGACGGATCGTGTTGAGGATCCACACGTCCGTCGTGGTCTCCTCCCACTGGGCGGCATAGAGTTGGAGACGGCCGCCTACGGGAGGGTCCCTGTGACTGTCACTTGGATTTCCTGAAGGGGCGGTTGGAGAACCCCCCTCGGGAAGGTTTACGGTAGCCCTGTTGTCTATTTCTATCCCTGTAGAAAGATCTGTCCTGGGGACGTTCCTGTGACTGTGGAAAGGGACGGCCTGAACCACCTGAGGAGGTGGAAGGTTCGGAGCCCCGAAAGGAACCCTTCCGAAAGGGCTGGCCCTTGCGTTCAGGTTTCTTGGTCATGGCTGGGAGTACCTTGCGTTTATCCTTGGATTCAATCAGAAAGGAATCCAAGGCCTCCCCAAAAAGTTTCCCACCCTTAAAGGGAGCGGAAGCCAGCTTCCACTTCGCCTTGACATCTGCCTGCCAGTGGCGGAGCCACAGTAGGCGACGTGAGGTCACATTGGCGGCTAATGCCCTGGAGGAAAACTTAGTGGCGCTAAGTGAAGCATCAGCAGAGTATTCTATGGCTGCTATGATTTTATTTACGTTCTGCCTCATTTTGGTGTCCCCAGCCGGTAGGCCGGCCAATAGTTTGCGAAGCCAGAAGAGAGCTGCCCTCCCGAAGTAGGAAGAGGCAGAAGAAGCTCTCATGGCCCAGGCAGTGGCCATATGCGTCTTGATAGAAGACGCTTCAGCCCTTTTGTCCTCTGCCTTGAGCCCCTCCAGTAATTCAGCAGGTAGAGCCGAATTGGAGGTAAGGGACATAATGGGGTCATCGACCTGGGGAAGCTTTAGAAGCTCCTCCAGAGGCTCTTCCATGGTAAATAGCCTCTTGTCGTTCCCGCTGGGATTTGCCAAGGAACCAGGCTGGGTCCATTGGCGTTGGATAATGTCTAGGAACAGCTGAGGGGCTGGAACCAAGTCTAAGGGGGGGGGAACTTTGTTGAAAAGCCCTGCCCCTGGGTCCTGGGGACCAATGGTCTCCATGGAAGCCTGATCCGAGGTAGGTTTGGGCTTGGGGGCTGGAAGGCCCATCTGGGGTCCTGCAGCCCGGGCCTTAGTCAGAATAGCCCTAAACATGGAAGAATTAAAGAGACCCAGAGAGGGGGGAGGCTCTGGAGTGGAATTTTCATCCTCAGAGAGGCCTGGAGCATCACGCTCCACCTCCTCTGAGTCAGAAACCTCGCTGATGCCCGAGGGATCAGGTGAGGCCTCCCTAGCTGGGGGACCTTGTGCCCTAGCTGGTTTCCCCTTACTGTGATTAACAGATGCAAAGGGAAGCTTAGATGCCAGCTGCATCATCCCATCAGTGATACCCCTGGAAATGGCCTCTGCCACCACCTCCTGCATGCTTTTGGGCAGGGGGAGATCGTGGGCCTGAGGGGTATCTGGCCCAGTTATTGAATAGATGAAGGACCCCTCCTCTGCCAGGGAGTCTGCCTCATCAAGGTAATCTGCTGCCAGGGAATGGCCTGGGGAACCCATAGAGGCCCTGGATAGATTAGGGGAAAAATCGAATTCCTCTCTTTCCCCTGGAAGGGAGGGAGGAATCCCCTGTCTGGAGGTAGATGGAACAGGAACCCCTTCCTCCCCAGGAGTAGGGGCTGGAGGAAGGGCCTGCTGGGCAGAGAAGGCCTTCTGGAACTGTTTCTCTAGGGCCCTCTGCCTCCTAGCATCTAGTCTCTCCTCAGCCTTAGAAGGCTGCTTGGCTTTAGGAGCCTTCCCCTTAGCTGGGCATCCCACCCCTTCACCTTTAGCAGCAGGGTTGGTCCTGCTGCGTTTAGCTGCTGGTGGGCCAGCCTGCTGATCCACTTGCTTCTCCATAGCGTTGGGAATCCTTCCCGATGGCTGAGGTGCTGGAGAATCTGAGGCTTGCATCTCTGGGATCCTCCTGCTGTAGGCAAGTGGTGGCTGGAAAATGGCTCCGGCTGAAATGAGGTCGGAAGCCAGCAGATCCGCGCTGAAGAAGGCAAGGGTGAATGGTCTAGATGACCAAAAGAACCCCTGCGGCCGCTTGTAGGTCTGGAGGGGAAGAGACCCAGTCAGGAGACCCTGCGATGGTCCTCTTCAACCCCTACTGCGGCGATCTGCAGAGAGCGCAGGCAACGCGATGAGGCTAAAAGCCCCGGCAGAAAAAGCGCGCCAAAATTTTTAAACTAAAAATGGCCGCCGTTCGCGTTTTCGCGCCTGGAGCGGCACCGGGGGAAAAGGCAACAGCCTAATGCTGTCTCTTGGAGTCCTAGCTTCCTACCTGCACCCCCGTTGTTCGCTGGCAGCCGCCAAATGAACCCCCCCGGTGCGATTGCTCTCGTCGCTGCGAGAAGCGAGTCGCGCTCCAGGCAGCCTGGCTCGCGCCCCAAATTCAAACAGCAAAAAACCCGAAAATGCAAGAAAATCCAAGAAAAATACAGAAAAATAACAAACTTCTATCTAGGAGCTAACTAACTTAACTATTTTACTCAAAAGGAGCTAACTACACTAACCAAAGGGTCCAGTCTGCTGCTCAAGGACTGGATCTCCCCAAATTGTGTCCTGTAGGGCGACTGAGTTTTTTAAAACTGAGCCTCTGAGGGGAGCAAGAGGCTGAGCTACAAGAATTCGAACTCAGTCCTTGGGCAGCAAGCTGATGTTAACCCGTGCTTGGACACTCCAAGCAGCGCCTAGGAGAATGATGAATGATTTTCCTCTATAAAATATCTAGTAAAAAAGGTCACAGTTGCTAGTCAATGATTCATTTTGTCACCATTCATTAATAGGGTTATTTCTCTTTAAACAATATTACTGGATGGTATTTTGCAGTCATGAAAAGAACATAAAAAATATGGATGCTTGTCACTCTTACTGTCAGTATATAGTCAAACCTGAGTTTCAGCAGGCCATAACTTTTCTAGTTTCCAAAAAGCGTTAAAAATCTGGTTCTTCCCCTAAGAATTGGATGGGGTGAGGATGGAGCTGAGTGATTGTAAATGTTGATGTACTGAATGTTGTTTAGAAGCTGGGATTTTATTTATTTTACTTTGGACATTGGTTTTATTACTTTTCTTTGTTTTTTATTATTGTTTTTGTGAGCTGCCCAGGGCTGTGACTCATAAGTTGGTCAGCCAATTAAACCTTTAAAAAAAATAAAAGTAAGTACTGATTTATATCCATGCTTATCCATAATTACTGTATATTATAATTATACTAGCATTGCTTTAGGTGTTTTAATGTCATTTATCTCCTAGCGCAAGTAAATAAATTAAGTATTAAGACCGCTGGGAGTAAACCTGTCTAATGCTTTTTTCAACTTACATTTTGAACCATAAGCCTTTGAACACAATACAATATAATTTTCTTCTAAGTAATTATATTGCAATTTTTTGGTACGATCCTCTCAGGACTATCTCATGTGCAAACATTTTAAGCAATAAAGATGCTTGGTTATTTATTCAGCCTCTACAGCTATTCAACTTGCAAACTGCTCTAGGCAGCTCACAAATTCAAAAATATGTAAATTTAAAAATTACAAATTTAAAATCAATTATAAAAACAATACTAATCAAAAGCAAATATCAGATTGGTAACTGAGGACACCAGCCAGCATACTATATTCACTCGCTGCTCATGGCAACAGATAGGTCTTTAGTGTCTTAGCCAATAGGCCAGGTTTCACAAAATTTCTTATGTGTTGCAGATACTAATAGCAAATTAACATGCAGCTTCAGAAAAAAGTGCCATTATGTAGGCTTTCATTTTTAACCACCTTTACTATTTACTCAGGATATTCTACCAAGAACAGAGACAGATAATGTGCCTAACAATTCAAGAAATAGTTAAGAACTATTTAAGAAAATAATTTTCTTACCTACTTAAGAAAACTGTGGAATAGACAGAACAAAAAAACCCAGTTGCACTTAAATATGCAAGTTCTATTCAGAAATGTTCCATGGCTAAGAATGACATTTGTGAGAAGCCTTTCTCTACTATCTGCATATTTCCATATCAAGCTTTTGCTTTTTCTCTCAGTTCCCTGAGGCTGCTACACAGCAGCTTAAGAAACAAAGAATATCATCAGGAAAAGGATGTTGCATGAGGATATTGTATGAATACATCCCATAAAATATTGCCATATATATGGAAATCTTTTTTTTTTTTTGTAATATAAAAATAATAACCCAAGATCATGCAAATGCTTTAGAGTTTACTTGGGAATGAAAATCAGTACGGTAAAAATTATTCAAAGGACAGAAAATTCACATACTGAACAGAAATGATGGCCATTAGGAAGGCTAAATGACTACAAGATTAGAATTTGCAAGAGATAGGAAGGATTTAGATTAAAGAGCTAACAAATACATTCTACAAATGGGGACCTGGCTTCATTAAATAACACTTTTTCATAGATAACCCAAAAATTGTGTTGACTATATATTCAACAGCTATTCCACTTCAAGAGAGAACTGCAAAATTTATGGTGAGTAAAACTGCAATTTCGGTGAAATAGGAAAACTGACAAATATGCAATAGATATTCAATCTAATGCATATAAACGGCAAGAAAGAAAAACAAGATCATTTTTGATACAATAGACAAGATAAAATCTATGCCAGGGATTTCTCAGTGCCAGTTTGTGACTTCATGGCTTGTATGCCAACTAAGTACGTTATTCATGAGTCACATTTATTCACATTTGACTTCACAATGTGAAGAGTGATAGCGAATACAATAAAAATGTAGGGGAGTTGGGATGGGAAAGATGCTATTGTTAATCCATTGTCACCCTAAACCACTTCAACCAGCAGCCAAGTTGTCCAAGTTGCTGGAGTAAGGAGTTAATTAAAATAGTCTAAGAAACATAGAATTCACAAGATTACTGAATGTGTTGGAGTAATTTTCAAAAGGACAAGCTGAGCAACTATAGTGAGGCTTAGTCTTGACATAGAATGACAATGTAAAATGGATCCTTGATATTATCACTTCTGATTCTTTTCATTATTGCTTCATTATTAAAGTTCAGAGGATCTATGAACAATAAATCAGATCAGGAGATGATTAGAATCCACCTATGAAAATCTATACGAGGTCGACTGAAAATAGCTTGGAATATTTTGAATGTTCCTTTGCTAGTTAATACTGTACCTTTTAGTTACTTCCCAGAAAAATTATTTTATATGGTTAGGAAACTATTGCTGTAATATCATCCCCTATAAATTTTGGAACCCATATACAATTCCTGTGATATGCTTATATGACATTTAAAGATGACACTGTACCTATCAGGAGGCCTCCACTGATGTATTTTGAATAAAGTGTCTGTTTCTCCTTTATTCCACTTGGGCAAAATCAGTTTCAGCCAACTTTATTGTTCCAGGCAATTGGAAAGAACCTTAAACTGGTTTGAATTCTTAGGAACTATTTTACATATTATCTCTTTCTTGGGGACAGTTATAGGGAGTACTATTTGACAGTTCCAGTGCTCCCTTACTAGGGAGGGTAGGGGATGCCAGGAAAGAAGAGTCTTGAATCTCTTACTAGAGCTTTGAATTGAAAGAGGGCATCTTAAGTTAGTTTGTCATCCTAGAACTCTAGATTGCCACATTCGGAAATTTATATTAACATGAAGAATAAGTGTTTTTTCTGCTTTCACCTTTCAGCCCCAATCCAGGAGCCTTCGTAGGCAGTTGATTCCGCAACAAACTATTTTGTTTGTTTCACGGAAGTGATTGCCTGCAAAGGCTCCTGGATTGGGGCTGAAAGGCGAAAGCAATATGCTCTGTTCAATATTTGGATAGACCAAGTTGCCGTGATAGACCGCTCTCACTGGAAAAAACACTTAATCTCCCCCCAGGTACAGCCAACAAAGTGAGGAGAGCCCATGGCCTAGAGGTTAATACATCTGCCTAATATGAAAGCAGCCCAGGTTCGAATCCAAGAAGGGTATGGCTAGCTGATGAGAACTAAACAGTTTAAAATAGCTATCTATGCTAGTCTCCCTTTATTTCTTTGTCGGTAATTTTAAATTTAACTTGAAAAAATAGTAAATTACTCTATGTATTTGAACATTAAGGTTATTACATCTAAGGTTAAAAAACTTAAGTACAAATGGTATATTATTTTCTAGGGACAAGTGTCGCATATGTTTAGGATAGGGAGTACATTTGAATTTTTAAAGCATATTTATTTTTAAGTTAAAAACTGAAAATAGGGTGTGTTGTTGCCCTTGAGTTACAATCTGGAAATCCAAGCCCTAAGCCCTATGCTAATTCCCCCCAAGTCTCATAACCTTTACAAAATGATAAACAAAATGTTATTGCTTAGCTAAATCTTGACAGCTTATTTTTACATTGTATCTTTCAATAATTTCAATCATTTACTTTGTATCTAACAAAAAGATTCATTGTATCAGCAATTGCAATGTTTTTCTAACTTACTTTTGTGATCTGAGTTTTCTTGTTGCTGCCTCCTCCCCCCCCCGCCTGCCAGCAAAGCCTCGCCCCCTCCCTCCTTCATATCTTGTGTACTGTTTTCCGCTTTGTCTAGGAGAGCTTTGTTTTTTTCCATGAAGGCCTCTGCCTCCATAGTTGTATTAATTCTAACTCTGCTGCCCTCCCAGAAAATCAACATACCTTCTGGCACTAGCCACCGGAACCAGAATCCCTTATCAAATAATTTTTTTGCTAATGGTGAATATTTTTTCCTCTTATCTCTTACTTTCTTCGGGATTTGTTTCAGGATGGCTATCTCTTTGTCCTTGTATTTTAATGTTTACCCCCTTTGTGCCCCCAGAATCTCATCTCTTGTAGTCTTTCTAAGAAATTTAACATGAACCTCTCTTGGAACATTGTGTGTTCTAGCATAAGCTGAATTAACTCTATAAACCAAGTCAATATCCCATCCTAACTGCTGTTTGTCTTTTTTAATATATTCAGCTAACATTGTTGTCATGATCTCCTTCAAGTCTTCATTGTCAGTCTCAATTATGTTTTGAAATCTATAGAAAAAAGACATCCTTTCAAATTCCATTTTTATCATGTGGTTCTCAAGTTCTAAATTTCCTCTCTGGACCACCCTCACCTCCCCCTCATCTCAGTTGTCCCCTCCTCCAGAACATCAAGTCTTTGCTTGTTTTGTGCAGTTTGGTTTTGATTTTCTCTGAGTTGTTCATTCATTTCTCTCAATTGATTTTTCAGTTCATCCTGCCCTTTTAAAATCTTTTGAAGCAGCTGATGAGTTACTGATTCCTCTTTAGGGGCTTTAGGTTGTAGAAACGATGTTAGTGACTGTTGTCCAATTGGGCTGGATGTTGAAGATGCTGGAGCGGATCCTGGCTTCCCAGGTGGTGGTTTCTTCGGAGCCATCATAAAAAAAAAACCTCAGAGATATCTATGTCCATACAAAGAAATGGCGACTGTGGAAAGGCACAACCAAGAGAGACTACGAGGCAGACAGTCCAGACAGGAATAAAGACCTTCTATATAGTTCAAATCCAGGCAATTAAATCAGTTATTCCAGATCCAAGATACTATGTAGCAAGAGATGTTTCTGAGAGTCACGGAGGCAAAAGTACAATGCCAGCAATTTTCATAGGAGGAGTCTAATTTCAAAGAGCATAAAGACGAAGGAAGTGTGCCATCTTGCTTCGCCAGCACCGGAGATCAGGAAGCAACAAGTCAAAAGTTTTCAAAGTTTTTAAAGAAGTCAGATCATCACTTTTCTTTCACAATTGCAATAAGAAAGTCATTTTGCCATTGCTTATAACGAGTGTGATTCCTTTTAAAACTCTCTCTCTCTCCTCCGAGAGAGAGGAGATAAATCCAAAGCTGCTTTTCTGAGGTGGGGGAAAATCCCTCTCCCTCCAATCACACTTCATAGGAGAAGATTGAAAGTCTTTTAGAAAGCTGATGTTCTTTCATTTAAATAAAGGAGAATTGGGGAGGATTCCCATCTTCAGCTGTAGCCTTCAAATTGTCGATCATCCAGCTGCCTCAAAACGAAAGCGTGCGGGAGCGTAGGAGCTCCATCGCGCACCCCTCTCGCTTCTCGGCTCCTGGGGCAATGCCAGAGACCCCCCGCCGCCGCCGCCGACCCCCAGCGAGCCGAATCACTGCAGTTGTTAAGTCAGTAACATAGCTGTTAATAAAATAAGGCTTCCCCATTGATTTGGATTGTCAGAAGGTTGCAAAGGGAGATTACATGAACCCAGGACACTTCAACCATTATACATACCAGTTGCCAAGTGTCTGAATTTTTATCACATGACCATAAGAATGCCGCAACAGTTGTTGTTAAGTCTGAAAAATGGACATAAGTCACTTTTTTCAGTGCCATTATAACTTTGAACGGTCACTGAATTTGTAAGTTATCTGTATACATGAACAATAAGACCGGTAATGTTATTTGTTCTATTAACTATTTCATTCATGAACACTTAATCAGAAAACCAAACTACTCAATGATTCTGTCATAGTCTTTACTGGTCAGGATGCTTTCCCTCTACTAAAATAATACATTCTCAAAACCCTTATATTCAAGTGTATAAAAAATTCTAGAGCAGAAAGCTCAATATAATCTACACAGAACCTGAGATGCAACAGATTGATTTGATTTTCATTTGAAAATGAGAGTGAAGATCAGAAATATTATATAAAATCATATATAGTTATAAACATGCAAGATACTGTAGGTTAAAGAAATAAGGGCTGATGCTGAAAACCAGATTATTAAACCTAGTACCGGGCAAAGCATATTAGTATTTCCTCAGGCAGACTTCAGCTTTATAGTGCGTAACTGATTATTCAATAGGGCATATAAAGACATTATAATGGCCAGCCTGCATACTGAGTGAGCAATAAAAATAATTCAGCAAGGAAGCCTCCAAATGATTTTCAGAAAGACATGTTAAAATCATGTTAACTTATAACAGTGAATGAATGTGAATGGAATCAAATCATTTATAATACAGAATTATACACATATAAATAAATATCCATCACATTATACTATAAAAACAGCAATTTAACTACAAAAGGGAGTATACTGTCATAGGTTAAGCAACCTAGCCATCTCATCTCAGAGCAAGATTTACTCATTATAAAACTTTACCTATGTTTAATACTAAAGTACTTAATCCGATTTAGGATTGTGCAAGCACCTAAACTTTTGATGATTACACAAACATTCTAACCTAGTATTCTTGGTAACAATAATTAAGAGGTTTGTCATTGACTTTTCTTTTTTTACTTTCTAGTCTAATCTACAGTCTTAGGAACTTAGAACTGTTTGCAAACAAAGTACAGCTGCTCCTACAAAGACAATATTAATAAAACGACAAACCACTGGACAAAGTTAAATATTTAACAATAAGTAGAGAGCTACAGCAAAGGTTTGTGTACTGATAAATGTAACTTGATTTCTGCAGCCATACAGAAAACTACTTGGAAATTTCCTCCTCTACTTTCAGACTTTAGACTTGCTTCAACTACCATGCATGAAAAACCAGGAAATGGCCATTGTCCAACATTCCATACAATCTTTTGACTTTATTTCACAGTGGTATCATTCCATTCCTATGTTATAAACATGAAAAATCTAAGCTAAAAAAACAATACAATACAATAGCAGAATTGGAAGGGACCTTGGAGGTCTTCTAGTCCAAGCCCTTGCCTAGGCAGGAAACCCTATACCGTTTCAGACAAATGGCTATCCAACATCTTCTTAAAGACTTCCAGTGTTGGGGAATTCACAACTTCTGGAGGCAAGCTGTTCCACTGATTAATTGTTCTAACTGTCAGGAAGTTTCTCCTCAGTTCTAAGTTACTTCTCTCCTTGATTAGTTCCACCCATTGCTTCTTGTTCTACCCTCAGGTGCCTTGGAAAATAGTTTGCCTCCCTCTTCTTTGTGGCAACCCCTGAAACAAAGTTAAAGTATCTCCTTCCTTGAAATCAAGACACCTCTAAACGTATATAGACCAATGTTTGCCATTCTATCTGATGCAAAAAATATTTTATACTCCTAGAGCATATTTCACATTTCCTATTTTGAGAGAGACATGCTAAAAAACCTGGTACATGCTTTGCTATTAAGTACATTACTGAAAACAAAATGATCTAGAAGCATGTAGAGACTCTAAATGTCAGAGTGTGTATAAAATGCTCTGAATGTTTCTAACATGTAGTAAATGTGCGCTTATTATTCCGCCCTGTATGTTTATACATCACGCAACTTACAAATCTGGAATATTTCTAATAAATCTTCAAATAAAACCTTATTTTGTAATGAAAGGAACAGATTGGTATGGTGTGTAAAAGAAATGGACTGCCATTGGGAAGACCTAGGTTCCGGTCTACATTCAGTGGAAAAGCTCACTGGGCAATTTTGAACCAGTCACATTCTCAAGCTACCTCACGGGGGCGTCATATGGTAAAATTGGAGGAAATAGCACTTGGTATGCCAATGTGATTCCTGAACAAAAAAGGATATAAATCTGTTAACTAAATAAATGCAGATGTTGGTTTTGAATATGTACAGAATATATCATTAGAAATATAAAGATAGAAAAAAAAACCAAGAAAATATTGAGAAACCTGATTTTTCTACAATTTTGTTTTTCTGAAAATGAAAAAAAAATGACAGAGTTCCAAATACTTTAATGCATAATGTGGCAAAGAAAACTATGTTCATATTGCTAACCACCTTTATTCCAATTTTTTAAAAAAAACTTTTACCCAAGGACTTATATATAGTTAATTTTTTTCTTTAAAGTATCAGTGGCATTTTAATGAATTTATAAACAAACATTACATACCTTGTTGCATAGTAAAACTCTCAAATGCAAAAACAAGAATACATTTTTCCTCTAGGAGGCACTATTGTTTCCTTTGTAAAGGACCTTGTAATTTATAGAGCATAGTGAGCAACACATGGCCTCCTGTATGCCATGGATTATCAGCACCTGAAGATGAGGCCCAAACTTAGTAGGAAATGACTTAATTTATCTTATATGCCATAGAGCCGAGATGGAGAATCTACAGCACGCATGCCACAGGTGGCACACGGAGCCATTTGTCAGGGCATGCGAGGCGTTGCCCTGTCAGCTGGCCAGCGCGCATGTACACTCTAGCCAGCTGAGTTCAGCCTTTTTAAAAGCCATTTTTCACCCTCCCCAGGTTCCAGAGGCTTTATAGGCTCCCCCCCCCCCCCCCGAAGGCTTCAGGAGCTTCCCTGAAGCCTCTGGAGCGCAAAAAACCGGCCCTACGGGCAAACCAGAAGTTCAGCAACAGACTTCCTGTTTGCTCGTAAGGCCAATTTAAGCACTCCTGAAGGTCCCCGAGAACTAAAAACGGCCCTACGAGCAAAACGGAAGTGACTTCTTGTTTGCTCGTAGGGTCGTTTTTCGTCACCTGGAGTCTTCAGAGAAGCCTCCAGAAGGCCCCTAAAGGCTCTGGAGGGCTTAAATTGGCTCTATGAGCAAACCGGAAGTCCGTTCCTGAACTTCCGGTTTGCCTGTAGGGGCGTTTTTTTGCGCTCCAGAGGCTTCAGGGAAGCTTCTGAAGCCTCCTGAGGGCCTCCAGGGGGCGGGGGAGGCTGTTTTTGCCCTCCTCAGGCTCCTATAAAGCCTCTTGAGCCTGGGGAGGGTGAAAAAAGCATGCAAAAAATGGGGGGGTGTCTCACCTGTCATGCGTGCACGACCGCGCACGACCCCCCTGCGCTCCCTCCACTTATGGCACCCAAGCCAATAAAGGTTCGCCATCACTGTCAGAGAATTGCTTTGAGTTATACAACCCATAAATTAATTGATTTATAAATAACTACATTTTGGTGGTGCAGTATGTGAGCATGAATTCAAAAATTAAGATGGCAATGGGGGAAGCAATGTCCTCCTATTCCCGCCCTTAACTGATATTTTGTTTTTCAATCAATCGGGGGGGGGGGGCTTAGTGAGAGCAAAGACTATGTATCAAATCTAATTAATCCCTTAACCTACGGTAGTTAACCCCCTCCAAAATTTGAAACAATCCCCACCAAAAGGTAACTATGGGTTGTTTTTTCAGTTTTGGGAACGTTATGGATAGGAGTTTGTCTTTTATTTTGCTGTACTCATTTCCACAATGTAGATTTCCTCTCTCCAAAACAGAAAAGGTCAAAAACATTCCACTACATGTAGTCCTTGACTTACAATCATTTGTTTAATGATTGTTCAAAGTTACAATGGCATTGAAAAAAGTGACTTTACTTAAGACACTTATGACTGTTGCAGCAGCATCCCCTGTCACATGAGCAACCAGCATGTATTTATGATAATTGTAGCATCATGTAGTCCTAGGGAGCTTCTGACAAGCAAAGTCAATGGGGGAAACCAAATTCTCTTAACAATCATGTGATTCACTCTAGTGATTCACTTAACAATCATGGCACAACCATGCTAAAATGGGGCATAATTCAGTTAACAACTGTCTTACTTAGCAACCAAAATTTTGCGCCCACTTGTGGTCAAGGATAACCTGTATATTCTTTTCAATCAAGTTGCCACATTTTGCTATGCAGAAAAGGAAGGGAATGGTATATCACACCATGTATAAAATACTAATTCAATCCCCCATTTAATAGCTCTTTGGACACCCCAATCCCCAATAATACAGGAATTGGACAAAAATTTTCTAAACAGATTGGCTATGGTGGGACATTTACTAGGGATTACTATCACAAGGATAGGTTTTTAGCTCTGACATTACATTTGCATCCTCTGAATATACCCACTCACAACAAGCTTAAAAAACAGTTTTCTAATTTTCGTTTTTCACGTAAACTTAAGTGCTACACAAGCGAATTCTGAAAGTTCTACCATACAGAGACAGATCAGCTCTTTTCCACTTTCTAAAAATCAGCTCCTGTGTAGTAAGAATCTTTTAGGTACAACCAAAATCTCCTTTGTAGGATCCCACAACCTTTCAAATGAGAATTAGAAATCACGGAAGCCAGGGATAGAGAGAGGGCAGAAATGATTTATTGATAGCTTTTGGTGTAACTCAAAGGGGTTAATAAATCAAACACATTAGTTTGATCTAATTAGTTAACTCTATAGAATACATTCCTTTATTATCCCTAACGATAGATTATGTACACAAAAGCAGAGAAAGTACAATACTATGCTGGATTTACAACCATTTATTTGTAACCAATCAAAGTTGCAACAGCACTGAAAAAAGTGAGATTGACTTTTACTGTATCTTTTAATACACTTTTAACTATTACAGCATCCCCATGGTTCCATGATTAAAATTCAGATGCTTGGCAACTGGTTTATATTTATGGCAGTTGCAGTGTCCGGGGATCATGCATTCACTTTTGTGATCTTCTAATGAGCAAAATCAATGGGAAAAGCAGATTAACTTTGCAACTGTTTTACTAATTTAACAACTACAGTGAGTCACTTAACAACTGTGACAAGTAAGGTTCCACATAAAAAGGGGGCAAAACTCAACTGTCTCGTTTAGTAATGTAAATTTTGGTCGTAAGTCAAGGGCTATCTATATATGTATATTTTTCCTTGGAGGAAGGAATAGAAAAACCAAATAATAAAAATGAATAAATAATGTTTTTTAAAAGGGCATCATATTTTGATCAAAGAAGAAGGCTGCCATGAAAAGCATCAGACAATTAATTAGAATGCTAATGTTAAAACATGCTGAATCTATCAAACATTATGGATCACATAATAATTTTTCTACATCCTCCAAATTGGTATTGATTTGCTATATCAGTCTATTTCTAATGCTCTTTATTAACATGTGTTCCATCATCTTTTAAGTAGCAACATTTACTATAGCCACTGACAATGAACTATTCCTTCAAATTCCTTCTGTACCAGTTTTAAAGATGTTAAAGGAAATTGTTTCCACATTTCCAATGTGGAAATGCCATCATAGTGAATAGCTTATTCAATGTCACATAAGCTTGAATGTAAAATTTCTGTTTTTGTGTTCTCTGTTGAACAGTCTTCTTCCATTTATAACAATCACAAATTCCTCCAAAGAAAGGCCATTTCCCCAAACAATTGGAGGAAGTTATATATCTATAATGAAAGAATGGTTGAAAATTAACTGCTACAACAAATGTTGTCTGATTTCAGAGCTTTTCCAAAATCTGGAATCACATTTTCCCAACATCATAAACTGGTTGCTGCACTCTCTTGCTTATACAAAAGAACCAAACCTGATTACCGATATTGTAAACAGCAGAAAAATGCCATTCTATGTCTAGTTCAAAATGAAACTAGTGCAATTTTTTTCATAAGTATTCAGAAATGAGAAAAGACAATTCAATTCCCATTTAATTTTCTTCATTATAAAGGCCTCTGAAAATGAAGTAACCATACTGGCATAATATTTTAAAAGAAGCCAAGACATTCTGGAAACAAAAATATAAAGTCTTTTCTCTAAATTTTAAACCATAAGAAGTGACCATTTTCTTCCTTTAGTTGC
This sequence comes from Natrix helvetica, assembly GCF_964273705.1. Lineage (NCBI taxonomy): Eukaryota > Metazoa > Chordata > Lepidosauria > Squamata > Natricidae > Natrix > Natrix helvetica. Next base: position 72,892,365 of record NC_138553.1, read on the forward strand.
TAGCTTTATTACACATGTTACAATTTTTTATTAAAACTTCAGAACATGTATATCTAAAATTTCCTAATAAAATAAGGAAGGAAATAACATTAAAGGCAATGAATATTGGTTTCATAATGCACAATACCAATTTTTTCGTCTCCTTAATCACCATGCAGGAAGAAGCAGAGTGAGTAGAATGGAGGGGAAATCAGATTACTCATTTCCTAGTAACAGAATTTCAAACAATTCTCTTGAAGATAGATAGATAGAAAGATAAAAAGATAGAAAGATAGATAGATAGATAGATAGATAGATAGATAGATAGATAGATAGATAGATAGAGGATATATATAGTTTGATCGATCGATCTCCAAAAGAAAATTGGAATATGCATTACTTATTGGCATGTTTGCCCAGAGATAATAAATTCAGTATGTTCCACTTGGTAGCATCTTGCAAAAATCAATAATATGGAGCTAAAAATAGAGGGGGCTTTTATATCTTCTGCATGTTTTGACCTCTCACATCTTGGACATAAATTGTTTCAACTTCTACCCTCAAAACGACTGTATGGGGTACTGACTGTACACCAGAACAACTACTAGACACAAGGATAGTTTTTTCCCGAATGCCATCACTCTGCTTAACTACTAATTCCCACAGCACTGTCAATAATTTACTAAAACAGTATTACTATTATTCTTCTCTTCCTTTCTAGTATCTGTCTCTCCCACTTATGACTATAACCATGTTGCTTGCATCTTTCAATTTATATTGTTTTTATTTGTTTCCTAATACAATTTGATAGCTATAGTAACCTTGGCTATCACTAAGTGTTGTATCTTTTTATTCTTGAGGAATGTCTTTTATGCTCCTTATGTACACTGAGAGCATAGGCACCGAAGACAAATTCCTTGTGTGTCCAATCACATTTGGCCAATAAAGAATTCTATTCTATTCTGTTCTATTTTACCAAGAAAAGATTCACACAGACTTTAGTTACAGGTACAGTGCCAACCAGATCAACTGAGTGAAAAGGAGGATGGAAATGTGCATTTGTTATCAGCGGTGTAGATCTTAACAAATTTAACAACTTTTCAGCATGAAGGAAATAAAACCCTTTGCTGGATTTCGAAATAGTTAATCCTAAACAAAGACCGATGCCAGAAGCATTTCCTACCCCCAATACCCGAATCAAGCCCAAGAGAAGCCTTCCTTTTAAATTTAACACAAACACCCCCCCTCTCCCGTATTTGATTTTTAGTGGCCTTGTGGTCGTTTTGACACTTAGAAGCGCAAGGCAACCCTAAAGCCACAAGTCTCCTGCTGTGAACCGCCTGGCGGGTGTGCGCGTTACATACACCCCCACCCTCTTCCCGGATTGCACAACGCAGGAATTTCACACCCCACGAACTTTCACCATGTTGTGTGTGTCTCTGTGGGGAGGGAGGGGCCGGTGCCAACCGGAGCGTGTCACGGCGGGTCAGGAAAACCACCGATACACGCAGAAAAAGTCTGCGACGAGGAACCTCCCGCACCCAACCCACCCGGGGGATTGCGTGGGGTGGGTGGCTCCCATCTTGGCTGTCGTGGGGTTGAGGAAAGCCCAACACCCAGCAGGATCTGAAAGGAAAAGAAAAACGACGCTACTCCGACAGCTGCGACCCTCCCAAGCGGTTAGCCAGGCAAAAGCAGATTTTCCGTTCACACGTTCATTCGCTCGCCCCACAGAAACGCGTGGTGGGTCCACTCCCACGACCCTTTTCCCCGACCCTTTTGTCCCGTCCAGGAACGGGAAGCGCCTCCAGAGAAACGCACCTCACAACACCCCCTTTTTTTCCTCTCCTCCTTCGCCTCACCTGCAAGACACGGAGATCTCCACCCGGGTGGCCGGGACGCTGGCGCTCATCGAGTTAAAATCGCCCACGGACGCCATATTCCCGTAGCTCTCCAGCTTGGGCAGCTGCCCCAACAGTTTTTCCGGACCGAACATGTGGGGCCAAAAGGCGGGGCGAGGCGGGGGGGGGGGGTAGAAGGTGGCGCTAACGGAATTTAGCGGGCAGGCACAGAGCGCGCGCTGCGGAGAGGGGCGGGGAGGAGAAGGAGGGACGGAGCGGCTTGGTGAGGCGCGCGGGTCTGCGAACGCCGAACGCGGACTGCCTGGAAGAGGGATAGCGGACGCGAGGGAACGGAGTGGGTTTGTGACGTCACCGCCTTCGGGAGACGTGCGTGAACGTGCCCCCCCTCTTTCCCCTGGGTATGCGGGCGGAGTGGGGGGTGTCTCTCACTTGGCGGTTGGAATTTGGCGCGAAGCCGGTTTTTGCTCCGTTTCTCGAGGCGGCGAGAAGCGGTGTGGGGGTGGGGGAGGAATCTCCAGATGAGGTGAAGATGCGTGTTTCCCGCAAAGTTCAAGTATTGTTTGTACTACGTCGCAGACGTGACTCAGCGGGGCACTTGACACTGAGGAAAAGTTTAATTAAAAAAAATAAAACAGTCCTAAGAAACCAACGAGTTAACAAACCTGTCAACCCATCCCCACGTCGCGGCTTTCCTTAAGGCTACTAGTGAACTATTAGTACTAATGAACGTTCACATGATGCGTCCCCCAACCTGGATTAGCCAGTCATTGCGGTTTATTTAGGCTACGAGGCGAAGTCCACCCTGGTTGCGGCGATTAAGCCGGTATTTTCCTCCCCAATCAGATCCTGCTGGGTGTTGGGCTTTCCTCGACACCACGGGTAGACAGCCAAGACGGGAGCCACCCACCCCACGATCCCCCGGATGGGTTGGGTGCGGGAAACCTTCGGCGCTGTGCGCGTCAGTGGTTTTCCTGACCCGCCGTGACGCTCCGGTTGGCACCGGGCCCTCCTCTTCCCCACACAACATGGTGAAAGTTCGTGGGGTGTGAAATCCCTGCGTTGTGCAATCCGGGAAGAGGGTGGGAGTGTATGTGACGCGAACCCGCCAGGCGGTTCACAGCAGGGAACCTATGACTTTTAAGGTTGCCCTGTGCTTCCAAGTGACAAAAAGACCACAAGTTAATCGGGTCCGTGCAACGTATTTCCTCGCGACCGGCGGATTGGAAGCTGCCATCCGAAGCAGCTCCCTACGGAAATCCGCGGCGGCTGCCCCCTTCTGACCCTCTCCCTCGTACGAGTTGCTCGGGAAAACATCCGTCTCTTCATGCAGAGCGAAGGAGGCATATAAACTCGGGATCTGAACCGACGTCGCCGCCGGCAATAATAGACCCTTTTTCCAAAGCTCTCCTGCAAAAGGGCAACCGATCCTTCTCCGGATCCGCGGAGTTGTGGGGAAAGTTCCGCTAGGCTAGGGGGAAGTTGCTAAGGGGTCTTTTCTCTTTCCAGGAAAAAAAAAAGGAGCTGGCATTCCCCGGTGACACTCACAAAAGGTCTATCCTGAAAAAAAGGAGGAACGACCCGTTGCTTCCACGCCTAACGCGAATGAGTCAGGCTTACCAAATGAGTGTAAAGTATATAAATAGTCCATGAAATGTTATAAGTATAAATACACAACCGTCATCAGGATCCTTACTGCTTTCTTTTTTAGCATCGCCTTTGATTCAGTTCTTTTTAAGAAGAAAGGGGGAGAAAATTGTGTTCAAACCGTTAAAGAGAATTGGCTCTGGATGGCAGGACAACTCTGAAGCAATTGCCCACAAAAACTCCCAAGTGCTTCCTGAGATGGCCATGACAAGAGTGTACTGTAATTTGTTCCTTGATGGACACAGATTCTTATATTTCTTCCTAAAGAGGGAAAGGGAAATTGCTGCATGATTTCTCAAATGCATTGAAACAGAGCAACATGCTCTACTTAAATAGCTGGATACACTAGTTGCAAAACCCTTCCCAGAATGCTATTAAGTGCTCTTGGGTCCACAGGCTACCCTTTCTTTCTGAAACAAACTAAACCCCTTCAGTCCTCAAACACCAAAGGGATCAAACTTCAGATGTTCTCAGATAATGACCCCAAGTTTGGGAAGAGTCAGCCTGCAGAGATCATAAAAATGACTTTTAAAGACAAAAATGTAAGTGTAGCTTTAGCTTTTGGTATTTAATCAGAGACACTGAATGTTAACAGAGAGTGAGTAGTGGAAATGGAGCCGTGGAGAAAGATATCGATCAATACCTAGCATTTACAAAACAGATAAACACAGACATTTTGCATTATCGAATTTACTCCAGATAATGTCATAAGAAACCTTGGAATTTTTTTTATTCTCTGAGAAATATTAAGTTTCCTAACAAAAATTCAGCTATTTCTCAAACAAATTAGCCTTAATAGCCTCTGCAATCTGTAAATCAGTGATGAATTTCCTAGATGATTCAGTACTTCCCTACTGATTTTTGAATATTGATGCCAGAAAGTGGTCTGTTTTTTTTTCTTTTTCCTCTTTTAGATTGGGTTGAGATGGCAGCACACATCCCATTAGCAAATGAGCAAGTTAATGAATATCTCATCATATGACTGACATTTGATCCTTTAACAGAGTTGATGAAATAGGAATTGGAGAGGATAATGCTGCTCCTCCTTGTGTACAACAAAAATATAACATTTCTGGGCATTACTTCTTAGAAATAAGTCTCCTGAGGTCAATATAATATACTTCCCAGGAGCTGTGCATATGATTGCTGCTTCAGTTCTCATCACTATGGAGTGAAGCTTGTCCTCATTCTTTCTGGAATATGTGAGTGTGAATCTTTGTGTAGCGAAAATAACACTATCCATGTACAAAAAAGAGAAGCATAAAGATTTGCAGAATCTGAAATATGTCCCATCTTATCATTTTTCTTCAAGAAGCTGAACATATCTAACTCTCCTCCCTCCCATTTTCTCCATTGCAGAGGTGGGTTGGGCTGATAGAGACTGTCTGGTCGAGAGTTACCCGGCCCAAAATAAGGAATTGTGAAGGAAAATAAGGTCTATGGACTGTTTGGAACCTTGAATGGAGATATTCCACATTATAAGGTTTTTATTTCAGATCTCACGATCATCCTTAAAGCCCAGGCCATATTACTTGATCAATTCTAAACTCTAAATGCACTTCTGTGCAGATTTTGGGTCCAGATTAACCGCCAGTGCTGCAAAGAACCTGCAACCACAACATTCCATAGTTGCTACATTCTACTGAGATACCTATGGTATGTTTCCTTTCCTTGTCCACCACTCACATCAGTAGTATGCAGCTCCCGGGCCATTTATCTTTCATCTCTACGTTTTCCTTCAAGTCATCACTATATCTCATTGGCTTTCTTTAGGAACTATTTCTGGGGCAGCCTTTGTAGCATTCTTGTCTCTCTCTCACCATGAGGTTCTTCAGTTCATTTACTAGCTGTTCCTTGCTTCAGTTACTTTTACCTCCACAGGCTAGCCAAAAATCTCATTTTCCACTATGTCTCCTTTTTCATTGATACTGTCTGCTCCTTCATTGTTGTCTTTGGGTTTCCTTTCTCAGTTTCCTTAAGTCCCACCATTTCTTTTCCCCTGTCCTATGCCGACTCAATACAATCAGGAGTGGGATTCTACCATTCGAGTGAACCGGTAGCTCTGACGATCAGCTGGGAGTGAACCGGTTTGCTCCAACGATCAGGTGGGCCCTCCTGTCCGCCCCTGCACTTTACTAACCATATCTTCTCAGCTGATTCACACGGCAGAGTGGATTGCTGCGCCTCAGCTGTCTTACTCTCCAACAGTAACTCGGAAAGTAAGTTTTCTTAAAACTGTGCAGTGCACGTGCGTGCAAAACACGTGATCACCGAACTGGTTGTTAAATCGGCAGGATCCCACCACTGAATACAATATTTCCGACCTGATAGAAATGGAACTGCAAACTCTTAATTCCTTCAGCACTTAAAACCAAGCCATCACATTAGATCAGCTTATCAACATCCTGGGATGCAATCAGCTGGACCTCTTTTGCTTTTAAAACTTGAGTTAACATTCATTAATATTATATTCCAAATGAAACACCATTATTTTCCGAGGCTTGTAAACCTAATGCGCTCTGCCTAGTATTTCATTTCACAAGAAGACCTTGCAAGATTGTAAACAAGAGTCAAAAAGCTTTCTTAGGTAGCTAATTAGAATAAACAAATTCCTGAATGCTCTGGACTATAAAAAAAAATCTCATGAAACCATTATGTTAAATCATGGCACAATAAGGAATTATAGGACTCCCATTTATTCCAATGTCACTTTCAGGTTCTTCACACACATAGAAGCCCCAAACGAGCTGCGCTAGTTGGCAGAACTGCTACCAGAATGCAGGGCTTGGTTATAGCATATTGTGATTTTTTTCTTTACACACACATGCAGTCAACAATTGAAAGAGTTTTGAAGCAAATGCTAAAATATAGAACATTCAGCGGGCCAATTCAGTACATTCTCCAAAGTCCACACAGATCACAGCATCTCCAGCTGCCATTTCAAATTCATTTCAAAGCTAGGTACCTCCTCTCTAGCTCTTTCCCATAATTACAACTATTGCATTTGATTGCCGCATGTTTCTTGAGTTTGGCAAGCCTAACAGGGCTGGAATTGCTACCAATAATTGATGGGCTTCAGTTGCAGGAGACAGTTGTTCTCTCTAATCATTAATAATGGGAATTTGTCTGCAGAGATTTAATTTAAAAACGCTGAAATAAGATCAGTTCTACCATTTGTTAATATTGCATGCAGAAATAAAGTCTAGTTTCAACTGTATTAAATCCGAACAGTCTAAACGAGTGCTTCCAGAAATGTTTATCATTACATATTTCAGATGTCAGTTACTATTTTAAAAAGTGATAAATAAGGGTTCACGGCCATCAAAATGTTTTTCTTTTTTTAGTTTTAGTTTGTTGTATCAATAGAAAATGCAAAAGGAAACTGAAAATGGTGCAATTGTTTTATTGTTTAGATGCTTTTTCCTTTTGAACCTTTATTAATACATGTTCCCTATATAATGATGGATATTTTAAATGCAAGTGAGAAGAAACGTGAGTCAATGCAATTTCATGAATATTTGAATAAAATGTAAATATGGAGCATTAAGCCGTATCATTTGTTATTAATTATTTCTTAATAATTAAGAGCATATTTGTTACTGTATTATGCTCTGAAGATATATAAGGTGGCAGCCGCCAGGTACATCCCATTTTCACATTCCCTACTGCCACTGCTACAATTACACTGAGTTCAAGTCCGTTTAGAGTTCGGGCCATTTGGTGGCCACAACAGGCAGGGCGGGCGCCCGGGTGTGTCCCCTTTTCACATCCCTGCTGCTGCCACCACACAAAGCTGGCGCTCCCAGAGCCCCTGGAGTTGAGTTCAGTAGCGAAGGTAGGGGGTGAAAATGTGATGCGCTCTGCTGCCACCTTTTCACTGCTGCGAAATAGCCCAAACTCTGAGCAGCCTGAAGCTTGACATCATAGCGGCAGTGGGTGAGGGGGGGTGAAAACAGGAAGTGCCTGACCACCATCGCTATTCTGCACTCTGCCCATTTGTTTACTTGTCTGCCCGTCTGCCCACCTTCCCTGCCATCCTTCCATCTGCCTGGGGCGAGTTGTCTCCATATTGACTTGACCATGTTGAGTTCTCCTGCAACAGCTTGGCAATGGTGAGTTGGCAGAAGTGACTTGGCATTGGCGAGCTGGCAGCGGTGAGCTGGCCGAGCTAGCTGCACAGAGTTGTCCTAGACCCTTAAGATCATAAACACAGTTGCAGTTTCACTTTGCGGCGATTTTGCTTAACAACTGACTTGCTGGTCCCAGTTGTGTGCACTAAATAAGACTTACAGATAATGTTATAAAGTGCATTATAAATCTTTATTAAATAAATAAAATTATAAAGCATTATAAAACATGGCATGATGGAATGCGGAATTTGATTATTTGAAAAACATAAATATCCACATCCTCATAACACTGGACTACAATAGCAAAAGATGATACTTGTTAGATATCCACACAAGCTGCTGTGGTTTCCACTCCAGTCCTCCATTTAGGCAGGAGCCTAGGTTTAACCTGATTGGTTGAGAGGTCTGACAGCTCCCTATAAGAGGAGAGCTGTCAGACCTCACAGTTGCTGGATTGTACATACTTGTCTGTGAGTAAAGAGCTGTTGTTGCCTTAAACCTGAGTCTGTCCTCTCATTGCCCTGATCTAACAATACTAACTTCTTGTTTTGCTGCACTACTGCGATTGCAAAAGCTTGTGCAAAGTGCAAGTTTATATTACTGAAAGAGGAACTGTAGGAGCAGTCTATACTGCAGCTCCTCCCTATTAGTATACGGTGAGCTCATCCTACAAAGGAGAGTCATGAACTGCAACGTGAAGCAATAGCAGTGGCACAACATAACGAAAGAGCTTCCAGCCAAAATTGAAATGAGAAATGAGATAGAGATATTTAATCTTCTGTTGAAACTTAAAGCATTCTTACTCATTATTACTAATCTACTAGTACTTGTCACACAAAGTTTAAGAAAAGGAACTTAATTCAATACAAATTAGAAGTGGTCTATTCAGTGTAGAAAAATAAAATTTATAGCATTAAATAAATTACAATCAAATATTGGTACATTGAAGATTGAACCCGATTGCCACAGGATACAAACATTGCTTATTCCCTTTTTAACTATCTCTGGGGGTTTTTTCCCCTTCTAGGTCAATAATTAGTACAATTCAAAAAAAAAGAAAATTTACATGACTCAATCTTTGCACTCTCAATAACTAACCAACCAACCTACCTACCTACCAAATAAATAAATAAATATCTTCAAAACACTTATTTAATGGGAGAAGACAGAGTATTAAAAAGGAAGTTGTAATGGTATTTGGAGAATGCTTTTTCCATTATTTTATAATACTAATGCTCACAGATCTCTGCTTATCTCAAGTTTCTATCTCTATTTTTTTAAAAATTACTTGTGGTAGCTGATCAAAAACAGAGGCCAACAAATGGTCAATTTCAGAAAATGTGGTAGGTATTCACAAAAACAGCTGTTCGAATGGGTGCTTATTCATAAAATGGGTGCTATGTTGGAAATAACCAGTTCCAAACTCTTGATTTCACACAGACATTAAAGAGATGAAATAATGATTAGTTCAAAACATTTTCATAAGTCTATTATTCAGTAGTTTAATTCCACTTATAAATGGAATATTTTATTATTCTTATTGCTATCACCTATAACGCCAATACTCTATCATGGAGGAATAAACTACAATAGCTCTGTACCATATAATATCACTCTAGTTAACTCTCAAGACTCTTTTTTTCTGCTAGGTATTTAAAATGGACTGAGATTAATATATACATATTATACGATATAAAAGCGATGTGGTGGCTCAGTGGCTAAGACGCTGAGCTTGTAGATCAGAAAGGTTGGCAGTTTGGCGGTTCGAATCCCTAGGCTAGCGCCATGTAACAGAGTGAGCTCTCGTTACTTGTCCCAACATCTGTCAACCTAGCAATTCGAAAGCATGTAAAAAATTCAAGGAGAAAAATAGGGACCATATTTGGTGGGAAGATTATAGCATTCAGTGCGCCTTCGGCATTTAGTCATGCCAGCCACATGACCATGGAGTCGTCTTCGGACAGCGCTGGCTCTTCGGCTTCAAAACGGAGATGAGCACCACCCCCCTAGAGTCAGGAACGACTAGCACATATGTGTGAGGGGAACCTTTACTTTTACCTTATTATACATGTGTATATATGTGTATGTGCAATATACAGTACGTATATATCAGGGGTGGGTTCCTGCCAGTTCTAACCTCTTCTATAGAAGAGATTCCACAAATCTACAGTGCCGTTTAGAACCGGTTCCAGCTCCCTCCCCCCACCCATCTGCACATCATCAAGATGAAGAGCAAGTGGAGGAATTCTGGGAGTTGAAGTCCACAAGTCTTAAAGCTGTCAAGTTTGAACACCCCTAGGGTTTTTTTTTTCTAAAGGGTTAGGGGTGCAAGGGTCTTGTCACTTGACAGATTTAAGACTTGCGTGCTTCAAATGCCAGAGTTTCTGAGCCAACAATTTGGTTGCTAAGTGCCAAGCCACTCCCACCCAGTCACATGGCTGACAAGCCACTCCCACAAAGCAGGCCGCACCTACAGAAGAGGTTCTACAATTTTTTGAAACCCACCACTGTAGTACAGCCACTAATATTAATATTCATAAAGCATATTAAGGCTTCAAAACTTTTATTTATTAAATATGGCAATGACTTGTTAAAAAGAAACATCATTCCTATATTATAAATGCTAAGTAAGCATTTTAAGAAATTTACCATAAACTTTTCTATATCTCACAAACTATAATTCAACAGAATTATTTGTAAGAGGCTAATAGAACTGAATTAGTGTAACACATGTATAGATTACAAAATACGTTGGGCTTTAAAATTGAAGGACAACAAAAATTAATATAAGCTTAATTTACTGTCTCATATATATGGCATTAAAGTAATGATATCTCTCCATTTGCTCCTAAGTTCAATTAATGAAATAAACTATTAAACGTATACTTAACTATTGAGGTTAATTTTATTACTTTCAGAGGAAAGCAATGAAGCAAATGTAGATATTTGAATAACTTCTGTTAGTCTCACCCAAGATTGCCTATAGCAATGGACCAGTGGTGAAATTCAATTTTTTTTACTACCGGTTCTGTAGCTGTGGTTTGGTGGACGTGGCAGGGGAAGGATACTGCAAAATCTCCATTCCCACCCCACTCGTAGGGGGAGGATATTGCAAAATCTCAGTTCCCATCCCACTCTCGGGCCAGCCAGAGGTGGTATTTGCCGGTTCTCTGAACTACTCAAAATTTCTCCAGAACCTGCCGAATTTCACCCCTGCAGTGAACTGCAGAAAGTGTACGCCAAACATCTGGAAGATAGGAATTTGTCCCTCTTTTTTTCTGCTATATTGGTTTTTTAAAGTGAGTATTTAAGTATTGCCTGTTTCCCCTGTTGTAAAAAAGGCAGGGGGGAAAATGCATCCATGACTGACATATTGATCTTTTTGACTCACTCCTGCCCAGACATCTTCGCTAATAAACCATTACCCACAGCTGCTCAGCCAGTCTCATTGTACACATGTTGTGCTCTGGCAATAAAGGTTTGAATTGAATTGATCTAACTCTTGAGTATAAAATCCCCAAACGGATGTTTTCCCCTGACTCCCTACCATACAATTACAATAATACAATACAATAGTAGAGTTGGAAGGGACCTTGGAGGTCTTCTAGTCCAACCCCCTGCCTAGGCAGGAAACCCTATACCGTTTCAGACAAATAGCTATCCAACATCTTCTTAAAGACTTCCAGTGTTGGGGCATTCACAACTTCTGGAGGCAAGCTGTTCCACTGATTAATTGTTCTCACTGTCAGGAAATTCCTCCTCAGTTCTAAATTGCTTCTCTCCTTGATTAGTTTCCACCCATTGCTTCTTGTTCTACCCTCAGGTGCTTTGGAGAATAGTTTGACTCCCTCTTCTTTGTGGCAACCTCTGAGATATTGGAATAATGCTATCATGTCTCCCCTAGTCCTTCTTTCTCTTAAGCTAAACATACCCAGTTCCTGCAACCGTTCTTCGTATGTTTTAGTCTCCAGTCCCCTAATCATCTTTGTTGCTCTTCTCTGCACTCTTTCTAGAGTCTCCACATCTTTTTTACATCGTGGCGACCAGAACTGAATGCAGTATTCCAAGTGTGGCCTTACCAAGGCATTATAAAGTGGTATTAACACTTCACGTGATCTTGATTCTATCCCTCTGTTGATGCAGCCTAGAACTGTGTTGGCTTTTTTGGCAGCTGCTGCACACTGCTGGCTCATATTTAAATGGTTGTCCACTAGGACTCCAAGATCCCTTTCACAGTTACTACTACTGAGTATGGTATCACCTATACTGTACCTGTGCATTCCGTTTTTGTTGCCTAAATGTAGAACCTTACTCTTTTCACCATTGAGTTTCATTTTATTAGATAGTGCCCAATGTTCAAGTTTGTCAAGATCCTTCTGTATCTTAAGCCTATCTTCTGGAGTGTTGGCTATTCCTGCCAGCTTGGTATCATCTGCAAATTTGATGAGTTCCCCATTTATTCCCTCATCCAAATCATTGATGAAGATGTTGAAGAGTACTGGGCCTAAAACAGAGCCTTGGGGTACTCCACTGCATACTTCCCTCCATGTAGATGCAGTTCCATTGAGAACTACACGTTGAGTGCGGTTGGTCAGCCAGTTACCAATCCATCTGGTGGTGATGCTGTCTAACCCACATTCTTCTACTTTATCTAGTAGTAGGTTATGGTCTACCTTATCAAAAGCCTTACTGAAGTCCAAGTAAACTATATCAACGGCATTCCTCTGGTCCACTAATTTTGTCACATTATCAAAGAATGCAATAAGATTAGTCTGGCATGATCTGTTTTTGACAAATCCATGTTGGCTTTTGGCTATTACTTTGTTTGCTTCTAGGTGTTCGCAAATTCGTTGCTTGATTATTTTTTCCAGAATCTTTCCTGGTATTGAGGTTAGGCTGATAGGTCTGTAGTTTCCTGGATCTAATTTTTTCCCTTTTTTGAAGATGGGAACCACATCAGCTCTTTTCCAGTCCTCTGGTAGTTCCCCGGTGTTCCAGGATCTCTGAAAGATATAATTCAGTGGTTCTGAGATCTCGTCTGCTAGTTCCTTCAGAACTCTGGGGTGTAATCCATCCGGTCCTGGTGATTTGAACTCATCTAGGGTAGACAGGTGCTCACTTACCATTTTCTTCCCTATTTCAATTTGTGTTCCTAATTTTGTGGTGCTGCTTTTGATAGGTTGGACTGTTTTATCCCTTTGTGTAAAGACAGATGCAAAACATGAGTTAAATAGTTCTGCTTTCTCCCTGTTGCTTGTCACCTTCTTGCCACTTTCTCCTAGCAATGGACCAATTGTTTCCTTAACTTTTTTCTTGTTTTTAACATGTTGGAAGAAGCTTTTTTTGTTAATTTTTACTTTTGTGGCAAGCCTTTCTTCATTGTGAGCCTTAGCTTTCCTCACTTCATCTTTACAGGCTCGGGCTATTTGCTGATATTCTGCCTTAGTTATGTCCCCCTCCTTCCACTTTTTATACTTACTTTTTTTGTCTTTCAGTTTGTCAGATAGTTGTTTATGCAGCCATGCTGGTTTCTTTTGGGAGCTGTTGTTTTTCTTCTTCATTGGTATTGTGTTAGACTGGGCTTTTCTAATCTCATTTTTCAAAATTTCCCAAGCTTCTTGAGTTGTTTTCCCCTCGAGGATTCTCATCCATGGAATTTTTCCCAAGCTCTCTCTAAGTTTATTGAAATTAGCTTTCTTAAAGTCCAAGACTCTAGTTTGACTTTGTTCTACTACTTGTGTTTGGATAATGTTGAATTCCAATATTGCATGGTCACTTGCCCCCAGGGTTCCTATGGCTTCAACACCTTCTATCATTTCCTCTCTGTTAGTGAGAATTAAGTCCAGTATGGCTGATCCCCTTGTTTCCTTCTCTACTTTTTGGAAAACAAAGTTGTCTGCTAGGTTTGTTAGGAACCTGTTGGATCTTCCACTTGGTGCAGAGTTTGTTTCCCAGTTGATGTCAGGGTAGTTAAAATCTCCCATTACTATTGTGGTGTGCTTCCTACATACCTTAGTTAGCTGACTAGCAAAAAGTTCATCTTCTTCCTCTGCTTGGTTGGGTGGCCTGTAGTATAGACCTATGGCAATGTCATTTCCCCCACAACCTTTAATATTGACCCAAATGCATTCAAGATAGTTCTCATTATTGTTGTGCTCTATTTCTGTAGAGACATAGTTATTTCTTATATATAGTGCAACTCCACCTCCTCTTTTATTTGGTCTATTTCTTTTAAATAATTTAAATCCTTCTAGCTGTATGTTCCATTTGTCAGTTTCATCCCACCAAGTTTCTGTAATGGCAATAATATCATATCTGCCCTCTTTTACTTGAATTTCTAATTCTCCCTGTTTATTCCTCATACTCTGTGCATTGGTATATAGACATTTGAGTCCATTTTGATTGACCTTGTGTTTACTGTCTACATAACCTGTATTATGCCTGACTGCCCCTATTTTCTTGCCACTTGTGTGATTCATGCACATGGTATGACAATCACTATTACATGCTTGGTTTTGCTTGACAGCAGGAGTGATAATCTTACCCACACACACATCTATGTTACATGCATTTATAACCCTATGAATTTTAGTTTGCTGGGGACAGAGATGTTCTGTATCTATTAATTCTCTGTCCCCGCTCTTCAGTTTAAATGTTTATCAAGAAAATCTGTGAATTTAATGCCAAGTAACTCAGTTCCTTTCTTGGATGGGTGCAACCCATCTCTTTTGTACAGTTTTTCATTGGACCAGCTACAGGCTTCATGACTAATAAAACCAAAGCCTTCCCTTTTACACCACTCCTTTAGCCAAACATTAAACTCTGCTACACGCTGGCCCTTCCCTTTTTGTTCCTTATATACAGGTAAAACCTCTGAAAAGATAAGCCTACAACCTATACTATTAAGTTCATACCCCAAGTTCTGGAAATCATTCTGCACAGAAAGTACATCTTTCTGGGATAGATCATTAGTGCCAAGATGTATAATAGCATCAACGTCACAGTCCTTACTTGCATTCTTGACTATCTTAAGAATACGCCTCTTGTCTCTGCTGGCAGTAGCACCTGGCAGACACCTGACCTCTTTTAAAACCTCCTTATCCTCTCCTAAATTAACATCTCTTACGATTGAATCACCAACCAGAAGGTGACTTCTCTTTTTACATACCTTGATCTTCTTCTGCGACTGATGTGTGATACCTGGTTCCCCTTTTCGCCTTTCCGAAGAAAGTTCTTCGTTTTGGACCACGATCCCCTGCTTATTTGAGTCATCATTATCACAACTGCCTTGACCTATCTCTTTAGTGTCCCCATTAAGGTCAGCAAGGGCACTATATCTGTTTTGCTGGGTCACAGCAAAAGCTTTGGGTTTATGGTTCACAGCTCTCAACCTGCCAGATCCCACAGTTGTCCAGACAGCTCTTCTCCTGCAAGATCTTTGTGGCAGAGGGGGCTGATAGTGTGGCTTCACCATAGAGTGGAATGGCTGACGTAGACACCTAGTTTCTGCTTGGAGAGCACAGATTACAGATTCTAGATAGGTAATCTGCCTATGTAGACTTGTAATTTGTTTACAAAGGGGACAGTATCCAAATTTGAAAAGAGTACTGCGAAAGACAGGTGCAAAACAGCTATTACATTGAACTAAGCCAGTCATTTTGAAATAAATAAAATCACAATCTCAAACACACTAATCCAGAATGTATTGCTATTTTGGTTTATAGATATATGATTCGCGCGCCGTTAGGCGCGCGGGCCCCCACCTCAGTGTCTTTGTCTTGTGATTCACCCCCTCCTTCTCTCCAGCAGCTCCAATCCTAGCTTCAGGAAGCTTCAAATGATATGGAGTTTAAGGGCCCCCACCTCAGTGTCTTTGTCTTGTGACTCACCCCCTCCTTCTCTCCAGCAGCTCCAATCCTAGCTTCAGGAAGCTTCAAATGATATGGAGTTTAAGGGCCCCCACCTCAGTGTCTTTGTCTTGTGACTCACCCCCTCCTTCTCTCCAGCAGCTCCAATCCTAGCTTCAGGAAGCTTCAAATGATATGGAGTTTAAGGGCCCCCACCTCAGTGTCTTTGTCTTGTGACTCACCCCCTCCTTCTCTCCAGCAGCTCCAATCCTAGCTTCAGGAAGCTTCAAATGATATGGAGTTTAAGGGCCCCCACCTCAGTGTCTTTGTCTTGTGACTCACCCCCTCCTTCTCTCCAGCAGCTCCAATCCTAGCTTCAGGAAGCTTCAAATGATATGGAGTTTAAGGGCCCCCACCTCAGTGTCTTTGTCTTGTGACTCACCCCCTCCTTCTCTCCAGCAGCTCCAATCCTAGCTTCAGGAAGCTTCAAATGATATGGAGTTTAAGGGCCCCCACCTCAGTGTCTTTGTCTTGTGACTCACCCCCTCCTTCTCTCCAGCAGCTCCAATCCTAGCTTCAGGAAGCTTCAAATGATATGGAGTTTAAGGGCCCCCACCTCAGTGTCTTTGTCTTGTGACTCACCCCCTCCTTCTCTCCAGCAGCTCCAATCCTAGCTTCAGGAAGCTTCAAATGATATGGAGTTTAAGGGCCCCCACCTCAGTGTCTTTGTCTTGTGACTCACCCCCTCCTTCTCTCCAGCAGCTCCAATCCTAGCTTCAGGAAGCTTCAAATGATATGGAGTTTAAGGGCCCCCACCTCAGTGTCTTTGTCTTGTGACTCACCCCCTCCTTCTCTCCAGCAGCTCCAATCCTAGCTTCAGGAAGCTTCAAATGATATGGAGTTTAAGGGCCCCCACCTCAGTGTCTTTGTCTTGTGACTCACCCCCTCCTTCTCTCCAGCAGCTCCAATCCTAGCTTCAGGAAGCTTCAAATGATATGGAGTTTAAGGGCCCCCACCTCAGTGTCTTTGTCTTGTGACTCACCCCCTCCTTCTCTCCAGCAGCTCCAATCCTAGCTTCAGGAAGCTTCAAATGATATGGAGTTTAAGGGCCCCCACCTCAGTGTCTTTGTCTTGTGACTCACCCCCTCCTTCTCTCCAGCAGCTCCAATCCTAGCTTCAGGAAGCTTCAAATGATATGGAGTTTAAGGGCCCCCACCTCAGTGTCTTTGTCTTGTGACTCACCCCCTCCTTCTCTCCAGCAGCTCCAATCCTAGCTTCAGGAAGCTTCAAATGATATGGAGTTTAAGGGCCCCCACCTCAGTGTCTTTGTCTTGTGACTCACCCCCTCCTTCTCTCCAGCAGCTCCAATCCTAGCTTCAGGAAGCTTCAAATGATATGGAGTTTAAGGGCCCCCACCTCAGTGTCTTTGTCTTGTGACTCACCCCCTCCTTCTCTCCAGCAGCTCCAATCCTAGCTTCAGGAAGCTTCAAATTGATCCACAACATGCAGTTTTCCTGCCAATGATGCTTCTTTTTTGGCACGTTGTTGAAAGTGAAGAGCCTTTGCTGCATGTGAAAAGTTCCAGAAAACCCCCTGGGGAAAAAAAAGAGGTATAGATAGTCCTTGACTTACAACAGTTCATTTAGTGACTGTTCAAAGTTTTACAATGGCACTGAAAAATGTGAGTTATGACTGTCTTTCACATGATGAGCTTTGCAGCATTCCCATGATCATGTGATCAAAATCCAGATGCGTGGCAATTTTTTTCATATATCTGACCATTGCTGTGTCCCAAAAGATCATGTGATCCTCTTTTGCGATCACCTGACAAGCAAAGTCAATGGGGAAGCCAGAGTCACTTAACAACCGGGTTCCTAACTTAACGACTGCTGTGATTCACTGAACAATTGTGGCAAGAAAGCTCGTAAAATGGGGCAAAACTCACTTAACAAATGTCTCACTTAACAGAAATTTTGGGCTCAATTGTGGTTGTAAGTCGAGGATTGCCTGTATCTCCCTGCTCTGGGTGCACAGTCTTCAAAGCTCACCAACTTGATGTTGCTGAAATGTAGTAGTGTGACTTTTACTCACGGTTTTGGTAGCAGTAAGGATCAAGATCACTGCAGATGGGGATGCAGCCAAGAAATTAAAAGAGGCTTGCTCCTGGGGAGGAAAGCTACGGCAAATACAGACAGCATACTAAAAAGGCAGAGACATCACCCTGCCAACAAAAGTGCGTATAGTCAAGGCTATGGTTTTCTCAGTTGCAATGGATGGCTGTGAAAGTTGGACCATAAGAAAGTGTGAGCACCAAAGAATTGAGGCCTTTGAACTATGGTGCTGGAGAAGACTCCTATGAGTCCCTTGGACTGCAAGGTGATCAAACTGGTCAATCCTAGAGGAGATCAACCCTGACTGCTCTTTAGAAGGCCAGATCCTGAAGATGAAACTCAAATACTTTGGCCACCTAATGAGAAGGAAGGACTCACTGGAGAAGAGCCTCATGCTGGGAAAGATTGAGTGTAAAAGAAGAACGGGATGAGAGAGAATGAGGTGGCTGGATGGAGTCACCGAAGCAGTGGCCATGAGCTTAAATGGACTCCAGAGGATGGTAGAGGACAGGAAGGCCTGGAGGAACGTTGTCCGTGGGGTCGTGATGGGTCGGACATGACTTCGTAACTAACAACAAGGATGAAAGCAGTCCTGTTAAGACTTCACAAGTCTATTTTGCAATTAGAGAAGTTCATATGCATACACCCTGAAATACCTGGCCCTTACCCTGAATACCTGAAAAATATAGCCTTGTGCCATTGGGGAATGTCATTATCTCATCACAATGCCACTTGTAGCCTTTTCTTTTTTCTTTTTTCAGGGCAATTCCCAAAGAACACTTGGCTTATGTTCAGGATTACAGCTGTCAGAGTAAATCTTGATCACAATACTATAGTTTATTAGGGATTCAAGCATGCCCTTTGTCACATCCTTCTGCCCTGTCATTTTTTTCAGTTCTCCCCGACATTCAACATTCAAGCCTTCTGGAGACCCAAGTTTATTCAGTTTCTACTGAAGTTTCATTTTATTTTTTAAGGGGGTGAATCCTTATTTTCATTGCATGAGTTCTTCTTTGCCATCTTTTCCCATTAGTGGCCAGACTTTTTTTCTTGCTTTTCACATGTTGAAATACACTTTGTTTTATTATTTTTGACATTTGTTGCAAGTCTTAGTTCATTCTGAGCTTAGTTTTCCTGACTTCACCTTTACATATTTGGGCTATATGCTGGTATTCTGCCTTAGTTATGTGTCCCTCTTTCCATTTTTTATACTTATTCTTTTTGTCTTTCAGTTTATCGGATAATTCTTTATGCAACCATGCTGATTTCTTCTTAGATTTTTTTTTCTTTTTCTGTTGTCTTGTGGTGGCCTGGGCTTTTATAATAACATTTTCCAGAGTTTCCCAAGCTTCTTGAATTCTTTTCCTCTTTTGGATTTTCATCCATAAAATCCAAGATTTCTCTAAGTTTGCTGTAATCAACTCTTTTAAAGTCTAAGACACTAGGACCAGTTTGTGGAGTGGTGTCAAGCTAGCCACACCCACCCAGTCAGCCACACCCATCCAGCACCCCAAGGTCAACCATAGCCCTGATGCATCCCTCAATGAATTTGAGTTTGACACCCCTGCTCTAGTCTGTCAAGATCCTTCTGAATCTCGAGTCTATTTTGCAAAGTGTTAGCATTCCCTGCAGCTTGGCGCCATCTGCAAATTTGGTGAGGTCCCCTTTTATCTTATCCTCTCTAGACCATTTATGAAGGTTTTGAAGAGCACTAGGCCCAAGACAGAATCTTGAGTCACCCCACTGCATGCTTCCCTCCATGTAGCAGTAGTTCCTTTGAGTGCTACATGCTGAGTACAGTTGGTGAGCCAATTGTAATCCATTTGGTGGGGATATTGTCTATCACACATTGTTCAATCTTATCAAGAAACAGTCTGTGGTCTATTTACTTGTAGAACAGAGGTGTCAAACTCACATCATCGTGGTGGCATCATGTGACGTAGCGGGACTATTTTCCCCTTTGCTAAACTGAGTATGGGTGTTGCCAGCGCATGACAGTTCTGGCCCGTGGGCTGGGAGTTTGACAGCCCTTTTGTAGAACCTTTTAGCTGTATAGAAAAGACCATTCCATTTTTGAGGTGTCTTATTTCACCCCACTTTACCATAGTAACAGTGGAAATCATAGAGATCACTATGATAGGCAACAATAGAAAGATAATATAGTTTGCCCTAGTGGGAGGGTTGAAAGACTCAGCTGTGAAGGTTCAGTTGTCAGCATTACATATTATCACTGAAATTTGCATGTGATAATTGTGACGGAAATGAAATTGTCGAGAATGAAAACTATTTCATAAATTAGTCTATAATCCAGTTCCACATGGAAGTAAGCTAAGTGAATGTTTCTATGGAAATACTTCTCTGCTAAGTAGATCTTTTGTTTAAATGTTACCACTATCATATATTTGGTTCAGCATGTTTAAGTACCCATATAATAAAGAACACGGAAAGATTTGAAGGTAGACAACAGATTTACAGCCCACATACTTTAACTAGACAAAGTGGCCACAATCCTATTCAGATGCATTAAGTCCATTCATTTTGGTGGGCTTAAGCGTGTCTATATTCAAGTGCTTAATATGTTCTATTGGAATTTAGTTCATAAAGAGTATTTAATTAGATTTAACTGCATTGCCTTACTGTGAGCAGAGTATTTTATTGTGTTTGGGTGACTGATGGAATGAGAACGTATGACTAAAATGCCTAGCTGCAATTTTTTAAAAACAGTAATATTTTACCATGTGATAAAAATTAAAAATGGGAAAAACATGTCTATTTTTAGTACTTCTCTGTAGTCCCTCTCCCCCTTAATTCCTTTCTTAGTCACAAGCTTCTCATTACAGATGACATAAGTTCAAAATCCCTATAACAAAAAGGTCCCCCTTTCACAGCTGCAAAATTGTTCTAAATTGGCTTTAATTGTCTCCTGATTGCTTAATCTCTCTTCTGGCTTGATGTGGGGAATGTGCTTGCTATATTTCTACACATACATACAGACACACACGGGGGAGTGGGGGGGGAGAGACAGAGAGAGGCAGAGGGAAAGAGAGAGAGACAGAGATACCGCTTGCCTCTGTCTGTAGAAGCAGAAGTAATGCTCTGTACTATTTATTGTTGTCAAAGAAATTGCCGTAATTGAAGTATGGACGGTCACGAATAATAGAAAATATTCCATACTACATCAATAAGATAGTGCTATTTTTATTGTTACTATTACTGATAATAACTGTGATAATTAAGAAAAATAAATAACAAATGCATGTCTATAATCTATTACACTATGATTTTCTCAGGCGTGGAAACACAACATTTAAGGTGCTTCAGATATGAACCCCAGTGAAGCAAATATCTCCTGGGGTTACTGGCTCTCATATCTTGTGTGATATCCAGGAGTTATGTCTTTGTTCCCCTGTCTGTTTTTTATGTGCTGACAATAGCACACGGAGTTATATAACGAAACCTGGCAAATGTTTGATCTCATTATCACAGCAACCATCTTGATTTGTCCCCTATATCCTATGGTCACCTCTGTTGGATTCACTCCAATTTAAAGATTCTCTAGTTTAGTTTAGAGGAGCCTCGTTCCATTGAGGCTGCATCATGGCCTGGAACTTGCTGACCATCTCAGCCCACTGAGCCGCCAGGCACCGGTACCTGGCCTTGCATTTCCGCAGGTCTTCCCTCTGCTTGGAAAGCCTATGCTCGTAGTCCTCAGTGAGGTGCTTCTGCTGAGCCTCCTTCTCGGTCAGATCCAATTTGAACTGAGCCAGCTGTTTTGCCAACTCTTTCTCGTGGTGGCTGCTTAGCTCTAAAAACTGCTACCTGGAGCCCGGACAGGCAGACAAGGAGTGGCTGGGAGGGGAGGGGCAATGAGAGGTCATCAAGGTGCCTCCTCGACGTGAGTGACATCAAGTTGCCCATGCCCATCCAGTCACTTGCCCACCTAGCCACTAATATGTAGATCATATTAGTGGTCCGAGGGATTTAAAATTATGAATTTAGTGGTCCCTGAGGCCCCAAACGGTTGGTGACCTCTGCACTAAGACACCAAGATCTCTTTCACAATTACTACTATTGAGTCAGGTGCTGCCTATTCTGTTCCTGTGCATTTGGTTTTTCCTGACTAAGCGCAGGATCTTACTTTTCTCACGACTGAACTGCATCTGATTAGATAGGGTCCATTTCTCTAGTCTGTCGTGATCCTTCTGAATCTTTTATCTTAGATTTTGATATTATTATTTTTTTAGCAACATGGTAGCTTTCGGGTCACTTTAAACAGCTGAACTATTGGAGCTCTGCAAAACTCTGAAAAAGAGCCTTTGCTCAGTGATCGTTGGAGTGAAGGATTTCAAAAGCAATCCACCAATTGCACAGTGTTGCTTGCAACTTCTCAACAGTAAAATTGCCAGGTTACTTTGAATTCCTGCGTTTTTAGGCTGAACAATAGATGTCCATCAGCCTCTTCAGGGAAAGTGTTCAGAAGAACACAGCATCTCAATGAAGCAACAGGATGGCCTCTGTAGCACAGAGCAATTTTGGCAGTTTTGCAGTGACCTGTTAGTTATGCTTCAAAGGGGAATAGACTTCATGCATTTTATAAATATGTCGCTGTATGTTTACAGTCAACTATAAGAAATGTAATTTGACAAGGTGGCAAGAGAAAAATATCAACGACTAAGTCAGATTATACAGAGCAGAATATACAATATACTTTTGAGACCCCCAGAAAGCAAAATCGTGTATTTTTCCAGTTAGAAAGTTAATATGTTGTATATATTAAGAAACACGTTCTCCAGAAATAACAGTGAGGTATTCTGTTGCAGCCCTCATCTGCTTCTATGAGATTTGTTCAAAAGAAATTTCCAGCCAATTGTTCTCTAAATGAACACGGTACATTTAACACCACATTTTTTCAATGGGAAATGAGGAATACACAATAGAAGGGATGGAAGTCTTCTTGAAAGTATTTGGGTAAATATTAGAGGAAAAAGAAATGACTTTGCTGTAGGCCACCCAACCAATGAGAGGAAATATATGAATTCTTTCGTTAACCATTTAGCTGACATATGCAGAACACCCACCACTGCAGTAATGGGGACTTTAACTATTCTGACATCCACTGGAAAACAAATTATGCAGCAAGTGGAAGATCAAACAGGTTCTTGATGTGCCTACCTGACAACTTTATCATATAAAAGATAGAGGAGAGAACTAGGGGTCTGCTATACTGGACTTCATTCTTACCAATAGAAATGAAATGGTTGAGGCAGTAGAAGATATAGAAATTTGGGGGGAGAATGATCATGTCATTCTTGAATTCATTATAAGGTACCCAGGTAATGAAACCAAGTCAGATTAGTTCTAAAACAAAAAGCAGTGGAAGACATTTGGGAAACACTAGAAAAATGACATACAGGTGAAACTTGAAAAATTAGAATATTGTGCAAAAGTTCATTTATTTCAGTAATGCAACTTAAAAGGTGAAACTATTATATGACATACTCATTACATGCAAAGCAAGATAGTTCAAGCCGTGATTTGTCATAATTGTGATGATTATGGCTTACAGCTCATGAAAACCCCAAATCCACAATCTCAGAAAATTAGAATATTGTGAAAAGGTGCAATATTCTAGGCTCAAAGTGTCCCACTCTAATCAGCTAATTAAGCCATAACACCTGCAAAGGGTTCCTGAGCCTTTTAAATGGTCTCTCAGTCTGGTTCAGTAGGAATCACAATCATGGGAAAGGCTGCTGACCTGACAGTTGTGCAGAAAACCATCATTGACACCCTCCATAAGGAGGGAAAGCCTCAAAAGGCAATTGCAAAAGAAGTTGGATGTTCCCAAAGTGCTGAATCAAAGCACATTAATAGAAAGTTATGTGGAAGGGAAAAGTGTGGAAGAAAAAGGTGCACAAGCAGCAGGGATGACCACAGCCTGGAGAGGATTGTCAGAAAAAGGCCATTCAAAAGTGTTGGGGACTTTCACAAGGAGTGGACTGAGGCTGGAGTCAGTGCATCAAGAGCCACCACACAGAGACGTATCCTGGACATGGGCTTCAAATGTCGTATTCCTCTTGTCAAGCCGCTCCTGAACAACAAACAACGTCAGAAGCGTCTTACCTAGGCTAAAGAAAAACAGACCTGGTCTGTTGCTCAGTGGTCCAAATTTCTCTTTTCTGATGAGAGCAACTTTTGCATCTCATTTGGAAACCAAGGACCCAGAGTATGGAGAAAGAATGGAGAGGCACACACTGCAAGATGCTTGAAGTCCAGTGTGAAGTTTCCACAGTCTGTGTTGATTTGGGGAGCCATGTCATCTGCTGGTGTTGGTCCATTGTGCTTCATTAAGTCCAGGGTCAATGCAGCCATCTACTAGGAGATTTTGGAGCACTTTATGCTTCCTTCCGCAGATGAGCTTTATGGGGATGCTGGTTTCATTTTCCAGCAGGACCTGGCACCTGCCCACACTGCCAAAAGCACCAAAACCTGGTTCAATGACCGTGGGATTACTGTGCTTGATTGGCCAGCAAACTTGCCTGACCTGAACCCCATAGAGAATCTATGGGGCATTGCCAAGAGAAAGATGAGAGACATGAGACCGAACAATGCAGAAGAGCTGAAGGCTGCTATTGAAGCATCCTGGTCTTCCATAACACCTCAGCAGTGCCACAGGCTGATAGCTTCCATGCCACGCCACATTGAGGCAGTAATTGCTGCAAAAGGGGCCCAAACCAAGTACTGAGTACATATGCATGCTTATACTTTTCAGAGGTCTGATATTGTTCTATGTACAATCCTTGTTTTATTGATTGCATGTAATATTCTAATTTTCTGAGATTGTGGATTTGGGGTTTTCATGAGCTGTAAGCCATAATCATCACAATTATGACACATCCCAGCTTGAACTAACTTGCTTTGCATGTAATGAGTCTATCTCATATATTAGTTTCACCTTTTAAGTTGCATTACTGAAATAAATGAACTTTTGCACGATATTCTAATTTTTCAAGTTTCACCTGTAATGAAGGCCAAACAAAAACAGTACAACAGAGGAAAAAACCCCAAAAGATAGCAGACAAGACCAGCATGGTGCACAAAGACATCTCTGTAAATTGTGTGAAAAAAATGTCACATATTAAAAAATGGAAAGAACTAAAACAGAATACTAGCAAATAGCCCAAATCTGCATGGATGTAGTCAGGAAAGCTAAGGGGCAGAATCAGTTATACTGGTAACTAATAACAAAAATAATTTTAAACGTTTCTTTCAACATGTAAGAAACAAGAAGAAAGTTAAGGAAACAATAGGTCCAGTAATGCGAGCAGATGGCAAGAAGGTAATGAGCAACAAGGAGGAAGCAGAACTGCTTAATTTCTTGTTTGCATCTGTTTTTACGCAAAAGGAAGAAATAGCCCAAGCTATCAAAAGCCACACTGAGGGAGATAGAACAGAAATAGAAGTCAAACTAGGCAAGGATTTAGTATGAGAATACCTATCCTCTCTGGACAAGCACAAATCACTTGGAACAGATGGTTTACATCCCAGGATTCTGAAGTAGCAAGCAGACATATCAGAGCCATTGAATGCAATCTTTCAAATCTCCTGTAGCATAAGAAATATCAGAGAATAATCAGGTGGAGGATCTGTGAGTACTTAGTAATGAACAAGGTGATTTCTAGAAGCCAGCATGTGTTTGTTAAAAACAGATCATATCAGACAAACCTTATTGCCTTATTTGATAAGCTGACTAAATTACTGGACCTGCGAAATGCTATGGACATCGTATACTTGGACTCCAGTTAGGCATTTGACGAAGTAGATCACACGCTCTCTACATGGGGCTCCCCTTGAGATGTACCCGGAGACTACAGCTGGTCCTGAATGCGGCCGTGCGGGCAATTATGGGGAGAACGAGGTTCACCCATGTAACACCTCTCCTGCGTGAGCTGCACTGGCTCCCTGTGGTCTACCGGGTGCGCTTCAAGGTGTTAATCACCATCATTAAAGCTCTCCATGGCACAGGGCCTAGTTATTTGCGGGATTGCATCCTGCCCCATACATCCCTGCGACCAATCCGCTCTCAAAGAGAGGGACTCCTCCGGGTGCCGTCCACTAGGCAGTGCCAGAGGGAGTAGGGCCTTCTCTGTGATGGGCCCAGCCCTCTGGAATGACCTCCCCCCAGATATTAGGACAACGACTGACCTCCGCTCCTTCCGTACTAAACTCAAGACCCACCTGTTCCAACTAGCCGGCCTGGCTTAATTAGAACTCTCTAACCTCCCTGGCAATTTTAACTGTACATTGAAATTTTTGGGGTATTTTAATTGTTTTAATTGTTGTAATTTTACTGTTATTTATCTTAATTTTGTGGCTTTTATTTCTATTTGAATTGTTAAATGTTGATGTATTTACCTCCTCCATGCCACACGCCTATTTATTTGATTGTACGTCGCCCCGAGTCCATTCGTGGAGAGGGCGCGACTGATAAATCGAATAAAATAAATAAATAAATAAGCCTATTTCTTAATAAGATAGAACAATGTGGGAGAGACAGAACTACCACCAGATGGATTTGCAACTGGCTGACCACTGCACTCAGACATGATAAAGAGGCTAGAGGCTACATCATATTATGAACAATTGAGGGGAAATAGTACATCTAGCCTATCCAAGAGAAGGATTAAGGGGACATGATAACTGTCTTCCAGTCTTTGAGGGGCTGCCACAAAGAAGAGATGATTGGATTTGCTTATTGACAAAGCACCGGATTGCAGAACAGGAAGCAATGGGTGGACACTTGCTAGAGAGAAATACAACCTAGAAGTTGTGAATGCTTCATCACTGGAGGTTTTCAAAAGTAGACTGAACATCCAATATAGTGTAAAGTATAAGGTCTCCTGCCTTAGGTCGGAGGTTGGACTAGAAAAACTCTGAGGTCCCTTCCAATCATATGATTCTATGTTCTACTTAAAAATACAACTTCCCTCTGGTGTATTTAAGACAAAGGATATTCTCGGTAACACATTTTTGTCTGAAAGTCAACTTATTCAAAGCCAAACATGGCCAGGTTCCAAGGCGAATAATAATTTATCCAAACCAGAGCAATCTACATACAGATGTCTTTTCTTTGTGGTTCTCAAGCATGATAGAGCAGGCGGATGCTGATATATAGTATATTTCAAGGAAGCTAAAATTTGA
Organism: Natrix helvetica; assembly: GCF_964273705.1. Lineage (NCBI taxonomy): Eukaryota > Metazoa > Chordata > Lepidosauria > Squamata > Natricidae > Natrix > Natrix helvetica. The sequence continues at coordinate 72,919,136 of NC_138553.1, forward strand.
TAGCCGCACAAAATCCATCCTTCAGTTTATTATCAGACAGGACCAGGCAGCTGGCGCTGACAAGAAGATAAACAAGCAATGAACACATCAGCCAAAGGACTGAGGCAAAACATTGGAAGCAATGCTTTCATACAATATGGTGTTTTAAAAGCTTCTAAAAATGGGAGAATTAGGACTGTGATGTGAAACTGATAAAAGACACGCTTTGACGCATTATTGCAAAGATGTACTGTACGTTGCATGTTGGGGATGGCAGAAAGGGAATTTGCAGTGGTGCGCTCTTACCTAATAATATCATCATCAAAATATTTGCCAAACCACTAGAGTAGCAATTGACTTAGATTAGCTATTATTTATTTTACTAACAATTATTGCAGGCTACACTGGAAGGAGTGAGGGAAGTCAGCAAAAACACCCCAATCTAAAGTGATAAGAGGTTTCCATGAGATTCTTCCTAACATTCTCTGGCCTCTGGCAGCTGTCATGCTAACTGGGTGCACGTGAGGGAGAGATTCTTGAGAGAAAATTATCAGGGGCTTATTTGTCCTTGATCTTCTGCATGGAGCCGACCATGCTTTAAGCCGAAAACACCAGCCTGAAGATGGCGAGTGAGAACTCGCTGAAACGTTGCCAAGACAATCTCAATCATACACGGGAAAAGACCTGAATACAACAAGACCAGCACAGCTACACCCGTGAAAATCTACGAAAAGATATATATTTGTGTATATATATCTTCTAACAATCTTCATGGTTTAATCCATTCAAATGATATCATGGAATTTGACTTTTTGGTTTATTTTTCTTTACAGGCTTCTTTTTAAATCCAATATAGAAAAATTATTTAGTTCACTCTCTTGCTTTATTGTTTGAATTTCCCCTTTAATTATTAAACCAGCAAGTTTCTTTTTCTATATCATTCTTGTAGCCAGTCATTTGTAAATCTACTTTCCATTCGGTCTCGATTTTGTCAGGTAAAACGTGTTCCTCTTCCATAAAACCTTTTAAACATAGGGTCTCCAAAGGGATAGATGTTTGTACTGACACACTTTTCAAAACTAACCTTCAGTATGTTAAGCGTATTTTGCTTCATTCTGCAATTGTGAGTTTCTGTGTTCTTTTCCTTTAATTTTAATCTTTAGTTCCCTCTAGTACCATTTTTTTTTAAAAAATCATTTTTTAAAAAACAAAAGCATTTTGCCACAGGAAAAACCTCTTTATAATTAATTCCAAAATTTTATTTCAAATCTATCTGGATCCTTAATCTGTTTTTAAACTTTCCAAATTTAAATTTGTATTTGAAACTTTTTTTCATTAAGGATTGAGAGAAACTCACAAATGCTGTCGAACCTTTTGGTTCCAATACACGAAAAGCAATTCACCAGCAATTTCCAAAAGTTATTAGAAAAGGAAGCATGCAAATTAACGTCCTTTCAAAAACACCAACCATAATTTGTGCATTACAGCTAATCCCTCATCTCCTAGAATTCTAAACTCACTGGAGAGAACTTTCCGTGGTTTCCTCAGAAGGAGGAGCAGTTAGCTGTAGCACTTGTGAGTGATGTCAGCTCCTCTCCAATCACCTGTCGAGAGGCTTCAAAAAGCCATTCTACTCTACGGCTCTTCATTCCTCTCTGGTCATCAGTTCCACTTTTCACAGAGTCATCATCAGTCCACCATTTCATCCTCCAGCCACAGGGGTGGGATTCAGGGGTGGGTTCCGGTAGTCACTACTGCCGGCTTGCTTGTGGGCACACTGTACGTGCATGCACAGTGCAATGAAAATTGCTCTGCGCATGTGCAAAAGCAAAGAACAAGATGGTGGTACCTACAGCGCCAGTTTGGGAGCGTGGCAGGCCTGGGTCACTGCCGGTTCCAGCGACCCAGGCTGCCAAACCACTACCAGTTCAGTCGAACCAGTCCGAACCAATAGGAACCCACCACTGGTGGGATTCTACCGGTTCAGACCAGTTTGGGCTAACCGGTAGCTCCAATGATCAGCCAATCCACCCTTGCTCTATCCTGTCCTTTGTTTCCCGCTTCCTAGCTCATCTCAATCACGCAGCACAGCTGATTCCCCCCACCCGCTGTTCTACTTACCGTTGCTGACTTGGAAAGTAAGCAGCTGAACTTCTAAATGCTCCATTTTCAGCGCTGTGCATGCAAAGCACACGCGCACGCAAAGCACGCGCCCACTGAACCAGTTGTTAAACCAGCAGCATCCCACCACTGCCCAGAAGTTGGAACTAAAGACCACTTTTCTGATCAAGAACGTAATCGGTTTTTTAAAGCCCTATGAATCTTGCAAAATAATCTTGCAATTGAACATTCCAATGCTAGGAGAAACGACACTAAATCTTACCCACCTCCAGCATGAAAGACTGAGAACAGTCAAATTTGCCACTTAATAGGTTACCATACCTGCACTTTTACAAAAGTAAACACTCTTGAAATAGGTTTCTTTTCTCTGGGTAGAAGATAGAGCCACATGTAAACATTATTTATTTTTGCCCTTTTCCCAATCTTTGTGCCTCACCCTCTCCACACACATTCTATCTTTCTGATTCTAAAGGACAGATAAAAAACAAAAACAAAATATTAGTAACTCAGACTGAAGCATCATTTGTCATTATGGGAACAATCTCTCCTAAGCCCAAACTAACAATTACATCCAAATAACGAATGATGTGGCTATGGATTACTTTGTTGTGTTGTACATATATGTGTGTTTATCGAATTTGATGTATTCTTTGATTTATTCTAGATCACAGAATAAAGTCAAACAATGAAACATAGCTACTGTAACTAAGACTAAACTTGTGCTTTCCAGTCAGAAAACAAAATGCACTAATCGCACACAAAAATATATATCTAAATAATGAGATTTAATTAAGGCTATCAGGTTGGGTGCAGTGTTTGTCATTAACCAGTCCACTCAAATACTTAAGAAGATTCTTTCTTTGCTTGTAGGTTGCTATATATAACAAATTTTGCTGTATGAATGAAATCAATGTCTAGTGGTGATTTAATACTGTCGTATTTCTGTAATGTATTTATTTTGGATGCAATCACTAAAAGAGAGGCTGTTTCTGATATCTGTATGGTCTGCCTATATCGGTGATGGCTAACCTTTTTGTTGTGTGCCGAAAGCACCCATGCACACCCATAATGCAATGCATGTGTGACACACACACACACACACACCCATGTGTCCCACCCTCACTCATGTATGTATGGTCCCCTGTGCTCCCCCTGTCCCCCATGCATGCACCCTGACCCCTATATGCACCCCCCTCTGCATGTGCACACAATCCCCCATGCACCCCATCAGTTGCGCATGTGCAGCAGAGTCCCCAAAACCAGCGGGCTGGCGGGAGGCGCCACGCATGCATGGTAGAGCTGGGCTGGGTGACAGCTCATGTGCAGTCTCATGTGTTTGCCACAATGGGCCTATATCCTGCCTTCTGCATACTTCTTTGAGAACTTTCCAGATTCAAATGTACATTTTCCCAACCATGTTGAAATGCCTTCACAGAAGACATTATTGAACGGCATTAGGATCAAGCCAAAAAGTAGCACTTCTTGTTACTGCAGCTGGATCTGGAAAGTTTGGATAGCTGATGACAAAACGAATTATTAAGATTTCTTGACACATGGGAGGTAGATTTGTGAGACTGTGATAACGAAGGCCGTTTATGTTTGCTCATATTTTGCTCTCTTAAGAAGAGTTGCTGCCTTCAGACATTCTTAGAGTCCTTTTTGCCAGTTATGACATCTGTAACAGCAGGTTCTAAGACTTGTACGTGCTACACTGTGTGATAGCATGGAGATTGCTTCATGACTCATGCTACAATATTGCAACTGCTTTGGCTTGCCTAGTTTTTCTATTTTTCAGCTCAGAGAAAACAACAAAACGTCTGTTACATCTGATTAGTTGACAGGTAGGGTCCTTCCCATCATCTCCAAAATGCTACCTTTGCTGATTGCAATTCCCCAGTTTCAAGAGAGACAGTCATCTCTACGTATTTAAGAGGCTTTGCTGGAGCTTTCGATTTCTACAAGCGGGAAGCAAACAAACGTATGGTGACTTTATTATTTAGGGTTGGCACAAATTTTGCTTGAGATGCCAGGGGCTTATTTGCCTGCGTTCCCCAATCTTGAAAAACATCAGGTGTGGCTTGCAAGCCACACACAATCCAGCCAACTCTTGAGTTCAAGAAGTCTTCCCGGTGAGATATAAGAGAAGTTGGCATTGTAGTGGCATTAGCTCCCTGAAGATCTTAAAAGGCCCAACTTCCTTGCTTTGAGATAATCCCATATTTCCAAGATTAAAGTCACGGAAGCACCATTTGTGTCCATTGCCATCTGACCGATCTGAGTGTCCTTTATGGGAAGACATTGAGGAGGAATGCCATAGAAGCAGAGATAGCCTGTAGGACTGTCCTTATATTCTATAATATTCTACGCAATATGGAGCAGAGGTGGTATTCAGCAGGTTCTGACCAGTTCTGGAGAACCAGTAGTGGAAATTTTGAATAGTTCAGAGAACCGGTAAATACCACCTCTGACTGGCTCTACCCCCATCCATTCTCTGCCTCCCGAGTCCCAGCTGATCGGGAGGAAATGGGGATTTTGCAGTAACCTTCCCCTGGAGTGGGGAGGGAATGGCGATTTTACAGTGTCCTTCCCCTGCGACACCCACCAAGCCACGGCCACAGAACCAGTAGTAAAAATGTTTGAATCCCATCAGTGATATAGAGCTATATATAAATCTATCTCATTTCATTAAAAATAGTCATAAATTTATTAATATGCTATGTAGAGCAAGGTTTGCAAGGTAGCTTCTTATAGCATCTCTAATTGAGTTTCACGTCCAAGCTGTTTTTGCATTACCTGCTGTTCAGCAGATTATCCTGTTCTATATGCCTTTGAAATAAAGTGAGGAAGGTAAACATTAAGTAAATCAGTCTTTCAAGAGATATTTATTTAGGATCATTTTTATAATTCTTCAGTGCCAGCTGAAAATATCTATCTCAAATTAAAATCCGTGTTTTAATTGCCCTTTATTTTCCTGTCATTTGCATTCATTTACTGCATGTTAATATTATACATTTTTGTGAAATGTCCAGATAATGTTGAAGCTATGGAATAGCTTCAGAGAAAAAATACAAGCAAGACTCACTCTGTATGGGATATCGTGAACGATCCATATCCCATACAGAGAGAATGCAGAGAAAAATTCCTTGGGTCTTGTCACAAATAAAGTATTCTATTCTATTCTATTCTATTCTATTCTATTCTATTCTATGCTCTGCTCTGTTCTGCTATTCTATTCTATTCTATTCTATTCTATTCTATTCTATTCTATTCTATTTGTTTCTGTTTTAATTCTGTTCCATTCTATTCGTTTTGTTTTAATTCTGTTCCATTCTGTTCCATTCCATTCTATTCATTTTGTTTTAGTTCTTTTCCGTTCTGTTCTGTTCTGTTCCATTCCTTTCCATTCTATTCATCTTGGAACAATTTAAAAGTGCAATCAGCAGGTACCCTTTACCAAGTGTGCAATGTGGCAAAATATTCTGACGTTTTCAGTGGGGATGTCCCTAGCTGAGTTTGTATGAAACTAGATTTCAGCTTTACAGCATCTAATTGTCATCTGCACCAAAAGGCCCTTTGTCCCTGAACCACCTATATCTTTACAGCTACAGGAATAATTTCAAAACTTTTTAGTATCTATTTCCTTCTGAAAATCCTGTTTCCTTACAATCAAAGCAAAGGCAATAGCTGTGGAAAAAGGCAATAGATATGAAAGTCCATTTTGCATTCATATATGCCAAAGCAACAATGTACTGAACAGAATATCTGTTTAATGAGAAATACATGCACAGGGATTTCAAAGGCTTTAAGTCAATTTCTGTGTTGATTAAAAACACCCTGAGCCCAAATTGACAAATCACATTTGTATGGTTTTAGGAAACCTATTTTCAATTTCTATTATGAGGTTCAAGATGATAGGCTTTTTTTTTTTGTATCGGGCCTATTTCCATTCATGTGAAACAAATTAAGGCGCTTTAATTTTTTTAAAAATACAAAATTGTTTAAGCAGGCTAAGCTTGTTTTGATAGGCTCAATCCTTAAACGTAGAAATGATTATTACTGTGTTTTCCTCAAAATAAGACAGGGTCTTATTTTCTTTTCACCCACAAAATATGGCTTGGGCCTTATTATCAGGGGAGGGCTTATTGTTTTGGGGTTGCTGGGTGGCTGCTCCCTTGCGAGCAGGCTCCCGAACAGCTGGGCACAGCCTCAGGGGCAAAGCAGCTATGAGGTGACCAAGCTCACGAGCAGCCGCCCGGCAAACCCCCTCTCCAGCCAAGCAGAGCGCCATTCACTGACCCGAAGGCGGCAAGCAACGTGAGCGCCTCCCCCCATACCTTGGCGCCTTCGGGATACCGCTAGGTCGGTGAGCGGTGCTCTGCCTGGCCGGAAGGGGGGGGTTGCCCAGGAGGCTTATTTTGGGGGGGCATATATTTTTGCCCACACGAAAAATGTGGCAGGGCCTTAATTTCAGGACAGGTCGTATTTTGGGGAAAACACGGTAGGTTTTGCAGACATTTTGTTAATAGCTGGAGTTGCTAAACCCAGTCTGATCCTTAAAGTGACCAACCAATTATGGAAAAATATATAATAAATAAAACGTTTTTCAAGATGCCACCAATATATATCAAAAAGCTTCCACCAGAGATGCTTTCTTTTGCCTAATGTCTGAATTTGTCCAACTTACGAATGCAACACCGCACCATTGAATCAGCTCCATTAAATTTTGTAAGATTTACTTTTGTGTACACTTATGATATCGCATTGTAAGAGAATGATTGCATTTTTATTATAATGCAGATAATAAAGTTCAATTGAGAAGCTTTTGGGCTACCTGGAGACAATCTATTGAGTACAGGTAGTCCTCAACTGTACAACCACAACTGAGCCCAAAATTTATGTTGCTATGTGAGAAACTTGTTAAGTGAGTTTTGCCCCGTTTTACAACATTTTTGCCACCTTTAAGTAAACCACTGCAGTTGTTAAATTAGTAACACAGCTGTTAAGTGAATCTGGGTTCCCCATTAACTTTCCTTGTCAGAAGTCAAAAGCAGGGATCACATGATCCCAGGGCACTGCAAATATCATAAATATGAATTAGTTGTTAAGCATATGAATGTAAATCACATGAGTGCAATGGTCATAAGTGTGAAAAATGGTCACAACTCCCTTTTTTAGTGCTGTTGTAACAACGGACGGTCACTAAATGAACTGTTGTAAGTCGAGGATTGCCTGTATTAAATATCACAGGAATCATCTGCTGAAGCAGTGAAAACATTGATAAGGTTTATTAGAAAAGACATACATTTATTTAGTGGTGAAATTCAATTGTTTTTACTACCGTGGCTTGGTGGGCGTGGCACGGGAAGGATACTGCAAATTCTCCATTCCCACCCCACTCCAGGGGAAGGATACTGCAAATTCTCCATTCCCACCCCACTCCAGGGGAAGGATACTGCAAAATCTCCATTCCCTCCCCACTCCAGGGGAAGGATACTACAAAATCTCCATTCCCTCCACACTCCAGGGGAAGGATACTGTAAAATCTCCATTCCCACCCCACTGCTGGGGGAAGGATATTGCAAAATATCCATTCCCACCTCACTCCAGGGAAAGCATACTGCAAAATCTCCATTCTCTCCCCACTCCTGGGGGAAGGATATTGCAAAATCTCCATTCCTACCCCACTCCTGGGGGAAGGATATTGCAAAATCTCCATTCCCACTCCACTCTGGGGCCAGCCAGAGGTGATATTTGCCGATTCTCCGAACTACTCAAAATTTCTGCTACCGGTTCTCCAGAACCTGGCAGAACCTGCTGAATATCACCCCTGCATTTATGGTTTGGCCACTTCCCAAGTGCTAAGCAATATGTAATATTGTAATATGGAAATAACAACATATGAAATATTTATTTGAATTAAGTCAGAGGTGTTTTGTTAGTCTTCTCCTCCACTGCTCTGAAGTCACTTGTGATAAAATATATCTATATTCAGCAAACCTTTTTGGCCTGTGCCATCGCTTCCCTGTCTGCATTGCAATTGTGAAAGACATGTCTAATTTCTCTTGCTCGCTATCCATCTTTCTTTTCAGCTGCTGTACTTCTATCTTCCTTGAGCGTGCTCACATTTGCGAACCAGTAGCGACAGTAAGTGAATCCCACCACTGGTACACAGGAAGGAGAAAACGCCTTTCCAAGAAGTTTCTAATTTTAGCAGTTGTTTAGCTGCTTGCAACGCGTTCTTTCCAAGTTGTAATTGACACTGTGTAATTCTGAGATGGTTCCCATACTGTCTATTGCTTTTTTTAAAATCTTTTTTAACAGATCAACGTTGCTGCAAAATGAAAACAAAACCCCAACCCCCTCCCTGTCAATTTACTGCAAAGTGACATCAGGAATAATCTTGTTAAATTTTTAGATTACAGTTTTAAAGTTCTGAAGAAGGATGAATCCCAGAAATTAGAATGGTGGTCGTTTTATAAAGTTCATCTAGGGGTGACATGATAGCAGTGTTCCAGTATTTGAGGGGCTTTCACAAATAAGGGGGACAACCAGAGGTGGGTTCCTACCGGTTCGGACTGGTTTGGCCGAGTAGTTAGTAACTCGGCCTGCTACGCCCCTGAACCGGTTCTATCGTTTATTGTTTTTTGCTTCGGCACATGCGCAGAAACATTTATTACTACTGCGCATGCACGCATAGCGGGCGTCAAGCGCCCATCAAGCGCGCCTGTGCGCCCGAAGCACATCACTGAGCAAACCAGCAGTAACAAATGTCAGAACCCACCCCTGGGGACAAGAAGGAACAGGTGGAAGCTTATGAAAGAGTGACCCAACCTGAAACTAAGAAGAAATTTCCTGATGGTGAAAACAATTAATCAATGGAACCAGTTGCCTTCAGAAGATTTAGGTGCTACATTACTGGAGGTTTTTAGGAAGAGATCCGACATTGGTCTGAAGTGGTATAAGGTCTCCTACTTGATCAGAGGGTTAGAAGACCTCCAAGCTGCCTTCCAACTCTGTTATTCCATTATATTCCATTATTTTGTTCTGAACTGCAGGTTGCATATCTGTGGATTAGAATTTTAATCTGGTATTTCGTTATTAGACTCTTACCAGAGAGTTTTCCTATCTCATTTTGTCCCTATACTCTCACTATATTTGCTCTTGAAGATCCTGAACTGTTTCCAGTAAATTTAGAGAATATGGAAAGAAGAAAAAGAGAAAGGAAGTAGGAAGTAGGAAGAAAGGAAGTAGTATCCTGCCCCATACATCCCTTTGACCGATCCGGTCTCACAGGGAGGGACTTCCAGGAGTAGGGCCTTCTCTGTGATGGGCCTGACCCTCTGGAATGACCTCCCCCGTGACATCAGAACAACCACTGATCTCCGCTCCTTCCGTAAGATGCTCAAGACCCACCTGTTTAGTTTAGCGGGCCTGGCCTGGCCTAATCCCAATCTAGTCCCTCAATTCTGTACTTTTAAATTTTGGGGGTTGTTTTAAGCTGATTTTTTAACTTTTATTACCCTGTACAGCCTTATTGTTTAATTGGTTTTTAAGTGTATCTATTTTATATTAGGTTTTAATGTGGTGTCTGTACACCGCCCCGAGTCCCTTCAGGGAGAGGGGGCGGTCTATAAATTTAATAAAATAAATAAAATAAATAAAATAAATAAAATAAATAAAATAAATAAAATAAATAAAATAAATAAAATAAATAAAATAAATAATAAAATAAATAAAATAAATAAAATAAATAAAATAAATAAAATAAATAAAATAAATAAAATAAATAAAATAAATAAAATAAGAAACTACTATTACAGTAGGCTGTAATCATAATCATATAGTGTGCATTTACTTAGATAAAGGTAACGGTTCTCCTCGCACATATGTGCTAGTCGTTCCCAACTCTAGGGGGCGGTGCTCCCGAGGTGGGTTCCTACCGGTTCGGACTGGTTTGGCCGAACCAGTAGTGGTTTGGTGACATGGGTCACTGGAACTGGCAGCAACCCAGGCCTGCCACGCCCCTGAACTGGTTCTCCTACAACAGTGCCATCTTGATTTTCAGTTCTGGGCATGCGTAGAACAATTTTCATTGCTCAAATTTAATTTTTCCCCATTTTTTAGCATTTTGCGCATGCACAGACCTACATATGTGCAGATGTGTATGCGTGCGAGCAAAGCAATCATGTGAGCACAAAATTTTTGTGTGAACCAAACCGGCAGTAACGAGCCAGTGCTGTCCGAAACAGTCTCCGTGGTCATGTGGCCGGAATGACTAAATGCTGAAGGCGCATGGAACGCTGTTACCTTCCCACCAAAGTGGTCTCTATTTTTCTACTTGCATTTTTACATGTTTTCGAACTGCTGGGTTGGCAGAAGCTGAGACAAGTAACCGGAGCTTACTCTGTTACATGGCACTAGGGATTCGAACCATCGAACTGCTGACCTTTCTTATCAAAAAGCTCAGCCCCTGAGCCACCGCATCCCTGTGTATTTACTTAATTAGGAGTAAATTCCTTTGGACTCAGTTGATTTTAATCATTCTCTAGTATGTAAATTCAATTTCTAACAAATCAGCTAATGATAGTTTATTATAGTTGGCCTAAACAAAAAAGCATATGCATATATTAATCTAAGCAAAAGAGCTTATGGCTCTTGTATGCCACTTAGGAATCAAATGAATGAATGAAACACAGAAAATTATTATTTTTAATATACTGTACGTAAAATGAAATTTTGTTTATCTTTTAAATAAAGGACACTTTCACGATTATCTCCAGATGCACTGATCAAGAGGTTAAAACGCACGTATGCTATTCACAGCTGATGTCATTTAGATGTATTTTATACTTGGATATCCATGTATCTGGCAAGAATAATATGTCAGAAGGATGGATTCTAAAAAGCAAAATAAAATCCTTAAATACATCAAGTGAGCATCATTTGGCCCGATCCCTTTCTTTTATTCACTGAAGTCTGAGCTTTATTTAAGAGCTTTTACCATAAGGGCAGAGAAATAAAGACAGAATCTTCAAACTATGGTCTACCCAAGACCCAAGTGAATCATGCAAGTAGTGCAACATAAATTAAACATTTCAAAGTATATTGCACCAATGTTTGCTTTAAAAAGGTAAATATATTTCTTCTAATAATTTTTCCAGCAACGGAAGCACAAAAGAGAGTGGCTTTCAAACTGAATATTCTAAACTGGGTTGGGGAAATGCTAACCTTGACTGTAGATGACATTAATATTTAAGCCTGATCTGCTCGCCAAATAACTTCTATAGTTCTTTGGAATGAGTGCCAATATAAACAAGCCATCATAAATCCTATCCTGTGTATACTAGTGTAACTATGAGTGGATCTTTTGTTCTTGCTTTATAGATTTAGAATATACTGCAGTGGTGGGTTCTGGATCCCAGCGCAACTGGTACAGTGCAATGGGGCCTGGCGTCCTCCACATGAAAATGTGCACTGCGCACGCACAAATGCGCAGAACGCACATGCGTCTTTACCTCCTGAGACGCTCCGTGATGCCTCTGCGACACTCCAGCTGCTCGGCAGAGCGTTGCGCAGGGCCGTATTCTCCGTGCGCGGAAGCACCGAAGAGCTCAAGGAGCACGGCCGCCCTTGCGGGCCCTCCGGAGCACCTTACTGGAACGGTATCCAGTGCACCCGGCAGGCACCGGTATGCCCGTACCAGGGCGTACCGGTCGTAACCCCCCACTGATAAACTGGATGAGGGAAAATTTATCAGAGCAACAGTGCTTTGGTTAACATTACCAGTTTCCTCAAGGAAAAATCCAGATTAGCACTAAGTGGTAGCAAAGAGAAGCAGAAAGTTATAACTCTTCAATTTCCAGTTTATGGTAATCTTGGGTTTTTCTTTCTTTTTTTTTTTTTTTGCAGTCCAGTTTTGGCATTCAAGAGGCCTGCCACAAAATGGCACAAAAACAATATCGTTCGGTGACCTGTTCAGCAAGCTTAGCATGTCTAAGTTTACTTGAAGGACAATAGTCATGAAGAGTAATATCAGGTTATTGCAGAAGCAGTCCTTTGTGAACTAGAATTTCAAAGCGACACACCTACATTTTGGCACCGCTATGTGGATGACACATGTGTTGTCATCAAAAGAAATGCTCTGGAAAAAATTCATACCCTACTGCAGGGATGTCAAACTCAGTTTCGTTGAGGGCCACATCAGGGTTGTGTTTGACCTCAGGGTGTGGGAGGGCGTGGCCAGCCTGGGCATGGCCAGTTTGACATCATTCATGTTGGAGGATACTGTGGTGGCCCGAGCATTCTGCCAGCCGCCCTCCCGAGCTCTGTTTTCACTGGCAGAGGCATCGCAGGCTGGTCCTTTGCTGTTTCCAGGGTGGCCCTAAGCACCCCACGGTCCAGATCTGGCTCATGGGCCTTGAGTTTGACACCCCTGCCCTACTGAATCCATCTTCCTGGACATACTGTTCAGAGTGGAGGAAGAAACAGCTAAACAATTGCTGTCTTTAGATGGGCTTATCAACAGATGGGAAGATGGAAGTCTAGAAACCACAGTATATCACAAGTCTACCGACACTCACACATTCTGAGCTTCAACACTAACCATCCACTATCACCCAAAAATAGTTGCACCAGAACAGCATATGGCAGGATGAGAACACACGTAGTTCCCAGCAAGCAAAACAATTGGAGAGCAAGTGCCTACATGAACAATTTAGGCAGAATAGGTTCTCAGAAGTGTTTATCACAAGATTCCTGCAAATTATGCTGGAGAGAGAAAGGAAGAAAGAAGGTACAAGGCTAACTACATGGCACGCCCTGCCATATAGTACAAAACATTTCAGAAGCAGTAGAACTTCTGTGACTTTCAAGTGGGCATCGCCCACTTCACATAAGCTACCATGCAAGGACAAATAATGCCCTACAAAGATCGTTTGGAGGTGAGAGAAACTTTAAATGTAATTTGCCAGATTCCTTGCATGGATTGCCCCTGCAACTACATGGGACGGACGGGGAGGAAGTTAACCACCAGATGGTGAGAACATGAGCCAGTAGTTAGACGAGGAAACCTGAACTCATTGTTAGCCTCACATTACAATGAAAAAGGACATGCATTCAATTTCACAGCTACTACTATTGTTGGCCAAGCAGGGACAAAAACAGCCAGAAGAGTTGGCCCCTTGTAGGTCAATAGAAGTGTTGATTTTCCCCAGCCCATCAGGTACCTAGGAGCCTAGGTCACTGAGGCAGACTTAATAGCCAGCTATTACCATCCTAATTAACAATTAAAAGCCACACACAACCAGGAACTATATAAGTACAACAAGTAGAACATCCCAGTGCACATATTCTGGACAAAGAGAAGTTCCCTCATGATGGGCTCCAGTACAAGCCCAAAAGCTTGGAAGAATAAATCTTTGATCTCGGTGACCAAATTAGATCCTGCAACAGTCATCCTACATCACCTACTCTACGTTAGCAGCTGATGCCCAATTTGAAAGCCAGGGCACACATACCCAAGGGGAAGATCCCCCTTGATGCCTACCCAAGTCATGCCAGATTGGTTGCTTCATCCATGATAAAATCAGTAGACAATGGCCACTGAGAATCTCTTAACCTGACATTGGGGATGAATCCTGAAGGCCTTCTTTTTAAGAGTTCTTTCACAATTGAATCATAAGGTTTGAATGGACTTTGGAGGTCCGTTTATCGATGAAGCTGACAAAGTGGAGTTGAGAATGGGTTTTTTAAATACCTTCTTTGGGCTTTGTGTTTGAGCTTCCTGTCCTTGTGCAAGAACATGTCCTTTAATATTCTATTGGCTGTTGTCAGATTCCTATGGGGTTATCCAGGGGTCATGTAGGGGTCATAGCTGGCTCTATAGGCAAAAGAGGAAATGCAAATCCAAGGTGTTTGTCTGAGCTCCCAGGTTTGGTTGAAGTTTGGACTGCTCTGAGAGTGGTGCGATGAAGGGGGTGGTGTGCGGAAAGGGTGTTGGGCAATTCCTATTGTATCTTAATGGATTTGTCCTGTGTTGGATCTTGAGTGAAGGGGCTAATCCTACCACTCTGCCTTTGTTCAGACTTTGCTGCAAGGAGTTTCAAAATATCCTGTCTTGAATGGATTTATCCTGCAGTATTTGCTTTGCCTATGAATAGAGCTATCTAGATACTTGTCTTCCTTTTTCAATAAGCTCTTCATCTCTTAAGTGCTGCCATCTGCTGTGGCCTATTAAGGAAAGTGGGGGTTGCTTTCTGCCACTAAAACGTGTTTCTCCATTTCTCCCTTTGGAGAAATATAATATTCTGCCTTTTTAAATATTCCTCAAAATATTTCATTCTTCTAGGAAGGGGTAGGTGTTGACTTTCTACACTATCTATTCACACCGTTTATTATTTTGTGGACTACAGTGTCCCCAGGCTACCAATTGGGAACCATGGCTTAATAGCTGAGAAGCAGATGTTGAATGTATGAGATAAAAGATTTAAACTTCTGTAGACTCAAATAATATCCTACTACAGACACATTATGCATAGGAGCTGGGGCAAGCTGCATAATGTGTCTGAAATAGGGATAATATTTGAGTTTACAGAAGTTTAAATCTGTTATCTTGTACTTTCAACATCTGCTTCTCAGCTATTTAGCCATGGCTCCCAGTTGGTAGTCTGGGGACACTATAGTCCACAAAATAATAAATGGGGCAAATAAATCAAAAAGCCATTTTTTCCCCTTCCAAAAGTCTTTATAAAAATATACTGTGATATATTCCTAAAAGCTACATTTCAGGTTTGGGAAAGAAAAAACAAAAGATACACAGCTTTGATAGGAGGAATCTCTTCTCTGAAACCTGGTGTACCCAGGATTCTATAAGCAAAGATAAAAGGTAGAGGTTCCCCTCGCGCATATGTGCTAGTCATTCCCGACTCTATGGTGTGGTGCTCATCTCCGTTTCAAAGCCGAAGAGCCAGCGCTGCCCGAAGACGTCTCCGTGGTCATGTGGCCAGCATGACTAAATGCCAAAGGCGCACGGAACGCTGTTATCTTCCCACCAAAGGTGGTTCCTATTTTTTCTACTTGCATTTTTACGTGCTTTCGAACTGCTAGGTTGGCAGAAGCTGGGACAAGTAACGGGAGCTCACTCCGTTACGCAGCGCTAGGGATTCGAACCACCGAACTGCCGACCTTTCTGATCGACAAGCTCACTGTCTTAGCCACTGATCCACCACGTCTCTGAGTATACGTATAAGCAAAACAGATGGCCAAATCTGAAGAGTTTTTGAAAAACCCCTGGAATAATAAGACACTCAATAATAAGGAAGAGATTAAGTTACAAATAGGTCACCATCTAATTTGATTAACACTGCTCTAGTGGGGTTCAGCATCATTAAGCTATGCAGTATTTTGCTACGGCAAAATCTGTTCCATGAATACAAGATTGGGGTTTTTTTTCCCCACCCCTGAATTGCTGTATGAGAAATGATGTCTCAATTTCTCACACACCCCTTTCTCTTTCTGTCCTTAAACTCAGCATCATAGAATCATAAGCTAAAAAGGACTTCAGAGGTTGTCCACTAACCTCCATCAGTGGAGCACCCAAAACTCTGGGAAGCAAACTATTCCATTGATTAATTGTTCTCATTGTCAGGAAATTTCTCCTTACTTCTAGGTTAGATCATTCTTTAACATGCTTCCACCCGTTGCTTTTTGACCTGCCCTGTAATGCTTTGGACAATATGTCAATCTCCTCCACTCAGAGTCACCTGAACCACAAGATGGGCTGCAAGTAAATATGATAAATAAGTAGATCCCTACCTGGCCTAGGACTTCATTGGCTTTTTTTACACCTGCAGCACACTGCTTGCTCAGACTCAACTAGTAGACCACTAGGATACCTAGATCCTGCCACAGTTACTACTGGTGAGCCAGTAATGTCTAACTTGTTCCTCTGCATCATCTAACACCTTACATCAATACAATACAATACAATACAATACAACAGCAGAGTTGGAAGGGACCTTGGAGGTCTTCTAGTCCAACCCCCTGCCTAGGCAGGAAACCCTATACCATTTCAGACAAATGGCTATCCAACATCTTCTTAAAGACCTCCAGTGTTGGGGCTGTCACAACTTCTGGAGGCAAGCTGTTCCATTCATTGCAACTATTGTTTTCCTTATACCTACAGAAACGTCATGAGTCATTAAGTTCTCACTGCCCGTTATTCCCATAAGCAAAATTTACTAGTTTGATTCTTGATGCATAATCTAGGCTAATGTTCTCCTTTCTAGCTGGAAGCAGTGTAAATAGATGTTTAAATATATTGCAATCAGGCATGGGCTTTAACATTTTTAGCAAGGGGTTCTCTGCCCGGTTGCAGGGTGGGCGTGGCCATGGTGGGCATGTTCTAGTTGGCCTCCAGCACCATGGCGGGGGGGGGAGGTTGCCCTCCCCTGACTCCAGAGGCTTTCCTCCAGCCTCTGGAGAAACGGGCCCATTTCCAGCCTCCCTGAGCCTCCATGCGTGCCCTGCACTTACCGCATCCAAAATGGGCCACGTGGGGACTCCTGGGAGAGGTGGGGTGGGCGGGGCCAGCCAGGAGTGGGATTTGGGGGTTCTCCGAACTGCACAGAATCTGAGCTAGAGGTTCTCCCAAACCCCTGCGAACCCAGAGCAGCTCAACCCTGGCTGTAATGCATATTTAAACATACTTGCTCTTCAACAACTAAGAGTCTAGGAATGATTTCATGGGTGGAAATCCTAGAAGGAAAAACAATTCAGGATATGTGGGAAACAATGAAAAACAAAATGCTAAAGGCACAAACAAAAACAAAACTGCACAGACAGAAAAGCAAAAAGTTGCTAAATTAATCCACTGGTCATTATGTAAAAGATATGATTTACCTGTATCCAGAAAGTCATGGGAACATAAAGTGGAAAAAGTTATCAAAAATTAGAAGGCGAAGATCTTGTGGGACGTTGGAGCACAACATGCCAGATATCACGGTTGTAGAGGGATGAAGTGTACAGTTTATTGATATCGCTGTTCTTGGAGAGGCCAGAGCCGAAGAAAAAGAACTAGAAAAAAATAATGAAATATCGCGACCTGGCCATTGAAACTACATGGCTGTGGATGAAGCATGTAACAGTGATACCCATTGTCATCTGGGCACTTGGCACCTTGTCCAAGAATTTTACAAGATACATCCACAAATTGCAGCTTCCTGCAGTAACACCAGCGGAACTGCAAAAAACTGTGCTACTCGGAACATCTTATATTTTAAGAAGGTCCTTGGTTGATACCTAGGACGCTGGCAGCAAACCGTATCAACCATTAGCACCAGTCACTGCATTTGTAATGCACTTTTGAATGTTCAGTTGGCTGAGTTTCATATTTAATGAATAAAGTATATAATAATAAAAGATCATGTATCGTCAGCAAACAAGCAAACAGTCCCTGGATTAAGAATGACTTAATTTCTAAATCTTTGATAAATCCTAAATTTCTTGGTCTGACCATTAAGTGATTGGGGGCACCTGCCATTCTTGTCTGATCGTTCCCTAGACAACATCTCTTTCTCTTCTTCCCAAGATCATCCAGGCATTCAATTTCAGAGTGTTTCTCCCCCTAAATACTAAATAAGGGGCTCTTTCCCTTCCTCCAGGCTAGGGGGGGAAAGGAAGCATATCTTTCCGGGCTCTCTCAAGATCTTCCTCAAATATTTCACAGACAAAAAGATCCACAGCATCATTCAACTATTTTAGTGATAACGCATTGCAGTCAAGTCTAGTCTCCATGTTTCTGGACTTGATTTTACAAACATTTATTAGCAATTGTTAAGAGAATCCCATAGTCCTTAAGCCAATGATGTGGTCATAAATTGAAATTATCCAATGTGCTATATGTGATGGGGAACCTGTGGCAGGCAGAGCCATTTCTGAGGGCACGTGAGGCGTTGCCCTGTTAGCTCCAGCGCGCCAGCTGATTTTTGACCATGATTTTCAGCCTCTGGATGGCAAAAAACTGCCCAACGTGCAAACCGGAAGTTTGGGGATAGACTTGGAGCCTGGAGAGGGCGAAAAACGGACCTACCATCGGAAGTCAGAAAATGGGCAACTTCAGGACTCCACAGAGCCTCACTATAGCGCACACGCATGCTTTGGGCACCCCAGGCGAAAAACGTTTGCCATCACCGTGCTACGTTATTGTTTTGCAGGAAAAGAACAAAAATTAACACTAGTATATATTGATGGTCATTAAGCGAGTCATGATGGACCTTAACCAGTTTTACAACTTTACAACTCATGTGGCGGTCGTAAAGCAAATGCCATGGTCATTAAGCAAATCCATTGTTCGCTCTGTGATGTTGTTTGCAGGGAACTGGTGGTGAATGTTTGCCTCCAGCAAAAAAAAAAAAATGTATCTCTGTATTGTGACCATGCGAAGCTGCAAACGGCCGTAAATGTGGGTTGGTTGCGCAGGGCCCAAACTGCAGTCATGTGACTAGGAGGCAGGGAACCGTCAGAACTTTGAATCTGGGTCATAGGTAGCTCTGGGCTCCGTCATACCTTTGAAAGGTCGCTAAGCTACCAGTCATAGGTTGAGAACTATCAGCAAAGAATTCATGTTGTGTTTAGGACACACGGCTGGCTTCTTCCAAATACCTAGGTACCCACTGTTCTGTATTTAAAAAAATGCTTTAGACATAGTCATCGATTTACAACAATAGAGCTCAACGCTGCTAAACAAGACAGTTGTTAAATGAGTCATTCCCCATTTCATGACCCGTTTGCTGTGGTTCTTTAGTGAGTCAGAAGTTGTTAAGTGAACAGTGTGGTTGTTAAGCAAACCTGGCTTCCTCCCTTGATTTTGCTTGTAAGAAGCCAGCTGGGAAGGTTGCAAGAGGAGATCACATGACTCTGGGACAGGGCAACTGTCAAAAGAACGTGAGCCAGTTGTCGAGTGTCTGTATTTTGATCCCGTGAGCATGGAGATGATGCAATGGTCGTAAGTGTGAAAAGCGGTCATAAGCCACTCTTCTTGGTGCTGCTTTAACTTCAAGCAGTCACTAAACAAACCGCTGTACTTGGAGGACTCCTGAGGGTGGAGGGCTGGACGGTGCCTCATTTTTCCCCCCAACCTCAAGCTGTTGGCCATATCTGGCTCTAGGTTCTGCCTCGTTCTACACCCTTTTCCAATAAGCAAAGGACTCAGAAAAATATTTTAAAACATTTTATTATTAGAGGACTTTTGATAAAATAAGGGGTCGCAATGAAAAGGAGGAACTTGGCTAAAATTATTTACATTAACTTTTATCTTAACAAAACAAAGAACTTCAAAACAAAATTATTTACATTAACTTTTATCTTAACGAAACAAAGAACTTCAAAACAAACGATTGTTTTAGAAATAGTCATTTGTCCTATAGCATCACAGGAATTCAAGCATCCAATAATATGTGAGCATAGCCATAGAAAAGGGCCTTGCAATTTAGTGTCTTTGTTAAGTGCTTTTGCAGCCGTTCATCCATTTAAAGTATCCATTTTTGAACATGTTCTTCCTCTGTCGGAAAAGTCTCTTCCACAGGAAGTTACAGGTCCTCCAAAATTAGATCGCCTGCATGGGGGAAAAGGTGAAAGATATGAAGGAAAGAAGGTGGCCAAGAGGAAGACTAGGCCTATCAACAAAATGGGAGCTCCTGAAGGATACAGAGATGTTGCAGTTTAGTATCTTGGCTACATTGGTGGAAACCCCAAAATGGTCACCCCTAAATGACAACAATAGTTGTAATAATCCAGAATTTTGGTCAGTTTTAAGATCATTTTTGTAATGGTTGTTAAGTGAAGGAGATCGTCCTAAAGCAAATAATATGATCACAAGTCCAAATCCAGATTAGCCAAAGGAAGAGTTTGGTGATTGACCTATCAATCAAAGCAACAAAAGCTTTTGCAAAACGTGATTGCAAAGCCACAGGACCCTGTAAACGCTCCTCAATATGGACTGGTTGCCAAGCACCCAAAATGCGACCACAGGCCTTAGGAGTGGTGCAGCAGTTTTAAATTAATTTAGCATCAACATCAGTCATTAGTACCTTCATTCGTTACTTTTATCAGTAATAAAATTACCTTCATTGATGAAATGATCACTTTCAGTAAGATGTTGCTGGAGTTCAGGGATCTGGAAGAAAGAGAAAGAATTCCATTGTCCTGTTGCCCAAGTGTCTTGCAGGGTCACTCCCCGTCCTCCCTTGGCCCATCGACACATGTCTTAGCAACAGGACCTCCTGTCCAGGACTCCCTTGTCCACCATCAAGTGGATCAAAAGGAAAAATAAATCCTGCTTCCCTGCCCTTTTCTCCCAAGAGAGAGGTTTTATAAGGCTGGGGTTTAAAATCCTAAGTTTTCTACATACCTTGTTCCTTTTGATGAAGAGCACCTTGTTCTTTCTCTTGTCCCTTGTGGGGGAATCTGGGAAAGGAGAGGCAGGTGATTAATAGAGGTTTAGGTCTCCTCCAGACGAAACCCACCAAAATCAGGCCCTTTGCAGTGCTCTTCCCCTCGAGACCCAATCCCATCTATTCAAGTCTTTTCCTGCTTCACAGAGCTGGTGGATTCTCCTGGCCATGAGGGATCTTCTCCCTGAGGCCTCAGGCAAATCCTGCTCTCCAGATTCTCCCTCCCCCAACTTGCCAACCTAGATAAATAAGTCCAGGTGAACCATCTTAAAAGTTCCCTGAAGAGCCAAATGGAAGCAGGAAAACTTGTGGGGAGTCAATATGGACGCAGGAGCTGCAGGAGGAGGGATGCTCAGGGGGTCAGGAAGAGCTTGGCTTCTGACCTGTCCCTCTGTGCATCTTCAAAGATGCAGATGTGCGCCCTGCAGACCCCTGCCTCTAGGTGTCTGCTCCTAAAGGAAGCCCTCCCTCTTTCCCTCTCAGTGTTGCAACCCAATCAAAAGCGTCCACTTACCACCTCGCTCCACTTTGCAGAGCTCCATGTGAATGATGAATCTAACTCGCTTATAGCCTGGTGCCTTGGTGTTCTGCTCTGGGTGGCACGCAGGGGAAAGAGGCTCACTTCCACAGCATAAGAACCGCCAGAAGAATCTCCTACAAGAGAGAGAAAGGAAAGTAAGGAAGGGGACCAACTAAAGCCCAGTTTCCACAATCACTCTGACTCGAGGGGGTAGAATGGGAAAATGATACCTGGCTTGAGCTCATCCCTTGGATTTGGTTTTACACACCTGGATGAGCTCCACAACCAGGTGAGTTTATCACATTTTAAAACCTTTTCCCTAATTCACAGGTTAAGGCTGGTAAGTTAACCCAACCAGTTGGAAAGGACCCAACCAAGTATTTTAGCCCCAATAAGGAGTTAAAGTTAAATTTTATCTGGAACACATTTGCCCTTCCTCCCCATTTTCTAAAAAGACAACAAATGGTTGTTCCTCCCTCCTCCTCCTCCTCCGCGGAATATCCTAATTCTCTGAGAAATTAGCTACAAAATGGGGAAGGTTCCCCAGAGCCCAGCAGCCTTTACAAAGACCTACTTACATCTTTGAAGCCATCTTCCATATGATCATCAACAACTGACAGAAACTGACAGTTGACTGGTAGGGATGACATCACAAAGCCATTAGAATCCCCAAGGAGATGACAGGCCTCCTTTGGGATCCTATCAAAGCCCACCTTCTCCATCTTCTCTACACCCACCAATGCCAACCCAAGGTCTTGGGGAATCTACTAACTACTTGCCAAAGCTGCTTATTTCTCATCTTTTGGCACAGAAGCCATGGCCCTTTTGGCTGTAGACTTTTGGTTGTAGACTTCGGTTGCCAGCCTGGTTTTTGGTCTTTTTTGTTGTTGCTGCTGCAACAACCATCTGCCTAGGGTCAGCTCCCTGTGTTATTTATGCTTATGTGCAAACACCTATTTCTAGCCGTGGAGTGGAGGGAGGGAGGGAGGGAGGGAGGGAGGGAGACAGAGAGACAGAGAGACAGAGAGACAGAGAGACAGAGAGAGGTTCTCTCTCCCAGTTTTTAAATTCAGACATCATTTCTCATACAGGTAAGAAAAGTTGTGGGACAGATTTTACTCAAGAAAAATATTATACAATTTAATGAAGTTGAGCCCCAAATCAGGGGATCCTCTTTTAGACCAGTTGCAAAGTTGAGGGGCGCTGCTTTTATCTCACCAACCAAGGTTTTTTGGCCAACAAAAAGGTTCTCCAGAACTGGTCAGAACCTGCTGAATACCACCTCTGGCTTAGGGTTATTTTGGAGGGAGGTTTGTATTATTTGAGAGAGCAACGAGGAAGAATTTGCAGCCAGACTCTGCAGGCAACTGAAGATGAACGAAGGGAAGGGATTGAATGTCAGAAAACCAGCAGCAGGAGAATCAAAGCCCAGGAGCTCTGAAACACTGAGAGTATGGCCAGCCAGCTGCTCGGAAAGCACCTTTCTTTTCCCAAACCAACACAGAGTGAGCAACTGCAAAGCCAACACTTTGGTAGCAGTTCAGAACAAGAGTTAAGGTCAACTCACTTGGAAATGGCTAAAGGAATTGGCTGAGAGCCAGTTTGGTCTCGTAGTTAAAGCACCAAGCTTGAAAGCAGGAAACTATCAATTCTAGTTCTACTTTCAGCACAAAGGGGAACAGAATGTCCACTAGATTGTTCTAGGAATTATACAAACATCCTGGCATACACACAGACATTAGCACAAATACATAGAGTGTAAGTATTGTATAACTCAGTAGAATCTTATTCAGTCAGTCAGTCATTTGTTATAGCTGCTTTATCTTATATACTGTATTTTTCGGACTATAAGACGCACTATGATTTTGAAGAGGTTAATTTTTTTAAAAAAGTTTTTGCAATCTGTAGGCCTCCCAAACCCTCTGTATGCCTCATTTTTTGCAAAAAAAGGGGGAGCATGCAGAGGCTTTGGGAGGCTTGTAGAGTGCTCCTGGGGGCTGGGGGGCAAAAATGGCACATTTTTACTCATTTTTGCCCTCCCGAGCCCTCAGGAGCACTTTGCAAGTCTCCCAAACCCTCTGCACATCCATTTTTGCAAAGGAGGCAGGGTTTCGGTAGGCCAAAAATGCTGTATTCAGTGTATAAGTTGCGTCCAAATTTTCACCCTCTTTGGGGGGGGGGAAGGTGCGTGTTATATGCCAGAAAATAGGGTATATGACTCTCGGCAGTTCACAACCACAAAAAACAAGAACAGTAAAAATACACCTAAAAACAATGAACATACAGATAATCCTTAATAACCAGTTAAATTAAGGATGGCTTTGGAAAGAAATGATGATAACATGGGCGACAAATTTTGGGTATACTATAGAATTGGCGGAATGGGAAAAAATGGGAAATAAATTATAAATTAATGATGGCAACGGCATATAGAGAGAACATGTACAAGATGTTCTACAGATGGCATCTCCCACCAGTGAGAATTGCGAAAATGTGCTCACCTATCTGTTGGAAATGCAACCAACAACACGGAACATACTACCATATGTAGTGGACGTGCACATCTGCGAAAAAATATTGGGGAAAAAATAAAAGATTGGCTGGAGGAGATTACCACACACCAAATTGAATTAAAACCAGAACTATTTCTGTTAGGAATTATAAAAGGAAATTATGAAAAAAATATTAGATACTTAATTCTACACATAATCACGGCAGTGGGAATTATATTCGCACAAAACTGGAAAAATAATTACACACCAACAGAAGAAAATGTAATAAAAAATATTGGAATGTGCAGAGATGGATAGGCTCACAAAATAATTAAAAGAGAAAGAAGAATCTGAATATTACTCTGTATGGGATTTATGGTGTAATTGGTTAGAGCAGGGGGGGGGAGCAAGAAAGCAGAAAAGAAAGGATGAAAGATCAACAAATTAATAAGCAACTACAAAACCGGAAAATGGTTAAAAGATAGAAATATGAGATAGACTGTAGCA
The DNA here is from genome assembly GCF_964273705.1 of Natrix helvetica. NCBI lineage: Eukaryota > Metazoa > Chordata > Lepidosauria > Squamata > Natricidae > Natrix > Natrix helvetica. The sequence continues at coordinate 72,943,204 of NC_138553.1, forward strand.
AATAAATAATAGGAAATGAATACAAAATGACTCAAATGTAATAAAGATTGTTATACATATAATATATAGAACTTTATATATAGAATGAAGAAAAAAGATGTATGCAATAATATAAATGCACATATATATAAAGTTATACTTACAATACAATACAATACAATACAATAGTAGAGTTGGAAGGGACCTTGGAGGTCTTCTAGTCCAACCCCCTGCCTAGGCAGGAAACCCTATACCATTTCAGACAGATGGCTATCCAACATCTTCTTAAAGACTTCCAGTGTTGGGGCATTCACAACTTCTGGAGGCAAGCTGTTCCACTGATTAATTGTTCTAACTGTCAGGAAGTTTCTCCTCAGTTCTAAGTTGCTTCTCTCCTTGATTAGTTTCCACCCATTACTTCTTGTTCTACCCTCAGGTGCCTTGGAGAATAGTTTGACTCCCTCTTCTTTGTGGCAACCCCTGAGATATTGGAACACTGCTATCATGTCTCCCCTAGTCCTTCTTTCTCTTAAGCTAGACTTATAAAAGACTTATTTAAACTTATAATTTATATATATAATTATTTATACTTATAAAAGACTTATTTGTACAGATACAAGAATCACAACAGATATGTATATGTTTGTATAAACAAAATAAAAAGTTTTTACATTTGAAAAAAAATAAGGATGGCTTTGGAAATGGCGCTTTATGCGCTTGTAGCATGCACAAACTATGTAAAGCACTTCTGACTGTCACAAAACATCACACCATCACTACGCTGCGGACATACAATTGCCCTGTGAGTACGGTAGTTGGCAACCTGTTTGCACTTACATCCAGTTATCAAGCGCTGAGTGATAATGTGATTGCAATCGTTTCCGCTGGCTTCCTCAGACGCTCCGTGAGAAAGCTGGCAATGAAGGTAGCAACTGGAGAGGATAGAAGGAAGTTGAAATCCTTTATGGGGCTTCATGCATGGGAGGGGAAGGGGAAATTGAAGATGAAAATGGAAGATTTCAGCTCTGTTCCTGCAACCTGCCAAAGGTATTCCCCTCCCCTTTCAGAGGTGGATTCCTACTGGTTCGGCCCGGTTCGGCCTAGTAGGTAGTAACTCGGCCTGCCACGCCCCCAAAGGGGTTCTATTTGTCACTGCGTTAAATTGTTTGCTAGTAGAACTGAACTGAATAATTACTGAAAGAGTTACTGCGCAGGTCATAAGGTCTTATCTGACAATGATGTACTGCGCCTGCTCTTCACACATTCCAGAGACTTCTCTTTCCTTTTTGATCTTTGTCCGTCTGCCAGGAAACTGGGAGACAGAATTGCTTCTGCCAAAATGTAACAATTAGATAGATTTGTTTTGTTTTCTATTTCTTATGTTTGTATTAAAGCTTGTTTTTAATTAGAATATGTTTTCTGGGATTTTTATTTCTTTTTTTCCGCACCTTAAAGATAATGCTGTTTGGAAACGCCGCGGTCTAAGACCTCATTTAGTTCAGGGTGAAATCTTCCCCTGACACTATTGCTGGCTACGCCATCTTGATTTTCTGGTCTGCACATGCGCAGAACAAGCTTCATTTGCAAAAATGTAATTCCCCCCTTTTCTAACGTCGAGCGCATGCACAGGCCTTTTTCGGCGCAAATGCGCACTCGCACGGAGCGCACAATATTTTTTGCGTGCCAAACCGGCAGTAATGCCAGCCGGAACCCACCCCTGTCCCCTTTGTACATGGAGGGGAGTTGAAATCCTTCAGTGGGCAGTGGGAACTTTTGAGAGAAAATGGTTGCCTGCCAGGAGGATTTCAGCTTTTCACAGAACTGAAATCAAACTGGTAGGAAGCTCTTTGAGAGCAAAAGGGTTGACTTCTGGGAGGATTTGACTCCTATTGTGGATGCTGTCATTCGGGTTTGAAGATTATGTCTGTTCCAATAGCAGAGTAATTTCCTGTAGTTTCTGAGTTGACGTGTGAAGAACTGCAGTGATGTAAGTGTGGATCCCTAGGTAAAAGATGCTTTCAAAAAAATCATCCTTATGCTTATGAAAGGGTTGCACTCAGTGGTGAAATCTAAATTTTTACTACCGGTTCTGTGGGCGTGGCTTGCTGGGCGAGCTTGGTGAAGATCATGTGACTGGATGGGCTATGTAGTTATGTAACTGGGGGATCAAAAGACAAACTCACTTTAATTATTATTTATTTATTTATTTATTAGATTTCTAGACCGCCCTCTCTCCCCTTGAACAGGGTTGGACTAGATGAGCTCCAGATCCCTTCCAGCCCTGGATTATCCTCTGAAGCTGCGTCTAGTGCCAGCTTTGTAGTCCTTCCTTCCTCTCCTTTTTCCCCTCCCTCTCTTTCTTTATTTTTCTTTCTTTCTCCTTTATTTTCTTTCCTTCCTTCCTTCCTTTCTTTCTTTCTCAGCACCTCACATCCCCCCATTTTTCACCTAGTAGGTTTCAGGGAAGCCTGCTGGGAGCAAAAATGGACCCCCACCCCACCCCACCCCTGCATTTCTGGAGAACCTGTAGTAAAAAAAAGAATGCTTAAAAAGTTTTTTAAAAAGTTCCGAAGATCAGCTGTGCGACATGCGATCATCGGAAGGTTTTTTTAAAAAAACTTTTAAAAGTATTTTTTACTACCAGTAGCATTTTATCCCTGGTTGCAGTCATATTATTATTATTATTATTATTATTATTATTATTATTATTATTATTATTATTATTATTATTATTATTATTATTATTATTATTATTATTATTATTATTATTTCTTAGCCGCACCCTCTCCCGAAGGACCTCTGGACATGCTGTTTATTTCTGTTTATGCTTTTTTCATTATTATAAGACCATTGTAAGAGGAGCATCATGTCATCTACTGCAAGCACCTCTGAAGGAGAGTTTGCAAAGACTTCACAGCCATGCATAATTTGAAAACAACTGGCACGACAGTGCTGCTGAGGTTATAAAGGAAAGTTAGGAGAAAGTGTGGGAGAAGCAAAGAACAGGACAAAAAAAAAACACCTGTCCATCCCATCTTGATTCCTAAAGTAATTGATGCCCAGGAGGTCATGCAATGAGCAGATGTGCTCGAGGCCATTCTTCAGGCATCCTTCTTTATTTGACTCTATTGCAAAATAGGTTTCACTGTAAAACATTCCACTTTCCCTTTTCTCCATGCAAATAAGGAGCAGACTTTGATTGGCATGAATAAAAAAATAGACATTTGTGAAAGATACTTTCAGAGTTAATGTGGTTAGTTTCCCTCCCTGCTTCCCCCCCCAAAAAAAGGTAACTAAAATATGTTTTAGATGCAACCATTGCACATTTGCCCATTGTAAGGCATTTTCTAGTTGCTGATAAATAGATTGTCATCTTCGAATCAAACCTGGCAGAAGCCATTTTTCTATTCCTCAGTTGCCACATGGAGTAGGGAGGGGAAAAGAAGATGAAATGTGTTGCTAGATAAAACACAAAACTTTCTCATGGGAACCAAGGTCATCTCTAGAAGTGGTGGATAGAGGCGGGGAGGACTTCCTGGAATGCCTGGCAATTAACTTAATTGGCCAACATGATCTGTCACTTTTGGGAAGGGAGTTATTTCCTATTCTAATTATACTGAAACCGCGGGAAACATTTAGAGTTGGTTTTTCATTTGATTGTGCTGATATGATGTACCCAATAAAGAAGTTCTTAGAGGAAGACCTCCCAGAGTTCTGATTGGCTTGGCTTCGTTAGTCGGGATCCTGACATGGATTAAATAGATATGTACCGACAGTCCCGAGACGTTCTGTCATACTGAGATGCTGTTTGTGTCTGGGGTTTGTTTGTTTTTGTGCAAGTCCAACAAGTTTGCGTAGTGTAGCTCTTGCCTTGTGTGGCAGTGGTCCAGTGAAGAACATTAGAAGTGGGCCCTTTCCTGCCTTCTCCTGCCCTGGCCCAGGATTTGCTAGAGCCATCGGGTTTTGCTGCAATGCTACTGCGTGCTTGGGATAAGAACTGTGCTGTATTTGTCTGCAACTCCTGCTTAAAGGGTCTAGACGATTGTGAGAGAACAAGAGAGAACTGGTTTCCAGTGCACTGCATATGTATTCAGCCCAACAGAAGCTGGCTTTTCCCCAACTTCTGATTTCTGGGTGTAGGCAGGCTTGTTCATACTGGCAAAAGTTCAAATATATCGAAAGTAGGGGTGAAATGCTACCGGTTCGGACCAGTTCGCCCAAACCAGTAGTAAAAAATGCTACCAGTTTGTCAGAACCGGTAATAAAACAATGCTACTGGTTCAGGCAAACAGGTATTTCCGACAATCATCTGTGACGCGTGATTTATATTAGTTAGAATTGTCGGATTCCCTGCTTTCTAGCTAATCTAAATCACAGGGCACAGCTGATTCCCCCGCTCGCTGTTGTAATTACCTTTGCAGACTTGGAAGGCTTCAAAATGTTCCTTTTTTAGCACTGTGTGGGTGCGCCCCAGGCGCACATTCCCGCAAAGTGCGTGCCTGTGCGCAAGGTGCGTGCTCGGTAGCAGAGTCGCCAAACCGGTAGCAAACTTCGGAGGATTTTTACCGCTGATCGAAAGTTTGTTAGTGGAGTAATTTCTGTGCATGAAACTAACAAAAGGGTTCCCAATGGTTGAAATACAGTATCATGCCCTTTTAAAAAGAAAAATTAATTTGTGCATTGCCCTTAAATAAAACCAAGTCATAATTTCCTTTTCGGATAGTTGGCAGATGATTTTGACATATGGCTAAGCCCTTGGGCCTGACTATCTCTCAAGATTGTTCCAGAGTTTGCTTCTGCTTTGTCAGACAAGACTGCTCTAGGCATGCCCAGGCAAAATTGAAATAATTTTTGACATCCTTCCTATTTTGCCTCCTCAAACTTCATCAACCTTTTTTTCCCTTCTTATCCAAGCTGAGACCCAATGTTGCAACCCACAGTTTGATGACCCCTCATAACATTGTTGTTACACACTGACATGAATCTCCTTTCCTCTCTGGGCAGACTAATTGTCATCTACCATTCGCAACACAAATCTTGAATAAAAGAGAAAGTTACTGAACGTTTTGGAGATTTCTTGGCATAAACGCTGCCTTGAATTTTGCTGCATTTATCCTGTAGGCATGATTTCAAAAGATTCCTGGTGTTCTCTGAGTTTGTTTTCTCCTGGTAGGTGTTTCATTATCATGCTATGCAGCATCATCAGGGCATTGAGAAGTGACATTCGCTGGCTGGGAGCAAAACCCATAGTTTACACCCCTCTGCACTGATGACGTTACCTAGTTTGGTATCTCTTATTACCAGTGAGCACCAAGAACCCAACAATTCAATTTTAAGCTTAATATCATGCCCCCGTCGGAACCTGAATCTGCAGGGGGAGACAAGCTGGAACCCGAGCCGACAGAAATTGAGGGCTTTATTGGCTTCAGAGGAAACTGGGGGAGGGCAGGGCCAGTCAGACCAGGGCCTTTCAGGATTAGAACAGCTTGTAGACAGGGAGGAACAGGGACAGGATGAACATGAGAGACAGAGCTCAGGCGAGGAGCAAGGACCACCCCCTCCTGATCCGAGAGCATGGAGAGTGGAGAGAAGGTGAGAACAGCACAGACTGAGCAGGCTATTCAGGAGAAGACTGCCCAACCCATCTTCACAAGGCACACCTGGGGAATGAGACTTAAGGAGATGCTGTGGGGAGGGGCATTTGTTGGGAACAAACCAGTGGTGGGTTCCTACTGGTTCAGACCGGTTTGGCCCAACTGGTAGCGGTTTGGCAGCCTGAGTCACTGGAACTGGCAGTGACCCAGGCCTGCCATGCCCCAACCCAGTTCCCCTGGCAGCGCCTATGGTGGTGCCATCTTGTTTTCCAGTTCTGCGCATGCGCAGAACATTTTTAATTGGACTGTGCATGCGCGCACAGCACGCACATGAGCCTGTAGTGCCTGCCAGAACCCACCCCTGGAACAAATGCTAAGTTCCTGAAGTGTTAAGTGCCGACATTTGAACTTTCCAAGAGTCCTTGCATTCTTTCTGGCTTTCTGGACTAATTAACTGGATCCTTTGTTTTCTGAACGCCTTGATTTGCCCTGCTGGGTTTATTACTGTGCAGCCTTGGTGTACACAGTGCTGGGTTGGACTAATTGCAGCCAGAGGCTGCTTGAGGTATGTGTGGGGATTTGTCATCACTTTGCTCTGGGAATTGCCAGAAACGTGGGAGCATTTGGGAAAAAATGGAGCAATAAAGGGGGAGGGGGGTTGAACTGCCAGCTGCCTATGTGCCATGCCCCAGGTCATCACACTACATATGTTGTCCATTATTGCAAAATTTAAAATCTCAAGACTATCAAAGAGATTTACCTTAGCATAACTTGGTAATACAATTACATCTACATGCAGTGGGTTATCTCAAAGTTCTGTCTTGGGCCCACTGCTCAGTTAGGTGATGAGGGAGTCGTAGAAGAAATCTAGTTAAGGCGGTTAACATTCAGTTGCAAAGTTTTAATGACACTTTTATGGAACTAGTAATTTGCTGATTTACCAGCTGGATGACAAAACAATAGTCAGTTTTCCCCAAGCAGTTGATTTTCACTATCCTCTGTGTGATATAAAACTGTGAGGATCGTTTTGGAGAAAGAAAAAGAAGAAAGGAAATGAGAGCTTCCTCTCTCTTTTCTGTAGTGAATTTGGATTATAGCCTGAAATGAAATCCAACTTTGTTTTCAAGCAAATTTTCTTAAATACATTTACTGACACTTGCTATAATGATTTGATCTGGAAAACTGCACGTGAGACTGTTGTCGTCTTTTGAATATCATATATTACCTCTCTTTTTTTTAAACCAAGGACCTTCTTTTTATATTTGGAAATTTAGCTTCCCTGGTTTAATAAAAGAATTTCTCATTAAAGCATGGTTGCATAGTTACCTAACTCTCGTGGCACGATCTGTTATGTTTTGCGTTTCTCCATCTTAAGGAGGAAAATCTACATCACGGCCTATTTTTCTTAGCGCTGGCCTGAACTGGGCTGAAAAGACTAATAACTCCTAAGCTGATCATCTTTTCAGAAGAATATTTTAAAGAATCCAGTCACTGGAATTTAAATAATTACTTTTCACAGTTCTAGCAAAACTGTTTTATTGAAGCTTATTCTTTCCAACCATTGACCCTCCAACAATCAATGCTAAATCCTCCAACCTCCTGTCGCTGATGCCAACAGAACCTTACAGGAATTTACTAAGGAAATCCTAGCTAATAATATATTGTGTGTTATAACTTCATCTTTAATAGACGAATAGAAGAGTAGACAGATTTTAGGTTTGTGCTAATGTGTTTCTTTACTAGCCAAGATAGATACTGATTTTAGAGGGAGGGAGGGGAAGGGAAAGGAAAGGAGCTGAGGAGGGGGGAATCTCTTGGATACTCAGGCATTGGGACGAAGTCCATGCTGCTCACTACTTTGAACGAAGTTAGTCCCGTGCTACTGTAAACAGCATTATTGTATGCTAACCTCAGCAAAAGGCAGGAGGTCTGCCCAATTGGACTGCTGATAATTCACGTAGCACCTCAGGTACTGCTCTACCATGGCGTTCAGTCTCTCTGCCCCCCCATTGGTGCTCGGATGAAAGGCTGAGCTAAGGCCCTGGGATGACCCAATGGAATGCAGGAACTCCCTCTAGAACATAGCCGTGAACTGGACCCCTTTGTCTGAGATAATTCTCCATGGTACTCAATGCAGGCAGTAGATGTGCTTCAGGAACAATTTGGCGAACTGGTGGGCTGAGGGTAGTCCGCTGCAGGGTATGAAGTGCGCCTGTTTGGAGAATAGGTCTACCACAGTCCAGATCACCGTGTTTCCTCCACTTTTTGGCACTCCCACTGTAAAGTCCATTTCCAATGCTTACTGCCAGTTTCCTACAAGGAAGCAGTGGGGAAACCGACAGGAAGTTGGACATTGCTGCCATTGATTTTTGCCACGCATGGTCTTTCTGTTAGGTGAAGAAATATCAGGGTAACAGTTACCTGATTGATCATGGGTTGTCTAATTGGAATACTGAATGTATGGTCCTTCCATATATATTGCTAATTATGCCAAGGTCTGTTCATCTCAAACGTACAATTGAAGACAGGTTCAATATGTTTTGATTTAGCTATCAAAAACTCTTTAACTGATCTATTGCATAACAGCCAAAGATCACAAAGTAGATTGTTATCTAGCCTGCGGTTATCTTGAGAAAAAAAAAGGGAAGAAAAAAAGGATTCTCTAATTTCAGAGCATCTGGTGATTTGAATTCATTATCCTGCTGCATAGCAAAACATTTCAGCAGTGAAGCCCTGGTGATTGTTTTAATAATTTGAATGATAATTCACCAAGACATTTCTGGACTTCCTATGATAAGTTAAAATCAATTTTAAAAACCTAAAGCAATATATCTTCAAATGATGGGGACCTGGAAAGGGGGCCTCTGAAGACAGTACTGTATACAAAGATACAGATGGAAAAAAAAGTCTTTTCAAGTATCTCAGTCATAAGCTATAAAGGTGTGATGCCCTAGATCCATATTGGCGAACCTATAGCACGCATAGGTGGCATGCAGAGCTATGTCGCCTTGCATGCGTGGTGTCACCCGATCCTCTTCGGGGTTTCTGGGGCACATGTGCAAGCAACGATCAGCTGGCCTTTGTGCGTGCGGCAGTCCTGGAAACCGGAAGAGCTGTTCTTCCGTTTTCCAACATGAGCATGCATGCCGGCCAGCTGATTGGCGCATTTACATGCAGAGCAGTAACCACAAGATTTGCTGGCCAGCGCATATGTGCGTGCCGTAAACCAGAAGTTCATTTTCTGGAGCATGCTTGCCCGCTGGGCAGCTCCTCTTCCTGCTAGTGGTGCATATGAGCGTGCACTCATGTACGAAGTGCTCCCTTTCAGCACTCAGTGCCCCAAAGGGTCACTATCACTACCCTAGATGGTCGCCAGATCCAACAAAGAGGATAAGCCAGAATCGGGGCTATTAGGCAGGAGTGCCATGAGTCTCCAGGAGCACCTAGAGAGCCCAGTGGCTGATGAGTATGTAATCCCAGGACCATTGAGCATCAAGGGGAATGATCAATCGGACAGACAGCTGCCTATGCAAGCAAAAGAAGGGGAGGCACAGTTGCTGCAGGTAAGCTCTGAAGAGCAGGCTGCATTCAATAAGGAACAGCTGCCACCCCTTCCTGATCTGCAGATGGGAAAGCGGAATGAAGAGAAGCACAGAGAGGGTTGGTGAGGCGACTCACAAGGAAGCAGCCTCTCCTCTTGTAGTAAGAAGGTCTGTTGGGAATGACGTCAATACCAGAGGTGGTATTTAGCCGGTTCTCTCTGGTTCGGGTGAACCGGTAGCAGCGGCTGTGGGAGGCTCCGCCCACCTACCCCAACATAATGCGCGAGCACTGCACATGTGCAGAAGGTGGGGCACATGTGCAGACATTTGCAAACCAGTAGGGAAGGTAAGTGAATCCCACAGCTGGTCAATACCGTGTTTCCCCGAAAATAAGACAGGCTCTTATTTTCTTTTGCCCCACAAAATATGGCCTTGGGCTTATTATAGGGGGAGGGCTTATTGTTTTGGGGTTGCTGGGCAGCTGCTCCCTTGCGAGTGGGCTCCAAAAGTGCTGGGCACAGCCTCAGGAGTGAAGCAGCCATGAGGTGAAAATGCTCACGAGCACGGCAAACCCCCTCTCCAGCCGGGCAGAGCACCATTCACTGACCTAGGGGGTATCCCTAAGGTGCCAAGGCATGTGGTGCTCTGCCCGCTCCCCAACTCCTGCGGCTTGGCACTGCCCAGCTGGAGAGGGGGATTGCGTGAGCGCCTGTTCCGCCCCCACCGCGCTCCGAGCATAACGTCTTCTCCGGCTTCCAAACTCCAAAACTCAGCTGCCGAGTCTTTCAGCAGCGGCCGCTCTAGGAGTGCGCTCTATGGTTGTGGGCTGGCTGCTGGAAGACTGCCTGTCTGGAAGACTCTCTGTCCGGCATCCGGCCCACAATCATAGAACGCACTCCTAGAGGGGCTGCTGCTGGAAGACTCGGCAGCCGAGTTTTGGAGTTTGGAAGCCGGAGAAGAAGTTATGCTCGAAGTGTGGCGGGGGTGGAACAGGCGCTCGCGCAACCCCCTTCTCCAGCCAGGCAGAGCTCCATGCACTAACCTAAGGGGTATACCGAATGTGCCAAGCCGTGGGACTGGGGAGCGGGCAGAGCGCCACATGCCTTGGTGCCTTAGGAATACCCCCAAGGTCAGTGAATGGCGCTCTGCCCGGCAGGAGAGGGGGTTTGCCGTGCTTGTGAACGTGGTCACCTCATGGCTGCTTCGCCCCTGAGGCTGTGCTCAGCTCTTCTGGAGCCCGCTTGCAAGGGAGCAGCCGCCCGGCAACTCCCCCCTCCAGCCAGGCAGAACACCACTCCCCAACCTAACGGTACCCCAAAAGCGCCAAGCAACATGAGCGCCTTTTCCCCCTGGCTCTCGCGGCTTGGCTCCTTCAGGATACCACTAGGTCGATGAGCGGTGCTCTGCCTGGCCAAAGGGGGGGGGGTGTTGTCCAGGGGGCTTATTTTCGGGGGTGGGCTTATATTTTTGCCCACGTGAAAAATGTGGCGAGGCGTTAGTTTCAGGACAGGTCGTATTTTCGGGGAAACACGGTACATTCTAGATCTGGTGACATTAAAAGTTTGGAACTGCCAGGGGAATCAATCATGGGATATGATTAAGAGGAACCTGAAATGTCTCCTTACCGAAATACATCCATGTTATCTTTACCCTGCAATCCTGCCATTGGAATTCCACTACGAAGTGATTTGGAACTATTTTAAGTTCCACAATTATTTTAGCGATGCAGCATTTAGACAGATGGCATCTTCCTATGAGAAGCTTTATAAAATTGTTTTCGTCCCAGTCGCAATTAAAAAAAAAAGTTCAAAATCCCTCATGGGTGGAATTCCCGAGACTAAAGTACAATGCTCGAGTGACTGACAAATGCGCATCTTTCCACTGAATATATGGTTATATCCTAGCCAATGAGCTGAATATTTTTCATTTGGAACTAATGTAGAATCAGCGATAGGCGGCTATGGGTTCGCCCGGGTTTGGGAGAACCCGTAGCTAACATTATGGCCGGTTCAGAGAACCTCCGAATCTCACTCCTGGCTGGCCCCTCCCATCCCACTACGTTCCTCCCTCCCCTCCCCTCCCTGGGAGTCTCCATGTGGCCCATTTTGGATGCAAGGTAAATGCAGGGCCCTCAAGGAGAGCATTTACAAGAGAGCATTCTCTCTTCCTATATTGACATAAGCGTCACTTTTCAATGCGATTCTATTTAACTGATACGTAGACTATTAACTGACAAAGGAATCCTCAATTAAGAGACAACAGAAACTGCTTCTATTCAATTTCTAGAAGGAATTGGGTCATTGATTGCGTTTATACAATACCTGCTTTATTTAACACTATTATGGCAGCTGAGCATTTACATTTCAATCTAACTATATTATGTACGAAAGGGGTAAGTTTCAAATCCAGATATCTTAAGTATAATCAGAAACAGCTCCCACTTCCAACTTCTTTCTATCTTGTTTATAATTACTGTGTGTCAACATCAGAAAGTTCCCTTGCAGTAGGTGCCGTATTTGCAAAGATTGTCCCATTTCTTCAAGTCTTAATTTCACATTCCACTCCTCCAGTTCTCGGAAACTTTCCTTGCAGATCAGATGGGGCTCCCACTTACAATCAGAACATTCAACAAATGAAAAAGCTTTATGGACTTGAAAGACATGTAGGAAGTTAGCATCCACCCCTCTCCTAGAAAAATGAGATATTTTAGGAAATATTAAAAAGGGAGAATATTTCTCCTGAAAAGGAAACAGAAACTCATCCCACCATCTTTGTCGATGGGCCATTAAGGCCTGGGTCAGTCTATTCTACATAACAAAGATTATCTCCTTCAGGCAGAGTCATAATAGGAACCCCAAAGCCTTTTAATTACATCATCACCCAGCAAGAGTCAACCAAGCTCGGGACTCAGGACAGCCTACGGAGTTGCCCCTGCATGGCCCCATGGGAGGCTGACAGCCAATCAGAATACAAACTGAAATTCAAAGCCCAACAGAGGGTATAAATCTCTCTCTCTCTCTCTCTCTCTCTCTCTCTCTCTCTCTCTCTCTCTCTCTCTCTCTCCCTCCCTCCCTCCCTCCTCAGGACCTCAAACTACATGATCCTGTCCACCATTAAACCATCTTTCCAAGCAGTCTCCATGAATCCAATGTCTTTTTCCCCACTTGAAACTGAATCCAGATAGACGTTTCTTCCAACAGACATATGTGGCATTTTAGAGAATGTGCCTTAAGAATTATCACAAAAGGGGTGGCACTAAGGCTTATCTCTCTATAAAACAATCCATTTATCATAAACAAAACCGAAGCGACTGGGACACTGCCATTTTCTACTTCCCCAGGATATGCTTTGCTACCCCGCCTTAATTTTGTTTTGTTTTCTGGGAATGGCCGTATATACCGTATAAACAAAGCCTAGACTCCTGTATGGGGCAAGAGGCATTCTTGCAATGAAATTATGAAATGAAAGAAATATCCCTATCCTGTGTGGCAACAGTATGTAGATATAATGGATGACTAAAGCAGTAGTAGCAGAAGCTGTTGGAAACGAAAGAATTAGACAGAAGATGAATGTTGGAAGAAATGTCCTTCTGGGTTCAGTTCCAAGTGGGGAAAAAGACACTGGAAACATGGAAAGATGGTTTAATGGTGGAGAGGATCATATGGCTTGAGCTCCTGAACAGAAAAGGGGGATGACATGCTTCCAGATGTTGGGTGAAGAAGAAAAGAGGCAGAGATGCTGAAAGTCCCTGGTTTTATGCCCTCTCTGGGCTTTGAACCTGAGCTTGTATTCTGATTGGTTGTCAGACTCCCATGGGACCATGGAGGGGCAACTCTGTAGGCTGTCTTTAGTCCAGGTTTGGTTGAGCATTGCTTCTTCCAGGTGCCCTGTGGTGAGATGGGCAAAGGGCTAATACTATCAGGCCTTAATCCCATCACCCTGGAGCTGAAGGGGGAGATCTTTGTTATGTAGAACAGACTGGCTCAGGCATTTTAATGGCCCATTGACAAAGGTGGGGACTATTAAGAGTGAGTTTGCGCAGTCCCCTCCTTTTTTTGCACTCTTGCCATCCAAATTTGCTCCTATTCCCCTCTGCAAAGCAGATATCCATTCTTTTTACTGTCTCCATCCTGTTTTGATTTTTTCCTAACTCAACAAAATGTTTTATACCTAGGAAAAAACTCTGTCCACCTATGCATTTGAAACTGGTATAGGATGAAAACAATTTGGCCATTAGGAGGTACAACCAGTAATATAAAAACTGAATTTGAAAAATGAATGAGAATCTGTGTTTTTCATTTGGAAGTATGGATTTCAACTCCAGAATCCCCTAGCCAGCATGATGTAGGTTAGATTGCTCTTAACTCTATACTTCTTTCTAAGATGGCTCCCTCTTTGTCATATATATATAAGCCAAATACCACTCACTCATCATGAAAACTCCAGAACCATAAAGCCTACAAACTTGAAATTTGGCACATATGTTCCTCTTGGCTTCTAGCGGCCCGCTAAGAAAGGATTTTTTAAAATGACCATCAGATCATTAGTAATTCTTACACAGTAATTAACACACTCTGATGAGTTAATTAGTTAGATGTTCTACTCCCCCTCCCCACCTGAAAAGAACTCTGTTCCAACTGCCAGTTGCCTCATATTCCGTTACCTCAGTTCGAACTGGCAGACGTGCCAGTCCTTCACTCGGGAGTGGTCTGTGGCTCCTTACAGTACTAAACGTCGGTACCTCACCAAAATGTCTGCACCTTCCACCTATAGAATTGCTTCCAGACTCAAGGAGATGGAAGCGATATTCCCTTATGTGTTTCAATAATCAACCACCACTGAGCCAATGGATTGAACCGGAGTGAACCGGACTTCTCCTGCATTGCCCGATCACATAGTTTCATCGCGAAGCAGAGGTATCCAGCTAGTCTAGAATAAAGCTGTTGTAAGGGGCTGGAAATAATTCTAAAGGCCAAAACTATATGCTTGCTTTTTTGCTGTTGTGTGTTATTTCTGGAAGAAGTGGGGATGAATATTTGTGAGTCTATCTATGTGTGTATTTCTCTGTTTTCCTGCAAGTAACTGAAGTGTGTGGGGAAGAGAATGGCTAGTGCACACTGATGGAAATCAGTTAATTTTCTGAATGGGGTAACTTAATTGGGCAATTGATTGCATGTGTACACATAACAATCAATCAACTTAAAGTTTTTTAAAAATAAAATCACAACGATAAAACCACGGTGCAATCACAATTTTTAAAAACACTACAGTGAAAGATGTAATTAGTTGTGTAGAAAGTTAGCACCCACCCCTCCTAGAAGAATGAAATATTTTGAGAAATATTAAAAAGGCAGAATATTATATCTCCCTAAAGGAGAAACATGCTCTTGGAAAGCAGCCCCGTCTTTGTTAAAAGCTTCAGCAGGTGTCAGCTTCCATTGGGATTGGGACAGTCTATCCACAAGACAATTAGACCTTCAGCTTCAGGGTGATGGGATTAAGACATGACTCTCCAGGACATTATAGGATTATCTAGCAGCAGGGCTCACTGCATTGCAAAATCACCTGGGAATATTACATCAGCCCAAGGTTCAATCAAACTTAATTCAGACAACCTAAAAAGTTAGTTATGAGAAAGTCCCCTAGGAGTCTGACAACCAATAGAATACATTTCTTGCACAGGAACAGGAAGCTCAGGAGCAAGGCCTAAGAGAGGGTATAAAGACCTCTCTCTCTCAACTCCATGTGTTCAGCTGCCCAGGATCTCAAACCTATATGGTCCTGTCCATCAATAAACCATCTTTCCAATCAGCTTCCATGTTTCTAGTGTCTTTCTCCCCACTTGGAACTGAACCAGATGGATATTTCTTCCAACAGTTGATTATTACAGTTTTTTTCTAGTGGCTTCTGTTACATATAATAAATGCACAGATACACAGGCACATACTCCTATATAATGGCTACCATGTCAGGGTTCCAAATAGCATCCAAAATTAGATCAGAGTCCAAGGCAATGTATTGCTCAAAGTTCCAATTTATTAAGAATGCCATGTTGGCACATCTGGGAAAACCCGAATCTGAAAGCTTCCCAGTTTCCCCACCTAGCTGAAGGTTCAAGATCTTGCCCCCACGCCCACAAGTCCATCACATGGTCCAATCTCCCACTGCCATGCTGGCAGTTCCATCCATCCAGTCCCAGTCAGGTGCAAAGACAAAGGATGACCTTGGCTTTCTAGAAAGAATTTTGTTATGGCTACATCGTATCTCACTCCTTACAATCCCCTCTCCCATTTTCCCACAATAGAAAATGCATAGTAGAATAATAGAACCAATTTCGTTGTATTTAAGTACAATGACAATAAAGATTATAATAGACAGTATGGCAGGCCAAAGGTCCAAAAGAAAAGATGTCTGCAGGCCTGACAGGCTACCACAGATAAGAATTACTCTTGGCTTTTATTAGCTTTCTTCTTCTTCTACCTACTCTTTCTCTGAAGTGAGATCTTTGAAATACAGAATCATCTTTCTTCTGGGCATGCATGGTATTTAATGGATGACATATTTTCTTCATTGCTGACCTTTATTTGTACTGCAAATGCATGGTCCTGTTGCCTCATCTTAAATCCTGAGTGTAAGCAGATGGACGTGAGAAGATACATCAAGGTCAGGAAGGCGGTTTTTTCTTTTTCTTCCTTTGATGTTCCAATGTGGCCGCCATCTTTTGCTTCAGTCTCAACCAATGCCTTCTGAGAGGTCTAGAAAAAAGCGATGCCAGACTAAAAGCCCTATGGCTTCTTCTTAGCTGCATCCAGATGGATGGGAGAAAAATGCTGTTGTGTAAAAGCACCAGAGGGTTACAAATGGAAGATAATGAATTAAATGCCTCCTTTAATGGCCCTTATCTTTGGCTTCTCTGAATTGGGGGGGGGGGGAAATTGAGGCATAAATGAAACACATTTTGTCATTGGAAATGATTTCACTCACAAAATAAACTTTGCGTTTTCCGTGTGTCAGAATGTAAGGCTTCTTAAACATATTCTCTCTTCTCCCCCACCCTCTCTCTTTCTCTCTGTTTTGCTAAAAATGTGGATAAGGAATGAATCTCTCTGTAAAGTTCCAGCAGTTCCCCCGAGCCGCTGAAATGCCAAAGAGAGCGAGACTCGAGACGAGGCTTGCAAAAAAAAAATCAGCTTTTATTTATGGCCACACCGAAAGCTGGATGACAAAACTATATCCGAAACATACAAACAGATGCATGTAAGGAATAGCCACACCCTGCAAGAGTGGCTCAGAGTATTATATACATTTTAGGCAGATAGAAACAAAGTTTACCCAATCAAAGAGTCATTAAAAATTTTTGAGAAACCTTTAAAAAGGCAGGATAAACTATTTCCCCTAAAAGAGAAATAAAAATCCTAAGGGAGACAGAAACGCATGGCCCCAGCTCCTTGTCCCCAAGCAGATATTAAGCTGAGGCCAGCTTTTAGAAATGCAGATCTGGTAATTCATTACTCCCTGCAGCAAGATCTGAACAAAGGTAGGATCAGCCACAATACAAATTGCCCAACAAGCCCCTTCATTGCATCAACCAAACTTCAACCAAACTAGCTCAGACAACCTACAGACCCCTACAACAGCCAATAGAATGTATGTTCTTGCACAGGAACAGGAAGCTCAAGTGCAAAGCCCAAGAGAAGGTATAAACCCCCACCCATCCTCAACTCCATTTTGTCAGCTGCCCAGAATCACATGTGGTTCTGCTTCATCATTAAACCATCTTTCCAATCAGCCTCCATGTTTCCAGTGTCTTTCTCCCAGCTTGGAACTGAATCACAGTTAGATATTTCTTCCAACATTTGTAAACAGAGTAGATTCCAAGTTCTATTGACTCAGCTGGCTTTCCCGTTTAAATTCAACCAGAATACCTCTTTGCTCTGAGAGCACTTTTAAAACTGCTCCCTACTTCTCCTCATTTAGCCAAAGAAAGCATTTGCATTAAGTATTCTCACTGAAAAAGGGGCGGAGTGGCTCAGTGGCTAAGATGCTGAGCCTGTCGATCAGAAAGGTCGGCAGTTTGACAGTTCAAATCCCTAGCGCCACATAGCGGAGTGAGCTCCCATTACTTGTCCCAGCTTCTGCCAACCTAGTAGTTCGAAAGTATGTAAAAATGCAAGTAGAAAAAATAGGGACCACTTTGGTGTGAAGGTAACAGCGTTCCATGTGCCTTTGGCGTTTAGTCATACCGGCTATTTGACCACGGAGACATCTTCGGACAGCGCTGGCTCTTCAGCTTTGAAACGGAGATGAACATCGCCCCCTAGAGTCAGGAATAACTAGCACATACAGTATGTGCGAAGGGAACCTTTGCCTATTCTCATTGATGAGGGTCACTAAGAGATACTTTGATATATTTGTCTGTTTAGTTCTGGACAATAGACACAGCAAGCTTGCTGGTTCCTTTTTAAATCCAACTGCCTTCCTGGGAAGCAAAATGTTTGGTTATAACTCCCAAGAAATAACTTGAAAAGTGGAGGCAGACAAAACCTTGAGAATCTGAAGTTAAAAAGCTCCCACCCATAATAGAAATCCTCGTTTTTGTTGTTGTTGTTAAAATGAACTCCAGTGGATTTTATCTTTACAATGTATTTGTTGTGAGATTACTCACTTCTACCTTCTTTTAAATTCCCTGGAGTAGCTGTCTTCTCAGTAAAAATGGAGGTGTCTTGCCCTAGCCAACTCAGGATTCATTCTTTTGTTAATGCAGCTTAAAGATTCTTCATTCATCTTCTGCTTCTTTTGAAAACAACGGAATGGTGCCATTTGATCGTTCCCATTTCTATAAAGTTTTTTCATCCGTTCTTCAATGGTTTTTTAAATGGCTTACATATAACCAATTTAAAATCTTAGTCCCAGTTTCTAGATGTACTGTATAGTGTAAAGCTATTACACAGAAGGGTAAAGAAATTGAAGGGAAAATGAAAAGAAAAAAAAACCCTCACTGAGATCTTGATATTCTAGAATAGGTAAAGGTTTTCCTCGCACACATGTGCTTGTCGTTCCCGACTCTAGGGGGCAGTGCTCATCTCTGTTTTAAAGCTGAAGAGCCAGCACTATCTGAAGATGTCTCCATGGTCATGTGGCTGGCATGACTAAATGCTGAAGGCGCACAGAACCCTGTTACCTTCCTGTCAAAATGGTCCCTATTTTTCTACTTGCATTTTTACATGCTTTCAAACTGCTAAGTTGGCAGAAGCTGGGACAAGTAATAAGAGCTCACTCCGTTACGCGGCACTAGGGATTCAAACTGTTGAACTGCCGACCCTTCTGATCGACAAGCTTAGCATCTTAGCCACTGAGCCACCGCGTCCCTTTTCACTATTCCACTAGAATAGCCCTGTTATATCCAGCCAAGGGTCAATGTAATGCAATATTTTATTTTTCATAAAAAACCAATCGGATACCTATCAATGAATAAATGGAAACTCCCATCTGTCATATCTGCCATCATACTGCTTTGACTCTGCTTCAATGGCAGCCTGCTCTAAAATGTGGGGAAGGGGCGAAGGAGGATACAGGGAGGGGAGGGTGACAAGAACCAGAAGTGCCAGCCAGAGACAACAGTTGAACAATCCAAGGATACAGGCAGGGAATGGAAAGTGAATGCCCACCAAAGAGGCACCAAATTTAGAACTGTTACCAAAACAACAAATTTGAACTTTATTGGACACTAGCAAGATGACCAAGGGGGAGGGCCCTTGAGAAGGGAAAAATATCGGCTTAACACAAGAATCTTCAGATCTGTTTTTTCCTACGTTATAACCACTTGGCTTTAGTAAAAGTATACATTTAGCTACAAATGGAGTCAAGGGTCTTTCTTTCCTAAACGCCCAAGCTGGGACAGGTCTGACACCATCATTGTTTCCCTGCAATGGACATTTAGAGACATACTACCTCCACCCGAATATTCCTTTGAAGGCTAATTGTCCTGGCTGAATCTTCTCTCCATTATTGGCTTGTTAAGGCTATTCATGTTAATGACCATCACTACATCTTATGTAATGAATTCTACGGAATAATTAGATATTTGAATGAAGAAATACTTCTTAGTTTGTTCTAAATCTTCTTATGGTCATTTTCCTTGAGAGTCCTATGTCCTGGTGTTTTGAAATAGGCTCTCTCTGTCTATTTTCTTCCTAACATGCTTGATTTTTATAAACCTTAATCGTATTTACCTTCCTAATTATGGAGCTCCCAAACATTGTTGCATTTTTATAGGATAGGTGATCGTGATCATTTTGGTTGCCCTAATGATAGCCTTCTTCAAATATGACAATCAGAACGTTTCACAGAATTCCAGATATAGATGTACCACCCAATTCTCATCATTCCTCAGCTAGGACAGCACACGCAATAACCCTAAATTTCTCTCTTCCAAAAGTTACCTCAACCGCGCATCGAAATCAGCCACAATTTTCAATAATTAACACCATAATAATCTGAAAGTACATTATATCTTCAAACAAATCTGCTACATCAAAAATAGACAAATCATTCACAAGTTAAAAAAAAGCCAGGAAAAAGAAAAATAATTAATGTCTACAGAACATTACATTAATTTATCTGTGTAGGATCATCACATCTTCACACCCCACATTCTACAGGTCCCAGTATCTGAAATAACAATTTAAAAGGTGTGACCTGCCTTCTTACCCCAACACAAAAATATTGGCTGTCCTTGAGTTGGGAAAAACTACAGCTAGTCCTCGACTTACGACTTAAATTAAGCCCAACATTTTCATTGCTAAGTGAGAGAGTTGTTAGGTGAGTTTTGCCTCATTTTATGACCTCTCTTGCTACAAGTTAAGTAAATCACCACAGCTGTTAAGTTAGTAACATGGTTGTAAAGTGATTCTGGCTGCGCATTGGCTTTGTGTGTGAGAAGGTCACAAAAGGTGATTATATGACCTTAGCACACCACAGGTGTCAGATATGAGCCAGTTGCCAAGCATCCAAAGTTTGATCATGGGACCATGGGGAGGCAGCAATGGTTGTAAGTATAAAAAGATGGTCATAAGTCACTTTTTCCAGTATCACTGTAACTGTGAACAATTGCTAAACGAAGGTTGAAAATTGAGGATTATCTGTCCTCTCAATCGTTCTGCCTTCAGTACGCCTTAATATTATTTCTTGAAAATTGTGATCATTTGATCATCCTGATCAAATTGTGATCAGGAGCCGATGTGGCGCAGTGGTTAGAGTGCAGTACTGCAGGCTAATTCTGCTGACCGCCTGCAATTTGACAGTTCAATTCTCACCAGGCTCAAGGTTGACTCAGCCTTCCATCCTTCCAAGGTGGGTGAAATGAGGACCCAGATTGTTGGGGGCAATAGGCTGACTTTGCAAACTGCTTAGAGAGGGCTGTAAAGCACTATGAAGCAGTATATAAGTCTAAGTGCTATTGCTGTTCTGTTTGAATTGATGGCAAACTAGTGATCTGCATTATGATTTTACTTCAGTGATGAACGATGCAAAATCTGTTTGCCAACTTATTTATATCGTTTGTATTGGCATATTCTTCCTTTGAGAAATGACATCATTGAATGAAAGGCTCATTTTATGTAGTTTGCACTTTTTCAAAGAACAAAGAAAAGATTCTGTTATCTTTACGCTCCCCAGGTTCTTTAATGCCTCTACCAGTCTCTAGAGAGAATCTTGCTTTAAACAACCCATTCCTTTGTTTAGCTTTTCTTAAATCGTTCCTTGGTTATATTCTGATTGTAGTACAGGCAAATATAACTTCTTAAGGAAAACTTCTATAATTCTGGAGAAGATCCCTGCCAGAAAGGTTGCTCACCTTCTCTCAGGAGAGAAGCAACCTAAAACTAAGGAGAAATTGCTGGACAGTTAGAAAAATTAACCAGGTTTGCCTTGAGGGGTTATAGGTGCTCCATCTTTTAAGGCTTTTAAGAAGAGTTTGGATAGCCACTTGTCTGAAATGGTATAGTGCAGCGATGGTGAACCTTTTTTGGCTCACGTGCCACAAGTGGGGGAAGCACAGGGGGGTCGTGTGCAGGCGTTCCGCACCCATAATGCAATGCGCGACACCCCCCCAGTGCGCATGAGAGCACAACAGGCGCAACCCCCATTTTTACATGCTTTTTTCACCCTCCACAGGCTCCAGAGGCTTTATAGGAGCCTGGGGAGGGCGAAAAGAGCCTCACCTGCCTCCCCCCCCCCCCGAGGCCCTCCGGAGGCTTCAGGGACAGTCCGGAGGCTTCCCTGAAGCTTTCGGAACACTTAAAACAACCCTCCAAGCAAACCAGAAGTCATTTCCGGTTTGCTCAGAGAGTCGTTTTAAGCATTCCGAAGGCTTCAGGGAAGCCTCCGGACTGTCCCTGAAGCCTCCGGAGGGCCTCCAGGGGGGGCAGGTGAGGCTCTTTTCGCCCTCCCCAGGCTCCTATAAAGCCTCTGGAGCCTGGGGAGGGCAAAAAATGACTTTTAAAAATGGTGAACTCAGCTGGCCAGCGCCGCGTGTCACCTGTGGCACGCGTGCCATGGCACGCGTGCCATAGGTTCCCATCACTGGTATAGGGTCTCCTGCTTGAGCAGGGGGTTGGACTATATGACCTCCAAGGTGCCTTCCAATTCTATTATTCTGTATTTTTTACATATAATGCAACTCCACCTCTTCTTTTGTTAGGCCTGTTTCCTGTTAACAATTTACACTAGCAGTACATTCTAGTTATAGCAATAGCACGTAGACTTATATACCGCTTCATAGTGCTTTTACACCCCTCTCTAAGCAGTTTACAGAGTCAGCATATTGCCTCCAACAACCTGGGTCCTCATTTTACCCACCTTGAAAGGATGGAAGGCTGAGTCAACCTTGAGCCCGGTGAGATTTGAACTGCCGAACTGCAATTAGCAGTCAGCTGAAGTAGCCTGCAGTACTGCACTCTAACCACTGCGGCACCTTGGCTCTCTCTGTTATGCATTTCATCCAGCGGTGGGATTCACTTACTTTCCCTACCAGTTCGCAAAGGTGAGTGCATACACCATGTCTGAGCATGCACAGTGCTTGTGCATTACGTCAGGGTGGGTGAGCGGAGCTACTGCTACCGGTTCGCTGAACCTGAATACCACCTCTAGTTTCATCCCACCAAGTTTCAGTAATGGCAACAATATTGTACATGTCATCATGTTCTAAGACTTCACATTCTCCCTGTTTCTTCCTCATGCCTTGAACTTAGTCACACCTGAGTCTTTTATGACTGCCTCTGCATTTGCTTCCTACATTTCTTGATTTATATCTGAATTCTCCTTCCTTCTCATCGCTTCCCAATCTGTACAAAGTAATTAGGGTTTCCTGGTTATCTCTCAAACTACTTCCAATTAGTTCCAATCATGTTTAGCTTTCCAAGTCCAGCCAATAAAGGATGGTTTGATTCAAGTCTACCCAAGCCGCAGATAGCTTCACCATGGCTCTGCTCCCACAACAAACTGAATCGTATAATAATCATACATTTTAGCCTCGCACAATGTAAGAAACAGATGTGGTATTGAGCAGGTTCTGACCAGTTCTGGAGAACCAGTAGCAGAAATGTTGAGTAATTCAGAGAACCGGTAAATACCACCTCTGACTGGCCCCACCCACCCCATCTATTCTCTGCCTCCTGAGTCCCAGCTGATCAGGAGGAAATGGGGATTTTGCAGTAACCTTCCCCTGCCATGCCCACCAAGCCACATCACGCCCACCAAGCCACGCCCACAGAACCAGTAGTAAAAATGTTTGAATCCCACCATTAGTGAGAACCCATAATTGATTTTTCA
This sequence comes from Natrix helvetica, assembly GCF_964273705.1. Taxonomy (NCBI): domain Eukaryota; kingdom Metazoa; phylum Chordata; class Lepidosauria; order Squamata; family Natricidae; genus Natrix; species Natrix helvetica. The sequence goes on from NC_138553.1 coordinate 72,966,149, forward strand.
GGGCACTGGGTGAATCCAGAGATATTGGCTGAAGTATTTCAGCAAACATCCAATACATCGTAGCACTAGTAATTAAATCTGAGGAACTCGGTGAATTCTTCCCTACTCCTCGTCGCCAATATTAAATACTCTGTGGAGGCGAGTAACGGCTGAGGCGAATCTGCATTCAACAGTGTTTAATCAGTCAGAACATTAACGCATTAGCTGTCAAACTGTCAACCAATTAGAACCTTGCCATTCTCCCGCCGGAACGCTTGCGCGCCTGAACCAATGGTAACGATCTCCCGGTTTGATTGACACCAGGCAGTCGTAACTCGAGTACACAACATCTTGTACCAAACAGCCACATGGCTCCCCCTCCCCCAAATGGCATTGGCTCTGCAGATAGGATGAGCATTCATTGTCGCACCTCTGGTGAAATGTTACAAGGAAAAGAGTTGCTTCAAATATTAGATATTAGTCATAGGAAGCAAGATCAGGCATTAACGTCTATGGAGATTCTATAGATCAGACTTAATGAGCTGCTGGATTACACTGTAACTTTTTAATTATCTTCTAACCATCCCTAAATTAAATTATAGAAATGCAGGTCTATAACTTTTTCTTAAATGATCTTAATGCTTCCATATTTAATTGCTATATCATAAGAAAGTCTGAATGCAATGCTGTGAACCATTTCCTGCAAAATCTGAGAGCAAACCGAACGATCTATTCCACTATCTTGAACAGGAATCTTCATTGTGGGAAACAATCAAAACAAGCTGCAAGGATTTGAAAGCCACTTCTTTGCACGTGCAATTACTTCATTTTCTGTTTCATAAGAGTCAGGACAACCATTTCTTAATTCAACAACAAAGCAATGCAGTGTCAGCAGTGAGACGTAGTTGAGCAGGAACAGTGAGAAATTACCAGGAATACATTCCAAGTTTTATTATTGTAAATACCAGGCATGTTTGCTTTTGCTTCTGTTTTCATATTTCTGCCATACATGTGAGTGAATCCATGATGATATTTATAAATATAATAACTGATAACCCAGTATTGTCAGAGTATTTATTTACAGGGGGGAAATGTCCAGACCAAACATAATTTCTAATGTTGGATTTTCCCCTTTATTGCCAGAGGGAGCCCCCTTGTGGAGTACTGTGAAGCCATTACCATGGCAACACCACTGTGCTGTACAGTAGAAGCCATTGTATGGCAGCACAGTAGAAGCCATTTGAAGGCACAACAGGGTGTATCTTAACAGAACTCTCACCCCAAGGGGTTTTAGGGATGTCTTACCCCCACAGTATTTGTTTCCAGAGAGTAAGTCATCTGTGTACCAAGTTTGGTTAAAATTGCTCCAGGCGCTCCAGAGTTATGCTGGAACACACACACGGATGGACGGACAGACGGAGAGAGAGAGAGAGAGAGAGAGAGAGAGAGAGAGAGAGAGAGAGAGAGAGAGAGAGAGAGAGAGAGAGAGAGAGAGAGAGAGAGAGAGAGAGAGAGAGAATAATACATATTGTCAGAAGAATAATTTGGGGTTGAAACTCGAGCTGAGGTTCTGCAAGAATAAACAAAAATGCAATCCAGATAGATGTGAGGAAAGAAGAAATATTTATTCCTAAAAGCAAACAGTTTGCGTTTAGAGGCAGCTGCAGAGAAATGGGGTACAGACATAGTTGAGCAGGAACTATACTTTTATATGGGAGCTTGTCCTGGTGTGGAAGTGTCCACATGCTGATTCTAGGGTAAGACCCGTGGGCTGTGCGTGTGTGTGTGTGTGTGTGTGTGTGTGTGTAGGTATATTTATTCCTGTGAACATGCAGTTCTGCTGGGAGGCCTAATTTAATTAACTCTATTTGTGTTTGCAGACTTCATCCTTTGATATGTGGATTAGGTCTGGGTAACGTATTTGGGGTTTTGAGGAAATAAAAGATTTTTCCCCAGTTTGCTGTTTTTAATTGATTAAATAAATTAGTTTCAGCTTGACTGTCAATTGTTTAGTGGAGATACTGATTATCAGTCCATTGTGAATTCTGTTAAAGTTTTAAGGTAAGATGGAAATAGTATGAAGAATTAAATCACTGGGTTTTTTTTTCCTCAGGTCTTACTTGGAGGCTGGTAAACACAGGTAAAGTGAATATATTGCTTTCTATGGTTATTTTCAGAATCATCAAAACAGCATACTGTTTGAAGGGAAGGTGAAAACAGCATAAAGAATAAAATATATCTTGATATAAAACGTCTCACAGTATGTTCATTTCAAAGGATTGATAGAGACTAATACTACAGACCCCATTCTAAATTAAATCAGTGAAGTTTTCACCCCAATGCCATGTGGAATGTTTAGAATTAGTAAGTGCAGCATACATGCTAAGCACATGATAAAAGGTAAAGGTTCCCCTCGCACATATGTGCTAATCATTCCCGACTCTAGGCTTTTCAAAGCCGAAGAGCCAGCACTGTCCGAAGACGTCTCCGTGGTCATGTGGCCGGCATGACTAAACACCAGAGGTGCACAGAACACTGTTACCTCCCCACCAAAGGTGGTTCCTATTTTTTCTACATGCATTTTTACATGCTTTCAAACTGCTAGGTTGGCAGAAGCTGGGACAAGTAATGGGAGCTCACTCCATTACATGGTGCTAGGGATTCGAACCGCCGAACTGCTGACCTTGCTGTTCAACAAGCTCAGTGTCTTAGCCACTGAGCCACCTAAGCACATGATAAGCAATAGCATTCAGACTTATATACCGCTTCATAGGACTTTACCACCCTCTCTAAGCAGTTTACAGAGTCAGCAAATTGTCCCCAACAATCTGGGTGCTCAGAAGGATGGAAGTCAACACTCAGCTGTTCAGGCTTGAACTGCTGGAGTGAGCAGTCAGTTAGGCTGCAATATTGCATTCTAACCACTGCACCACCACAACTCTTAACAAGGAAGCCTTCAAAAAAAAATTATCCCATGATGGTGCAATATCCTGACAAGTATTTGAAATTTACTGGAAGTATATATTCTCTAGTTCTTGGGTAACACCAAATCCTGAACTAGACAGAATTAGATCATCACTTAGCTCTTCAATTCAAGGCTGGACAAGAAATTTGATTCTCCAAAGCATCAGAGTTCAGGACAAGAAACAATGGAGGGAAACTTGAGAAGCAACGTGGAATGAAGGAGAAACTTCCTAACAGTGAAAACAATTAACCATGGAACAGAAGTTGCCTTCAGAAGTTGTGGGTGCTTCATCACTGGAGGTTTTTAAGAAGAGACTGGACAGTCACTTGTCTGAAATGGTATAGGTCTGTGATGGTGGACCTATGGCAGGCGTGCTCAAAGTGGCGCATGAAGCCATGTCACCGGGCACATGCGGCATCGCCAATTCCGCTTCCGGGTTTCTGGCTGGCATGTGCACATGACGATCAGCTGGCCTTTGTGCATGTGGCAGTACTGTAAACCAGAAGAGCTGGTCTTCTGTTTTCTGGCGTGAGCATGTGTGCTGTCCAGCTGATCAATGCATGCGCATGCGTGCTGGAAACCGTAAATTCATTTTCCGGCGCCCGCATGACCCCCAGGCAGCTCCTCTTCCTGGTTGCGGCCCAGACAAGTGCATGCGAAGTGCTCCATCACCACCACTGGTATAGTTCTCCTGCTTGAGCAGGGGACTGGACTAGAAGACTTCCAAAGGTCCCTTCCAGCTCTATTCTGATTGAAATCGAAATTAAATGCTGATGAGTTGAATTAGGTGTTGATGATGGTTGTATCCTATCCTATCCTATCCTATTCTTTGGTATTCTATTCCATTCCATTCCATTTGCAAAACCATAGTGTCCCCCTCTCTGGTAGTACAACGCAGCTTTAGGGGACTATTTAGACGTTAACTGTGTCTAGCTGGAATAGGGATTGCAGTACATTTTTTAGCTAACACGATGACTGTTAGAGTGGAAGGCCAATTGTTTTTGTTCTGCATGAACAGCCATTCTTCACAGGAAGCATATCAAGTGCTCAGCTTAAGAATATTCAAAGAGCTGCCCAGCTATTTCTACTAATGGTCAATCATTTGATATTATTATAATAGCCTCGGCTGTGTGTTTTGCTCTCTCCCTTGGCCAAAAGGAAGAGATGCTTAAGGAGCAGTTGACGCTTAAGAAGTCTGGGGAAGTTCCATAAAACTATTTTCCTTTTTGGATTACAGCCTAGTATTTCATTGTCAAAATACAAAAATGGTCTCAAACACTTCTTGGCAACGATGATTGCTAAAAACTCCAGGATTTGCTAGAAGGCTAGGTGAATTTTTGGACTGCTGACAAGACCTAAAGGGCTTCTGGATTACTGGAAGCAGATTTTAACTCTGAGTTCCTAAGTTCTTTCCTACTGGGAGAATCTTGCTCCACACCCAAACACATATGCCTGCACTCAAGGAGATACATGTTTCTCTCAAATAATTGCTGGTGTCGTTTTCTCTTCCAAAACTAGCAAGGTATTTGCTTGTTAAAATCAATAAAGCATGCAATATTTAGATCCACTAGCAAATCTGGCATTTTGAGCATCTTCCTTTTTCTACTTCTACGGTTCATGATTCAGAAACACACTCAGGACAACTTGTTAGGACGGGGAATCAATAAGACTTAAAAGCATTTAGCTTTTTCTATGTTGCTTCCGCTTAAAAGGCAGAAGACACAGGGGTTCTCTTCAAAAGGGATCCCAAGGAGTTGTGACCTGGGAGCTGGGCTAGAAAACCAGACCTGAAGAATCTAGCAAGGAAACAGAATTGAGGAAGCGGGGGAGGGGGGCACACCCACAATATTTCACTCTAAATTGCAGTTCACAGAAGGAAGTGTTCCCTGTCCAAGCACAGCAATGTTATTAGCTGCAGTCTTTTGCTTATTTATTTTGTCTTCTTTAGCTAGCCCTCTCCCAATTCTGGGCAGCAAACAAGGTTTAAAAATAAAACAATATCAATAACTTAAGCCCATAACATACAAAAGAAAAGAAAAATAACCTAGCAACAGAAAATAAAATAATAATGCCACCCACCCACACATCCCAGACTCCACAAAGTTCCTGACCATCATCCTTTGGTAAACAAACATATTTTCAATGCTTGGTGGAGAACATTCTAATTGTGTTTGGTTCTGTCTAGGGTGGTGATCTAGAACATCACCAGATTTGGGGGGGCACTAAAACCCAAAGTCAATGTTGTTTAGCAGGTTCAATAACCAGCTTAAATGGGTGATGCCCCGTGGTGGGATTCAATTTTTTTTACTACCGGTTCCGTGGGCATGACTTGGTGGGCGTGGCATGGCTTGGTGAGCGTGGCAGGGGAAGGATACTGCAAAATCCCCATTCCCTCCCAACTCCAGGAGAAGGTTACTGCAAAATCCCCATTCCCTCGCGATCAGCTGGGATTCGGGAGGAAGATAATAGATGGGGGCGGGGCCAGTCGGAGATGGTATTTACCGGTTCTCCGAACTACTCAAAATTTCCGCTACCGGTTCTCCAGAACTGGTCAGAACCTGCTGAATACTAGCTTTAGTGATGCCCAGTGCAGGTGCTACCTTTTGGAAATTACACCTTTTGTAACTTATCTTGTGGGTCGTCTGATATGACAAGACTAGAAGTTAGTGGTACCCATTCAAAGAACAAAGAGAAGACTTTGAGGCTATTGTAAATCCTTAAAGGTGTACGACCTAATTATCTGAGGAGCTGTTTATCTGGGTCTGAATCTGTTCAGATATTATGTTTAGCACAAGCTCTTAAAGGTGTTTTAAGAAATACCTCTTAAAGGTATTTTTCAAGAACGTCGAATGTTCTATACATTTAGACAGCATCAGATTAACAAACGTTGGCTTTCCTATAGCTAGAAATGTTTTCTAAATTAGGCAAAAACAAAAGAACCATCATAGCTGTTAAACTGAGAAAGTTTAACAAAAAGTAGTAGCATACTTTTTAAAAAATACATTATTTCAACAATGAAAAAGCATGGCAAGACTACCAGCAAGGCAGGGTTTCTCAAACTTTTCAAATAGATTGATTTTTCTCATCACTGTGATATAACAAATTCAGGATTCTACTCTAAAATATATATAAATGTATCCCTCGAGAAATGCAGTTTGGAAATTAAGACTGACAGAAAATGTATTTCATGTAAGAATTCCCTTTGTGATGGATGGCATTTCTCAATAATATGTTAACAAAAATCGGTCCTGGTTATTTTACTCACAGAAATGAGTACATAAGGAGAAATAGCTGAATATCCTTTTTGAACGACAGAAAAAAAATATACATGAGGTTTTGGCTGAGTTGTTGTACGTTCAGCAGGTTCTTACAAATCACAGCAAACTGATTAAATTTAGCATCCCTGGAAAAAGAATCCACTGAATTAGACAAGCATATGTACATGCAAAATTTAGAGAGAAATGTTAAGCTGTGGCTAAGCATATACTGTATTTTTCGGAGTATAAGGTGCACTTTTTTCCCTCAAAAAAGAAGGTGATAATCTGCTTCTTATACACTGAATACAACATTTTTGACTTCAAGAAACCCTACCCCCTTTGCAAAAATGGCCATGCATAGCCTTTAGGAGGCTTCCAGAGTGCTCCTAGGGGTAGGGATGGTAAAAATGAGCGGAAAATGGGCTGGGTTTTGCTCATTTTTGCCCTCCCCAGCCCTCAGGAGCACTTTGCAAGCCTCCCAAACCCTCTGCGCATCCATTTTTGCAAAGGGGGTGGGGTTTCGGTAGGCCAAAAATGCTGTATTCAGTGTATAAGAAGCACCCAGATTTTCACCCTCTTTTTTGGGGGAAAAAGGTGCGATTTATACTCCAAAAAATACGGTATATGACTCTCGGCAGTTCACAACCACGAAAAACATAACAGTAAAAATACACCTAAAAACAATAAACATAAAGATTACCCTTAAACCCCCAGGGGCAATCTATATGCCTCCTAAAGGCTATGCATGCCCTTTTTTTGGACAAAAAATCCGGGCCGTTTTCGCGAAAAACAGGCCATTTTTTGCTCGTGTTTGCCCCCTCCCCCAGCCACCAGGAGCACTCTCCAAGTCTCCTAAACGCTATGCATGCCCTTTTTAATGACAAAAAATGGGCCCATTTTCGCAAAAAACGGGCCATTTTTGGGAGGTCTGCAGAGTGCAAAAACCTTTTTTTTAATTTGCCTCTTCAAAATCTTGGTGCGTCTTATACTCCAGTGCGTCTTATTCTCCGAAAAATACAATAAATTTAATTTGAAAGAAATCAATATAAGTTAAGTTCTTCCTTAGGAGTTTCAGGCTCATTATTTTCAATATAATTAGAGTCTTTTTCCTCTTCCTCTTCCTTTCTCTTATTCCTTTTCCTTTTTCCCCTCCCTTCAAGTGGGTATTGGCTTCTGGCAAGTTCCTGCAGTTTTCCTGGCAAGATTTTGGAAATGGTCTGCCCTTGCTTTCTTCCTAGGGCTGAAAGAGTGACTGGCTCAAGGCCACTCAGTTGGCTTTATGCAGGGGTGGGTTCCTGCTGCCATTACTACCAGTTCGGTGCCCAGAAAAATTTGCATTCTCTGCACTCATGCACATTGCACTAAAAATGTGTTCTGCGCATGCACACAACATTAAAAAGGGGGGAAATAACATTTTTTTCAATGAAGATTGTTCTGGGCATGTGCAGAACAGAAAATCAAGATGGTACCACCAAGGATAGAACTGGTACAGTGACGTGTCCGCTGGAGTTGCTACCTAGTTGGCCGAACCATACCGTACCAGTAGGAGCCCACCTCTGGCTTTGTGCCTAAGGCAGGACTAGAACTGATGACCTCTTGATTTCTAGCCTTATGCCTTAATTACTACACCAAAATGGCTCTCTAGAACTAAAATATAAACTTACTTTTCCCTTACTCTGCCTGGACAAACTGGCTATGCTGACTTGTGTAAAGACTGGAGCAGGATCTTTTTAAGTTCTGGCTTTGCCTGCGGGTGCAAAGCTCTATCCCTGTCACTAGTCCTGGAAGCATCGTTCTTTCTACATCCTACTTTTGTTCACATTAATGCTCTGTTGGAAGAAAATATCCATCCGGTTCAGTTCCAAGCTGAGAGAAAGACACTGGAAACATGGAGGCTGATTGGAAAGCAGAACCACATGTGAGCAGCTGACCATAAGGAGTTGAGAGTGAGGGGGTTTGTATTTGAGCTTCCTGTTCCTGTGCAAGGGCATGTATTCTATTGGCTGTTGTCAGATTCCTATGGGGTCATAGGTGGCTCTATAGGCAAAAGAGGAAATGCAAATCCTAGGTGCTTGTCTGAGCTAATTTGATTTACCTCTGACGTATTGTTTATCTGAGCTCCCAGGTGAAGGTTGGACTGCTCTGGGGAGGTCGAGCAATGTCTGAAATGTCCCTAGGAAATTGTGCAATGCAGTGAGCCCCGTGTCTTCCGATAAATGGTAGTGGGTTTGGGTTAATCCTATTATGAGTTGAAGGATTATGTCCTGTTCTTAATCCCATCACCCTGAAGCTGAAGGTCTTTTGTTTTGTAGATAGGCTGGCCCAATCTTTCTTAATGGGCACAAAATATCTCCGGGGGGGGGGGGGTAGACTAAGTCTGCTTTCTGTCTTTAAAAAAACATGGTTCTCCATTTCTCATTTAAGGAAATATAATATTCTGCCTTTCTTAATATTTCCCAAAATATTTCATTCTTCTAGGAGGGGGGGGAGGGGCTTCCAGCAACTCTGAATTTTAAAATTAATGTTGATCAGTTGTAATGTCCATTCTGATTCTTCAGACTAATACCTTTTAATAGTATTTTGAAGACAGGAATGTAAGCCAGGCATATGTCAGGGTTCCAAATAGCATCCAAAAGTCCAAAGCAATGGATTGCTCAAATAAATGGAACAATTTATTAAGAGAGCCATGTTGGCACATCTGGAAAACCCAAATCTGAAAGCTTCCAGGTTTTCCCCACCTAGTTGAAGTTCAGGATCTTGCCCCCACGCCCACCATTCCATCACATGGTCCAATCTCCCATCGCCACGCTGGCAGTTCCACCCATCCAGTTCTGGTCAGGAGTACAGAGACAAAGGATGACCTTGGCTTCCTAGAAAGAATTTTGTTTAGGCTATACAATAAATAACTCCGTACAATCCCCCCTCCCATCTTTCCCACAATAGAAAAAGGCATAGTAGAATAATAGAAAGTTTGTCAGGCCAAAAGTCCAAAAGAAAACCTGACAGCAAAATTAGCTACTGATGTTGAAGGGGACTGAACTTCATTTTCCATGTTCAAGGTTTTTTTTTTTTTTACCTATGTCTAGTCAAAAATTACATTAAAATATGTGAAACCCTTTCTATGCCACGTTCCAAAATATTTTATGTGTTATAATATGTATGTCTAAGTTTAAAAGTTTATTATTCTGTGGTGTCTCATTTTGTTTCCTTAGCATGGTTGCACCTGGTGTATGGGATAGAATATAAATTGAATTATGAGTCTCTTTTGTCGGTATTATGTTATCACCATGTGTTGATTGATGCTTCTGACTGGCTGAAATGAGATACTGTCAAGATAATGCCAACATTACCATCAGATGACAAGATTATCAGGAACTCTGGAATAACTATTGTTGCTGCCTTCGTTTCTGGTATTATTCCTATGCGTTTGTTATTATTGCTGTATAAAAACAGAGATGAAACCTCTGCAGTCATTAACCAGCACAGTGGAAAAATATAGAATATCATCAAAATGTAAACTTCGGGTTAACTGATCTGTAGAAACTTTCATCTGTTCTTTAGATTGCTCGATAGGAATTTGCTTTCCCAACAATTGAAGCCTTCCATTTGAATTTTTCACACAGATTCACTATTTTTTTCAAGTTCATAGGGCCTGTAAACAAAACACCCTGCCAACAAAAGTGCGTATAGTCAAGGCTATGGTTTTCCTGGTTGCAATGTATGGCTGTGAAGGTTGGACCATAAGAAAGGCCACGCACCAAAGAACTGAGGCCTTTGAACTATGGTGCTGGAGAAGACTCCTGCAAGTCCCTTGGACTGCAAGGCGATCAAACCAGTCAGTCCTAGAGGAGATCAACCCTGACTGCTCTTTAGAAGGAACTCAGATCCTGAAGATGAAACTCCAATACTTTTGCCACCTAATGAGAAGGAAGGACTCACTGGAGAAGAGCCTAATGCTGCGAAAGATTGAAGGCAAAAGAAGAAGGGGACGGCAGAGAATGAGGTGGCTGGATGGAGTCACCGAAGCAGTCAGCGTGAGCTTAATTCTGGTGTGACTCCAGAGGATCGTAGAGGACAGGAAGGCCTGGAGGAACATTGTCCGTGGGGTCACGATGATTTGGACACGACTTTGCAACTAACAACAACATTGTCTGTTACATTGTCTGTTTCACTGAAGCCATACTGCTCATAACTCCTACGTTCAAAGGGGTTTTCCTTGAATTTTAAACATGTCACCTTCATTGGTTGTTCAATTTATTATTTTTGGTTTGGCTCTATTTTGTTTTTATCTTTAAGCACATTTTATTTTATGCTCATGTTCAATGTTATGTAAACCTGATCGATGACCAGAGTAATATTTTTTACCTCACCTTATCTAGTCAGGATTTTAATGCATTGCTTTGCTCCGTTGGGTCCTTGTGTTTAGCCCTCTTGATCAACAGCTGTTCTTGCCATATGGGACGTCACTTTTGAATTTTACTTGTCTTTCAAAAGTAGATTGTGAAGTGACAAGCAGAAATCACACTGGGCATGAATAAAACAGTTTTCCAAATCATAGCTAGAAAAAGAAAGCTCCGTCCAATCTAAACTTGCTACCACCTTTCTTTTTAACATATAGGTCAGTGATGGTGAACCTATGGCATGTGTGCCAGAAGTGGCATGCAGTGCCATCTCTCTGGGCATGTGGAGCTGTCACCCCTTGGTCTTCTGGCCCACCGGCCAGCTTGTTTCCACGTGCATGGGCAGGCCTGAAATTGAAAGAGCTGCCGCCTGTCACGCATGCGCGCACCAGGTAAATGATCTTGCTGTTTCCAGCATGCACATGCGCATCAGCCACTTTGCATGTGCAAAGACCAGCAATGGCAAGAGCAACGGGCGCATGTGCCAAAAGACACAGAGAGGGGATCCCGGCAGTTGCTTCCTAGGCGAGCAGAGCTGTCGGCCAGTCCTTCCTTCTCATTAGGTGGTCCTTTCTTCTTTTGCCTTCAGTCTTTCCCAGCATGAGGCTCTTCTCCAATGAGTCCTTCTTTCTCATAAGTGGCCAAAGTATTGGAGTCTCATCTTCAGGATCTGGCTTTCTAAAGAGCAGTCAGGATTGATCTCCTCTAGGATTGACAGGTTTGATTGCCTTGCAGTCCAAGGGACTCGCAGGAGTTTTCTCCAGCACCATAGTTCAAAGGCCTCCATTCTTTGCCTTCCTTATGGTCCAACTTTCGTAACAGGCAATAGAATCAGATAAACAGAAAAGTTAACCATTTTAGTTATCATTAAATTTTGAGGAAGTTTAATCAAATCAGTCTGTTCCTAGTGAGGTCATGCTGCATCTTGCTGGCTGTTAAGCAGTAGTTGGCAACAGAGGAAAATGAATCACTCTGATTAGCTAAGAGATAATTGAGATTTTAAAAAAGCCAATAAGGCCTGGCATAATTAAGTTAATAAAGGGTGTAATAAATATACAGTATCTCAGAGATTTTCATGGAACTAACAGTGAAGAAGCAAGTAGGTTGTTACTATCAAAACAGTTACATGATAACAATATTTCAGCATTTGAGATGCTGCCACAAAGAATAAGGGGTCAACTCATTTTCCAAAGCACCAGATGGAAAGACAAGAAACAATGGAGAGAAACTAATGAAGGAGAGAAGCAACCTAGAAGTAACGAGAAACTTCCTAACAGTGAGAACAATTAACCAGTGGAAAAGCTTGCCTTCAGAAGTGCTCCACCACTGGAGGTTTTTAAGAAGAGACTGGGCAGCCACTTGTCTGAAATGGTACAGGTCACCTGTTTGAGCAGGGGGTTGGATGAAAAGACCTCCAAGGTCCCTTCCAGCTTTATTTTGATTGATTGATTGATTGATTGATTGATTGATTGATAGTGCCTGGTGTTAGGGATGTAACCCTAGGCTTGGCTTGGCAATGTATATAAGCTATGATTACTTTACTGTTACATTAAATGCTTAAGAGATGTAATTGGTTTGTTACCTCAAGCAGCCATAAGAGGGAGCCAGAATGGCTGTTAGCTCTCTGTTTTGTTAGAAGCTGATCGGTGTATTTTGAGGTATTATAGTTTGCTACTGTTTAGCTATACTTTGTGTGTTAGACTGGCTATTTTGATAACTGAATTACTGAACCATGTATGACTTGGACTGTTAACCAGACTCTGAATATCTCTATATTTCTACTTAGTAAATTACTATATTTTTATACTATTCAGTGTCTCTGTATGCTGGTTTGTGCGTGTTATTCCATATCACTCCCATTACGCTTCTCTGCATACTCGCTCTTCTAACGGGGAGCTTAATTACTTAACACCTGGAATAAAATAACAAAGGCATTTATTTATTGTATGGGATATTCTGAAATCTCCTTTCCTAAATCAAAATTTGCAAGACATTACACCATGAAAGCTTTCTAGTTTTTTTCAGATTTTGCTATGGTGGTAAAATAACTAGCTTAACTTAAGAAGATACTACAAGGAATTAGGCTGCATATCAAATATGTTTCATCTATGCTTCTTCTTGGGCAACTAACAACCTGCTGATATTAGGGTGTGAGGAGGAAAGCCATTATAATGCTTTCTTCCCATTCACTTTTTTTCCTCCATTTGAAGACAAATGGGTTGTCTTACAAATTTAAACCTCCAGGAAAAGTGAAGAGCTTTAGCCAAGATTTAAGCATGTTAATCTATGCACTGATTGTTCCTGTCTATACATTTTCACAGACAGACTGATATACAGCTGTGATTTTGTATGCTCATGTTTCTATATGTTGATATTTGGATTTTCATGGATGGGAAAGATAACTTGAACTTCAGATCCATCAATCCACATCTTGGCCATGTTCACCGGGGGAGCTGATTGCTAAAGATGAGTGAATCTATCCATTTTAGCTTCTGTACCTTTTTATTTTTATTTTTGCAAATGTCCGTTTTGATTTTAATCCATTTCTCACGTTGTCCTTCTCAAATTTACTTCTTCCCATTCGGATACAGGTTTGTACTAAAATGGGTAGGGGTCTTGCACACATTTCGCAGAATGGGGTATTTTGTTTATGATTTTGCCTATGTGGACCTCCCACCACCACCACCCCAAAGTTACTGCCCAACACAAAACTTTTTTGAAGATTATTTTCACATGTTTCGTGTAGCATTTCCTCTAATATAGTTCCTGGTTTATCATCAGACTGCTATGCAATTTACAGAGATGTGCAAGTGATGGAAGAAATAAAAAAACATTTTTGTCATATTTTCATCAAAATGCAGCAGAGCTCTTAGGAGAGAGGAAAAAGTATAAATCAGTATTCCCATGCAGTAATTACAACCCCCTAGGCCTTTTGGTCTGTGAGATACATTAAGAATTCTTCATGGGGCTTCTTAAATTTTAATATCTGCGGGGGCAGATATTTTAATATCTGCGGGGGCAGATATTTTAATATCTGCGGGGGCAGATATTTTAATATCTGCGGGGGCAGATATTAAAATAAGGAGCTCTACATTTTGATGGGACTGGGCATTCTTTATTAGAATTCTTACAATCTTACAATCTAAGATTGTAGTGATCTCTTATGTATTTCGACTGTCCATGTTTACTATTGGTACTCTAGTTTATTGCTGTAGAGCAGAGGTGTCAAACTGGATTTCTTTTCTTTTTTTAAAATATATTTTTATTATTTTTACATTTAAAACAATGCAATACCGCGGAGTCGGAGTGACCATACATTCACATTATATATAGCTAGTTTCAACTATTGACAATTAAACTACTTAATACATTGTCTATCCTTCTGTCCAATCACAATATATACATTTGTTCCAGTCTTGTCATCTTGTCTTATACCAATCATAAAATCTGTTCCATACTTCAAAATATTCTGATTCCCCTTTATTTTTAAGTTCAAGAGTGAGCCTATCTGCTTCTGCACAGGCCAACACTTTTCTGATTATATCAAGCTCTGATGGTTTGTTTTCTTTTTTCCAATACTGTGCATAGGTTATGCGCGCTGCAGTTAGTATATGTATAATTAGATAAAGTGTACCTTTCTTAAACCCCTCCGGTATTATGCCTAGGAGAAAAGTTTCTGGTTTAAACATAATTTGTTCTCCCACCATTTGTTCTAGCCATGATTGAATCATTTTCCAATATTTTTTTGCCTCATTGCACGTCCACCACATATGATAGAAAGTGCCTGGTGTTTTTTTACACTTCCAACAGTTTGGGGCCAGATTTTTGAACATTTTGGAAAGCCGTGCTGGGGGGAGATGCCATCTGTAGAACATCTTATAAAGATTTTCTTTATACGCCGTAGCCAATGTTAGTTTCTGATTTAGTATCCAAAGTTTTTCCCACTTAGCCAATTCCACATTGTAACCGAAATTTTTCGCCCAGGTGACCATAGTTTCTTTGACATGTTCCTCCTCTAGCTTATATTCCAACAAGAATCTATACAGTACTTTGATCAGTCTGTTTTCTGTCTGTATCAGAAGTTTATCTAATATTATGTAGTCTTTGGCAATACCTTCGTTCTTCCTATCCTGTGCAAACTGGATTTCTTCAAGGGCTGGATCAGCATTGTAGTTGGGCGGGCCAGACAGGGGGCAGACGGGATGGATGCCGCAGATGGGCAGAATGCCTCCTGAAGCATCCTGCTGGGCAAAACGGGGCACAGGTGTGCCCCCCCCCATGCCCGATTTTGGCTGGCAGATTGGCATGATTGGCTGAGGAATTCTGGGAGTTGAAGTCCACAAGTCATAAATTGGCCAAGGTTGGAGACCCCTGCTATAGAGGATGGACACTGAAAGCATGGTGTCCCTTTTGTTTTATCCACAGGAAGACTTCTACTAATAAAAGAAAAGAATGTGAAAAACATTTGCTTCAGTTCCACTGTCCCTAGAAAATCACATGATAAAACAATAATGTAAGCAATCAATCAGTTTAGCAATGTTATAGCACTTTGTTACCAGAATAAACATAGTAGAATCCATTTCCAGTGCTAGAAAGAACTTTGTTAGATCTACCTTTCTTTATCATAAGTGAAGTCCATTTATGGCCCATGTAATATGAATATCTATATAGTGGACAATTTTGTTAACAGAAGTACATAGTAGATTTATTTATTTTCTTTGTTGAACAGTACAGGTAGTCCTTGACTTACAATCACAATTGAGCCCAAAATTTCTGTTGCTAAATGAGAGTCATGAAAAAAGAGAACACCTTTGTTATGTGCAAGGGGTGTGTCCTGTTGGCATTCCTGCCTGGGGAGGACTCAAATTACATCTGTAACAAGTGTAAACTGATTAGGCCATTTGAAGAAAACATTAAAAGTCTAGAAACATGACAAGTCATTATGAGACCAGACAGTCCGACACTAGATACTTTTTGATGCACTGGCGAACATGATGAACCTGCTAGAAGTTCTGTTTATATAAAGCATCACACAAAGCAAACAAAGAGTACAGTCACCATGTGCTTTACTGCTCAACTATATTTCTATAACAGGAAACAGGAAAGTCTACTTAGAACAAAAGAGAGTAGCTTATATAACATAAATTCAAACTTGTAAACACTGCCATCTACTGGCTAAGTACTACTGTAGTTGTTGTATAAGAATACATTCCAAGAATGAATTCCAACAGAACCTGATGAAGTCCTACTAAAATCAGAAATCCCTCTCCAAACAGAACACAACAAGGGAGACACGGAGGAAAGGCAAGGGCAATGGCAGCATGTCAAGTAAAGAACAACAACAGAGAAGGAGGCAGCCCCTGCTGCTGGAACTGAACAGTTGATTTCATATCCTACCCATGAAGGAAACATGCAGACATTTGAAGAAAAGATTTCATCAAGTGTTCTGGTATTAGGAATCAAAGTAGTTTCATCGTAATGCAAACATAGGTGACACAACAAGGTCAGACTAGCATATTAGACTTTAAGCAAGCTCATTTCAAGAAACAAAGAGAGAAATTAAGAAATATTCCATGGATGAAAATCCTAGAGAGAAAAAAAGTCCAAGACATTTGGGAAACTCTGAAAAATGACATAATAAAGGCCCAAACAAAAACAATACCACAGAAAAAGAAAAGATTCCAGGCAAAAACAGCATGGTTGCACAAAGAAGTCTCTGACACATTGAGGGACAAAAAGGACAAGAGTAAAAAATGGAAAAAGGGGCATATAACTAAAACCAGCAAATAGCCCGAATCTGCAAAGAAAGAATCAAGTTGCTAAGGCCCAGTATCAGTGGTGTGTTGCAGGTGGTATGCCCCGGTACAGGTGTACCAGTGCCTGCCCGGAGAACCGTTCCAGTACGTTGCTCCGGAGGGTCCACCCGTCATCCTTACCTGTCTTTAAACTCTTCTGTGCTTCCATGCACGGCATTGCTGGAGGGTAGGAAGCATGCACGTGCTGCACATGTGTGCGCGCGCACTGCACACATTCATGTGGAGGATGCTGGGCCCCGTTGCAATGCGATCCGGAACTCACCACTGCCCAGAATGAGCTAAGACCAGCAACTTATGCTAAAAATAATGGTAGGTCCACTAATGGAAGCAGGTGGCAAGAAGGTGATAGGCAATACAGACAGCAAAGAACTGCTTAATTCCTTCTTTGTATCTCATTACACAAAAGGAAGTAATGGTACAATCTATCAAAAGCAGCAGTAAGGGAAATAGAACAGGAATGAAAGTCAGAAGAGGCAACAAGTATGAGTCATTTTGACCAGAGTGTTTATATCATAGGATTCTGAAGGAACTGACAGATGTTATATCGGAATCACTGAATATAATTTTTCAAAGGACCTGTAGCATAGAGGAACTATTAGAAGATTAGAAGAGAGTTGATGTGATTCCAATCCATAAAAAGGGAGAAAAATGGATTCAGGAAACAAATTATGCCTGACAATTCTTACTACCTTCTTTGATAAAGTGACTAAATTAGTGGGTGAGGGATATGCTGTGAACATACTATATTTGGACTAGGGCATTTGCCAAAGTAGACCACATCCTAATTCAAGATATGATAGAACAATGTGAGATGGATGGTACCATCACTAGATGGATTTGCAGTTGGCTGATCAATTGCACCCAGCATTTAGTCCTCCATGGATCTATATCTACATGGAGGGGAGGTACCTCAAGGTTCTATCTTGGGCTCACTACTCTTCATCATCTTAATAGATAATTTAGATGAGGGGATAGAAGGTGAGCTCATCAGATTTACAGATGACACCAAGTTGGGGGGGGGGGAGAGAATAGTTATCAGTTTAGAAGATAGACTCAAGATTCAGAAGGATGTTGACAGATCTGAGCATTGGGCTCTATTCAGTGGTGGGATTCAACTGGTACGCACTGGTTTGGATGAACCGGTTGTTAAATTACTTACCCACCACCCACTATCAAAGTGGATCCTAGATGCTCTGTTGCGCTGCAATGGAGAAATGGGCAATGGAGTGGCTGGCGTGAAGGTGTCAGCCCCTGGGCCATTCGGACAAGGATCGCCTCAGCTGGGCAGCGTGACCTCACCAGCACGCCGCACCAGGAGCTGCCAGGAGAAAGCTGCTTTCTCTCTTGTCCCTGCTCTTCCTCCTTCCCTTGTGCTGGCTACTCTGTTTTCCATTTCTCCATTGCAGCGCAGTGCCCAGGATCCACTTTGATAGCTGGCAGGGGGGAGGTTTTTCTTTAAAAAAACATACTTCCATATACCATCTTCAACTACTCAGTTTCCTCTGTTAGTCATTGCCAATTAATCTAACATGTAAAAAGCAAACCCTTAATTAAATCAATTCTACATTCTGACTTTTGGAACAAGAATTATGCTATTTTTAATGCCACAGTCTGCTAGATTACCGCACTGAAAGGTTGATACACTATATTTTAATTATTTGCACACACCTCCTAATTGCAACTGACTACTCAGAGTGCAGGATTTGGGTTTGGTGTAGTTAAGCATTTGTAAATTGCTGATGACTAAATCAATAAAAAAATCAAGTATATATACCTTATTCTACAGACTTTCTTGGCACTTTCCAGGAATAATCAAGAGAAGGCAGTTCCTGTAGGCTGAAAATGTTTATAGGCTGGTTTGCCATGTTATTTTGTGGCGGTTAACAAAAGTAGACCTAACAAATATGAGGCCCTTGAATTATGGAGCTGGAGAAGACTCCTGCGACTCCCTGGGCTGCAATGCAATCCAACCGGTTATTCCTAGAGGAGATCAACCCTGACCGCTCTTTAGAAGGCCAGATCCAAAAGAGGAGACTCAAGTACTTTGGCCACCTAATGAGAAGGAAGGACTCACTGGAGAAGAGCCTTATGCTGGGAACGATGGAGGGCAAAAGAAGAAAGGGATGACAGAGAATGAGGTGGCTGGATGGAATCACTGAAGCAGTAGGCATGAGCTTAAATGGACTCTAGAGGATGGTAGAGGACAGGAAGGCCTGTAGGAATGTTGTCCATGGGGTACAATGGGTCGGACACGACTTTTCAACTAACAACAGCAACAAAAGTAGAATTGGATCCTTTAATGTTATTGGTGGTTTTTACGTGGCCTAGAAGCATTCAGTGGCTTATCAAAACAATCTAGGACAATAATGAAGTGCTGACATAATAAGAATTTGAGATAAGAAATAGGGAAAAGAGATAGTTGAATAACATATAAAAATTCTTTCTGAACATAGCATATTTTGCAACGGGTAGTCTCCAATTACAAATTTACGGGCAACTTCCACTTTCGGCTCAATTTGCCCTCTGAACTCTGAAAAGCTCATGTTGAAAATACTTTGATGAGAGAAATTAATGGGTGGTAGAGATCAACAAGCAACATTTAATTTCAAGTAACCCAGTGTGCGATTAAATTTTATAAGCAATCCATCAAAATCTGAGGGAAATATAATGTTGAAAGCACATGAAATATGTCCCATGTTTATCGCTTATTATATAGCTTTGAGCTCCTTGGCTAGAGCATTCATCTTAATCAAGCAATTGGGTGGAATACCATCTGGGTGCCTTCTATTGTAATGTTCTCTTTAAGAATAAACAAAAAGATAAAAATCCATGAAGGAATCCTGGAATATCTCAGATGGGGTAGGAAACCCCTGCAGGCTCATTCTACTGTTTGAGATTTGGTGATTTAAAACAGTGATATTGTAAGATTGTTCTGTGGAATGTTGTTCAGGAAGGAAAGTGACTGGATGCTTGATCTTGTCAATACTGAGAGAGTAATCCTGCAAGTCAGTGAGTGAATCACCTCTGAGCAGTGGTGGGTTCCAGCTGGTATGGCCTGGTACGGGCGTACCAGTAGTAGCTGGGAGCAGCTGATAACATACCGTGGACCGTTTGGCCCACCTGCCCGCCCGAGTTCTATACTGGTTTTTAAAGCAATTGCGCACGCGCGAACAGCGTGCGGCGCCTGCGCGAGCTCTGACAAGCAGCTGGATATTGCACGGGTGGTGGGGTGGAGTGCGCGTGCATGTACAGTGCGCGTGCACAAAAAGCCGTGCAGGCCCGCGAGCAATGGAGAGAGGAACCCACCACTGCCTCTGAGCATAGTATTATCCAATTTATCCCAGACCATCTGAAGAAGTTCAACATTCTGAAGAACAATACATAATATTTGATGCTCTCCAAATGATGGGAGTAGTAAATGTCCCCTTCTCTACCACGTTCTGAACTTTCACGGCAACATTACCATAGAAGCAGAACGAATAGAGTCCCGTGGACTGATGAAGCCTACAGCAATCACAAATACTGCCCAGATTGTGGAGGACTATTCTTCACCACTTAAACTTCCACTGCTGATAATCTTCTGGATCTGGCAGCCCAGCCGCCAAGGTAATGACTGGATCATGAGGGAGATGCTTTACATTTAAAAAATGTAATACTTTGACATAAACTCAGACGTGTCTCAGATAATTCTCCCAAGATTCTTTGCAGCGCTGATGTTACTAACAGACCATTTTGTAATGACTACTGATAACAAGAGGCATGTTGATGCCTTGAGCCTCAGTCTCTAGTACAGGGGTCCCCAAACTGGGAGCCACGGCCCACTACTGGGACTAATCAACATTGGGCCATGTGAGTGGTCAGTTGGTGTACACGCTCCCACCCACACACAGGGTCCCACTCATGCAAGCATCATTGTGGCTGTTTGCGGCGCCACTCTTATCATGGGCACTTGCAGCCCTACTTGCATAAGCCTCATTGCGGATGCTCAAGGCCCTACTTGCTCTCGCCTTGTTGTGGGAGCTCACAGCCCCACTTGTGCTCGCATCATCGTAAATGTGGTGGGCGATCGTACACACATGGGCATGCACACATGCGCTTGCCCCTCCCACAAAATCATCCCCTCTTTCCCCCTTCCTCAACTCTCTGGGCCACCAACCTGGAAAGGTTGGGGAACCCTGCTTTAATATACAATGCCTTCATTCCCAACCCAACTACCTGCCAACAATGTTGCAGATAAGCAAATATCAAATGAGGATCTGGCTCGACTCAGGTGAGATCTAATGGACACTAAAAAGCATAACATTTTTTTAAAAAAAATCATTTTCTTCCTCTTTTCACATTTTTTAAAGAATATTTTCGTCCTTGTTTGGAGGATTGACAGGCAGTTTTTCTCTATTTCTTCTTTGTTCCAAATTCTAATTCTCATGTAATAACTAGTTGATAAGCCAGCATTGCCCAGGTATTTATTTATAGGGGTAAAATGTCCGGACCAAACATAATTTCTAATGTTGGATTTTCCCCCCTTACCAGAGGGAGCCCCCTTGTGAACTACTGGAAATTCCACTGCACTGTACAGTAAAAGCCGTTTTACATCAGTACAGTAGCAGCCTTTTAAGGCACAACAGGCTGTATCTTAACAGAACACACATCCCGAGGGCAGTGGTGGGTTGCTAGCCAATTTACTACCAATTTGCTTGTGCTCGCATGCGTGCAATGCGCAGAAATGTCCAGGCGGGTGTGGGCAGAGCCTCCTGCTGCCACCACTACCGGTTCGGCCAAACCGGTAGCAACTCACCTCTGCCAAGGAGTGTTAGGGGTGTCTTACTGCCACAGTATTTTTCTCCAGAGAGTAAGTCATCTGTTTACCAAGTTTGGTTGAAATTTCTGGAGGTGTTCCAGAGTTATGCTGGAACACACACACACACACACACACACACACACATTTTTATACATATAGAAGATTACCAGTGGTGGGTTCCCGATCCCGTTGCAACGGGGCTGGGCACCCACCATGTGCACATGCATAGCGCGCACATGCATACCCACCATCCGCGATGCTCCAGTTGCTCGGCAGAGTTGCGCAGGTGCTGTACGGTCCCTGCACGTGCGCAAATGCCCCAATCGGCTCAAATAGCGGTAAGGAGAGCGGGTGGGTGGGTAGGCCCTCCAGAGCACCGTACCGAAATGGTACCTGGTGCTCCCAGCAGGCACCGGTACGCTTGTACCGAGGCGTACCGGTTATATCCCACCACTGAAGATTACTCACAAACAAAAAGTTAATTTTAATTCCAGGTTCAGACTGTGATTGTTAGTTCAGAGGACATAGTTTCCTGGTGTCCGATTGAGAAGCAGGAAATGTCTTTGCGCGACAAGCCAGCAGAATATTGGTGGACATATTATAGCTCAAGAATGTAATGTCAGAGGCTAGAGCAGCTAGCTCAAGAATCCCAAAGGGAATGTAAACTTTTGGAATTCACAGATAATCAGAAATTCTGGTCTCGATGCAGTTAAAAACTCTGCCACTGGGGAAAGAAGAAAAGCTAAAGTAGAGAAGGAAGCGATCCTTTAAAAAATGGAAATGGGCAAAAGGAAAAAACCTGAAAAAAGAATGATGCTGGAATAAAAAGACCCAATGATGGAGAAAAAGAATAAAGAGGGTATTTATCATTTAGAAAAGGAAGGTGTGAAAGAGTGAAAGACTTTCTAATGTCATCTCTGCAACCTTCTCAGCAGCTTCACTAGGAAAGTACAAATCTCCAGAAGATAGAGAAGATCTCTTCAAGAAGGAAATGTGTCTTTTGGCTTATAAGAGAGATACTGTATAGCCATAAAAGCAGCGTGCGCCACAGGTGGCACACAGATCCCTCTCTGTGGGCATGCGAGCAGTTGCCACAGCTCCACCACGCATGCACACGCTCCTCCCACCACCCATCTGATTTTCAGGTCTCTGCCACGCATGTGCGGGGGATGGGGCACATGTGGGAGATGCCGGTGCACGTGTGGGGGTGAGAGTCACGTACACACACGTAGGGGGTCGGGAGTGCAGCATAGCCGCCCTGTGGCCCGTTTTTGCTCCCAGTAGGCTGCAGGGAGGCCTACTAAGCCCAAAATGGGGTACGGGGTGCGGTGCAGGCCCCCACGGCCCATTTTTGCTCCCAGGAGGCTGCAATACTACCAAAATGCGGTGCAGGGAGGGGGGTCACATGTACATGCGCAGAGGGACCGGGGAAGTCACAGGCACATTGCATTATGTGCAGTCGCTCCTGTGTGCATGCACTTTTGGCACGCAATGACAAAAAGGTTAGCCCTCACTGCTGTATAGGAATCAATCTTTGAATCCAATGACTAACCTCAACTTTAAGCAGCCTTTTCTTTCTTATATCTTTTTGTCCCATTGACTCTTTAGTTTTACTATAGCTTTCCTTTCAGGCAGGGAGACTCTTACAATCCATTCCAGATTCAGTTATATAACTGTTCTCTTGAGTTGGTAAACAACAAATGTAACCTAAGGCAAGGACAGGTTTTGTTAGAGCTCCCCTTAAGAAGCTTCATATAGATGTAAAGAAATTCCGGGAATTTCATTTGCAAGATGGGCTTAACTTTTGAAAGACTGCACCAAGTTCATTAGTTGGGGGGCATGTTAGGTGAATACAATGCAAACCAATGACATTTATCCAAGAAGAATGAAGCTGGACAGCTGAGAAAACGTATGTTCCATAATCTAATCATGTCTTTTGTGATATATTTAATGAACTCCCCGAAAGCATCATCATAAAATAACTAACATATGGGCTTCTTCCAGTTAAATCCATAGAAGCAGCAATAGAGTCTGGGAGATTTATGTTTGTCTAGAAGTTATTGGAATAGAGTTTACTTCCTTAAAAGATAACCTCAGCAGAGAGTTCTGTGGAATGAAGACAGAACAAAGACAGCAATCTCATTTGTGGAAAAAATACTGAGGGGGAAGAAAAATAATTGAAAACTAGAAAGACTTATAGACCCAGGCGACTAATGAAGAGCTAATCTATGAAAGACTCTGAAAGAAGAAGGGGAAAAAAACACCCTATAATTTCTCTGCGGTTATATCCACTCCAAACTCTTGCAGGTAAAGAAGGAATTACTGTAGGCAGGGGTGTCAAACTGGCGGCCTGCAGGCCGTCGCTTGCAGGCCACACCCACCCCAGCTCCTTGAAGGGAAAAACATTGTGATATGTCACATGATTGCAACGTGACACAACGAGTTTGACGCCCGTGCTGTAGGGTATCTTCTCACATTTTCAAGAATTCTAGTCATGTGTTCTAGCAGTGGGTTTCCATTTTTTTACTATCAGTTCGCTTGCGTGCATGCGTGATGCTTCTGCGCATGCACAGAAGCATCCAGGCGGGTGGGCGGAGCCTCCCGCTGCCGCCACTATCGGTTCGCCTGATCCGGGCTGAACCGGGAGCAACCCGCCTCTGAGGTGCGCCTTGGTACCTCCCAACTTCTAAGTCACATTGCCTAGTGGAGACATATTTCCAGTGCAGCTATCAAGAATGGCCACTGTGAATGTGGAGCATCTTTGTGGAAGCACACAGAGTCACCTGCTCCCCCACCCACCTACTTTCACGTGAGATGCATTTATAGTTGCATGAAAGAAGGAATGATAACTCAAATAAGGTTGTAGTAGGAAGAGACAACATTTGTGAGCTGCAGAATTTCAGAATCATGCCGATGCACAAAATGGAGGCCAGAGTGAGCACCCCAGGGGAAAGGTGAAAATGAAAGGGAGAAAAAAGACATTAGAGTTGCTATGTTTACTTTATAACAGGGGTGTCATACTCAAGGCCCGTGGGTCACATCTGGTCCACAGGGTGCTTAGATCTGGCCAGTCTTACGACCATAACTGAGCCCAAATTTTATGTTGCTAGGTGAAACATTTGTTAAGTGAGTTTTGCCCCATTTTACAACTTTTCTTGCCATATTTGTTAAGTGATTCACAGCAGTTGTTTAATAAGTAACACAGTTGTTAAAGGAATCTGATTTCACCAATGACTTTCCTTGCCATTAGTTGCAAAAGGGGATTACATGACCTTGGGACACAGCAATGGTCATAAATGTGAGTCAGTTGTCAAGCATCCAAATGTAAATGAGGTGGCCATGGGAATGCTGCAATGGTCGTAAGTGTGAAAAATGGTCTTAAGTCACATTTTTCAGTGCTGTTGTAACTTTGAATGGTCACTAAATGAACCCTTGTAACTTGATGACTACGCATAATTCCCAACAGGGTCTCCTCTTGCATTGTATCCCCTGTCGACAGTTATATATTTAATAATATTCTGATATATGAAATCACTCGTGATGGCTGAGAAGTTGGCTTCAGAAATAATTTCATTGTGGAATGTCCTCAGTGCACAGCTACGGGAGTCTTGCCAAAAGTTACACAGAAGCAAAGAACTTGGGCCAATAATCTTTTACATATTTACTGAGAAAATATGAGATCATACTCAAACATTTTTTAATCAACTCCACACTTCCTTTTTATAAAGAAGGATGGAATTCAAACTGCCATCAGTTGAAAGTCGAGTAGAAGACTTAAGTATTCCAATATTTGAGGGGCTGCCACAGAGAACAGGGGGGTCAACTTATTTTCCAAAGCACCAAAAGGCGAGACAAGAAACAATGGAGGGAAACTAACCAAGGAGAGAAGCAACCTAGAACTAAGGAAAAACTTCCTAACAGTGAGAACAATTAACCAGTGGAACGGCTTGCCCTCAGAAGTTGTGGATGCTGCATTACTGGAGGCTTTAAAGAAGAAACTGGACAGCCACTTATCTCGAATGAGATAGACCAGCGATGGCGACCCGTTTTTGGCTTGCGTGCCATAAGGGGGGGGGAACGCAGGGGAGTCTTGTGCGGGCGTGCCGCACCCATAATGCAACACGCGACCCCCCCCAGTGCACATGCGTGCATAAGAGGTGCTCCCCCCCCATTATTTGAATGTTTTTCCGCCCTCCCCAGACTCCAGAGGCTTTATAGGAGCCTGGGGAGAGAGAAAACAGCCTCCCCCGCCCCCCGGAGGCTCTTCGGAGGCTTCTAGGACCTTCAGGAGGCTTCCCTGAAGCCTTCGGAGGGCAAAAAACGACCCTACAAGCAAACCGGAAGTCACTTCCGGGTTGCTCGTAGGGTCGGTTTAAGCACTCCGGAGGCTTTAGGGACCTTCAGGAGGCTTCCCTGAAGCCTCCGGAGGACTAAAAACGACCCTATGAGCAAACCGGTCCGGCACACCTCATGTGCCCTGACAAATAGCTCCGTGTGCCACCTGTAGCACGTGTTCCATAGTTTCACCATCCCGGATATAGATTCTCCTGCTTGAGCAGAGGGTTGGACTAGAAGACCTCCAGGGTCCCTTCCAACTATTATTCTATGTTCTGTGGTCTAAGTTCCTGTTTCCAGTTGCTACTGCCTAACCGACTTGAGACAACTACAACTTCAGACATCAAGAAGTAGCAAGATGCAAGCGGAAGCGGATTTTTTAAAAAGCAAAGATTAAAAACTAATGCAAACTCATATAAAGTAAGAAAAAGAAAAGAAAAGGAAAAGAATCAAAGAAAAAGCTATAAGTGCGAGAAAGAAAGAAAGTTTAAAAAAATTGAAAAAGAAAGAAATATAAAATAGCAGCTTCCAATCTTCTCTCTAGACAAGCAGTTATAAGTGCAATTATAAATTTACCTCTACACTCTATGTTTACACCCTAACTATCTTCTATGAGTTCTATAATTTTTTTTCTCAACTGTTTGTCAAGGAGAAGCTTGAGATACATTGTTTGATCAAGATTTTACCAAATGGAGCATGGAGTTATGGAATCTTCTTTTTAAAAAATATGTAAAACCCAGAAGATATACAGGAATGTTGCAGAAAATCAGGAGATTCGGACGGCGAGATCAAAAAATTGCTTTATTTGGCCAAATGGCTCAGACAGTGTAAACCTACAATTGACGTCTTAGGGAGAAGCATGTTCTTATAACTTCCTCAAAACAGCTAACACGGAAATGTGCTAAATCATTTCTATTGGCTAAATTCCTTATTTCTAGGCAGAAAAGCATACAGGAAACAGTAGTCTCATTCTGACATATGTGGTTAAGCTTTGACATTCAAGTTTCCTGTGTTCAACCTTCCTGTCTCAAAGATGTTTTTTTTTTTTGTACATCTTTTGTACATCAAAGCGCAAAGATAAAAATGACTAAAGATCATCTAGTCTGACCCCGAACCATCTCACTTTACATCCAAATCTCTCTTTACGTCCTGCCTTAGTAATGCATATTAAGAGCCTACGGGCAATATCTCAATTTTTTTCCCCTGTGATATAGAAAAGAACATGATCTCTAAACCATGATTTACAATTTAGTTTTATAAGAACTCGGTTATTTTTAATTGTTCTATTTATTAAAGAAGCCATGCCTTAACCATGCAATAAAGCATTCTGCAGAGATCCATGTTCCTGACAAGAAGAATCTAACTTGAGCAAGGATTGGTGAAGCAGATAGTATATCTAAAATAGAAGGAAAAATTATGCCCTGGAGATATAGAGAGAGATAGGCAAAATCTAGCACCAATTAGGACCCGAAAAATTGGTTCCGCAAACTGGTTTGAGGCCCTGATGGCACATGCCACTCTGGAGGTGTTAGCCTAATAGGAGAAGGTTCCATCTCTACCCTGTTTACATATTGACCCCTTTTATCTAGATTTTTCTTAATTTGTAATGTTCTGATTCTTAATACTGGATAGTTTTAATGCTTACATTATTTTACTTTGATCTTTTATGATATGGTTATCCACTCAGGGCTTCTTGACAGTGAGATGGGCAGCGTGTAAATTGACTAAGCTATGTCCAACCAAGAGAATCAAAGGAGCAGGTGCAGAGCCTAAGTATCTTGGAAGAAGGCAGCAAGAAGTTATTAAAGATGAGCAATCTTTTAAATCAGTGTTTCTCAACTTTAGAAACTTTACGATGTGCAGACACAGAATTCCACAGTCAGCATACTGATTGGGGAATTCTGGGAGTTCATGTCCATACACTTTGAAGTTATTGAGGTTGAAAAACACTGTTTTTATTTATTTTATTTATCAAATTTATTTCCCCCCCCCCCATATCTCATGGTTCAAGTGATTGAGGGGCTTAGATTAAGAGCAGGCAAACTGCTAGGTAGAACCAGGATGCAGAGTAAATCCTTAACTCTCTACCTAAACCCTTGTTTTCAGGTGCTAAACAAAGTCAGAGCAATTGGATTTGCACCTCCAGTAATAATGAGCAATAGAAGTTATGGGAAAATAAAAGAGATCTGCTATCACTAGAAGATCCCCAAAGGTCCTTCCAGCCCTATTATTCTATATTCTGTGCTTTTAATCCAATTGATCTCATAGCTGTCAGGGTTCCAAATAGCATCCAAAAGTAAATCAGAGTCCGAGGCAAAGTATCGCTCAAAGTTCCAATTTATTAAGAGAGCCATGTTGGCACATCTGGGAAAACCCAAATCTGAAAGCTTCCCAGTTTTCCTCACCTAGTTGAAAGTTCAGGATCTTGCCCCCACACACTCAAAAGTCCATCACATGGTCCAATCTCCTGCTGTCATGCTGGCAGTTCCACCCATCCAATTCCGGTCAGGTGCAGAGGTGCAAAGACAAAGGATGACCTTGGCTTTCTAGAAAGGATTTTTGTTTTGGCTACTTTGCATCTCACCCCTTACAATCTCCCCTCCCATTTTTCCACAATAGAAAATGCATAGTAGAATAATAGAAAGTGTGGCAGGCCAAAGATCCAAAAGAAAAGATGGCTGCCGGCCTGACATATGCATTTATTGAAATAGCTTTGTCATTTTTTTCGTTTTTTCAAACAGACTTGTTAGCAGTTACAGCCTAAAAGTTAACATATTATAGCACAATTTTGTATGGATGACCATGAATATAATAAGAAATATGAATACACACCCATACACACAATATGGGTAGATAAAAGTCCAAAAAGAGATACAAACATCATCTATAGATATTTGCGGTTTACAAATGAGACTATTAACACGTGTACATTTATTTTTAAAACTTTACTGGTTTTAATTTGCAAGAAATGGAGTTTTATGATTAAATCAGTCTTCTTGCATTAAGAATTAATAAACCGAGATCACGAAAACATCTGAGAACGAAAATATCCCGCAACATCCCGATTTTTTAAATAATGCTATTTTTGATGTCGGATTTTTGCCTATTTGTCTTTTGCAGATAAGAGGTGGAAAAAATGGTTTAATAATTGTGCATTAGGGCCCCGCTGATGGCTAATTGAAAATGGGAGAGGAACAAAGATGGGTGTGTGAGAGTGCATATGAATGACATAGAGGACATTCTGTGCAGCTGTCATATGGGAAAGTAAGTAAAGCAAGGATTATTAGTAAACTTAATTTTTCATATAAAATTCATTGCTGTGCTCCAGTTTTCTTCCTTTCAGGAGATTAGTTTTGTTGAAATTTGTTGTTGCTACTGGAAACAACCGAGAGTGGAAAATACTCAGGAGTTCTACTACTAGTTCATCCTGACTTAATGCATCTCTTTCAGCAAGATAAATTTATTAAGTATTTGGTTTCCTTCCATCTTGTTATCCGTTTAGTATTTTAAAAAAATCCCTTGACTTTACACCTTAATAGGCAAAGTATGATATATAGTAGATACAAATCCACATTAAGCTGCCTTAATGTGATTGGGCAATGAAAGTTGCTTGATTAGAATAACTCACCTGAAGATCTGGTATTAAGGGGTCTAGGACAATTTGACATGGCCAACTCTCCACGACCAATTTGCTGCAGAATAACTCGCCACGGCCGTCTCACCACAGGATAACTCGCTGCAGGACAAGAGTTACTCTAATATCAAAGAAATGGTGGAACAGAATCATTATAGAAAGGATGCAAAAGGAGGAACAGACTAAAATATGAATGGCAAAAATTAAAATATTTTTTATTTATTTTAAATAATCAAATAGAATTGTTACATTGTCCCACAGCAAGTTGTCCCATGGTGAGTTGGTTGTGATGGAGTTGTCTGTGACAAGTCAGCCATGGTGAGTTGGCCATGATGAGTTGGCCATGGTGAGTTGGCCATGGTGAGTTGGCCATGGCGAGTTGGCCATGGTGAGTTGGCCATGGCGAGTTGGCCGTGGTGAGACAGCCATGGTGAGTTGG
This sequence comes from Natrix helvetica, assembly GCF_964273705.1. Lineage (NCBI taxonomy): Eukaryota > Metazoa > Chordata > Lepidosauria > Squamata > Natricidae > Natrix > Natrix helvetica. Next base: position 72,995,772 of record NC_138553.1, read on the forward strand.
TCGTGGTGAGTTGGCTATGGTGATTTGGCCGTGGTGAGTTGGCCATGGTGAATTGGCCATGGGTGAAATGGCCATGGTGAATTGGCTGTGGCGAGTTGGCCGTGGTGAGTTGACCGTGGTGAGTTGGGCATGGTGAGACAGCCGTGGTGAGTTGGCCGTGGTGAGTTGACCGTGGTGAGTTGGGCATGGTGAGACAGCCGTGGTGAGTTGGCCGTGGTGAGTTGGCCGTGGTGAGTTGGCCATGGTGAATTGGCCATGGTGAGTTGGCCATGGTGAGTTGGCCATGATAAGTTAGCCATGGTGAGTTGTCCCACAGCAAGTTGGCCATGATGAGTTGGCTGCAGCAACTTGGCCATGATGAGTTGGCCATGGTGAATTGTCCCACAACAAGTTGGCCGTGATGAATTGGCCACGGCAAGTTGATTGTGGCAAGTTGTCCCATTTCCGTATTAAGACCCTACAAGAGAGTACAAATAGTCACACCAAATTTCCTCATCATAGCAAAGCAAATGTACTACAGGTCTTCCTCAACCTATGACCACAATTGAGCCCAACATTTATGTTGCTAGGTGAGAAATTTGTTAGGTGGGTTTTGCCCTATTTTATGACTTTTCTTGCCACAGTTGTTAAGTAACAAGTGCAGTTGTTAACTTAGTAACACAGTTGTTAAATGAATCTGGTTTCCCCATTGATTTTACTGGTCAGAAGGTCACAAAAGGTGATCTCGTGATCCCAGGACACAGCAACCATCATAAATAGGAGCCGGTTGTCAAGCATCCAAATGTCAAACTTGTGACCAAGGAGATGCTTGCAATGGTCATAAGTGTGAAAAACGGTCATAAGTCACTTTTTTTCAGTGCCGTTGTAATTTCGAATGGTCACTAAGCAAACTGCTGTAAGTCAAGGACTACACCCATACTTGATTTGCTAAGTTTTATTAGGTCACACCCTTTCTAGTTAAAATGTCTCCACTTTCAGTGCTTTTACTTAATATTTATATGCAGGCATGCATATGTGTAATGTAATGTCTAATCGTGTAACATGTGATTTATTTATTGTATGCTGCCCCGAGTCCCTTCGTGGAGAGGGAGCAGCTAACAAGTCTAATAAATAAATAAAATAAATAAAATAAAAGGCAGTCCTCGATTTACAACAGTTCATTCAGTAATCCTTCAAAGCGGTAACAGCATTGAAAAAAAGTGACTTATGGCCATTTTTCACATTTACACCCATTGCCGCATCCCCGTGGTCACCTTATCAAAGTTTGGATCCTTGACAACTGACTCCCATCTATGACGGTTGCGGAATCCCGTGGTCCCCTTTCACGAACTTCCTACAAGCAAAGTTAACGGGGAAGTCAGATTTATTTAACAACCATGCTACTAACACAACAGCGGCAGTGTTTCACTTAACAACAGGGGCAAGAGAGGTTGTAAAATGGGGCAAAAATCAATGAAATGTTTTCCTGAGTGGCAAAAGTGTTGGGCTCAATAGTGGCCGTATGTCAAGGACCACCTTTAGCGCACAGTAACACAGTTATTTGATTTCTGCACCGCTGCCTTTTGTTGGCCTTTCTCCAGCCCATCGACCATCTTCTGCCCTTAGATAAATCTCAACAACATAGACTTACCAAAAGGGACTATGTCTTATCAGCTACATGTGACGAAATCTCTGTTCCAGATTGGTGGTTCCCTTCATTCTCATAGAGCAGTGATAGGGCTAAACTTTTTGGCACTGAGTGTCGAAAGCGTGCGTGCGCACACCCATAATGCAATGTGCACACAACCCTCCATGTGCGTTCTGCCTCCTGTGCATGCACATGCAACCCCCCACGTGTGAATGCCCCCCGCATGCGACTTGCCGCTCACATGCATGCACGACCCTACTGCGTGCAACTCCCCCATGCATGCATGCACATCTCCAACATGCGCCCCCATGCATGCATGGCAGAGACCCAAAAACCGGCAGAAGACACATGTGCATGAGTGGCAAAGCTGAGCTGGGGCAATGGTTTGCGTGCTGGCAGAGAGGGCTCGGCATGCCACGCGTACCATAGGTTCACCATCATGGTCATAGGGGCAGTGGTGAGCAAGCAGGATAGAATTATGGGATAGTAGTTCTTCCAAAGAATTTGGACTTTTCATCACCGCCAGATGCCATGTTTCTCTTTTCGTGCTACTCCCAGTTTTGCCTATTGGAAGAACAGCTCCCTGCCAATTTGCTATCACACAGGGCAGTTTGTGGACAACCTGCGATCAACGGGCGGTGTGTCAGGGTTTGAAATCACTTTTCAAAGTGTCACAAGGATTTTTGTTGATGATGAAGGATTGCTGAAGGCTCTCCTTTTAAAACTGAAGAAAAGATTTGACAGAGCGAGAAAAGGAAGGAAGGAGACTTGGCTTAGGCATTAAGGTAATAATTCGGATATACTGTATCTGCTTGAGAATTTCTGGTGGCTGTTGGGAACATTTATTCCAATTTCTTGGCTAGCAATGCTTGTCTCAGCAGCAAGTGCTCAAAATCACAATAGTGAGATAAAAGAAGGAATATTCAGGTTGCATAAGGGTGACAATAACATGTTCTTGTGAGATTTGGCACTCTTCTTGGAAATCCAAAGATTCCCAGGTGGTGCCTTAAAAAGCTCTGTAATCAGATCTCCAACTTTAACAAGAATAATATACAAGCAGCAATTTTTTGTGCTTTGAGAAATGGTTGTTGCTATGCACTAGAAGAAGATACAATATCTTGGGGAGAAGTGAGGGAGTGGAAGGAAGGAAATAAACAAAGCCAAATTTAGCATTCGAGGCAAAGTCTTTTGCAGAATCAGTGTGAATATAAATTATCCCACTATCTATTGTTTATTCTACTTATTATTTTGGGGAACTGTCCAGATGATAAAACTAATACATTCATGTTTATTAAAATAATTATACTTTGTGTAATCATTTTAGAATGACTTATGTTCTGAGTGAAGTCACGTTCTCCCTTTTGCATTTTCTATCAGCTTTCCCTAAGAATTAAATTCTTAGGACTTTAAGAAGGGCCATTATTAATTTTGCTCCCTGTTCCATTAAAGGAATTGGATTGCTCCTTAAATTAATAGGCATTTTTGCAAATTGCATAATTTTAAGAGTCTTGTTGACTCTCTGCTGGGTTGTCATAGTCATAAAGTAACATAACAAAGCTATGGTGAAATCTCTGGTAACTAACAAAGGTTCTTGATAGTTTTTTTAATGTAATCAAACAGGTTTCTCAACTAATTTCCTTGCATTGTTAGACTATATTTTCAACAGATTGGGCCAAGAAGACACAATTCTCTTTTTAGGATATCTGTTTACAGATGATGCTTTGTTGTTGGCTAAGAACGATTTACAGCAACTAGAAGACAGATTCTATGATGCAACAAGAAGAGAGATCTAAAAATTAATCTACCAAAGACTAAAACAATTGCATTTGAGAGTGAACCATTACGAAGTGTACAAACAGTGAAAAACTAGAGTAAGTAGATGGATTTACATCAGTGGTGGGATTCAAATAATTTAACAACTGGTTCTCTGGCCTAATGACCAGCTGGGTGGGTGTGGCTCAGTGGTCATGTGATTGGGTGGGCGTGGCCAACTCAACATCATACACGTTGATGGGCGTTTCACCTTAGCTGTTACAATGTCATAAGGGTTAACCGGAGAGGCATTTTCTGTAAACAAGGCAATAAATGTTAGGCTAGAAACAACACCAGAATATTTCCTTCCAGCCTTCCTTACAGGATTAGCATTGTAAAGTGGAAAGAAAGAAAATAAAATTTCTTCCAACAACCGGTTCTCCGAACTGCTTAGAAAGTTAACAACCGGTTCTCCCGAATAGGTGCGAACCGGCTGAATCCCACTTCTGATTTACATATCTTGTTAGGATATTCATTTAAATAGAAGAAAATAAACCAAGACATTTTAGGATGAACAAATGCTGATAGAAAGAGAATAGGTAGCAAGTATTCTCTTGAGAAAGGAAACAAAACTGCCTGTATATAAGTATGCCCTTCTAACCAGCTTTTTGCATGGAAGTGAGATCTGGGTAAGTCAGAAGAATATAAAGGTTAATTCAATAGATTCTTTCTGCTTGAAAAGATGGGGTAAAGAACGAACTGGGGCTAAATGAATGAAGAATGAATGCCAAATGATTATTTTGCAAACAATTATAATACATACTACAATACAAAAAGATTATGATTGTTTGCCGCCCAAAATTACTTGTTTGAAATGGGCAGCCACAGAAACTGAATAAATAAAAAGTGAGCAGCCAATAAAGCTACTTTAGAGTGGTTTAGTCACAGAAAAAAATGCATAAAGAGCAGATCATAAAACAAGGAAGATTTTCAAATGTAGAAAAGCAGAGAGAGAGGATAGAATATAATAGAATTTTTTATTGGCCAAGTGTGTTTGGACACACAAAAAATTTGTCTTTGGTGCATATGCTCTCAGTGTCCATAAAAGAAAAGATATATTTATCACGAATCATAAGGTACAACACTTAATGATAGTCATGGGGTACAAATAAGCAGACAAATCATACTAGGAAACAATCAATATAAATTGTAAGGATACAAGCAACGAAGTTATAGCCATACAGTCATAAGTGGGAGGAGATGGGTGATAGGAATGATGAGAAGACTAATAGTAATAATAATGCAGCCGTAGTGAATAGTTTGACAGTGGTGAGGGAATTATTTGTTTAGCAGAGTGATGGCCTTTGGGGAAAAAACTGTTCTTGTGTCTAGTTGTTCTGGTGTGCAGTGCTCTATAGCATCGTTTTGAGGGTAGGAGTTGAAACAATTTATGTCCAGGATGTGAGGGGTCTGTAAATATTTTCACAGCCCTCTTTTTGACTCGTGCAGTCTACAGGTCCTCAATGGAAGGCAGGTTGATAGTAATTGTTTTTTCTGCAGTTCTGATTATCCTCTGAAGTCTGTGTCTGCCTTATTGGGTTGCAGAACCAAACCAGACAGTTATAGAGGTGGAGATGACAGACTCAATACTTCCTCTTTAGAACTATATCAGCAGCTCCTTGGGCAGTTTGAGCTTTCTGAGTTGACGCCGAAAGAAGTTTCTTTGTTGTGCTTTTTTGATGACGTTTTTGATGTTAGGTGTCCATTTTAGGTCTTGAGATATGATAGAAATTTGAAGGTCTCTACTATTGATACTGTGTTGTCTAGCATTGTAAGAGGTGGTAGTATGAAAGGAATCATACATGGAGCTATAACAGATTTAGTCAGAATTCTTCATCTTTTCCCTTATCCAATGATTTCCAATCTCTTTTGCTTAGCATTTAATGTTCTTTCTCTGCCCTTTGCATCACATTGCTGACATAGAAAAGGAACAGCATAATTGATGGGCATATATGTAAACTATTTAAAGATACTTTTAGACTCAAAGTCACCTCTGAGAGAGAAAAACTGAAACATACCGTTCAACAGGAAGTAGCAGAGGCCTATTATTTATTCTTCCCCATCAAAATAAGCAAGAATTATCCAGCCGCTTAATGTAACCCCACCCAAATTCCAGCGAGTAAACTCACAAGATTTCTCCTGCCAGAACTTACATTATTATAAATAGAAACATACACTCCTTGAAACAGATCTCAACATGAACAAAGCACACAAAACAGAAAACGCAAGGGATTGTCCAACTGTAGGTTTTTTGTTCTTTCCTGCATGCACACAAACAGTTCTCAGAGGTTGAAGGAGTAGGTATGGGAGAATCCTCATTCACTGAGTCAAAATGAAGCAATGCTTAAATAAAGATCTGACTATCAAGTATTTTTCTTTCATAGTCTCTGCTTGATTACATACTTGATCACTTAAGCAAAGATTCCCCTTTTCAAATACTGCAGATGAAGATTAGTACAGTAAGGTAACCATGGCAACAGGAAACTTATTCTCTGTCAATAAAATACAGGGCTAATCTCAATTTCAATCATACAAAGCCATGAGGATTTATTTATTTTTGAATCCTTGGTGATCTCTGAGCTTGGGTGTTTCTTGCAGACATTCCGTTAGCCTGCTAGGTAACATCTTCAGTGCCAGAATCAGTGGTGGGTTCCTTTTGGTACAGCCCGGTACGGCCATACCGGTTGTAGCCGGGAGCAGCGGCCACCGTATCTGTTAGATACTCATACCAACTACAGTGGTTTCCACCAAGGTCCTCTGTTCCGGTGGGAACAGAGGTTTAATCCTATTGGTCGAAGGATCTGGCAGCTCCCTATAAAAGGGCTGCTGTCATACTTTGCTGGATTGTTCTTACTTGTTGTGTTACAATAAAGAGCTGTTGTTACCGTTAAGCCTTTGTGTGTCTATCCATTACCCAATCTAATAGTATCAGTACGGTGGCTTGTTTGGCCCACCCACCCATCTGCATTTCATACCTGTTTTTGAAGCAACTGGGCAATTGTGCACTTGCGCACAGCGTGGGGAGCCTGCCCGACCTCCGACGAGCAGCTGGTGTCGCAGGGGCTGTGGAATGTGCATGCATGCACAGCTCACGTCCGGCCTTACACGAACGGACCACGAGCAGCGTACCGGTAGCAACGGTAAGAGCAATCCACCGCTGGCCAGAAGGGAGTGGGTTTTGCTCTCAGTAGTGTAGTTTGTCCATTGAAGCTCTTCAATTGGCATACAAATCTTGAAGACCTAGTTCAGTTTTCTTCAGTGTCCATGTCTGCAACATGTATTGCTTATATTGACCACAAGAGAGTGCTGTAATTCAAATGAACTTGCCATTTCCATAGTGTCATGCCCCCAGATATAATTTGTGTATATACTGTTGTTGTTCTCTGGCCCCATCTAGTGGCCAGGGCCAAATACCAATCTGTATTGTTCGGAAGCTGACTTGGCCCTTTAAGAATTGTCTACCTATAAACCCTTACTCCCAAAACAAGGGCATCCTAGAAAATCAGATGCTCTTTCCTTTACAGTTCAGAAGGAAAGGGAAGCCTATCAGGAAGAAGCCAGTCTAATACATGGTACGTGTTCATCTGAAAGCAAAAATCTACATCCCATACCCACAGCATCACTAGTGAGATTTAGATTTATGTGTTAATTGTTATGCTCGCCAGTAACTCAACACTGCTTATTTTGTATTTGGGGTTCTTATTGTATGTATTTCTATTTTTCCCAGTTTCACCTATCCTGTTCCTTTAATAAAGCATCCAGGTCTACATACACTGGGTGTTTTATTGGAGGATAGGTGGGTTTAGGTGCATATCAAGCTGCACACAGAGTGAGGACAGGACACATAGTACAATATTGCACTACATTGCCTATTGTTACCCCATTAACAATTCTTAGTGCAGAAGCAACTTTTCCTTTACCTCCCAGCCCCCAAAGTTTGACAATCAAAGTCTAGATTCTCAAAATATGTTAAAATACTGTATGCACTATATTTGTCTACTAGAATTTGTCTAATTCTTGAAATGCCATTTTTAATGTTCAAAAAGCATATCTTTTCTAGCTGCTTTGCTAATTATGACTTCTGTGCATGTGTACCCTGATATTATTGATCCTAGCAAAATGGCAATGCTACCCTATCTTGGCCAAAAGAAGAAGGAGGATGTTCCTTTATGGCTCTACTTAAAAGGGATGTTGGAGCTTTCCGCACTCAACATGTAGTCCTCAATGGAACTGCATTTACATGGAGGGAGGTATGCAGTGGAGTACCCCAAGGCTCTGTTTTAGGCCCAATACTCTTCAACATCTTCATCAATGATTTGGACAAGGGGATAGATGGAGAACTCATCAAATTTGCAGATGACACCAAGCTAGCAGGAATAGCCAACACTCCAGATGATAGGCTTAAGATACAGAAGGCTCTCTCTTTTTTAATGTTTTTATTAAACTTTTTTTTCATTTTTAAAAAACACAAATACCATCTTTGCAACATTTCCACATGGTTAAGCCTCGGTTATACTCTTTTTATCCATACATGTATACTTTTATATATCTGTATCTATATATGTATTTGTAAACATTTTTCTTCTACTCATATGGTAATTTATATTTATATGTCTTCTATACATATTACTCTTTCAATGTACTTATTTCTATACAATACATCTTATATCATTCTATGTACATATATTTCTCTTATAATTCTGTACTATTTTATTTAAAGTCATCTATCTTACATTTTCCCCCTCTTGTTAATTATGCGGTTTTATTATTGTTTTCTAATTTCTTAATCTTTTTTCCCTTTAATGCATTCTTATTCTTTGCCTCTTTCCTCTAGCCATTTGTACCATAAATTCCACATTAAGTAATACTCAGATTCTTCTTTGTCTTTTATTTCTTTTGTAAATCTGTCCATTTCAGCGCATTCTAATACTTTTTTTAATCACATTTTCTTCTGCTGGTGTATTTTTGTTTTTCCAGTTTTGTGCATACATGATTCTCGCTGCATTTATTACATGTAATATTTTATTTAATTTTTTTCTCATAATTCCCTGTAATTATCCCTAATAGAAATAGTTCTGATTTTAATTCTATTGATTGTGTGGTTATCTCTTCCAGCCAGTTTTTTATTCCTATTCAATATTTTTTTGCTGCTGTACACAGAAGGAGCTCGACAAACTTGAACACTGGTGCTATCTTAACAAAATGAAATTCAATGGTGAAAAAGGTGAGGCTCTACATTTAGGCAAGAAAAGCAAAATGCACAGGTACAATATATGTGGTACCTTGCTCAATAGTAGTAACTGTGAGAGGGATCTTGGTTTCCTAGTGGCCTTAAACATGAGCCAGCCGTGTGCTACATCAGACCCAATTGTATTCCACTGGGTTGTCTTTGGACTTGGGCCTGACAGAGTTCCAACCTGAGTGGTCCTACCACCCCTGGGATCATTTTTCCGTTTACTTTCTACATCCTCTCCAATTCCTCCTTCAGGCATTAGTATTTTTCTGAGATCTCATGACACTAACTGAAAAGTAGTCCCCAAATCTTAAAAATAAGCATTTTGTAAGAATGCTTAATAAAGTTAACCATAGGCATAAGCCACAGTGTGCAAAAAAGCAACGGAACTTTAACAGATTCTTGCAGAAAGAAATAAGCCAAATAAATAAATCATTCTGCAGATGTCACTGAAATGATTTAGCTTTATGGAAAGGGATTTATTGAGCAAATAATACTAGAGACGAAAATAGGATTTCCTTTTGTATAACTTTTGCGTCTTTAAATCAGGCAGAAATTCAGTAGGACATTCTTTATATTTCCATATTTATATAAAGGCACCTTGTTCTTTGGGTAGCTTATAAGATGGAAAGATAAAAATGTGATTTAAAGTTAAAATATCACAAAACTACTGGAGGATTAAATTTTCCAGCATATTAGAAAATGTCAAAAGCTAACAAAAAAGCCAACACAGTTCTAGGCTGCATAAATAGACAGAGTCACGTTCGTGTAAAGTGTTAATACCACTTTATAATGCCTTGGTTAGGCCACACTTGGAAACTTAATTCTATCACGGTGGGCAATCGATATCCTCTGCCCCTTATTCCTGAACTGTTGGAGCGGCTCAGAGAGGCTACAGCTTTCACGAAATTGGATCTGCGTGGAGCCTATAATCTTGTCCGAATCCAGCCCGGGGATGAATGGAAGACGGCATTCGGCAACAGGTACAGGCATTTTGAGTATACGGTCATGCCTTTTGGGCTGACCAATGCCCCTACCATCTTCCAACATTTTATGAACGACATCTTCCGGGACCTTTTGGGCCAATTTGTCGTTATTTATCTAGATGACATTCTAATTTACTCGTCCTCCTGGGAGAGTCATTGGCAGAGAGTTTTTCACCCTCTGGAGGGCCTCTGGGGGAGTGGGGGAGGCTGTTTTTGCCCTCCCCAGGCTCCTAGAAAGCCTCTGGGAGGGCAAAAAAACAGTCCATGGTGTACCAAAAGCAGAAGGCGGGTGGGGGTCGCGTTTGCATATGCGCGGGGTCGTGCGCATAGCATTATGGGTGTGCCACGCCCACACACGACCCCCCTGCTCCCCCCCACTTTTGGCAGGCGACGGGGAAAAGGTTAGTCATCACTGCTATATAACATAAGGACCAAGTGGGGATCTGAATTTAGACAAGCCTTCAATTTCATGCTGAAAACTTTTATGATTGACCTTCTCTTTATTTGTAAAAAAGCAATCAGAAAAGGGTGAGCTGCCTTGAATTAGAAATTTACTTCGCAGAGAACTCCTTTTTAATAATTCTACAGGTCTGAAAATTGTTTCCATCAATCACTGATTCCGAGAGACGAACGCAGTGGTGAGATTCAAATAATTCAACAGCCAGTTCTCTGCCCTAATAACCAGCTAGGTAGGCGTGGCTGGGTGGTCATGTGGCTAGGTAGGCGTGGCCAACTCAATGTCACTCACATCAAGGAGTGCTTTTTCTTGCCTGGCCTCTCGTGACCGTGGGGATGCTGTAAAGATCGTAAGTGTGAAACACAGTCATAAGTTGCTTTTTTCAGTGCCATTGTAACTTTGAATGGTCCTTAAATGAACTGTTGTAAGTTAAAGGTTACCTGTACAAAAATACAAAAAGCTTCTTTGCTTGCAAAAAGCTGCCCTAAATACCAATCATTAGATTTAAAAAACCTGCAAGCCAGAGTTACAAATCAGGCAGGGTGCCAGAGCACTTTGAGGAATTAAAATCGTTAAAATGCAGTGATAACTATCTGCAGCCAACTCTTGCTCATAAAGTGAAACCCTTTAGCAGAGAGGTCATTTAAGCTCTCCAGAAAGAGCACACCCAGGAGAAGCAATCCTTAGATCTAATTCCACTGCTTAAAGATACCAACTGGTCTTACTCACCTCACAAGATATCCTAAAGAAATAATCCAGATTTAAGGAAAGATCACATGCCCCCCAGAAAGGCAGCAAAAAAATGAGTGCCAAGCTTGCATCCTGCCTCTTGGAAGTACACTCCAAAAGTACAGTGGCAGGAACCACTAAAGCAGTGAAAGAAGACCCCCCTCCCCAGATAAAAAAAAGAAATCAAGAGGCAGGAAAAAAATCAAACACAATATAAATAATTAAATCACAAGTTTAAATCCTTTTAAAACTAAAACACAAGCCTTGTCTGGGTCATTGCCAGAGCTCACACCCCAGGCAAGCTCTACTAAATAAGCAAGTAGCGCTAGAATGTAGCAAAAGAGCAAAGACAGAAGTTGTTGCTTGTTAAACCAATTACCGGAATAAATAGACACAGGAACTAGCCAAATTTCTCAACCCAGTTTCAGGAACAGAGATTAACCTTTTTCCTTCCAAACAAAGCTGAATGGGAAAAAAATCATCCTATAAATAAAAACAGGATTAAATGTCACTAACTTCACCAAAAACCAGTTTTAGGCAAAAACTCAGAAAGGGTATGTAAACTCACATTTGAATGTCAATTTTTCTAGCTAGTCAAGAAACCTTCCTGAATGTCACTCATCTTGGTTCCTTGTCATTAAAAGCCTCTTTCCGGTAGCTCTGCTTCATTATTCAATTCTTTCTTCAAAGTACTGATCGTTGCTAGAAGAACTCCAACAGGGGAGTATTTCCTCCCAACAGCAGTGTAAAAAGCTTAAAACAACCCTTTTTAAGAAAGTCAAGCCCCAGCAAAGTATCAGCAAAGAAAAAAAAAACTCTGGAGAAGCTCGGGAGGCGACAGTAAGTCTAGGCATACTGCCAAGAAAGTAATAAGGGTTAACAAAGAGGCAGTTTCTGTAAGCAGAGCAATAAAGATTGGGCTAGAAACAATACCAGAATGTTTCCTTCCTGCTTTATTTACAGGATTAGCCCTGTAAAGTGGAAAAAAACAAAAGGAGATTTCTTCCAACAACCGGTTCTCCGAACTGCTTAGAAAGTTAACAAGAGGTTCTAGTGAATAGGTGTGAACCAGTAGAATCCCACCGCTGGATATTTTGCTCTATCCCCTGGTAAAAGGAAAATTCATCTGGTTCAGTTCTGAGCTGGGAGAAAAATGCTGGAAACAGGGAGGCTGATTGGAAAGATGGTTTATTGATAAAGCAGAATCACCAACCACATGTGATTCTGGGGAACTGACAAAATGGTTGAATGAGTGGATGGATCTGTTGGAAGCTAAAACTCACCCCTCTCCTAGAAAAATGAAATATTTTAGGTTATACTAAAAGGGCAGAATATTTTTCCCCCTAAAAGGAGGCAGAAACTCATCTCCCCCAATCTTTGTCAATGGGCCATTAAAGCCTGAGCCAGCTCATCTGCAACATAAAAGGCATAATAGGACGTATCTAGCAACAGAAACTCACCACGGGGCACCTGGTTTGGTTGAGCAATGCTCAACCAAACTTGGACTCAAAACACAGCCTACAGAGTTGCACCTGCATGGCCCCATAGGAGTGTGACAACAAAATCAGAATACAAGCTCAAATTCGGGGCCCAACAGAGGACATAAAAGCAAGGCACTCTCAGCGTCTCTGCCCTTTTCTGCTCAGGAACTCAAGCCATGTGATTCTGCTCAGGAGCTCAAGCTGTGTGATCCCAATCAGGAACACAAGCCACGTGATCCTGTCCACTATTAAGCCATCTTTCCAAGCAGCCTCCATGTTTCCAGCGTCTTTTTCTCCACTTGGAACTGAACCCAGAAGGACATTCCTTCCAACAGATCTTTCTGTGACTTTGAAATTCTGGGGATTGTGCAATGAAGGGGCCTGTGACCAAAAAGGGTGCTGGGCAATTCTTATTGTGGCTAATGGCTTTAGTCCTGTGTTGGATCTTGGGTGAGGGGGCTGCTTGTTCTAATCCTACCATTCTGCTAAGGAGTTTCAAAATATCTTGTCTTGAATGGATTACCAAACCTACATTGAATGGATTACCAAACCTACATTGAATGGATTACCAAACCTACATTGAATGGATTACCAAACCTACATTTCTAAAAGCTGGCCTCCTCAGTTTCTGCTTGGGGGCAGGAAGCCTGGGGCTCGTTTCTGTCTCCCTTAAGAGCATGTTTCTCCATTTCTTCCTTTGGGGAAATATAATATTGTGCCTTTTTTTAATAGTCTTCAAAATATTTCATTTTTCTAGAAGAGGGGGGCTTCCTACCCACCCACCCCAAAAAAACCTGTCAATTGGTCCTCTCATTTATCCTGCTCAGCATAGATTGCGCTATTGCGCTATTTAAATCCTCCAGCAATTAGCTAAGATTGTGTGCACCTGATGCAAAGAGATTGCAGAATGCTCTAGTGAATCAGCCATTTTTGCCATGTTTACGTAGCGTGTATTGGAGTTGGTCATCCTTTGAGAGCTGTAAGCCATGAAATCTCATTTTAATGTGTTGGAAGGAACGTCCTTCTGGGTTCAGTTCAAAGTGGGGGGAAAGACACTGGAAACATGGAGGCTGCTTGGAAAGATGGTTTTAATGGTGGACAGGATCACATGGTTTGAGGTCCTAAGCCAAAAGGAGATCGCGTGCTTCCAGATGTTGGGCGAAGAAGAAAAAGAGAAAGAAAGAAGTTTGCTGAGAGTTCCTGGGTTTTTTATACTCTCTGTTTGGCCTCACCTCTCTGTTTCCTGTTCCTGTGTAAGAAATGTATTTTGATTGATCGTCAGATTCCCAGGGGTGGGGGTGGGAGTCTTAGCTAACTTTATAGTTTGTGTGTCTTTTGATTCCCAAGCTTGGTTGAGTTCCCAGAGTTGCCATGTGGTGAGTTTCTGTTGCAGGCTAATCCCACCTTTGTTATGTAAAATAGACTGGCTCAGGCATTTTAATGGCCCATTGACAAAGGTGGGGGCTATTAAGTGTGAGTCTGTTTCCTGCCTAAAAACGTGTTTCTCCTTTTCTTATCCAGGGAAAATATAATATTCTGCCTTTTCAATATTTCCTAGGCTATTTCATTCTTCTAGGAGAGGGGTGGATGCTAACTTCCTACAAATGTATGCTGATTAGTGTACATTTAAACTGACAATAAAGTTTCTAGTCTGGTCTGTTCTGTTCCATTCCACCTTGATATTCTCTGGTATTATTTAATATTGTTGGAAGGAATGTCCCTCTGGGTTCAGTTCCAAGTGGGGAAAAAGACACTGGAAACATGGAGGCTGCTTGGAGAGATGGTTTAATGGTGGACAGGATCACATGGCTTGAGCTCCTAAGCAGAATTGGGGGACCACATGCTTCCAGATGTTGGGTGAAAAAGAAAAAGAGACGGAGATGCTGAAAGTCTCTGGTTTTATGCCCTCTGTTGGGTCCCGCCCCGGAGCCTCCCGCTCCTGCGTAAGAAATGCGCTCTGATTGGCTGTCAGACTCCCATGGGGCCATGCAGGGGCAACTCTCTAGGCTGTCCTGCTGGCTGATGCATTCCTCCCAGGTGCCATGTGGTAAGATGGGTAGAAGGCTAATCCTACCTTTGTTGTGTAGAATGGACTGGCCCAGGTTCTGGAGTCATCCAGGTCATGGTTATCCCAAAGGTGCTTTTTCAAGAGGCAACTGGACTTTCTTGCTTTTTCTTTGAAGACATTTCGCTTCTTATCCAAGACGCTTCTTCAGCTCTGACTGGATGGTCGGGAATGGAAGGATTTATATTCCTTCCAAACAGCTGGTCATTTGCATCCTTTTAGAGGGTGGTTGAAGCACTTGGAGGCTTATTTGTATTCTCAGGGTCGTCTGAGTGGTTCCTGCAGTCTGCAATTTTTCTGCAAATCCATTCGTACGCCAGTCACCATCCAGTCAGAGCTGAAGAAGCTTCTTGGATGAGAAGCGAAACGTCTCCAAAGGAAAAAAACCAGAAAGACCAGTTGCCTCTTGAAAAAGCACCTTTGGGAGTGGCAACAAAAACAGTAAGGTGCAATATTTTGTTGTCTTCTCTGCCGGACTCCTTTGATGTTCAACCACATGTTAGACTCCAACACTGGTTTCCCGCATCACTATAAATACATACACTAAGAAGAGAAAGCAGGAAAAACTCAGAGGGGTTTTAGCGCCATAAAGGGTATGACTCACCTCACTCGCTTGGAGAATTACCGTACTTCACTGTGCTGCCTGTAAATATCACTTTCGAAAACAGGTGCCTCGTTCAAAACACGGGCCAGGCAACTTCAGCAGATACATTGCTATTTTTAACTTCTCATCAAGACAACTGACTGATGCAGGAGCCCAAGAGGAAAGCGAGCTGAATATTTGCCTCCCTAACTTGCTGGAGATCTTCACAGCACAAGGAAGTTGTGCACCATGACCGACTTGGTGAAAGAAAGAAAAATCAGAGGTAGGAGAACCAGAATGGAACGCCAAGGCAGCTTGGAAAATAATACCTATAAAACAACAAAAGTCCGGTTTATTTTTAGAGGCAGAATATAACTAATTTAGTTTGCAGCGTTTTATGCATGACTGAAAGGCGTAGGAGTAAGAGTACTGAAATAGGGTTTATTCCCTGGACACAAAACCGTCACACGGTTCAAAAGCTTTGATCCATTTAATATTCTTCTGAAAGCAACAGACTTTTTTCTTCCCCTAACTGTTCCAAGCTTTATCTCTTCCACTAATCCAAACAGCTAGGATCTGTCAATTATAAAGATTTGGGCGGCTCTTAGATCAACCTGGGGCCCGCTTGATGTTTCACCACTGTTTCTCTTCTGCTTCCCACAGAGCAGACTCACAGAGAGTCCCAGATTTTCAGTCAATATTCTTAGAAGCAGCATTAGTGGGGGGAATTTTGCCATTGGAGCCCTTGAAGAATGTCCTGGAGTTTCATCTTGCTAAGCTATCTACTGTATATGAACAAAACTATTCATTCCCCTGGTGTTGCAGCAGTTGAAATGGGAAGGTCACTGGAATGTCTCAAGGATATACAGTGTTAGATCTGGGCAACGAGAGAACAGACTGCGGACACGAAGTGACTTAACAGCTCTTTATTAGTAGTAGTAGTGATCCAGCTTGCTCTGTGGCCGGAGGGTTCCCCTTTTATAGTACTCGGGTACGCCTCTCGACCAATCAGAGCGATACCTGTTTCCCGCTGTAGCAGCGGACCAGAGAGGAGACTTCCTCCGATATATGTTAATATCTAACACCCCTCCCCTCCTAGACGGAACGTTGCGGTTAGTAACATAGTCTTTTAGGTATGTTGGAGTTTGCCTTACTCGGGAGGAGCGTCGCAGTTCGGGTTGGTTAGAAGTGGTTGCAGGATCGGATGCTTTTTCTGCTTCGCGTTCGGGGGTTTTCGTGCCTTTGTTGCTAGGGCGTTCCGGAGTTTGCTCGGCTACGTTGCTTGGGGGTTGCTCTGCTTCGTGCTCGATCTCTTGTTCAGACCTGGGCTCGCAGGTGTCGTAGTTCTCTGCGTTGGGGCTCTCGAGTGGCTGACTTTGCGTTGGTAGGTAGCTCTCATCCTCGGTTCGAAGGTCTGAGTGTGCTAGGCGACCCTGAAGTTGATCGATGTGCCTTTTCCAGTTCCGCCCATCTTCCAGTTCCAACAGATACGATCATGGACCCGTGATGCCAATGACTTTTGCCGGCATCCACAATGTCCCCCCTGCATAGTTGTGGGGGTATACTGAATCCCCTATGCTAAAATTCCGAATTTTGCTTGTAGAGTCTGGGGGAGCTGTGGCAGAGTAATTTGGGTGAAGATGGTCCAGGTGAGACCGTAGACGGCGGCCCATGAGTAGTTCAGCGGGGCTCCTACCCGTCGTTGCGCTGGGGGTAATGTGTTGGATCAATAGGTAATGGTCAATGCGTGTTTGCCAATCACCTGGACCCATCCTAGCGAGGGCCTCTTTTGCGAATCGCACCATTCTCTCCGCCTGTCCATTTGATGCCGGATGGAATGGCGCGACGAGGGCATGCCGAATTCCCTGACCTGCTAGATATGTCTCAAATTGCATGGCCGTGAACTGGGGCCCGTTATCGGAGACCAGGAGGTCGGGCAGGCCATGAGTGGCGAAAAGTCGCCGTAGAACCTTAATGACTGCCTCTGCCGTGGTTGAAGTCATTAGGACTATTTCTAGCCATTTCGAGTATGCATCCACAACTATAAGGAAGGTCTGACCTTGGAATGGCCCTGCGAAGTCGATGTGTATTCGTGACCAGGGTGCTTTAGGCTTCTCCCATTCTGTGGCGGGCGCTTCCGGGGGTGCTGGTCTCGATTCCTGGCATGGGTCGCAAGTGGCCACCCATTCCTCTATTTCTTTGTCCATGTTTGGCCACCAAACGTAACTTCTTGCTAACGCCTTCATCCTAACAATCCCCGGATGACCAACATGTAAAGCATCTAATACATTCCTACGCAAAGCATACGGAATAACAACTCGATCCCCCCACAATAAACAACCTTGTAACACTGAGAGCTCATCCCGTTTTGACCAAAACACTTTGAATTCCGGGCCCACGTTTCCCTTCGGCCACCCCCTCCAAACCCAAGTTTGAACTTGCTTTATTAAACTGTCTTTAGTAGAGAACCTTGCAACATCGTAGGAAGAAACCGGTCCTGAGTCCAAACAATCAATGAGTAGCACCGGTACTTCGGGAGTGGGGTCTGGCAGAAGGTCCGGTAGTGGGCAACGGCTGAGTGCGTCTGCGTGTCCTAGAGTGGAGCCCGGTCGATGAATTAATTTGTATGAGTACGCAGCCAGGAAAACAGTCCACCTGGTCATGCGAGGAGAAAGGGAGACTGGAGTGGGGCGGTTTCCCGCCAAAAGTCCCAACAGCGGTTTGTGATCTGTAATCAGTTCAAAATCGCGGCCGTAGAGGTATTCGTGGAAACGTTTTACTCCAGCTACAGCAGCTAGCGCTTCCCTGTCCATCTGGCTGTAATTCCTCTCGGCCGATGAAAGAGTCCTGGAGTAGAAAGCGATGGGTGCTTCTTTTCCGTCGGGCATCCAGTGGCTGAGGACTGCGCCGACTCCAAAAGGTGATGCGTCGCAGGTCAATACCAGCGGTAGTGTCTGGCTGTATTGGACTAACAGTGAGTCAGTGGTGAGCAGGCGCTTCACTCCGGCAAAAGCTGCAGCTTCGGATCGTCCCCATTTCCATGGTGTGTTCCTCTGGAGTAGACAGTGTAGTGGCTCAGCAACGGTCGCCTTCTGTCTCAGAAAAACGCTGTAGAAGTTAAGTAGTCCGAGGAAGGCCTGCAACTCGGTCTGATTCCGTGGTGTGGGGGCGTCCTGGATCGCCTTAATTTTCTTTGAAGTGGGTTGTATTCCCTGACCATCGATTCTATAACCCAGGAATTCTACGCTAGGCACGTTAATTTGGCATTTTTCCTTTTTGAGGCGGAGACCCTTTTCTCTGATTCTGGCCAAAACAGTTCTGACTCTTTTATTTAATTGCTCCTCGTTTGCAGCGGACACCAAGATGTCGTCAAAATAGGGGACGACTCCCGGTATCCCTTGCAAAAGTCGTTCCATGACGCTCTGGAACAATCCTGGAGCAATACTCACACCGAATTGTAGCCGGTTGCATTTGAATGCTCCTCTATGCGTCACTATAGTTTGGGCCTCCGCTGTGGCGCTATCTACGGGCAGCTGCTGGTAAGCTTGTGCCATGTCTAATTTAGCAAATACCTTTCCTGGCCCCAACGAGTGCAATAAGTGCTGTACTACAGGCACAGGATATGCGCTTTGTTGTAGCGCGACATTAATTGTGCATTTATAGTCCGCGCAGATGCGGACTGATCCGTCTGGTTTGACTGGGGTCACGATGGGCGTTTCCCAGCGCGCGTGATCCACCGGCTCAAGGATTCCTTGCTCCACTAACTTATCTATTTCCTTATCTATTTTTGGGCGGAGTGCAAAAGGCACCCGTCTCGGTTTAAGTCGGATTGGTGCCACTTTGGGGTCTAAATTGAATGAAATCGGTTTACCCACATACTTACCAAGACCGGGGCTGAACACATCCTCGAACTCCTTAAAAATCCGCTCAGCGCTGCTGTTTTCCACGGCGTTGATTCCGGTGACTTCTAGCCCCAAGGATTCAAACCAATCCAGTCCTAGGAGGTTTTGTAATGGTGCGCTGGCGATGGTCACGGGCAGCTGGGCTACGATGTCCTTGAAGCGGATCTGGAACGTGCCTTGGCCTACGATGGGGACTCGGTTTCCCTGGTAGTCTCGTAGCAGGATGTCTGGAACGCGTAGTTGGCTCTTTTTGAGGCTAGGGATAGCCTGTTTTATGGATGCCCATGAAATGATCGTCAGGGACGATCCTGTGTCAACTTCCAGCTCGCAAGGTGAGCCCTCCAAGAGGACTGTGACTTTCAGCTTTTGTGGCCGCTTGGTGCGGACCTGACTTATTGTGGTGAGATATGTTCGCAACTCCTCTCTCTGGGTCAACTCTATCTCAGCATCCGAATCCTGAAAATACTCTCGTTGAGCGTCTTGATAGAATGCTCTTTCAGCTCTTTGTGTGTGATCTCTCTGGGGATACGCTCGCTCAGCTCTTTGGGAATTTTCTCTCTGGGTAAACACTTGTGGATTTCTCTCTGGGCGCCCTTTATGATTTCGCCAAGCCCCTGGGGTGGGCTTCTGTTGGCGGTACATGGGTGGTTGCCTTGAGGCAGGGGCTTCGCTCCAGCACACTCGTGCGATGTGCCCCAGTTTGTCGCAGTGCGAACAAACAACGTTCCTGAACCGACAGGTAGACCGGGGGTGATTCCCTCCGCAGCTTGCGCAGGGCGGCAAACGGGATCCGGGTCTCCCCCCAGGTCTCACGTGACTGCTCCGCATCAGGTGACTTTCCTCGAGCTCGGGATCCCCGAAATCTGGAATGGTGTCCTCGTAGTGGACTCTGGTGTGTCTTGGCGCTGGCTGGCCTGTGTTGAATCCGCGTTGAATGGTCTCCGCTGATCTGTCTGCTGCTTCTGAAGCTCTTGCCTCGTCAAGTACAATCTGTAGGCTCAAATTGGTTTTGGCTAACAGCCGTTTTTGTAGGGAAATGTCTCTCAGCCCGCTAACGAGTCGATCCATAATCTGCTCATCCAGGTCTCTGAATCCACAATGTGTGGCTGCTTTTCGTAGGGCTGCAACGTACTGGTTGATAGATTCTCCCACCTTCTGGTTCCTCGTGTTGAATGCTTGGCGGCAAACATGGCGGGAAGTACGTAATGAGTCTGTAGAGCCTGTTGCAACGCCGCCCATGATACTGCCTGTATTGGAGTAGGCGCGGTGAGGTCTCTGGCCGTGTTGAAGACTTCTTTTCCGCAGTAGCCGAGGAAGATGTTCTTCTTCCGGGCGTCAGTGATCCCCGTGTATTCGTTCGCTTCGAGAAAACACTCGAAACGAATCATGAAGGCTTCCCATTCGTCGTTCTCTGGGTCGAATGGAGCGGGGGGAGTGTGCATCGCCATCTTCTCTCGTTTGAATTTGCCGCGCTGTGGTGACCTGAGATGGCTGCCGGAATTTCTGCCGAATTCCTAGGCTGGATCGAATCTGGAGATTCTGGAGGTAGCGTTCTTCGTCCTATCTGTCTCTCGATCCCACCCTCGTCGCCAATGTTAGATCTGGGCAACGAGAGAACAGACTGCGGACACGAAGTGACTTAACAGCTCTTTATTAGTAGTAGTAGTGATCCAGCTTGCTCTGTGGCCGGAGGGTTCCCCTTTTATAGTACTCGGGTACGCCTCTCGACCAATCAGAGCGATACCTGTTTCCCGCTGTAGCAGCGGACCAGAGAGGAGACTTCCTCCGATATATGTTAATATCTAACATACAGCACCCTAAAAAGCAGAGACATCACCCTGCCAACAAAAGTGTGCATTGCCAAGGCTATGATTTTCCCAGTTGCAATCTATGGCTGTGAAGGTTGGACCATAAGAAGGGATGAGCGCCAAAGAATTGAGGCCTTTGAACACTAATGGTATCCTCTTTTCTTCATTACCAGTTCGGTAGTGGGAGCACATGTCTGGGCATGCACAGAACTTTCTGCACATGCACAGAAGATCTGTGATGATGTCTTGGTGGGTGGGTGGAGCCTCGCACCGCCACCACTACCAGTTCGCCCAAACCGGTGTGAACTGGTAGAATACCATCTCTGCCTTTGAACTCTGGTGCTGGAGAAGACTCCTATGAGTCCCTTGGACTGCAAGGCGATCCAACCGGTCAGTCCTAGAGGAGATCAACCCTGACTGCTCTTTAGAAGGAACTCAGATCCTGAAGATGAAATTCAAATATTTTGGCCACCTAATGAGAAGGAAGGACTCCCTGGAGAAGAGCCTAATGCTGGGAAAGATTGAGGGCAAAAGAAGAAGGGGACGACAGAGAATGAGGTGGCTGGATGGAGTCACTGAAGCAGTAGGCATGAGCTTAAATGGACTCCAGATGATGGTAGAGGACAGGAAGGCCTGGAGGAAGATTGTCCATGGGGTCACGATGGGTAGGACAAAACTTCGCAACTAACAACAAGTATTCTTCTAAGAGTATTTTATAATGTCCCACGTCTTATTTCGCAGCTATTATCTTTAAAACAGTGTCAGTGTTTAAAATTTGAATCAAGTGATCCTTTCCATAGCCCCATTATCTCTTTTCTCTTTATACTAATTTGTTTTCATTTCTCACTTTTAAGAGCCTCACCACTTTAGATTATAGATTTTATATGATTGGAAATTTTGCAGTTGGGAATTTCTCTGTGTGCTATAGAGTGAGTCTGTTTCTGTGTGTGTGTAAGTGTTCCTGAGAAGAGAAATATGGACTAAGCAATGATTAGTGAAGCAGCAGCTTTTATAATTGCTGCATAAAAAGGAGATGTATTTAAGGAAATATATTATAGAGATGGAGAAAGTATAACATCAGAGTTGTGTTATGCACGTTTAATTTTTCACTTCATTTTAACTTCAATATATTATGGACAATTTATCACATAATTATTGTGAACTGCCCAAAGTAGCAAGAAGTATAGATTTCGTAACTAATTAATGACTAGCACCTACTTACCGTATTTTTAGAGTAATAATAATAATAATAATAATAATAATAATAATAATAATAATAATAATAATAATAATAATAATAATAATTAATGCTTCTAGACCGCCCCCTCTCCCGCAAGGGACTCGGGGCGGTGTACAGTTCATACAAAATATAACAGGATACAATAAAATTAAATTAAATATGTACAGTTGACAATTGACATGGAGGAGGTTAAAATGTAGTTAAAAGAACTGTACAAAGCATAAGTATAAGATGCACTGGAGTATAAGAAGCACCATGATTTTGAAGAAGTAAATTTTTTTTAAAAAAATAATTTTTGCAGGCCTCCCAAACCCTCTGCATGCCTCATTTTTTGCAAACAAAAAACGGAGCGGCATGTAGAGCTTTGGGAGGCTTGTAGAGTGCTCCTGGGGGCTGCCCCCCCCCCCCAAATGAGCAAAAACTGGCCTGCTTTTTGCAAAGAAAAAGGGGCATGCAAAGCTTTGGAAGGTTCTTAGAGTGCTCCTGGGGGCTGGGGGGGGCAAAAACCAGCAAAATATTGCCTGTTTTTCACAAAAACAGGCCTTTTTTTGCAAAAAAAAGGGGGGGGCATGAAGAGGGTTTGAGAGACTTGTAAAGTGCTCATGGGGGCTGTGGGGGCAAAAACGAGCAAAAACTACCCAGTTTATTACATTGTAACAGGTAAGGCGAAGCGCCCATCGCTGTGAGTGATGTTGAGTTGGCCACGCCCACCAAGTCACATGACCACTGAGCCATGCCTACCCAGCTGATCATTAGGGCAGAGAACCGGTTGTTAAATTATTTGAATCCCACCTCTGGTTGGTTCCTACTGGTTTGGACCGGTTCGGTTGAGTAGGTAAGTAATTCGGCCACCCACGCTCCTGAACTGGTTCTTGTTTTTTGCTTCTGCGCATGTGCAGAAGCCATTTTTTCACTACTGCGTGTCCCTGAGCGAACTGGCAGTAAAAGAATCCGGAACCCACCCCTGGCCAGAGCCCAGTGTTCTGAATCTTAAGTCTATCTTCCAAAGTGTTCGTAATTCCCCCCATTTTAGTGTCATCTGCAAATTTGATGACTTCCCCGTCTAACCTCTTGCTAGATCATTTATGAAGATTTTGAAGAGCACTGGGCCCAAGGTAGAACCTTGCAGTATCCCTCTGGATGTTTCCCTCCATGTAGATGTAGTTTCATTAAGGTCTACAATGCTTGGTTGTGTGATCTGTCGGTGAATATATCTGGTGGTGGTACTCTATTCCACATTGCTCTATCCAATTAAGAATTGGCCAGGGATGGATAACTTTTTGTCATTGTGTGCTGAAATCGCGTGGGTGCACCCAAAATGCAATACACATACGGCAACCCCCTGTGCCCCAATTCCCTGCACATGTGTGTGCAACCATGAGATGTAGGGGAGGGCATATAAATTTGAAGCATATATTAAAAAATTAAAATCTAAAATTGGGTGCATTTTACTGTTACTAGATATAACACTTTGGTTTAACTGGAGGTGATGAAGAACTTCTCCAAGTCCTAAAATTAGGGGGAAAAGTTGAACAATCTGGTCCTGCCCATTTCTGTGACATCACAGCCCTGATGGGGGTCTATGCATTGCCAGCTAGGAGTGCTAAGAACTTGATTTCTTATTCTATAGCTTTTTTTGGAGTCCCTAGCTAGCTCTGGAGAATACAGTTGACCGAAGTCATTTCTCTGCCTCAGGCAAAACTCCAAAACTCAATTGTGTAAAACCCAATGGACTTTGCCACTATAGACTTTTAAACTCACCTAGACCTTTTCAACAGTCCTCAGGCATTTGAGTTTAACTATGTTTGCCAAAGCTGAACTGCCAGTTGCCTTATATTTTCCCTAAGAGAAATGTTATGTTGCTTTTTTTTTTAGTTTTTGAAGCTGCTTTTTAAGGCAAATATGGGGGAATTGTGGATAGGATAGGATAGGATAGGATAGGATAGGATAGGAATGGAATGAAATGGGTAGGAGAAGGGAAGGGTAGGCTACACTAGGATAGGATAGGATAGGATAGGATAGGATAGGATAGGATAGGATAGGATAGGATAGGAATGGGTAGGGTAAGGGTAAGGGTAAAGTATGGTAGAGTAGAGTAGGGTAGAATAGGAATGGGTAGGTTAAGGGTAAAGTATGTTAGGGTAGGGTAGGATAGGAATGGGTAGGATAAGGGTAAAGTATGTTAGGGTAGGGTAGGATAGGAATGGGTAGGGTAAAGGTAAAGTAGGGAAGGGTAGGGTAGGATAGGATAGGAATGGGTAGGGTAAGGGTAAGGGTAAAGTATGGTAGAGTAGAGTAGGGAAGGATAGGAATTGGTAGGATAAGGGTAAAGTAGGGTAGGGTAGGATAGGAATGGGTAGGGTAAAGGTAAAGTAGGGAAGGGTAGGGTAGGGTAGGATAGGAATAGGTAGGGTATGGGTAAAGTAGGGAAGGGTAGGATAGGATAGGATAGGATAGGAATGGGTAGGATAAGGGTAAAGAATGTTAGGGTAGGGTAGGATAGGAATGGGTAGGGTAAAGGTAAAGTAGGGAAGGGTAGGGTAGGATAGGAATGGGTAGGGTAAAGGTAAAGTAGGGAAGGGTAGGGTAGGGTAGGATAGGAATAGGTAGGGTATGGGTAAAGTAGGGAAGGGTAGGATAGGATAGGATAGGATAGGATAGGAATGGGTAGGATAAGGGTAAAGTATGTTAGGGTAGGATAGGATAGGAATGGGTAGGGTAAAGGTAAAGTAGGGAAGGGTAGGGTAGGATAGGAATGGGTAGGGTAAAGGTAAAGTAGGGAAGGGTAGGGTAGGGTAGGGTAGGATAGGAATAGGTAGGGTATGGGTAAAGTAGGGAATGGTAGGATAGGATAGGATAGGATACGAATGGGTAGGTTAAGGGTAAAGTATGTTAGGGTAGGGTAGGATAGGAATGGGTAGGGTATGGGTAAAGTAGGGAAGGGTAGGATAGGATAGGATAGGAATGGGTAGGGGAAGGGGAAGGGTAAAGTATGTTAGGGTAGGGTAGGATAGGAATGGGTAGGGTAAAGGTAAAGTAGGGTAGGGTAGTATAGGATAGGAATGGAAGAGTAGGGTAGAGTAGGATAGGATAGGTTAGGAAGGGATAGGATAGGAATGGAATGGAATGGATTGGGTAGGGGAAGGGTAGGCTAGGGTAGGGTAGGATAGGAATGGGTAGGGTAAGGATAAAGTAGGGTAGGGTAGAGTAGGGTAGGATAGGATAGGAATGGGTAGGGTAAGGGTAAAGTAGGGTAGGATAGGATAGGATAGATAGGATAGGAAGGGATAGGATAGGATAGGAATGGAATTGGTAGGGGAAGGATAGGATAGGATAGGATAGGATGGGATAGGATAGGATGGAATCGGAATGGAATGGAATGGAATGGAATAGAATAGAATAGAATAGAATAGAATAGAATAGAATAGAATAGAATAGAATAGAATAGAATTCTTTATTGGTCAAGTGTGATTAGACACACAAAGAATTTGTCTCTGGTGCAGAAGCACTCAATGTACATGCAAAGCAACAGAATAATAATAATCATAATAATGATACCATTAAGTGGAGATAGTAAAGAGGATAGGAAGGATAATAATACTATAGCCATACAACATGGGGAAATAGACTTAGATGTAAGACCGTACTGTGAGATAATCTGCTTTTCCCAATCAGGTGGCATTTAGATATGCAACTTCCCCATTTCTAGTGGCTGGAAATTCAGGGAGGTTGTTTCATTGCGTTCTGAGCAGGGGTGGGCTGCTGGGGCTTCGCAGGGGTTCAGGAGAAACTCTAGCTAAGATTCTGTGCAGTTCCGGGAACCCCCAAATCCCACTCCTGGCTGGCCACGCCCAATCCTCCCCTCCCCTCCCAGGAGTCCCCACGCAGTCCGTTTTGGATGCAGGTAAGTGCAGGGCATGTACGGAGGTTCGGAGCCTTGGGATGGCAAAAACACCCCTCCTCGCCGTGGTGCAGGAGGCCAACTAGGCCACGCCTACCATGGCCACGCCTACCCAGCAACCAGGCTGAGAATCCCTTGCTAAAGTTTTTGAAGAAGAAATCTTGAATTTCTGAGGCTTGGTCTGTGAAAAGCTGCAATAGCTCATTTGGACAAAAACTCATAGTAAGTTCTGAGTGATTAGAGAGGGGCTCCTCCCTTTAATAGTCCATGCTGAGGACTCCTTTATTCCCATTCAAACGAAGCTTTTAAAAATTTTGATCTGAAAGCCACCTCGAGAAAGTATTTGTTGATGAGTGGCCGTATCAGTGCAATCGCTCCATCCCACATCCACGCTTGAGAGGGCCTGGTGCCCATTCAGGAGTGAAAAGTACTATTCTTAATATACACTTGCCTGGAAGGGAGTCTCTTTAAATGACAGATCTCCTGCAATAGAATTTTAAATTGCCCCTCTGAACCATAGCATATGAGAACAGATCAAATCTCTCCAGGCAAACTCAATCATGCCAAAGGAGAAAGATGTGTTTGCGTGTGCTCACAAACGGTATTTTTGCCATTTTGTACCGAGAGCAAACAAAAGCTGCTCCTTAAAATATTGGCATCTTTTGAAAATAATTTTACCTGGGCCAAAAGCGTCAGCTGTTTGGAGGTTCGAATCCCTAGCGCCGAGTAATGGAGTGAGCTCCCATTCCTTGTCCCAGCTTCTGCCAACCTAGCAGTTCAAAAGCATGTAAAAAATGCAAGTAGAAAAATCAGGACCACCTTTGGTGGGAAGGTAACAGGGTTCTGTGCCCCTTTGGTGTTTAGTCATGCCGGCCACATGACCAGGGAGACGTCTTCGGACAGCGCTGGCTCTTCGGCTTTGAAACGGAGGTGAGCACCGCCCCCTATAGTCAGGAACGACTGGCACATATGTGCGAGGGGAACCTTTACCTTTAAAAACCAAAAAACCCTTTTCTTTCGCTACAGAAATCAGTTCATAATGAATGAATTCTGGAGCATTGGGTTGAAAATAAGCAAACAATCAGTCTTTATTGCTGATTTCTTGCCTTTACCAGCTGTGGTGTAATTAAAAAAGTGTTTTATGCTATAGTATAATAGTGTTATGGCTTGGTTGCAGTGGTGGGTTGCAGGCGGTACGCCTCAGTACGGGCCTACCGGATCGTGCCTGGAGCACCGGGTACTGTTCTGGTACGGTGCTCCAGAGGGCCCACCTGCGCTCCTGTGCTTTATGCTTTTGGCGCTTCCTCGCACGCGCATGACGCATATAGCACCTGTGTGACGCTCCACGGAGCAGCTGGAGCGTTGCAGAGGCTTGCGGAAGCATCATTTGATGCTAGAATGCATGCGCGGGCTGCGCGCATGCATTTGGGTAACTCCGGGGCCGCTCCAACCATACCGGTTGGAACAAAATCCGGAACCCACCACTGCTTGTTTGGGAAACAAAATTACAGCTTATTTCACGAACAACACACAAAGTGCTCTGAAGGTGGGGAAACGTTTGGGCATTCAGGGGTGTTTATACGGGATCTCAGCAATGCTCCATCCGATTAATTATCTCGTCACTACTTTATACTGTAATCTTGCCACAGATGCAGCTGCTATTTCTTTTGGTTTCTCCATTTATTTAAGCTCTCTTGTTCTTTTCTTTTTTTCCTATTCTCCCATTCCTCTGATTTTGTAATTGTTTCCTTCTCGAAAGCACCTTCAAAAACCAAAATCCCTAAGAGGTTCTCTCACAATCATAAAATAAAGGAAGCCTTACATTGCTTTCTTCTTTGTCAGAGTAAAAAACTTTGGAGATCTTGAACTTGCTAATCACTAGCCAATCATTTGGAAGCCTTCTGGAAGCCATCAGATCCCGATTCATAGAACAGCTAGCTGGTTTCCAGTAGACCCTGATGACTTTGGGATTTCATTTGATCCAGGGGTGGGTTGCTACTGGCATTACTGCCGGTTCAGGGCACATTTGCAGATAAAAAGGTCTGTGCATGTGCAAAACCTTTAAAAAGGAGGGGAAAAAAGTTAAATTTTTGCAATGAAAATTGTTCTGCGGATGCGCAAAACCCCAAAACAAGATGGCGGCATCATAGGAGAACCAGTTCGGGGGCGTGGCAGGCCTGGGTCACTGCTGACGCAGGCCGCCAAGTTACTACTGGTTGAGCTGAACCATTCCGAACTGGTAGGAACCCACATTTGATCTGATCCTAAAGGAAAGGCAATGGGATAATCTGTCAAGCTATTTCTTCTCTCTCTCTCTCTCTCTCTCTCTCTCTCTCTCTCTCTCTCTCTCTCTCTCTCTCTCTCTCTCTCTCTTCTCTCTCCCTCTCTCCCTCTCCCTCTCTCTCTCTCCCCCCTCTCTCTCTCCCTCTCTTTCTCTCCCTCTCTCCCTCTCCCTCTCTCTCTCTCCCTCTCCCTCTCTCTCTCTCTCTCCCTCTCTCTCCCCCCTCTCTCTCTCCCTCTCTCCCTCTCCCTCCCTCTCTCCCTCCCTCTTTCTCTCTCTCTTCCCCTCTCCCTCTCGACTTCCCTCCCTCCCCCTCCCCTCTCTCCTTCCTTCTTCTCCACCCACCCGGCTGAGGAAGACAGGCAGATTGCTGTTGTCAGAAATCTAAACTAAGCATGGAATAGGCCTCCCATGCCACCAGCTTTTTAAATTGCTAATCGTTCACAACCCACCATTTCTCCATATTGTCCTCACCATTTGCAGTCTCAGATACAGAACTGTCAGGATGATGCTACCTGTATGCTTGCCAATCCACAGCTTGCAGAGAATTCCTTTATTTAATCTTTTTTTTTTCACACTCTGCTGGCCAATATTGAAGAACAACAAATTCCAGGAAATCAGTGTTTGCTTGTTCTATTTTAAGCTGGACCATCACCGAACAGACTGCCCACCCCCCCCACCCCACCCCCCAGCTTTCGATGCTCTATGAATAAGCAAATACACCTTCACCTACCCTTCACAAAAGACTTTAAAATAAAACTACCAGCTGGACGATACGGCCATCCGAGATGGGGAATGAAGAATCTGAACAAATCTACTGGTTGATTTATTTGTTTCTTTAATCAATCGATCCTCTCAACTATTGACTCTAAGGGGTCAACAACAGGCTAAAAAGAATCGTATCGTGGATACAAAAATCCAATACAAAATTAGCAGCTGAGAAAAACCAGCAGAAGAGGCCGTTCATGCAGCCAGGGGATGGAGCTTTTGCACACATGGGGGGTCACAGCAGCGGTGAAATCTATTTTTTTTACTACCGGATGTGCGGGCGTGGCTTGGTGGGGCGTGGCTTGGTGGGGTCATGTGATTGGGTGGGTGTGGCTATGTAGTCATGTAACTGGGATATTGCAAGACAGAAACTCACTTTAACAATGTCCTGTAGGAGCAGAGTTGGACTAGATGACCTCTAGGTCCCTTCCAGCCCTGGATTATCCTCTGAAGCTGCGTCTAGTACCAGGTTTGTAGTTCTTCCTTCCTCTCCTTTGTCCCTCCCTCTCTCTCTCTCTCTCTCTCTTTCTTTCTCAGCACTCCCCACCCCCCGTTTTTGGCCTAGCAGGCTTCATGGGAGCCTGCTGGGGGCAAAAACCGCCTCCACCTCCCATTTTTGATCTCCCACCCCCCCGTTTTTTGCCTAGCAGTCTTCAGGGAATCCTGCGGTGGGTAAAAACGGACATATACACCCCGCGTTTCCGGAGAACCGGTAGTAAAAAAAAATGCTTTAAAAGTTTTTTAAAAGTTCCGAAGATCAGCTGTGTGACGTGCGATCATCAGAACTTTTTAAAAAACTTTTTAAAATATTTTTTTTACTACCAGTTCTGTGAACCAGTAGCATTTTTTTTTTTACGACCGGTTCAGGTGAACCGTCCCGAACCGGCAGCATTTCACCCCTGGGTCACAGGCTTGGTCTTTAGTGCCTTGCAAAAGGCTAGCAGGCCAGCAAGATGAGGGCTAGGCCCATCTTAAGCTCTGGAGGGAGAATGCTCCATAGAGCCGTTGTGTAGTGGGCTTCAGTAGGCAAGAGCCAGGCCAACATAGCTGCAATAGCCTTTATGGACTCAAAAATGGAACTGAGGAACTGCAGGCAAATGCCTGTAATTTATACTCTAGTCCCACAGGGGCCTTAACCAATCATGGAACTAGAAAAAGCCCGCCCAAATATAAATGTTCTACATTTCCCTCCAAAACAGCTGGGGTCATCTAAAGGTTAGTTTCACTTTAGCACAGTTAACAGTTGGGGTTATCTAAAGGTTAGTTTCACTTTAGCACAGTTAACAGTTGGGGTTATCTAAAGGTTAGTTTTACTTTAGCACAGTTAACACAGCTATATACATGGTTGGAAGGAATGTCCTTCTGGGTTCAGTTCCAAGTGGGGAAAAAGACACTGGAAACATGGAGGCTGCTTGGAAAGATGTTTTAATGGTGGACAGGACCACGTGGTTTGAGGCCCTGAACAGAAAAAAGGAACCACATGCTTCCAGATGTTGGGTG
This sequence comes from Natrix helvetica, assembly GCF_964273705.1. Lineage (NCBI taxonomy): Eukaryota > Metazoa > Chordata > Lepidosauria > Squamata > Natricidae > Natrix > Natrix helvetica. Next base: position 73,026,145 of record NC_138553.1, read on the forward strand.
AAGAAGAAAAAGAGACGGAGATACTGAAAGTTCCTGGCTTTATGCCCTCTCTGGCCTTTGATCTTGATCTTGTATTCTGATTGGTTGTCAGACTCCCATGGGGCCATGCAGGGGCAACTCTCTAGGCTGTCTTGAGTCCAAGTTTGGTTGAGCATTGCTTCTTCCCAGGTGCCCTGTGGTGAGATGGGTAAAGGGCTAATACTATCATTCCTTAATCTTCTCACCCTGGAGCTGAAGGGGGATGTCTTTGTTATGTAGAATGGACTGGCTCGGGCATTTTAATGGCCCATTAAGAGTAAGCTATTAAGAGTAAGTCTGCTTCCTGCCTAAAAACATGTTTCTCCATTTCTGATCCAGGAAAATATAATATTCTGCCTTTTTAATATTTTCCAGGATATTTCATTTTTCTAGGAGAGGGTGTGTGTGTGTGTGTGTGTGTGTGTGTGTGTGTGTTTAATTTCCTACAACATAACAGAGTAGATACTACAGCAGAAAAAGTATGGGTCTTGGCCCCACTAACCTGCACTGCTTACCTGACAGGGTCTGAACCGAACACATCTTGAACTGGATATGTAAAACAGCCAGGGAGTGCCAATTCCTCAAGTAATCCAGTCCCAAGGCATAGTAGGTTTTAAAAGTGATAAGCAGCACCTTGAATTGCATCCAGAAGCAAACTGGCAGTCCGTGCACCTCACAAAATAGTGGAGTTATATGTATTGAGTAAGTGGTGCCATTAACTATTCAGGTTGCTGCGTTCTGCATTTAGTTGAAGCCTCCAACGGTTCTTCAGCCTCCTATAGAGCATGTTGCACTAATCCAGACAAAACATGGATTGCCAACGTGACCTCCAACGTCCGATGACGGATATGGAAGAAGAAGAATATCTGCCATTCTTCGGTGGAAGAAGGTGGGGTGTTGGATTTGATACATTTTGTTCTTTCTCCTTTCTATGTATCCTAGGCATCCTATTTCTTGCCTTGCCTCTTTGTATAACCTTTTCTCCTGATTTATAACCATTGCCTGGCGCCTCAGATGCCTGGAAAATTCTCACCTCCCTGGGAATGCAAGGGGAGGGAGGGCCATGTGGATTGCAACTCCGGAAGATGGCTCTGAGAACCTCTGCTTATCTGCTTCTTGAAGAGGTTGGTACAATAACATCTTCACACCTGCAGATTGGTGGGAATCCACATCAGACTTTATCATGGATTGTATGGCCTGAGGACCCTCAGTGCCTGCTTTGAATTTCGACTAGCTTTTACCTCTTTCAATAAAAAGGTTCCTTTTGAAATACAAAGTTTTCAAGAGAAGAAGAAGAAGAAGAAGAAGAAGAAGAAGAAGAGGAGGAGGAGGAGGAGGAGGAGGAGGAGGAGGAGGAGGAGGAGGAGGAGGAGGAGGAGGAAACATAATGAGAGCATGAGTAACAATGAGCAGGACTTCCTTGTCTAGGAAATGGGTCAACTTGGTGTACAACTCAGAGGTGGGTTTCTCCCAGTTCGACCCAGATCGGCATGTGCAGAAGCGCACGAGCAAACCGGTAGTAAACCGGTTGGTACACTGGTACAACTCAAAGGTGTGCAAAGGCCCTCCTAGCCATGGCTGCCACTTCTCTTCATGAAGGAGCCATGAGGGCCCCCCATATTGTGCAACAGGTCTGTGAGGCAATGCCACCCCATCCAGAACAAAAGGTGGAAAAATTCTGGTACTTGCCCCAAACACCCAAAGTAACTCAGTCTTTCTTGGGTTACGTCGAAGCTTGTTGCGCCTCATCCAGGACTCTGCAGCTTCCAAGCACTGAACAACCACAGCATCAGTCAGGGTGCCTGGGATAGAGGTATAAAGCTGGATATCATCAGCATAATAATGATATCTCACTCCAGACTGGGATGGCCTCATCCAGTGGTCCCCTGTAAATGTTAAAAAGGAGGGCAGAGAGAACTGAGACCTACAAATAGAAGATGCAGGTAAGACTTCTCCCCCTGTATCAATACTGACTGGAACTGGTCTCAGAGGAAGGAGGAGAAGCCACGCCACACGGTGCTGCCCATCCCCAACTCCTGGAGTTGTTCCAGAAGAATGCCATGATCAAGGGTATTGAAAGCCACTGAGAAGTCAGGAAGAGCAAGGATGGATGGACTAGCCTCATTGTGTTCCCACCATGTACACCATCTAAGGATAAGATCAGTGCTGAGTCAGTCCTATAGCCTGACCTGAATCCCAAATGAAAGGGATCCAGGAGCGTTTCCTAAAAAACTAAAGGTTGGAGAGATCGTTAGTCAACTATCAAAGTTAGCATTGCATTTTTTTCATGGCAAAAGCAAGATCATAAACATTGGTATTTGTATTTATTCGTTTGTCAAGCATATACAAGATAGCAGGTATAAATATAAACATGGATATAAACAAAAGAAATGAGTACAAATACATGGGGACAGTGGGACAGGGACGGTAGATATGCTGGTGAGCTTACGCACACCCCCTTTATGGACCTCTTAAGAATGGGGTAAAGTCCATGAGAGACAATTTAAGGTTGAAGCTGTGAAGGTTTGAGGATGTAACAACAGAGTCAAGTAGAGCATTCCAGGCGTTGGCCACTCTATTGCTGAAGTCATATTTTCTACAATTGGGTTTGGAGCGGTTTACCTTGAGTTTGTATCGATTGTTTGCCCGTGTATTATTGAGGTTGAAGCTGAAGAAGTTGTTGACAGGTTAAGACGTTGTAGCAGACAATTTTGTGTACTGTGCTTAGATCATACCGTAGGCGGAGCAGTCCCAGATTGTCCAAGCCCAAAATTTCAACTCCCTGGCATAGGGAATTATATTATGAGTAGAGGAGTGGAGTACTCTTCTCGTGAAGTATCTCTGGACCCGCTCAATCATATTAATGTCCGACGTACAGTGTGGATTCCAGGCAGATGAGCTGTATTCAAGAATTGGTCTGGCAAAGGTTTTGTATGCCCTAGTTAGCAATACAATGTTGCTGGAGAAGAAGCTTCACAAAATTAGGTTAACAACTCTTAATGCCTTTTTGGCAATGCTGTTACAGTGGCCTCTGGGGCTTAGATCGTTAGAGATGAGTACTCCTAGGCCCTTGACGGAGTGGGGGTCGTCTATGAGGTCGTTTCCGTCCAACTTGTATTTGGTGTTCTGATTTTTTTTTGCCAATATGGAGGACAGAGCATTTATTAGTCGAGATTTGGAGTTGCCAATTGCGCGACCATTCAGACACATGGTCAAGGTTGCTTTGTAGGGTAGTGGTATAAAGTAATATAGTAACTTTACTCTCTTCTTCACTTTCCAATATAACTTCCCCCTTTTTTAAATCTGGGTCATTAATGAGGTAACAGAAACCATAGCTAGATATATCTTGCAGTCTGGCTCTAGGAGGACTCCTATTTATCTATTCTCTGATAAATCCTCTTCCTTTTTCAATGTTCTTTCTGTCAAGGAATGAATCCTTTGATACTTAAGTTTTCTAGCTCTGTTCTGTAATTCCTGTACTTAATAGTCTATGTACTATTTTCCTGAGCTATTCCCCTTCATCTAAGACTGTCCGGGGATTCTCCAGGGTTATCTGTATTCGTTTATTTGTCAGGTTGCAAAGCATTTCTCCCCATTAGATATTATGAGGCAGATTATAAAGAATGGTTGGTTTTTGAAATTATTAATGAATGTACCAAGGAGCCTCAAAAAACTTCGCCATGGAAACAGTTTGCCCTTGCAATCCTTATGAAAGTAACATCTGAGCAAACTCAGTTAATGTACATGGCAGTTAAGCCCGTGAAACTATGTTAACAGCAGGGTATTTTATGGCAGGTTTCGGTAGCAAACATCACGATACATAGGTGGATGAAATCAAATACTCACCAGAAGCCAAAAAGGAGAAGCATTCCAATGGTAAAATAAACATTTTAAGGACAGGATGGGCACGTTACATCATGGTTTCATTCATTCCACATGTATAGGAGATGGTCTAATGATGGCAAAGAATCTGAGCATTGGGGAAAGTGTTTCCCTTAAAGCAGGGGTGTCCAAACTTGGGAACTTTAAGACTTGTGGACTTCAACTCCCAGAATTCCCCAGCCAGCATGGAGTTGAAGTCCACAAGTCTTAAAGTTCCCAAGTTTGGACACCCCTGCCTTAAAGGTTGTTCAAATAGAATACTGCACTATTGATGGTGGTCCATGCTGCTAAAGAAAGGAGTGGATCACCATCTGAAATAGTGTGAGATTTAGGCCATCTGAGCACCTAGAGTTTTTACTTTGCACATCCCTGTTTGAAAATCTCAGTATTTCAGCATAGGCTGTCAACCTAAGCAAGTAAGTATGCTTTTTTTATAATTGGGTTTTATAAATCAGTTTTGCCTGCCCTACATTTTGTTTACCCTTTTAATGTCTGTTGTTCATGCATGGAGTCTGATAAACATCAATAAACAAACAAGCAAGACATTAACTCTTCCATGAAGACCACAAGTCCATGGTTCAGTTCAACACAAAAAGAGTCAAATGGAGACATTTCCAAAATATCAATTCTCCTTTCTTTAAGGAAGAACACCTCCCGTGATGCTTTTAAGGAAGAGTCCCTATCCTTCTACCTATCTCTCATACTACATATGTTTATGTTACCTAAGAATTTGGGAGTTATAACACAATCAAAAAGCCTAACTAAAGGAGACTGAGCGGTAAGAACAATATGTCATCATCTTTCTCTTCTTACTGTAATTCCATGATTCCAGTATTAGTATCTGGCACAGGTTTGTAATATGTCTTTTGCATTTTTAGGACTAATAGGTGTATATATGAGATCCTTTTCATATCCCCAATTCCATTACTATAATTTCGAAAAGGTTTGTCCGGACAACCCTTAAATACTACATGAGCTGCCCTGAAATAGTGCTTTTCCCCTTTAACGTATGGACTTGTGTGGCAATCTTGCTAAGACCTCGACTTACAACCAGCACATAATCCTCGATCTATGACCTGCACCAGGCTCTTGACTTACGACCTGGCAGCCTGGTAACCGGAGGACAGCTCCCACTGGCTAAGATGCCCCTGGCTAAAGCGGGAGTTTTACAGCAAGCTGATTGGTTGCTCTGCGTGACAGTTCAAGTATAAATAGCTGTCAAGCAGAGTGCGATGCTGAAGTTGTGGATCTGCTCTGTTGCTGTTAGAAGTTAAATAAAGGGTTTTTCGGTTCCCTCAGTGTCTCCTCTATTGATCTGCTGGCTAATACAAAACAAATCTGACAACATGGTTTGGTAGTAAATTAATGCTCATGATATTAAAAGGTTGAGTCCCTACATCCCATTTTGCCAAAACCACATAAACTATATTGTACCGTGTTTCTCCTAAAAGGCGACCCACCCCAAAAAGAAGGCCCAGCACTGTTTTGTGCGCATGCAATAAAATTAAGCCCTACCCCCAAAATTTGGACCTATTTAAGCACATGTGCAGCCAGGCATGCTGGAGTGGACAACGGCAGGCTACCGGTAGCTAGAGTTACCATTACAGGTAGGCAAGGCATGTGAGTTGCGTCACTCACTCTTTTTGGCCGCGAAAGAAGTCATCCAGTGGCCAGGCAAAGCGCGGGGGGATTATTAAGACACCCCTCCAAAAGAAGGCCTAGCCGTTTTTTGAGGGGGTCAAAAGAAAATAAGACCCAGTTTTTTTCTTCGAATAAACATGGTAATAGGTTTCAACAAGTGAAGTTAGTCCTTATGGCTTCACATGATTGTAAATCCAGCCACTTGCATTTCTTTAGTGAACCAGGTTAAAACCAATATAATTTATTACTGTACACAGATCCATTTATTGGCTATACTTTACCTCTTTTTTTTAGTCAGGACTGGGTTTTTTAAAAGTTGGCCTCCCCAAACCCCACCCCTTCACCAAGATGGCCATGCATAGCCTTTCAGAGTGCTGCTGGGGGTCGGGAAGGGCAGAAATGAGCAAAAAACGAGCCAGTTTTTGCTCAATTTTCCCCCGCCCCCAGGAGCACTCTGCAAGCTTCCTAAAGGCTATGCATGCCCTTTTTTGGAAAAAAAATGGGCCCATTTTAGCAAAAGACGGGCTGTTTTTTGCTCGTTTTTGCCCCCCCCCCACCTCCTCAGGAGCACTCTACAAGCTTCCTAAAGGCTATTCATGCCCTTTGCGGGGGGGGATGGGCTTGTTTTCGTGAAAAATGGGCCATTTTTGGGAGGTCTGCAGAGTGCAAAAACGTTTTTTTTAATTTGCCTCTTCAAAATCTTGTTGCGTCTTATACTCCGGTGCGTCTTATACTCCGAAAAATATGATATATCTGATAGTTACTCTAAGTATTATTTCTATTTGAAATCAGACTTTTATTCTCTAATATGTCTCAGGATTGACAGAATTACAGCCAATCCAACCCCCAAATTTTCATCTGAGTGTTGCAAATATCTGTGTACAGGAGTTATAATACTGACAATAAGATAAACAACACACAGAAATATCTGTTTTCCCCCACCTACGCTGTCTTGCTGACTTCCATTGTGCTGGCTTCTTCTTCTTTTTCTTTGTCTTGGAAGTGTGACATTTAAAAACTTCCCATCAAAAGGTATCACTGAGCTATAAAACTCTAGCTAAGAGCACAAATACAGAACCCTGTCAAAAAGCATTTAAGAAAGCAACTATAAAGTCTTTGCAAAAAACCATGACTATTTCGTCTCCCTATCTTATTGACCTAACTCTGGAAATGTGCCAAATTGCTTCCAGAGATTTTCATGCTTGCAGAATTTCAGTGGTAACTGTTAGAATCTTGACAGAAATTGCAGCAAGAAAAAAAATCAGGAAATGGTGGGGGGGAGGATCATAAACTGTACCCACAATCACCTATTCAACTTGCAAATAATTTCCAGTAAACTTAAAATCCAGCTTCTGGATTTAAATCTGTTTCCCCCACTTCATCTTCATTACCTACAGATTGAAGACATATTTAATGTCAGATTGTTGATATGTTGGCTAAACTGTGTAGGGAGTCATTGCCTCATTTGGAATTTGGCAATAGTCCAATTTGAGAGGGTAATTTAACTCAGATTAACAGAGTTGTAAGGGACCTTGTAGGTCTTCTAGTCCAACCCCCTGCCCAAGCAGGAGACCCTACACCATTTCTGACAGATGGCAGTCCAGTCTCTTCTTGAAAGCTTCCAGTGATGAAGCTCCCACAACTTCTGAAGGCAACTTCTGTTCCGTGGGTTGATTGTTCTCACTGTCAGAAAATTCCACCTTATTTCTAGGTTGAATCTCTCGTTGGTCAGTTTCCATCCATTATTCCTTTTCTGGCCTTCGGGTGCTTTGGAAAATAGCTTGACCCCCATCCTCTCTGTGGCAGCCCCTCAAATATTGGAACAATGCATCCAAAGCCATTTTGCTCTGTAGGAAATAGCCCAGTGGTGGGATTGAGCCAGTTTGCACCTATTTGGGAGAACCGGTTGTTAACTTTCTAAGCAGTTGTTGAAAGAACCGGTTGTTGGAAGAAATCTCATTTTGTTTTTTCCTACTTTACAGGGCTAATCCTGTAAGGAAGAGAGGGGGAAAACATTCTGGTGTTGTTTCTAGCCTAATCTTTATTGCCCTGCTTACAGAAACTGCCTCTCTGGTTAACCCTTATTACATTGTAGCAGCTAAAGCGAAGCGCCCATCGACATGAGTGACGTTAAGTTGCCCACACCCACCCAGTCACATGACCACCGAGCCCCACCTACCCAGCTAGTCATTAGGGCAGACAACTGGTTGTTAAATTATTTGAACCCCATCACTGAAATAGCCCTCTTTCCATGTGCAGCACATACAGAGAAGTCCTTTTTAACCACCCAAAGGAAGCTGCAGAGCAATTCTCATGCGGTGCCTTAGAAGGAAATACAATTTTAATTCAGGATGCCACATGGAAGAGGAATTTTGATAGGTTTATTAAAGCAAAACAAACAATTGCTGATTCAACTAACTGTGAATTCTCAGAGCTTTCAAAGTGCACATAACCCAAATCTCCAAATAGCATTACTCTTTTGTTTTCAAAACCGTCAATCTCTGAGTTCACCAGCTTTCTCCATTCTATGAAATAACAAGCACTCCTCCACCATTCTTTGTGGGAACATCAATAAATAATCTGGAATTTGCAATCCAAACACTTGAAAAGTCCATGGGTTTGTCCCATATCTGCAGAATTATTTGATGAGCATTTCTCCCACTAAGCCATGGCAACTTTGCAATTAAATGAAGCTCCATATTAATTCATTTTGGGAGGGACTGAGTGAATGAAAGGAGAGCTGAGAGACACATTGTCACAGGTGGAAGGAAAATTCTAGAACAGGGATGTCAAACTCAATTCATTGAGGGCCGCATCAGGGCTGTGGTTGACCTTTGGGGGCTGTGCAGGCATGGCCGACTGGGTGGCCAACTGTGGGCATGGCCAGCTTGACACCACTCACTTGACATGGCCGACTGGGTGAGCATGGCTGACTGGGTGGGCATGGCCAGCTTGACACCCTTCCCCAAACTGCCGGCATCTTTCCTCTTCTCACTGGGCACACCGGGCCGAAGCCACGCTGGTCCGATATTTCCTCTTTCCATTGGGTAGACCGGGGCAAAGCGACATGGGCTGACCCCTTACATTTTCCAGAATGGCCCCGCGTGCTGGATCCAATCACATCATGGGCCACAGCCGGCCTACGGGCCTTGTGTTTGACACCCTTGCTCTAGAAGCACAGGATAAATGTGCATTCTGTCTAAAAAGTAAGGGAAATACTAAAAAGCTGGTTTTCCAAGTCTAGGCAGGAATTATGCAGTTGATAACATACAGGCAGTCCTTGACCTACAACGGTTTGTTTAGTGTCCATTCACAGTTACAACAGCTCTGAAAGAAAGTGACTTAAGACCGTTTTTCATACGACTGTTGAGGCATCTCCGTAATCCTGTGATCAAAATTCATGTACTTGGCCACTGACTCATATTTATGACAATTGCAGTGTCCCTGGGTTGTGCGATCCCCTTTTGCAAAAGTCTAACTAGCAAAGTCAATGGGTAAGTCAGATTCACTTAACAACGGTGTTACGAACTTAACGACTGCAGCGATTCGCTTAACGAATGTGGCAAGAAAGGTCGAAAAATGGTTGAAAGAAATTCACTTAACAAATGCCTCACTTATTAACAGAAATTTTGGGCTCAATTGTTGGTCGTAAGTCGAGGACTGCCTGTCTTACGGAAGCTCACTGTTGGCATCACGACAAGGACAGTAGCAGATGCACAGTATCTGTTAGATCGGGTAATGGATCGGCACACACAGGCTTAACGGTAACAACAGCTCTTTATTATAACACAACAAGTGAGAACAATCCAGCGAAGGTTGAGTCAGACAGCAGCCCTTTTATAGGGAGCTGTCAGACCCTTCGACCAATAGGATTAAACCTCTGTTCCCGCCAGAACAGAGGACCTTGGTGGAAACCATTGTAGCTAGTCTGGATATCTAACAGTATATCGTTGTGTGATAGGGCTCATTAGAGATTGATTATGCTGAGCTATAAGTTAGATCCCTAAACCAACATTGCTTTTTAATTGTGTCCTGCAGAAACCTCAACAGAAAAACACAGAGGAAAAGGCAGGAATCTAGAAGACATGGGGAAGGGGGGGGGCTGTGGTTCCAGCTGGGGACAGGGAGGAGGGGCAATATCGCAAAGGCTCAGGTCACAAAAATAAATATATTTGAAATATTATTGTAATTGTTGATATTCTAGAAAGTGACAAAGAAAGAGGATTGAACATATGGCTGATATAATGTAAGAACTCTGTACATGCTTATCCTTTACATGTTATTTTCAAAATTGTAGAAGCGTGAGAATTGGGGGGGATTTCTACTGCTAACATGGGAGCTACCAAAATTTTCTATGTACCCTATTACCCTTTTCCCATAAATGTTTTAAAACTAATAGAAATTTTATACAAAAAAAACCACAGAGAGATTTAGCTTTTTGTTGTCTTTTTCCAGCAAAACTCTCCAAAACAAAACAGCTGCTTCTTGGAACCAAAAAGGTACTTGCTACTTAAAAAAGATCTGGGAAATCGGGGATGACTGACTAACAACCAAGCTTTTGCAAATTACATAACAGGAGGAGAATCTGTATTATTCCGTGGATGTGTCATCTCTTCTGACATTTAAAATGCAGCTGGGAGAACAGGTAGCTTCTTTTGCGGCTTACCGTAATATTCAATATTCAAAAATGCATACAGTCCTTGCCTGCTTCCATTCTCTCTTATTAGTTTGCTCAGCCAGTTGTAACTATCCTTCCACCCACCCCATGTTGAATGAATAAATACATGCGTAGGTGTGGGCACGGATGAGTGTGTTGTTGTTGATTTTTCCTTTTCTGGTTCTTCCGAAACGTTGTAGTGTGGTTTTCACTTACCTGGGGAAGATTGTAACTCTCAATACTCCCAGCTATCAGTCTAATAATTGTCAGTAACTCTTTTTTAAAAAAAAATCTATATCCAGGATTCGGCTATAAGAAAGATATTTAATGAACCAGTATAACATCTGACATAATAACTGATTTAACATCTGTCTGCAATATCACACAGCATTTGTCATGCGGGAAATCCTTGAGATGGATGTGTGTTGGGGGGGGTGGGAGTGCACCGTGTTTCCCCGAAAATAAGATAGGATCTTATTTTCTTTTGACCCCCCTGAAATCAGCGCATGGCCTTATTTTCAGTGACGTCTTATTCTTTTTGAGGTGCAGGAGGCAGCGAGCATGGTCACCTCGTAGCTGCTGCTGGGTTGCACTGCTGTGGCACAGCAGCTCAACAGCTGGATGCTTTTCAATCAAAGCACCGCTCAGCTGCAGGAGTACACAGTGGTAGATAAGGAGTGGGACATGAGGTGTGCCGCTTTTCTTCCGGCGGCCATTAGCAAGACAGAAGAGGCACAGTGGCTAGGGCTGTGGCAGCGGCTGTTAGGTAAGGGCGTGTGGGTACGTGAGGCATGTTCCCCCCCTCCCTCTCCCCCTTCCGGCCTCACCTCCTCACCTCGTGTTGTTTGCATGGCAAGCAACCAGAGGAAATGGTAGGGAGCGACTGCAAATGTGTTTAAATATTTCCGGGGAGGGCTTATTTTAACACATGCACTCAAAAGCCCGATGGGTCTGATTTTGGGGGGAGGTCTTTTATATATATATATATATTTTCGTAGATTTTCACAGGTGTAGGTATGCTGGTTTTGTTGTATTCGGGTCTTTTCCGGTGTAAACCTTACACGGGAAAAGACCCGAATATGTATTTGTGTTACAACCCCTGGTATGCCCAAATATGGGAGGAAGCTCATTACTCCCTCTTTCTGTCATTCGGCTCATCACAGAAAACCATCCAGACAGAAACCCATATTTTTATTTTTAATGTTGCCTTTTTATATTTTTATACAACACATATATATAAAGCACAAATACAACACAAATATAACACAAATATAAAAAGGCAACATTAAAAATAAAAATATTGTTTTCTGCCTGTATGGTTTTCTGTAATGAGCCGAAGAACAGAAATATATATACATACATACATACATACATACATACATACATACATACATACATACATACATACATATATAATCTATGCTTCTTGCATCTTGCAGTTTTCATTTTGTTTCCTGTGCTTTTGTTAAGTTGTCTCCCTGAAGAAGGGTAAAATGTAGAGTTCTGGCATCTAGTTACCTTTCTAGGATAAATGAAGGCAGCTTGCTGAGCTTCTATCTTGCCATCAGAGGCTTCCCTGTTTATCCCAACCACAAATAATGCAAAAAAGTGTTTAAAATGCAGGAGGCATAAGGGGGCAAAAAATCCCTAATCTCTCTGACTAAAAGAGCAGCACATTTCATCCTGAGGCCCTATAAGAAATACAGAAAGCAGCAGGTTTGAAATAGCAAATACTTAATATATTCAATGAGGTTGCCAAGGACACAAAATGTTTTAAAAGAAGGGAGAAAAGCAGCTAATGAAGAAGCATGTTGGTATAGGGTCACTTTGAGCCAAGTTTTAATTATTGCATTATTATCTTGGTCTGTTGGGGTGGAAATAAGCGAGCCAGTGTCAGCCACACAGATAAACCAAGTAATCCTGGCTTACTTAAGCAACTTTTGGCTTGATTTCCATCCGTTTTAGCTATCCTCATTTACAAGCCTGTTAGAGGCTGGATGGGCAGAAAAAGCAAAAATGTGTCAAAAACCACAAACAAGGCATTCATCTATAGTTGCATGTCGCGCTAAATTACAGTAGGAACTGATAGGCCACTACAAGATTTCAAATTATGGCTCATTGACAGATCTTCTCAGTGGAAACTAAAGGCGTCTCTGCTCTCTAATCCAAACTTTCTATTATCAAAACTGGAGGTAGATCATTCTAAATTAAGAAGAACACCTCATGCTTAGCAGTGGAGGCATGTTTGCAAGACTACAATTATGTCTTGGGCTGTCTATTGGGAAAAATGAATAGAATAAGATGGAGTGGGAATCCTGGTCCACTGATAGCTGAACCAAACTCTCTATCCAGGTGGGGTGGCAGAAGACAGGAAAGGATGTCATTGAGCAGAAAGTTAGTGCTACCTGCCTTGTTTTGTACACATTGCTGAATGTGATGGAACTGGATGGGTAGCACATAATTGTTCTGACCTAGGCTTCCCAAAAGCACGAAGCCGACTCCTCGTCCTGATAAAACCACTTTTATTAGTTGAAAGTGAATTCCTCTCCAGCAAAGTCCCAGCAAACAGTCTTTCAAGAGATTTCACAACTACAGACCTTTATCAGGCTTGGAGAGCTGCCAAGCCGATATCTTTCAAACGCCACTCTGTAGCAGACAGGGGAAAGCTCTGACAACTGCTCTGCATCGGAGGCAGAGATGGGGCCAAGGCCTTCTGACAGTTATCAGCTGCCTTTGGAGTCGGACATCAGTGGGGCAGAAGAACAGCTGGAGCCTGTTTCAGTGTGCGCATGCGTAGAGTTGCCAGGAGAAGGGAACAGCTAAGGAACAAGGGTCAACTTGGGAGTAAGGCCACAGGTAGATGGTGAATGGCCCCTCGGGTGGACGGTGAATGGCTCCTCCCATAGGGAATAAAAGAGGAACGAAAGGGGAGGGGTGTTTGCAGGAGACAATTAGTTCATTCCTGCATTCTTGCCAAGAATTGTGGCGTCTGAAAGACATTGGCTTGGCCACTCTCCAAGCCTGATAATGGTCGGTAATCGTGAACTATCTTGAAAGACTGTGGGAGAGGAAAGACTTTGCTGGAGAGGAATTTACTGTAAATTAAATAAAAGGGGTTTATCGGGATGAGGAAAAGGTTTCGTGCTGCTGGGGAAGCCTAAGTCAGAACACACTAATACCAAGCTGGATTTCACCAGCAGGCAAGTTCAATTTATGCAAAAGCAATGAAACATGTTGGGGGTGGTGGAGCTTATCCAGCTGAGCCTTGATCTGGAATTCACCTTGACTAGCCTTGGTGGCACAGTGGTTAGAATGCAGTATTGCAGGCTAATTCTGCTGACAGCCAATTGCCAGCAGTTCGGTAGTTCGAATCTCACCAAGCCTTCCATCCTTCCAAAGTCAGTAAAATGAGGAGCTAGATTGTTGGGACAATAGGCTGATTCTGTAAACTGCTTAGAGAGGGCTGTAAAAGCACTGTGAAGTGGTATATAAGTCTAACTGCTATTGCTACCTGTGCTCTATATAATGCGAAGCTTATATCCCTTTCATATATACTCTTTTGCTCATTCTGCACAGTTGTTTAATGTTCCATTTTTCTCAATCATGGCTGGTCAGAACAGCAAGTTAGACATTTATTCTCCATTGGGGAGTGTTGCGGAGAATGAATATATTCCGAAAGAATTTACAGAACTAGCTACAATATTCTGCATGGCTTTCAGATTTTCATCCTTTCCTATTCGTAAAATATGAACACTGCAGAAAGTCTTATCTTGCCAGAGCTGAGCACATTAAGCAAGGGAGCCCTCTAGCTTCCTACTCTGGGTAGCTCAATCTCTTCTTCTTGCCATCCTGGCAAGGCAATAAAACTTATATTAAAATACTTACCAAACTCATAATCTCTATTTAAACTGTATATACCCAAATTCCCTACAGCTTCAGATGTACAATATGCATCCTTTAGACCAGGGGTATCAAACTCAATTTCATTGAGGGCCACATCAAGGTTGCGTTTGACCTCTGGAGGCTGGGTGACCAGGGTGGACCACTCGACGTCACTCATGTCGGGGATGCCTGTAGTGGCCCAAGCACTCTGCCAGTGAAAATGGAGTCTCAAGCTCTGCTTTTGGCTGCCATAGCCTCCTGCAACCCTCTACCAGGGCCCTCCCAAGCTCCGTTTTCACTGGCAGAGGTTTGCAGGAGGCTGTGTCAGCCGAAAACGGAGCTCGGGAGCGAGTTTTCACTGGCATAAGCAGCAGGAGCCTGTCCTTTGCTATTCACTGTGGGCCAGATCTAAGCATCCTGCGGGCCAGCTTCAGCTCCCGGGCTTAAGTTTGACACCCCTGCTTTAGACAAAGACAGAGGTTGTGTGGCTATTGGTATTTGAAACACAGTTCATTATTGATGCTGCAGGCAAAAGTTGCTGGCTGTTTAGCAACATCTGTGGGGCCACAGGTCCCGCATCCCTGCAAGCAATCCTTCATACAGTTGCCACATGCTATTCCTCTGCATGTATGAAAACATCAGCTAAAGGAGTATTTTGTTTGAGAAAGGCCAAACTAAAGCATCTTTTTCTCAAGAGATTATAACCAACTAAGCTTGTTTTCTACTATTAGCAATCATAACTTCCCTCAACCTCTGTTGGGATTGATGTTCAGATCACTTACAGACATTTGGGAGATGTTTGGCCCATGAGCTCAATTGTACCATAACATTAAGAACAAAAACTCCCCCAAACAATAAAATCAACAAAACAACGACAACAAAAATGCAAGAATTAATCAAGAAGAAGGGCCTTCTCCGTGGTGACTCCCTCTCTCTGGAACATCCTTCCTCCAGAGATTAGAATGGCCCCCACTCTGACACTCTTCCGGAAGCACTGAAGACCTGGTTCTGCCAGTGAGCCTGGGGAACCCAGGGCGGGATGGAGCCCATTAAATGGGTCATGCGATGTGCTGGCACCAGGGTGGTGCATTATTTTGTTTTATTATTTTATCAATTTGTTATATGGTTCTCTTTTTTATTCATTTAATTGTTTTATATGAGGTTTTTATATTCTTGTAAGCAGCCTTGAGTCTCTATGTGCGAATAGGCAATATAAATTTCATAATCAATCAATCGCCACAAAAGAGTCAGAATTCAATCTGATGTTGCAGCAATAAATCTGCAGCTGAGACTCCAGCCCAGCAACCATTAAAAATATGGCACACATTTTCTTGATGATCTAGCAGCCCTTCAAAGATCAAAACTCCTTTTGGCTCAATTGCTGCTCCAAAAATACCTTGTGAAAATAGTTTTGCAGTACATGAAGTAAGGTTATGGGGTCGGCGTGCATCAAAGATGGGTTCCTACCATTTCGGACCGGTAACTTGGCTGGCCGTGCCCCTGAATCGGTTCTATCACCTATGGCTCCACCATCTTGCTTTTTGTTTCTGTGCATGCTCAGAAGCAATTTTTTACTACTGCGCATGTGTGCGTAGTGCGCCCAAAGCGCGTCTCTGAGCAAACGGGCAGTAACAGAAGGCAGAAGCCACTCCTGGTGTGCATGCTAGAAAAAACCTTCTCCTGGTTGCTGGGAGTATTTCCTGCTCACTCCCCCACCCCTGCCCCAAAGCCAAAACTTCAGACTGCTTTGCCCTCTTCTTTTTGTTGTTGTTGAAGTAGCGCAGGGGCAGTTTTCCTACTCTACTTCCTAAGTCATCCGAGTCTTCCTTCCCCTGCTTACTTTCCCAAATGCGGAAAGCAGCGTGGAAGACAGTGTTGTTCATAAAATTGAACAAATTAGTCACTGGTGTTCAACTGGACGGATTCCAAAAGATCTCCTGTATGGAGAATTAGTGCAGGGAAAGCGCTCCAGAGGGAGACCACAGCTGGGATATAAGGATATCTGCAAGAGGGATCTAAAGGCCTTGAGAATGGACATTAACAGCTGGGAAACCTTGACCTCTGATCGTTCAGCTTGGAGGTTAAAGACACAGCATGGCCTTCTCCAATGCGAAGAGACACTTTGTTCGGCAGGCTGAGGCAAAGAGGCAGTCCTGGAACCAGTGAAATCTGGGGGCTGGGCAGAGGACAGAATGTATCTGCCCCCAGTGTGGAAGGGATTGCCACTCTCGAATTGGCCTTTTTAGCCGCACCAGAGCACAATACCATAGTCTTTTGAGACTGAAGGATGCCAGTGTAGTCACTGGTATTGCAATTGTCAGATTACACCTCACATTCTGGAATAAAGAAATCATAAATCAAGCCACACTGCGACGCTGGCTGGCAGATTAGCTTTGAGATCATTACAATTTTAAAACCACACGCCGATCGTGAAGAAATGATTTCCTACAATGAGCAATAAGCTCTCAAAATTGTGTGCATGGTGTCACAACAGTACTGGGTTCGATCGCTACAGAAATTGATGGTGAAAATATGCTGGAGATTTTTCTAATATAAGAGCCGTATAGTGTAGTTGTTAAAGTGTTGGCACAGAAGAGGTGGCATTTCACCTAGCGTGGTAGTCATTTCATTTCATTTCATTTCATTTCATTTTCAAGATTTATAGACCGTCCCCTCTCCCCGAAGGGTGTACAGACATCTCATTAAAAACCAGATACAAAAAATAAATACCCTTAAATACCCTTAAAATCGAATTAAACCTAACAGCTGTACAGGATAATAAAAGTTAAAAATCAACCTAAAACTAACCCCTAAAAATTTAAAAATGCAGACTTGAGGGACTAAACTGGGATTAGGCCAGGCCGGCTAAATTGAACAGGTGGGTTTTAAGCTTCTTACGGAAGGAGCGGAGATCTGTGGTGGTTCTGATATCAGGGGGGAGGTCATTCCAGAGGGTCGGGCCCATCACAGAGAAGGCCCTACTCCTGGGCGTCGCCCGCTGGCACTGCCTAGTGGACGGCACCCGGAGGAGTCCCTCTCTGTGAGAGCGGATCGGCCGAAGGGATGTATGGGGCAGGATACGATCCCGCAAATAACTAGGTCCTGTGCCATGTAGTGTACTGGATACCTTTGGATAGTCAGCCCAACCTACCTCACAGGTGTTTTGGGGGCGGGGGGACAGAAGGAGGGAGCACCAGGCATCCCATCTTGAATTCTTCTGTAAAATGTGGGATACAAATGAAATAAACAAATAGATCTTACTACTCCTTCGCTCAGGAGCTAAAAGGGACCTCCATATCCCGGTTATGGGTCATAGTGTGTGTGTCCCTCCAAACATTTAACTGCACTTCCATCCGTTTGGCTTGTACAGCCCCTGTTGAGGGACTTTTGAGTTTTATTGGTATCCCAACTTTAATATTTTTACATATATCTCGAGGCAGCGAACATATTCAATACACCTTTCTCCTCCTATTTTCCCCACAACAACCTTATGAGGTGGATTGGGCTAAGAAAGAGTGACTGGCTCAAAGTTACCCAGCTGGCTTCCATTGCTAAGGCAGGATTTGAACTCATGGTCTTCCCGCTTTCTAGCCTGGTGCCTTATCCACTATACCAGAGGTGTCCAAACTTGGGAACTTTAAGACTTGTGGACTTCAACTCCCAGAATTCCCCAGCCAGCCATGCTGGCTGGGGAATTCTGGGAGTTGAAGTCCACAAGTCTTAAACTTCCCAAGTCTGGACACCCCTGCACTATACCAAACTGTCTCTCAGTGACTGACCAATATCATCTAGAGGTGAGATTTTGCTTACTCCTTATATCAAGAAAACAATAATTGCAACCATCATGTTATTAATTGTTGGAAGCAAAACATTAGTCAATTAAATGTGTATATGGTTTTTCCTGGGCACCAAGATCACCGCAGATAGGGACTGCAGCCAAGAAATTAAAAGAGGCTTGCTCCTGGGGAGGAATCTAGACATCATACTAAAAAGGCAGAGACATCACCCTGCCAACAAAAGTGCGTATAGTCAAGGCTCTGGTTTTTCTAGTTGCCATGTATGGCTGTGAAAGTTGGACCATAAGGAAGACTGAGCGCCAAAGAATCAGAGTCTTTGAACTCTGGTGCTGGAGAAGACTCCTGCGAGTCCCTTGGGACTGCAAGGTGATCAAACCGGTGAGTCCTAGAGGAAATCAACCCTGACTGCTCTTTAGAAGGCCAGATCCTGAAGATGAAACTCAAATACTTTGGCCACCTAATGAGAAGGAAGGACTCACTGGAGAAGAGCCTAATGCTGGGAAACATTGAGGGCAAAAGAAGAAGGGGACGACAGAGAATGAGGTGGCTGGATGGAGTCACTGATACAGTAAGTGTGAGATTAAATGGACTCCGGGGGATGGCAGAGGACAGAAAGGTCTGGAGGAACATTGTCCATGGGGTCACGATGGGTTAGTCACAACTTCACAATTAACAACAAATGGTTTATCAGATTCATAAATGTATCTTGGTCCATTTCTTTTACATAGTATAGTTTTACTACCAAACTGCTCAGGTTCTATGAGTAATTAATAATTAAATGATCACATTTAATTTCTCAGTATTTCAAGGAATGGACATTCTACGTGAAGAGCAAGGTATTTTGGCTAACCAACCATTGAAGAAATATTTAATTTATAATTGCAAAAGAACAGTTCTACCATCAGCTGTCACATTTCAAAAAAAGTTTTACCATCAAGCTTCAGCAATCTAAATCTGCTTATTAAAATTAAAACTCATTGTCTAAATGGGGGAATTTAAATTTCAGGAAAGAATCCCCCGGCATCAGCCATAATTGTCTATAAAATATAGTTAAATTAAAATGAGCTTATTGAGTTTTTGGAAATGATTTCCCACACTGCTTTAGAAAGCTGTTAGTTGCTTAATCATATTTGAGAAATCTAGATTGTTCGTATTTTTCTGAAAAGTTAGATGCGGCTGAAATTAATAGCATTAGAATGAGTTGTGGCATGTTAAATTCCATATATATAGTTAATTGGACATACATTCTGCTGAACAAAGACAGACTTCCATCTGTCCAGACATGTTGAGTAATAAAATAGAATTTACAGCTAATCTGGGTAAATGAGTCCCATAACACAACTCTCTACAATCTGAGATTCTCCATATGTATCAAGCCTCAGTCTTCCTTGCCCAATGGAATCTGTAAAACCTAAATTTCTGGAGGCTTCCCGCCCCATCTTTCTCATTCCACATTTATCATAAATAAATAAAAGCAATATTTTTTATTTCAACAACGTATCTCATCTTCTGAAATGAGAATATAAGCTAGGATATGTAAGGAATTTGCTTTCTTACCCAATTTAATAACTACTGTAGTTTATATGTGCTTTTCAAATTCTGTTTTTGTTTTTTAATTGTTCACTGGGTGTACCAAATACTTTTACATACTGTATACTCACAATAACATGAGCGCTGCGGACATGGGTGCTGAGTTGTGGCATAGTTTTAAACTACTAACTTTGCTCCATTAAGATGAAAGTTGTCATTTGGCTGTATCGGTATCTAAAAGTTACCTCAGTTTTCTAGTATTATGAAAGTACCTATTAAATAGCCATCTGTCTGAAACGGTATAGGGTTTCCTGCCTAGGCAGGGGGTTGGACTAGAAGACCTCCAAGGTCCCTTCCAACTCTGCTATTGTATTGTAAATCTTCACAAATTTGCTTAGAATATCCTAAACTTAGTGTAGGGGCACTTCACACAACCATAATTCTACACCCACCCACCCCCACCAAAGTTTTAAAAACAGTTTGTACTCATCGTGAGCATTTTTATTTCTGTCAAACTAGAAACACTGAAAGAATTGCTATAGTGACTGAACAGTTTATGACAGAATGAAGGGACCCAGGAGTAAGGTGAGGTCAGAATTACCACCAGTGAAAGAACAGATTGTTGACAAGTTGACCAGGGAAAAGGATCTATTTTGGGGGTGTCGGAGACAATCCAAGTGAACCAGCAATAAACTGTCCTGAACAATCCAGAACCAGTTCAGAGGGATGCACAAACTTTATGTGGAACTGTTCCTGATCAGAGGTGGCATTCAGCCAGTTTGAATCGATTCGCCTGAACTGGTATTGGAAATCGTGGGTGGCACCGGCCCTGGCTCTATGCCATCCTATTTAGGCACATTTTCAAGCCGTGCGCATGTATGCAAGCCGCACTTGCGATCAAAGTGCATGCATGGAAGGCCGAACACATGTGGGCGCATGTGTGCTTACATTTGCGAACTGATAGGGAAAGTAGGGGAATACCATCCCTGTTCTTGATATGCAACATATAGGCCCATGGAGAAAATGTCTCCTTTGTATTGAGTTGAATTGAGAGATCAGTTTTTGTTAATATCATGAATAACAACCATGTCATTTTCTTGGGAACAATACAGAGTTGGTTAGCTATTGTCTTTCTTTTTTAACCGCAGAATTTCTTACTGGACTAACATTCAAGGCCTAATTAGGTTCAACACCGCACTGCCTTTTCAAGACCTACCAAGATCAGCCTGATCTCTAGGAGTTAAGGAGCTTACTCAGGAGACAAAATCATAATATACAGTTATAGTAATATTGTCCTTATTCTAAGATAGCTGCTCACAATGACAATATCTACAGACCTCTCACATCCTGGACATAATCTGTTTCAATTTCTCTCCTCAGGATGCCAACGTAGAGCATTGCATGCCAAAACAACTAAACATAAAGATAATTTTTCCTCATGCCATCACTCTGATGAACGCTTAATTCCCACAGCACTGTCTCATTTCTCATCTTCACATCTTTCCTACCTTCTCCTATTGGTATCTTATGATTTATCAGCTGTTGTTTGTAATTTATGATTAATTATTGTAACTATGATTTACACTATGACCTAGTTACTTGCGGGATCGCATCCTCCCACATACATCCCTGCGGCCAATACGCTCACACAGGGAGGGACTTCTCCTGGTGCCATCCACTGGACAATGCCGGCGGGCGACACCGAGGAGTAGGGCCTTCTCTGTGATGGGCCCAACCCTCTGGAATGACCTCCCCCCCGACATTAGAACCACTTCTGACCTCCGCTCCTTCCGGCAAAAACTGAAGACTCACCTGTTCCGATTAGCAGGCCTGGCATAATTCAACTGTCCCTCCTGGCAAACGCACTATATCTGGTTATTTTAGGGGTTTTTTAATTCACTGTATTTGTTTTTAGGGGTTTGAACTTATTTTAATCTGCTTTGTACAGTTCTTTTAATGTCATTCTAACCTCCTCCATGTCAACTGTCAACTGTACATACTTAATTTTATTGTATCTGATATATTTTGTATGAACTGTACACCGCCCCGAGTCCCTTTCGGGAGAGGGGGCGGTCTAGAAGCATTAAATTAAATTAAATTAAATTAAATTTATGATCTATGACCTATTACTTGCTGTTTATATATACACTGTGAGCTTATGCACCAGAGACAAATTCCGTGTATGTCCAATCACACTTGGCCAATAAAGAATTCTATTCTGTTCTGTTCTGTCCTGTCCTGTTGTTTTGTTCTGTTTGTGCTGTGCTGTGCTCTGATCTGCTCCGCTCCAGTCCAGTGCAGTCCAGTCTTCTGCTAAGCAAATTATAGCCTATGAGGGAATAAATAAATGCCAAACTTCCAGATGTGTGATATGATTCCCTCCGCAGTTGTTTCATTGCACGTACAAGTTGAAGGAGATGGTTTTCCATTGCTGCTCAGGCATGTCTCACGTGTATGCAGCACTCTGGATATGAAATTATGGTTCTTATGCCTCACATTAGTGTTTCCCAATTTTAGCAACTTTTAAGATATGTGGCTTCAATTCCATACAGTTGAAGTCCACACTTTTTAAAGTTTCTAAGATTGAGAACAGTCTTACACCGAAATTCCAACTGTGTAAAAGCTGGTTAATGGTTGAAGTCCAGGAGATGAAGACTGCAAGGGTTAGTTTTTCTTTGAACAAGAAGTTATAAAAGAACCTAGTTGACATCTGCATCAATTTGCATGCACATCTGGCACATTAACTCTAATTTCAGGGAAAACAAGGTATCATTTATTCCATGTAGTTTCAAATGTGACAAATAGAAATTTGGCTCAGGATAGTCATTTCTCTCCTTGTGCTGAATCAAGCAATAGTGCATGAGAAATGATATTCAGTTCAGTTCTATCACTTCTCTCTCTCCCAAACACTCCACAGCTAAAACGTCTTGTGCTAATGTTGGAAGAAAAATCCAGTCCAGTTCCAAACCAGGAGAAAGGCCCTGGAAATAAAATGGAGGCTGACTGGCTGCAAGGAAGGAAGGTTTATTTGCATTCCAGAAACTTCCGTGACAGCAGCAAACTATAAATATCTGATTAAAACCAATTCAAAATTGCAAAATAGTTAGCAAGCAATAGGCTAAGTTCCATATTAAGTGACCAACAGTATGTAAATTTCAGGGTTTTACTGCAAAGTCCATATGTGGACTATGGTGCAATTTCAGAAATGTAGAACATGTAATATTTAAATTAAAGAAGAAATTGTTTCATTACTATCATTAGCCATAGGGTTATAAGTGAGCAAATGGTTGAAATGGCAAGCTCGACTGGGTGCTTCAAAAATGAAATGGAGGCCATTTGTAAGCAGCATGTGTCCTTTCACACAATACCACTAACTGTTATCCATGAAACCAATCAACCAGAGGCATTAAAGTAGTATAAGAGAATTATGAATTCTCTTAACTTCCAGCCTTTCACTACCTCTTCTGCTTTTTCCAGGAAAAGTATAAAAAGATGGTCTAGACCAGGGATGGGTTGCTGCCGGCATTGCTGTAGGTACACTTCGTGCACACTTTGCGCCCGCATGTGCAGCTGTCTGTACATTTTTTTGCACATGCACAGAACATGACAAAATGACTGAAAAACAAGCCGGCAACAGCAGCGGCGACCGGGTAACTGGTTCGAGGGCGTGGCCAGCCTGCTGTCCCTACTGATTCGGCGACCCAGTCCCAATTTCCACTAACGGTTCGCCCGAACTGGTCGAAACCAGTAGCAACCCACCTCATCTCTGAGGGATGAAGAAGCCTCTAAGCCAAGGAGAATAAAACAAACAAAGAAAAATGTGCAAATTATTCACAAGTCAATGAACTTATTTTCCTCTAATGATCATGAATGATAACAATATTATTCACACAACTTCATGTGTGCATCAATTGTGTCGTTTTCCTGGATCATGAGGCCCTGCGCTGTCACTCACACTTTTTCCCTTCTTTCTTGAGCACGCTTTATATGGGACTACCCTTGAAGAGTATTTGGTTAGCTACAATTGGTCCAGAAGGCAACAGTGAGGAGAGTTCTGGAGATGCCTAGGTAATTATTAAGTGAGCTGCACTGGCTGTCAATCTGCTTCCAGGTGCAATTCAATGTTAGTTATTACCTTAAAAGTCATGGAACCTATATAGAATATGCTACACGTGTGATGCTGGCCAAGATTGTAGATGACTTCAAAAGGGACTAGATAAATTTGTAATGATCAGGTCTATCACTGGCTATTGACTTTGCTCATTGGGGGCAGTCTCCAGCTATGGCAACAGTTCACCTCTACATAATAGGTGCACAGGTGCAACAGTGGCCACCTTGATCTCTTATTTGTGGACTGAAGGATATTGCCTAAGACAGAATATTGGTTAGATGGGACTAGGCCTAATTCTCATGCAAAAATTTCATGTGATGGCTTTCTGCTGTTTCCTTCTCTTACTCCTTTCTTGTACCTTGGGACAAGGTTACATTTAAGTTCTGATGCAAACTACAGACCAGATCCTGGATGTTTTTCCTTTGATATTTACACAGCTAGATTTGCTTTACAAAATACATACTCTCTAGTACGTTACACCTAATACAGTATATGCAATTTATCAATTTACGCATATAATTTGTTCTCAAGGCAATTCTCACTCAGAATAGCAGATTAGGTTTACTATTTTCCAAATATCTTCTCTGCAGTTAAGTAGAATCCTGATTTTTGTGTATAATCACAGTTCAAAGTTACTGCAAATATGCATATGGAATGATAATGATACTAAGATCTATTTTCTTTCCTTCCTTCCTTCCTTCCTTCCTTCCTTCCTTCCTTCCTTCCTTCCTTCCTCAGAAAATAGACTGAACATTCTTAATTTCTATGATAAAACTAACTCAATGCCCTTTTATTTTTCTCTGACTCAAAACATGTACATTCTTTGTGGGTGATCACACTTCGCCTTCTCTTAATTTCAGATATTATTTGTGTTTTTCACTGCTTGAGTTCTGCAATTTTGCTGAATTAAAGTTCTCAATACTATGACTCATCTCATCCTGCAATAACTTTGAAAAAGAGCATTTGCTAATTAGAACATTTTTGAATGTCATTACGTTTTTCAAGAAGTATTGCATCAATGAGCTCAGTTATGCTCCAATGTTTAGCATCAGTTCCTATCTTTATATTTGGAGTTTTAAATTTTGGTATTGTTCACCAATTTTATGATAATCGGATTCTTCATCTTAATTCAGTTCACTAATAGTTCAGATCCAGATGGCAATACTTTGCTTTGTAAGGTAGAATACACAATAACAAGAGTTGGAAGTCTTGTAGTCCAATCCCCTGCTCAAGCAGACCCTATATCATCATGGACAAATGACTGTCCAATGCAGTGTTGGAGAGGCCACAACTTCTGGAGGCAAGCTGTTCCACTGATTAATTTTCTCATTAACAGTAAATTTCTCTTTAGTTCTAGGTTGAACCGCTCTTTGATAAGCTTCCATCTTTTACTGCCTCCCCTGCCCTCAAATGCTTTGGAGAATAGTTTGACCCCTTATTCTTAATGACACCCCTCAAATATTGGAAGACTGCTATTGTGTCACTATTACTCCTTCTCTTCATTACACCAGACCAGTGATGGAGAACTTTTGGCACCAAGTGCCAAAAAGGGAGCGTGGACATGTGCGCCTGTCAGCTGCGTAGCCCGGAAGAGGAGCTGCAAAGGGGGCATGCACACATGCATGTGCGCACCGGGAAATGATCTTCCGGTTTTCTGCATGAGCACCTAGTCTTCTGGTTACTGGTGCA
Source organism: Natrix helvetica (assembly GCF_964273705.1). Taxonomy (NCBI): domain Eukaryota; kingdom Metazoa; phylum Chordata; class Lepidosauria; order Squamata; family Natricidae; genus Natrix; species Natrix helvetica. Next base: position 73,051,352 of record NC_138553.1, read on the forward strand.
CATGCATGTGCAACGATCAGCTGGCCGGCATGCATGACTATGTCAGAAAATGTTCCAGTTTGCAACACTGCCGCACGCACGAAGGCCAGCTGATCGTCACACACGCATGTGTGCCAGAAATCTGGAAGAGGAACGGGCAATGCCGTGCGTGCCAGGCAACATGGCTCCATGTGCTGCTTTGGGCACGTGTGCCATAGGTTCGCCATCACGGGACTAGACCTATAGTTCTGATAACCATTCATCGTCTGCTTCAGCCTCCAGTCCCTTACTCATCTTTGCTGCTCTCCGCTGCACTTTCTAGAGTTTCAACATCTTTTTTGTACCATGGTGACCAGAACTGGACGGAGTTTGTTCCAAATGTGGTCTTAACCTGTGCAGTATGAAGCGGTAGTAACATTTCACATTATCTTGATACTATCCTTCAGTTGATGCAGCCTAGAATTGCATTGGTTTTTTTGGCAGATGCAAAATATGGCTGGCTCATTCTTAAGTGATTGAATGAATGGCAGGCTCATATTTAAGCAGACTCTGAGATCTCGATCTCTCTCTCTCATTACTGGTGTTAAGCCAGGTACCACACATGTTATACTTGCGCTTTATTTTTTCTTGAAGTGTAAAATGTTACTTTTCTCACTACTGAACTGCATTTTGCAGTTGCATAGGGCCCAGTGTGCAGGTTTCTCAAGGTCCTTCTGAACCTTGAGGTTTTTGTTTAAAGTGTTGGCTATTCTCCCCAGTTTGGAGTCATTTGATGAAATCCACTTCTATTCCCTTATCTAAATCATCTATGAAGGTGTTAAAAAGTACCAGGCCTAAAACAGAACCTTTAGATACCTCACTGCATGCTTCACTCCATATAGATATAATTCCATTGAGAATTAAACATTGAAAGTGATTGGTCAGCCAGTTATGGATTCATCTGAGGTGATGCTGTCTATCTTTCTACCTTACAAGAAGACTGTTTACTTTGTCAAATGCCTTACCAAAATCTAACTAAATGAAGTCCACTGTATTTTCCTGATCCACTAATTTAGTCATTTTGTCAAAGAACGCATTAAGGTTTGCCTGGCAGGATCTCTTTTTGACACACCCATGTTGGTGTAAAGTACCCTAACGATGCTTGCTTCATAATAAGCGACCCAATATTGTAATACAAAAAGCAGTGATTTATTAACAGCTTCATTAGGCATTCTTCATTAGGCATTTCTTATTCGCAGCCATCTTTTTTGCTTTCTTTATCTGCTTTTGAACTTTGCCAGTGTTTCTGTCTTTCCTTCAGTCTTTGTCATAAATCACGTTATCCAATAGCTTCATTCATCTCAACCCAGCTACTGTAATCTGAGATCTGGTTCCGCCGACGCTCTGCATGGAATGTCAACACAGAGAGTTGACATCCAGCTCCCCTCACTTTTCAAAGGCAATCTGTGCAAGCAAAAACAATTTGAGTAGCAGTATGGATTCAAGACTACGTCCTCCCCCCAGGCTTGTTTGGATTTTTTTCATAGAATCTCTCTATAAGGCGATCAGCCTGGATATTTCTATTCTTTACCCAAGATGCCTCTGACAAGGGATAGCTCTTCCACTTAAGTACTGGAGTTGCCTCCTGTGCCACCTCGAATCAAGGATGCATTACACCTCATAATGGGTTTGGCCTCCTATGACCAAAGGGCCTGGGGGCTCCCGGGGCAGTGGTCTCAGAGTGGATCCAACCACAGGTTTTAAGAGGCTACTATGGAATACTGGGTGTACCTTCCCTAGCAGTCGGGGCAGTTTCAGTTGCACTGAGACTGGGTTGATGATCTTTGCTATGGGGAATGGTCCCACAAACTTTAGTTCCAGTTTCTTGCTAGGGAGTCTTAACCACAAATATTTTGTGGAGAGGTACACCTTCTCTCACACCAGGAATGGTCATTGCGGAGCTCGGTGTTTATCTGCCTGTTTCTTATAGGTTTGTGCTGCTTTAGCTAGTGCTTTTTTGACATTCTCCCAGGCTGCTTTTAGCACTGACATCCAGTCAGTCAAGCTGACTGAGGAAGGGGGATCCCTTGGATACTCAGGCATTGGGACAAAGTCTATGCCGCTCACTACTTTGAACGGTGTTAGTCCTGTGCTGCTGTGACCAGCATTATTGTACGCAACCTCAGCGAAGGTCAGAAGATCTGCCCAATTGGACTGCTGATAGTTCATGTAGCACCTCAGGTACTGCTCTACCATAGCGTTCAGTCTCTCTGCCCTCCCCCATTGGTGCTCGGGTGAAAAGCCAAGCTAAAGCCCTGGGATGACCCAATGGACCGCAGGAACTCCCTCCAGAACTTAGCCACGAACTGGACCCCTCTGTCTGAGATAATTCTTCAAGGTACTCCATGCAGGTGGTAGCTGTGCTTCAGGAACAGTTTGGCCAGCTTCTGAGCTGAGGGTAGTCCGCTCCAGGGTATGAAGTGCGCCTGTTTGGAGAACAGGTCTATTACAGTCCAAATCACCGTGTTTCCCCCACTTTTCGGCAACTCTACTATAAAGTCCATTGTGATATCCTCCCACGGCCTCGTTGGCTCTGCTACTGGCTGCAGCAATCCCGAGGGGTTTTTCCTGGTCACCTCTTCATTGCGGCGCAGATGGTGCAACTTTTTATGTAACTGCCCACATCTTCCTTTATTTTAGGCCACCAGAACTGCTGAGTATTGCTACTCAGAACCACTCAAGTCAGTTTGGAATGTTGCGGTAGGCAGTTACTTGGGCAATCTGCTGGTCCAGACTTGTTCTGAAAAAATACACTAACAGACGCTCTGGTAAAGGGAGTAGCCTTCCAATGACTCTCCTAAATTCGCGGATGTGCTCTTTGATGGGGCGGCCCCTTTGCTTTAGGTCACTGAGCTCATCTTCCACATACAGATACTCCTCCACCTCCTCAAATCTGGCCTCTAGCAGTCGTAGGAAGTCATCTACGCCTTGCAGTTGGGGGGCTCTCCTCTTGTCTAGGGCTGCTAGCCATTCCCTTGCTTCTCCTCTAGTCCCTCTGCGAATAGTATTCACTATGGCTCTGGGGTATGAGTAGAGGTGTCCATAGCATTCCAGGTGGACCTCAGCTGAGTCAAGGAATAGGGCTAACTGGTCTGAGTTCCCATCAAACTTTCCTCTGAACCAGGGCGGTTCAATCAGCAGTGCCCTTCCCTCCTCCTGTCGGCCTCTGTATGCTTGCGTTTGATGTCTGAAGATACTCCTCAGTTCTAGTTCGGAGGGAGGGTGGAGATTGTCTGCCCTGGGCAGCCTGCGTGCTACAGGGGAGCGGCACTGGCTTAATCTTCCTTCTAATGGGTGGAGAAGTGGGGCTGCGTTCCCATGTGCTTCTCGTCACCTCAAGAGGATCCACTGCTCCTCCCCTCTCTTTTGGCATGCATAATGGCCTTTCTTCACGGAGGGTGACCCAGTCAAATTCCTCCCTCCATTGCTCTATGGAACTTCTCAGGGGCTCCATTTGGGGCTTTAGGGGCCTAGCTTGATTCCAGTCCAGCATCCCCTCCACTCTTCCCAGCTGGGCCTTTCCCTTTTTATAGGCATAGGGGTGGGGTGGGGGCTCAGCTTTAGCTGTTTTTACTTATCTCCTCTTGCTTCACTCATCTCGGCTTTGATATCTGCTCTGCAGCTCTGTTTGGATAGCTGGCCTTTTTCCATGGTCTTCTGAGTTCTCCCTCGGCATCCCCGATATTTAAAAGAAAAAGATGGCTGTCTGTAAAGTACCCTAACGATGCCTGCTTCATAATAAGCGACCCGATATTGTAATACAAAAAGCAGTGATTTATTAACAGCTTCATTAGGCATTTCTTATTTGCAGCCATCTTTTTTGCTTTCTTTATCTGCTTTGGAACTTTGCCAGTGTTTCTGTCTTCCCTTCAGTCTTTGTCATAAATCACGTTATCCAATAGCTTCATTCATCTCAACCCAGCTACTGTAATCTGTGATCCGGCTCCGCATGGAATGTCAACACAGAGAGTTGACAGTTGGCTTCTAATATTAGCTTTGCTTGTTTCTAGATATTTGCAGATCCATTGCTTGTCTTTTCCAGGATCTTCTTAAGACATTGAAATGGAACTGATTCATCTGTAGTTTCCAGGATCAATTTCCCCCCTTTTTGAAGATTAGAATCGGATCAGCTCTTTTCCAGGCCTCTAGTAGTTGATCAGTTGTGCTATTTTTTTTTCCTTTTGAAATTGAGGCAAAATTTTACGACCTTGCCACATTTGTTAAGTGCAATTGATAAGTTAGTTAACTAATAAATTAAAGCCTCGGTGGCACAGTGGTTAGAGTGCAGTACTGCAGGCTACTTCTGCTGACTGCTGGCTGACTGCAATCTGGCAAATTGTATCTCACCAGTCTCAAGGTTGACTCAGCCTTCCATCCTTCCCAGGTGGGTAAAAGGAGGACCCAGATTGTTGGGGGGGGGGCAACACGCTGACTCTGTAAACCACTTAAGAGAGGGTTGTACAGCACTGGGAAATAATATTAGCAGTGCTAAGTGCTGTTGCTAACTGGTTGTTAAGTGAATCTGGCTTCCCCATTGTTTTCTTTTGTCAGAAGGTCGCAAAAGAGGATCACATGACCCTGGGACACAGCAAAGGTCACAAATATGAACCAGTTGCCAAGCATCTGGATTTTGATCTCATGGTCATGGGGATGCTGCAACAGTCGTTAAGTGTGAAAAACAGTTATAAGTCACATTGTTTCAGTGCCATTATAACTTTGAATGGTCACTAAATGATCTCTTGTAAGTCAAGGACTATTTGTATGTAAAAGTATCTCTTTTGGGAGGAGGGGAGTAGAATAAACAAAAACCAATGACAAATAGGGTGCATTCCGTTATGTGGTGTTTTTTAATTTAAGCAACGGACTACCTCAAGCTATACATTTATAAGCTCATCTCCTCCATCATTATACCCAATAAAACAGTAAAACATTTTACTTGAAAATTATTCTAAACTTTTAAAAATAGCTGAATTTACAAATTAAATCCCGAACATTTGGATAAATTATACATATCTTCCAATCTGCACTCACTACAGCATTTTTAAAATTCACTCAGGAACCCAGTGTCTCTTTTTATAACTCACATATTTACAGTCTTTCTTGATACCGTTGTTACAATTCTCTTACGTAGCTTTCAAGGATCACAGACATATTTAAAATGTATTTAGCAGCATTATCAAATTAGATTAAAAAGAAAGGAAACCTTTAGAACATGAGATTAAAAGCACTCCATGTGGAAAAAACAAAAACAAGGTCTTTCTCTATGAATACTGCGGTAGGCCGAAGCCCTAATAAAATGTTAATTCGACAGCATTTTAGGTTTTAGTCCTGAGCACGGAGTAGACATAAGCTGCGCTACTTTGGTCAATAAAAGTACAGGGTTATGTAACATTCATTGTTAGCAGATTACAGGATGCTTCCAGGTTTTTATTATGCAACTTTCTCCTGCCTCAACAATTTACCAAGATGAAATCCAGACACTCCTAGATTTTGAATTTCCAGTCATCCCACATTTTCCCACCGTGACCTGCCATCTTTTTCTTTGAATGGAAAATAAAGTTAAGGAAGTTTTATTAGTTGCACGATTTCTTTTGATTTATAATGTCAGTTTGGAAACAGTGACCGTCAAGAACAAGTAATCTCTTCCAGTTTATTGACACTCCAGTCTTAATATTTCATACAGCAGCAAAATTCAAGTAAACGTATTAGGAAACACCCCCCCCCCCCTCCATTCTCTTCTGTTAAAGGCTTTGGAAATGAGATAAAATATAGCGGTATATTTTTGGATAATTGTGAAGTTTCATTTCACAGAAGGGTCAATGTGAGGTACAATGTAGGACAGCTTCACATTCTAGGTTACAGTTTTTCAGACCACCATTCGAGGTCACAGATATCCAGTTTGATTTTGCCAAGTCTCATTGATACAGACACACATTAAGCCATTATAGGTTAGAACAAGCAGTCACACAACCCCAGACAAAGATATATAAAACCAACATTTGGAACGCAGTATACATAAGGCAGCTCTTAAGGGCAGCAGTTTCTAGCAGAATACGAATGCCTAAGAGTAGAACAATTAACAATTCTTTCAGGTACTACCATTTGCCTATAAATGCAGAGCAACTTCAGTGAGGGCAAAAGCTTATCGTCAGACGTTGAGATGTTCTAGTGATGCAACTCTTCTTCAGTTACTGGCAATATCTTCACTTGTATCTCCTGGATCAGAGAGCTGCCCATCTAGACTGCTGGGAACTTTCCAGATTTTCACTGTTCGATCACTGTAAAACATGATTAACATTTAAAAGGGGTGAAAAGGAAACATTAATGAACTGTTCGATTAAATGAAGCTGACCTCTGATTAGGAGAGATTATTGTTCTTTATAAAGTAATTACTCATACAGTACAGCAACAAGTCTTCTCCACTGGAATAACTTTTTCCTTAATGAGATATTTTTTATAGAAAAGGAACCATCTCAACAAGTGCCAATTTATAAATGGGCACAAATGGGAGTTAATACTGTTTTGGCCTCCATGGTTTGTTTTCCAAAAGTGGGGGATTATTAAGCCATATTAGTGTTGTGTCCCGCAAGCAGAGCTGGCAGCAGATTCAGACAGTGAGGAGGTTGGGGAGGAACATGGGCCAGTCCTGGAGTCTGGGGAAGGCTCTGATGAGGGCTCTGTGTCGGAGGCAGAGAGGGGGCCAGGGCCGTATGCCAGTTACCAGCTGCCTTTAGAGTCAGACATCAGTGAGGCAGACGAACAGCAGGAGCCTGTTCCCAGTGTGCGCATGCACAGAATTGCCAGACGAAGGCAACAGCTAAAGAACAGGGGTCGACTTGGGAGTAAGGCCACAGGTGGACGATGAATCCCAGAGGAAATAAAATAAAAGAGGAGCAAAAGGGGAGCGGAGTTTGCAGGAGACAATTAGTTTGCTTAATTGGTTCATGACTCTCTGAGACTCCTTGCCAAGTTTTCCAGATATCAGCCTGGCAGCTCTCCAAGCCAGATAAGGTCTGTGACTGTAAATCCTCCCTTGAAAGACTTTGCTGGATGTGAATGAGCAGGATTCACAGTACATTAATAAAAGGGTTTTTTTATTGGGACAAGGAGTTTGCTTCATGCTCTTGGGAACCCAAGGTCAGAACAATTAGGGGAACATCAAATATGCAGACAAATTTCTAAATTTTGGATTTATTGAAAAAGCTGTAAGACCCATACTGAGTATGTTTATACTTTGTATAATTATCTGTATCGTCACTTCATACAGGAGTGTATATAATCAGAATACTAGGCAATTTATTATGCTCATTATTTTATTTCTTTGTTAAAATGTATTGTAAAAAAAGGGCTCATGTTTCACCTGAATGATAATACTTTGAATTAATTCCAGAAATAAAGCATAGGTAGCCTTCAACTTACAACTATAATTGGGACTACGATTTCCACTGCTAATTGATGTGACTGTCGAGGCCATCACAATCCCTTTGGTCTGAGTTTCCATCAATGAACCCCATGGTCATTAGTGAAGCAAACCTCTTGCTAGCTTCCCACAATCTAAGTCAGCTGGCAGGAAGTTGCAGGTCCCAGGGCCAGTAGGTATGTAAAAGACTGTTACTGAGTGATGAAGGAAGTGAGGGGAATCAGGAGGGTGCATGGAGGTGGAAGGGTGTATAAAGGTGCACAACAGGCAGGGATCGGAAAGGGTGCAAACGGAGTAGCTGGGGAGAGTGCACAGATGCGGGAGACTTACCTCAGCAATTTGCAACCTCCCCTGCTGTCTTCCCCACTGACCTTCTGGGGAAGACGAAAGGGAAGGTTACAAATGGCGATTGTGGGTATTTGGCGTGCTTGGCAACCAGTCATTAGGTGCAAATGGGTTGCCAAGCGCCCACATCACAATCCTGTAACTATGGGGATGCTAGAATGGCTGTAACTCCAAGGACTAGTTGTAACCACATTTATTCAACGCCATCGTAATTTAAACAGTTGCTGAATGAATGACCATAAGTTGAGGTCTACCCATATAACTACAGAACATAAAACATACATCCCTTCGGCCGATTCGCTCACACAGAGAGGGACTCCTCCGGGTGCCGTCCACTAGGCTGTGCCAGTGGGCGACGCCCAGGGGAAGGGCCTTCTCTGTGATGGGCCCGACCCTCTGGAATGACCTTCCCCCTGACATTAGAATGACTACGGACCTCCGCTCCTTCCGCCGGAAACTCAAAACCCACCTGTTTCATCTAGCCGGCCTGGCCTAATTCCAGCTTTCCCTCCTCAGTTTGTATTTTTAAATTTTATGGTTTGGTTTTAAGGTTTAAGTTTTTAATTCTTATAAATTTGTACAGGGGATATTTAATTCAATTTTAGTTATGTATATTATCGAGTGTATGGTTTTTAAATTTGTACCTGTACACCGCCCCGAGTCCCTTCGGGGAGAGGGGGCGGTCTAGAAGTTTAATAAATTAAATTAAATTAAATTAAAACAAATAACTCACTCAGATGCAGTAAAAATCTGGCTGGAGTTGGAGCAGATGGCATTGATAGGACTATCGTGTCCTTTTAGTTCACTGATTGGGGCGAACGTGTCTCCATTCCAGAGCTTCAGAATGCCTCCTCGGCAGCCGCTCAATAGCACGGAGGAATCAGGAACGACACCAAGAGCGCAAACCCAATCCTTATGAGCATTAGGAACTTGCTGAAAAGAAAACCACAAGTTGAGGCAGAAAAACGTCAATACCTGTAACTAGGGACAAAACCGTTCCAGAAAATATGAACTGGACAATAAAAGATGTGTAAACCAAAATAATGTGCGTTCTATTACAGATATTCCTCAATGTATGAGCACAACTGAGACCAGAACATCTGTTGTTAAACAAGGCAGTTGTTAAGTAAGTTGTGCACAATTTTATGACCCTTTTTGCCATGGTTGTTATGCTAATCGCCGCAGTCAATTGAATCATGTGGTCATTGAGTGAACCTGGTTTCCCCCATTGACTTCCCCAGTGTTCAAGTCTATCAAGATCCTTCTGAATCTTGAGCCTATCTTTTAAACTGTTGACTATTCCCCCCAAGTTGGTGTTGTCTGCAAATTTGATGAATTTCTCTTCTATCCCTTTATCTTATCAGTGGGTCTCAACCTTCCTAATGCCGCAACCCTTTAATACAGTTCCTCATGATGTGGTGACCCCCAACCATAAAATTATTTTATGTTTTCCGTATTTTTTTGAAAATATGTGTTTTCTGATGGTCTTAGGCGACCCGTGAAAGGGTCGCTCGACCCCCAAAGGGGTCCTGACCCACAGGTTGAGAACCACTGATCTACATCATTTATGAACCTTGGGTTACCCAACTGCATGCATGCTTCCTCCATGCAGAGGTGGTTCCATTGAGGGCTACATGTTGAATGTAGCTGGTCAGCCAATAATGGTCTGGTGGCAGTGATGGCTTCCGGATCCCATTGCAACCGGTACGGTGCAACGGGGCCGGGCATCCATCACATGCACGCCTGCAACACGTGCATGCGTGCTTACCACCCATGACGCTCCAGCTGCTCGGCAGAGCGTTGCACAGGCACTGTATGCTCCATGCGCGGAAGCCCCGATCGGCTCAAATACAAGTAAGGAGGGCGGGTGGGCCCTCCGGAGCACGGTACTGGAACTGTACCTGGTGCTCCCAGCAGACACCAGTACACCCGTACTACCGCTGTCTGGTGGATAGTACTGTCTATCCCACATTGTTTTATCTTACCAAGAAATAGGTTGTGGTCTACTTTGTCAAATGCCTTACTAAAGCATGCATAAACCATACTCATACCTAAACTACTAATGAGGTTACTTTGTCAAAGAATGCAATAAGGTGTGTCTGGCATGATCTTTTTTTGACAAACCCATGTTGGCTTTTAGTTATAATTTTTCTAATAACAATTGTGGCAATAGTTCTTATATCATAATGCCTTCTGTGTTTTAATATTACCTGAATTAGATCTTTTTGAGCCAAGTCCCATTTTTTAATTCCATTGTCTCTGGATCCACTAAAAAGGTTGTCACCCATAATAGTCAGGGCTTCAATGCCATCATAATGAGGAGGTTCAAAGTTGTGTGTAGGGCTTACAGTTCCAAGAGCTCCTTCAGTTATATCGAACATCTGGAATAGAAGAATACACTTTTATATCTGCAGAATTATTTTGGCTAGCAATTAAGCAAACATGTATGAGGAAATGCATCCTGCCACGCATTGCGTTTTCGCCCTCCCCGCCCCCCCAAAACACTCTGCAGGACAAAAACGGGCACATTTTTGGCAAAAACGTGACATGCGGTGACACACGGAGGCCAAAATCTATTTTTGTTCTTGTTTTCCTCCTGTAAATTTAGGTGCATCTTACAGTCCGAAAAATATGGTGTGTGTGTGGATAGATGGATGGGTGGACACAGACACACACATGAAATGGGTTGCTATATAAATTTGAAGAATGAATGCATGAGAGAATCTATCTGAAGATTTTTCAATGCAAATAGGGAATTCCTACTTTTCATTCATAAATGTGCTCAGAAAATGTCAGTTTGACCAGCCTTTCAACTGTAAAAGACAGATTAATAATACATTCCACTCCACTGAATTCCATAAACTGATGTTTAAATAGTTTCATACGGGACTGAAGTGTCTCTCCAAAACTCATAAGGAGAGAAACAGAGGAAGTTCATTCCTGAAGTTTACTTTCATATTATGATTGTTTTTTAAAAATGCATGAGAGATTACCTTTATATAATGGTCCTTGGAGCCAGTAATGATGAGGTCTTGTCCATTAGAAATGCGATCTACTGTGAGACACATAACTGGGCCCAAGTGACCAGTTAGTTTTCCTGTAGACTGAAATCTAGAAGAATAGCAAAAGATAATACTTCAGAGACGTAAAATAGCTTAATTATTTCAAAATCAAACAAATTACCTGAACTAATCCTTTTTCAAAACTATACTAATATTAGGCCGGTGTAAATCATCGAACAAGGGTAACATCCGTCTGGATCGAAAGTATTTGTTGAAGATGAGTACACTTCTCACAACCTGCTTTGAGAAATTCTTGGCCTTCCCCTGAGTATCTGCAGGCACCAAATATATTTCCACAAGAATAGCTGCTAAATCATTTAATATGTTTACTTGGAGGTAAAGGTACAGTTGGTAAACTTGGCCTGCACCTCAGCAGATACTTTTTGGGTATATGAAGGAATGGTGCTTTTAAGAGAAAAATCAAGCATTTTAACTCATATATATAGTGACTACACAAACTCTATTTTAAAGGATTGTCTTTTACTTCAGAAAATTGTCCCTTAGATTTATTTTTTGAAAATTCACTTCTGTACTTTATTCGTGTGGAAAAAATGGAAACAGAATTTATCTTTCTAAAATAAATTCCCTTAGATTTATTTTTCGAAAACTCACTTCTGTACTTTATTCATATGAAAAATATGGAAACAGAATTGTCTTTCTAAAATAAATTCCTAGATTTATTTTTCGAAAACTCACTTCTGTCCGATATTCATGTGAAAAATATGAAAACAGAATTGTATTTCTAAAATAAATTCCCTTAGATTTATTTTTCAAAAATTCACTTTATTCACTTCTGTACCTTATTCATGTGAAAAAAATGGAAAAGGAATTTGTCTTTCTAAAATAAATTTAAATATTCTGTTTTTTACATAATTTTATCAGACTATGCATCTTTCTTGGCTTTGAATTTTCCCCTTTGTAAAAGGACACACTTTTCTCTTTGTAAAGAAAAATAAAGGACAAACCATACCCTTACATATAGTCACCATACTCGTATATTGTCACTATAGTCACTAAAGTCATACATTGCAATTGCATTTGCAATTCAAGGCTTGTGCTGTGAGAAGAAATGATGATATATCAGGGTACCCACTACAAATATTTAATGAACCCTGATAGTGACTAGTCCTAGTTTTTTTGGCCCGCCCGTGGCCAGCGAAGTTAGCAGAGGAGTTGGACAGTGTGGAGGTTGGGGAGGAACATAGGCCAGTCCTGGGGGCTGAGGAAAGCTCAAATGAGGGCTCTGCATCAGAAGTGAGGCAGAAGAACAGCTGGAGCCTGTTCCCAGTGTGTGCATGCGCAGAGTTGCCAGAAGACAAGAACTACTAAGAAGGCAGGGTCGCCTTAAGAGTAGAGCCACAACTTGGGAGGTGATTGGCCCCTCCTCAGAGGAAACAAAAGAGGAACGAATGGGGAGTGGGATTTTGCAGGAAACAATTCATTCAGTCGGTCTGGAAAGTTCTCTTTGGGATTATAAGAGAGCAAAAGTTTTGCTTTGCCCTGTGTTTGGAAACTAGTTATCTGGCAGCGCTCTAAATGAGATAAGGTTCGTGTTGATAAACATTCCTCTGAAAGACTGCTTGCTAAAGCCTTGCTGACTGTGAATGAAAGAAATTCACAGCCATGTAAATAAAAGAGTTTTGTCGGGACTGAGACTTTGCTTCTTGCTTTCTAAGGAAACCTGGGTCAGAACACTGGCTTCCAAACTGAAAAAAATTGAGTGCAGATTACGCCAATTCATTTGGGCACCAAGAACTGCTATGCTCAAGCATGGTCAGTAAATAATTTGGAAACATTACCTCTTCAGGTCCCACATTCTGACCACGTTTCCTGCAGCTGCATATAGAAAAGTGCCTGTTGGATTTAAGGCAATCTGATTGATCTGGTTCTCACCAGCTGGAATCGTAACAGTTCTATTGGTGTTTCCAGCGCAAGCATCCCCTGGCATTGTCTGGCCTGAAGATCTTCATTTTAGAAGGGAAAAGAACAAAACAAGACAAGATTAGATTAGATTTTTTTTTTTTAAAAAAAAGAAAAGAATGTGTTCTAATGTTATCTGTCCATTGCTGAACACAATAAGATGATGGGTGGATCCACATTGTTTCAAAATGGAAAGCTTACAATTTATTTATTTAATTAACACATTTATGTAGCTGCCTATGTCACTAAAAGTGACTTTGGAAAGTATACAAGCAATAATGAAAGCAATATCACAACTAGCCCAGAAGTGTTCTTGTGTGAGATTTGGATGCATTCTCCTATGATCTTATTTTATATTTCATATTGTTTTAAGGATTATTTAAGATTTGTTTTATTGCACGCCACCTAGTGCACCAATGAGAGAGCAGCTATATACATTTGATTAAAAAATATGAAAAATAAAATATATTTAATCACACATCTTGCTAACGTTGAGTGTTCTAATCAGGCAGGCACTGAGGCCCAATTTAATGTGAATTGATTCTCTTTTCCCTTTGAGATAAGGTAAAGGTAAAGGTTCCCCTTGCACATATGTGCTAGTTGTTCCTGATTCTAGGGGGCGGTGCTCATCTCCGTTTCAAAGCCGAAGAGCCAGCGCTGTCCAAAGAGATCCCCGTGGTCATGTGGCCGGAATGACTAAATGCCAAAGGCGCATGGAGCGCTGTTACCTTCCCACCAAAGGTGGTTCCTGTTTTTCTACTTGCATTTTTACATGCTTTCGAACTGCTAGGTTGGCAGAAGCTGGGACAAGTAATGGGAACTCACTCCATTACGCAGCACTAGGGATTCAAACCGTTGAACTGCCAATCTTTCTGATCAATAAGCTCAGTGTCTTAGCCACTGAGCCACCGCATTCCTTTGAGATAGAAGTGGACTAATTTAGTGGCTTCCTCCATGATCTGGGATGCCCTGAACTCTCTAGTTTAAAAGACGAACAATGTTTCAGGCAGAATCAAGACCAGCTCCCTTGGCTTTGAGAAGACTTTCAAAATGTACTCGGATTCAGAGGCTGATGCAGTATAAGGAAAATCGGAAGAAAAATTACATGCTTCTCTTTTTACAACTTAAATCAATTTGTCACCTTTGTTTACAGTGTTTGATTTAGAGCTCCTTGCCAACAAAAATTTGGTTTTCTTTTCTCATACTGCATCAAGGCTTTAGTTTTCCTTAGACTGCATATACCTTACAAGTAATTTTTCAATTTGCCAGCTTAGAGAGATTTACCCAAAAGTTAAAAGAAAACAAAATAGTTCTTTTTGAGCCTGTATATTCTGCATAATTATAATTGTCTTGGCACTTACTGCAAAATCTATTAATGTTGCAAGTGTCAGGTTTCCGAAAAATGCCCTAATTAACTTATGAGATCCAACCCTGGCCAAAGGTATGTGCAGAATCTGCTCCCCCCTTCCGCCCATGGCAACTCGATAAGAGGCATGGAAGTGCATTGCAAGTTGATAGTAAGTTTATGGTTTTGCTATTTAGAGTCTCAACTTACGTTAGTGTTCGGATACATTTAGCAGAATCGCGGATGTCCCACACCTTAATATAAGATGTTGAGACTGTGAACACCAAACTAGTATAATTACAGTATTTTACAGAAACAACATTGTTAGGATGACCACTCAGAGACATGATTTCCTGTCCGGTAACCAAATTCCATACTTTACAAGTGCGATCTAAAAAGAAAACAACAACAACAACAACAAATAAAACATGCTAGATTATTTTGCACAATACAGGCCTTCAGTTTATTTGTTGCTTCATAATGAATTGCTAGTTTCACAAATTACGTAAATATAAGTAAAAGATGCAAATCAATGTCTAACAATTATTATACTAACAAGTTGCTCCAAGAGTCAACTAACACTAGCAAAGGAACAAATAGGCAGCAAAAATTCTATGTAAAGAAACATTGAGAGCAGGCAATAATATTTTCAATTTAAAAAAAACAGAAAGCAGGATACTTTCTTTGGCTACAGTAGTGATGTAGTGATATTCTTAGAAAGCAAATCTGTATTCCATATCTTATAACTTATTGTTAGGTTATTGTAGTGTAGTGCACGTGAAATTCCTTTTGAAATAAAGTGAAACTTCAGTTGCTATAAAATATAATTATAGGATGTTGCAATTAAAATATCCTTTTGACATGGCTTTAGGCGTGCCACTTTGAGCACGCTTGCCATAGGTTCGCCATCACGGGTATAGAGTTTATAGAGTCCTCTAAAAGTTTCATTATCCCCGCTATTGTTATCTTGTCCTGCCAAAACCTTAGGCTGATATTTTGATGATGCTTCCCCATTATACCTCGCAGCTATTTTTTTCCCCAGCCAAATTTCACATTGCTCCAAGTTGAATCACTTTGCCCTTGAATCTTGAATTGCCAACCTACGTGCCTCCTTGATTTGACTTTCAAATCTTCCATTAAAATGTAATAAATGGATTCACACAGGCTTAAAATGTAACCTGTTATTCTTAGAACATTTCATGATCCATTGGTAATCCCTCCAATATTGAAAGCAAACTTCAGAAAGCTACATAAGACCCATGGAAAGCCAGCAAACCTTTTGATCCAGTGAAGAGAAGATCATCGGTAGAATCAACACAAAGCACAGCCTTCATATGACCTTCAGCAATATAGATACATTGAACTGGGGAGGGTCGGACACATTTTGAAGAAACTGGGTTGATTATGCCTCTAAATGGTAAAAAGAAGCATATATTAGTCATGGTGTCAAGTAATTTTTAATCTGATTTTACTATTCCAGCCACCTAGCCCTGCATTAGTGGAAATCTTTCAGGAAGATTTAGATTAAGAATACGAGCCATGGTGGTGCAGTGGTTAGAATGCAGTACTGCAGGCTATTTCTGCTGACTGCTGGCTGCCGGCAATTTGGCAGTTCGAATCGCACCACCAGGCTCAAGGTTGACTCAGCCTTCCATCCTTCTGATGTTGGTAAAATGAGGACCCAGATTGTTAGGGGCAATAGGCTGACTCTGTAAACCGCTTAAAGAGGGCTGTAAAGCACTGGGAAGCCGTATATAAGTCTAAGTGCTATTGCTATCTATGAATTTATACTCCGCTGTGGCTATGTAACAGGTCATGCTCTTTGATCAAGTGAATTTTTCCCAGCCCGTGCTTCTTCGCCAAGAGAACAGCAATGGAAAAGATTAGCTTGATCATGGACCAAAGAGTTCTGAGCAGCACACATATTTACAGATACTGTCTTCCAGCACCATGGACAGGTCCAATTACTGTCCTTAGTTAATTGCTGTTGCTTCATTAAAGAGACAGATTAAAATCTGTCAAATCAGAGTTTGAATTGCACCAAACAGGGCAGTTTCCTATATCCAGTCTATTTACTTATCCAAATCCATATTCTACGCTAAGGAAATTTAAATTATTCTCAAAAAAATATTTACTAGCATTTTTAATTATTTAAAATAATGAAGAGGAGAGGGCAAATACATTATTTCCTCATGGTGCCCTTTATCTAATCATAGCTTTTATTATGTGTGAGTACACATATGGTCATACATACATTTACACATACTTTGCCAGTTTCATTCATGATTGTACACACATATTTGGTAATGATGCTAACAAAATAATCTGCAAAGTCCCTGAATGATCTTTGGATGATTTCCCAAACAATTGATGAAAGATTTTAATTTCCCCCATTGAGCCTACAGGCAGAAGGTTCTTGGAACAAAACTTTCTCGGAAAGAGGCATGATTTAAAAGATTCTTCAACTTCCTATAGCCTTACAAACACTCAGCTCTGATCCAGAAATCCAGAAAACGGCAGTGGAAGCGCAGCAGGGGAGTTTTGAAGAAAATTACTCTATGAGCTCCTGGATCAAAGAAGCTTTTTTAGCAGAGCGGACACCACATCTACACTTGCATGAACCTCATAACAAATGAAGCAGCATTAGGTTCGGTTAGTACTTGGATTAAAGAGTGTGAAGAAATCCCAGGGCTCTAGTTTAGTGTAGAAAGCTGAAGGCAATGGCAAACCACTTCTCCACTGACACGAAGGAAATTTAATGAACTTTTTCCATGTCAAATTTGGCTCAAGGAGATCAGAGGTTTATAAACCTCTGTAAACAAGGAGATAACATTTAAAGGTTGGATTCAGGGAAAATGAGTAAGTTCAATGACGTATCAGATACATACTTCTAATCTCATATCGATCAGCAAATCACTATCCCTGAGATTATATTAAAGCAGAGCCAATAGTAGATTTTCAAGATGTGAAACCTGAAATCTAAATTATAAAGTGAAGAAGTGCAGAAGTCAATGTTCCTACACTCTGTAGACTTGCTTTGAATATATCTATAGGAGATCTGAAAGAACGTATATATTAAGATGCTAATGTATAATATATGTATATATAATAAAAGAAAAGAGTTATGTAGATTAAATTAAGTCTTAGGAAATACGAAAAATCTTTCTACTGTATAAGTTATAGATTAGAAGACTGGAATATAATTGAAGCATGTATAGTTTTATACCTGCTTAAGGAATGTAACTATAATTGTTGTACCAAGAAAAAAGCAATAAAGGCCATAGGAAAAGCATTCAAGCTATTCTATTTCTAAAAAAAAAAGGATGTTTAAATAGTAAATGGTTTAGACTTTTTGTATCTTTCAAATATAGGCCTTTTAAGTGTAAATAAAATTTTTCAGGCACATTATATATATATATGATGTGTGTGTGTGTGTGTGTGTGTGTGTGTGTATTTGTGTTACAACCCCTGGTATGCCCAAATTTATCAGCACAAATACAACACACACACACACACACACACACACACACACACACATGTATTTGTGTTACAACCCCTGGTATGCCCAAATATGGGAGGAAGCTCACTACTCCCTCTTTCTGTCCTTCGGCTACAGAAAACCATCCAGGCAGAAAACCATATTTTTTTTTTTAATGTTGCCTTTGCTATGTTTGTGTTGTATTTGTGCTGATAAATAAATACAGGGAGACTAGTATAGATCTATTTCAAGCTATTTAGCTCTCATCAGCTAGCCATACCCTTACTGGGATTTGAACCTGGGCTGTATTACATATTAGGCAGAAGTGTTCACCACTAAGCCACAGGCTCTCCTCCTTATCAGCTGAGCCAGGGAAATAGGTATGTATTTGTGTTACAACCCCTGGTATGCCCAAATATGGGAGGGAGCTCACTACTCCCCCTTTCTGTCCTTCGGCTCGTATGTGTGTGTGTGTGTGTGTGTGTGTGTGTGTGTGTTTTTGTGTATGTATGTGTGTGTGTGTGTGTGTGTGTATATATATATATATATACACATACATACATACATACATACATACATACATATATATATATGAATGATAACTAGAAAGTGAAGAGTGAAAATAGGCAATAAAGGCAGAATGAAGTCAGTCGGTAAAAGTTGGATTGCAAGCAAGGAAGATAGAAACTATTTAAGAAAAAAACGTGTATGTTGTATCAGAAATTTCCAATAAAATAAAAACAAGCTTCACTGATATTCATTCCATTTTTTTAAAAAAGAAATTAAATGTGCCAGCAATTTGTCCAAATGGGCTATAGAGATATAGAAATAGAGGTCTATGTGCCAAGAGATGCAGACACACAGTAACAATGAAGGAAGAAACAATTAGAATAAGTTCTAAGTACTCAACAGCGTTCTATTACCTGAAAAATATTACTTGTTACTTCATTCTATAAATGAAAGCACAATTTAAATACTGTGCACTAAAAGAAAATCCTTATACATAATTTCTAATTTGTAACATGTTGATTCAGAAATTCCTCGACTTTTAGTTATATCCTAGTCTCCTGTATTGAGAATTGGTTGCAGGGGTTATTTTTGTCCTAAGCTTAAGGTTTAAGATTGACAAATGCTCATGTGATTATTGATAATTTCTATTTCCCTTTACTCCGATGGGCACAGATTTCCCTTACAGATGGACTGCTTTTATAGCACCTTTAAGATTTAAGAACTGTTGTGAATGTATGTGAATGTAAAATGAAAATGTGTCTTTCCTACCTAGTTCACTGCAGCCTGTCACTTTCAACAAAGCAAATTGAGAGTGTTTGCCATGAGTTTATTAAAAGATTAAGAGAGAGAAAGACATAAGGAAAAACAGGCACACCACCCGGACACGATTTCCAAAGAGAAATTAGTGCACATGCTAGAGATATGTTTTTTAAAATCAAACAGAGTAAGAATGCTTCAGGAAAAAAAAATGATCCAAGAGACATATGAACGTTTTGAGGAGCATGGGATTTTTTTTTTTAAATCATGCAAAAATGTTTAAGTTAGTTAATTTAGGAACTGCAAGTAAAAAATATTAAGCGTAACACTAAGAGTCCAGAAGATGGAAAGGAGGAATACAAAGTACCTGTGTACCTCCGACAGAGAAGAATCACTTTCATCAGACCTACAATAAATAGTAGTAAGATTATGAAGAAAGATTATAGAAATCATCAGAATAAAGAAAAGGAGGTTGGGGGAAACAGCATTGTTACGAAAAGGTAGAAAAAACAATGTGTAAACTAACACCTAAACAGGCTTAACCAGGCTTGATAACGATGGAAGAATATGCAGAAAACTCTTTTTCACCGGGGAAAATGGAGCTTCTATCAAACAGACTTTCTACAAGCCATCTCCAGCTTCCTTTATTCATTCTTTTAAAAAGCTGTGGGACAGAACTTTGATAAAATGACTGAATTTAACATGCAGCTTTCTGCCTTTTTGTTCATTTATACATGCATCGGGCGGGGATTGACAGGGATCAGTTTTGCAATTGCAGTCAAAATCGTAATTGCTGTTAAGAAATTAACCCTTTGTGTTTTCTTCTTTTGAATCGAGGCAGTCATATGTAATCCTTTAAAAATA
The DNA here is from genome assembly GCF_964273705.1 of Natrix helvetica. Lineage (NCBI taxonomy): Eukaryota > Metazoa > Chordata > Lepidosauria > Squamata > Natricidae > Natrix > Natrix helvetica. Next base: position 73,071,070 of record NC_138553.1, read on the forward strand.
GCCCGATGTTAAAGAATATATCAATGTATTTTTAACAGTTGAAGATACTGCATTCTTCAACCCAATCGATCAGTTGATGTCGGAGTAACAATTATGAAAGCTCAAAACAGATCAATAGTTCTTGTATACCCTTCTGTCCAATTTCAATAATTAACACTATATAGAGAATTGCTATTTCTTTTTGCTAGTATAAAATCGTTCCAAGCATAGGCTAAAAGATCTCAGTGGATTATAACAACTGTTAGAAACATGTATAGCGAATCACAGATTTGGGAGGGGGAGACATTAATTAAAGATAAAGTATAGAAAGACCAGACAAGAAATAAAGGAAAAAATGCCCTCAATACTACTGCCAAAAACATAAAAGTTAAACACTATATATTAGCTGCGAAAGTGCAGCACGCTTGCAATAAAGAATCTGGATGAATTCAAACGACTACCACTGGGGAAAAAAATACTGCACAAAGCAAGTACTGAAATTTCCTCTAGTTTGATATTTCCAGTTCTTCCTTTACCCTCAAAGTGTGGTTTCTGGCAAATGAGAGTGCAGATTGCATTATATTGCAATGCAATAATTATATGAATGTTGGCCATTGCGTCATTCAACAGCACAGAAACTCACAGAGTATTCCCATGCCTGAAAAACATTTAAATGAAAAACTGGCCGTTCGGAGATCGCAAGAAAAAATATTTTTACACAGGCATAAGTATATGTAATTAGAAATGTCATATTTTAAAGAGTGTGGAAGCAACAAATGAGCTTTTTTTTTTAAAAGCTCTTAGCATGAGATGGCCATAGCCAAAGCATTCTGAAGCTCTGTTGAAGGCTCACGTGCGCTTTGGGTACCAGCGCTGCTGTGGGGGAGGTGGGTCTTTGTGACTTACTTATCCTTCTGAACTGATGGGCTTCCCTGAGAAACAGTAAGACGGTTAAAAACATTCAATTCATTACGGGGCCGGCTTGGTGGGGAAGGAGGTGGTGACAGACTAGCCTCTGAAGTTCCAGAATCTGAGCTATAAGAAAAAAATTAAACATTAAAAACCAATTGTAAATAATAATTTTTAAAAAAGCAAATGAAATAAAAGAGCTTAAAATTAAGGAAGTATGCTAGGGACTAGGTCACTGATGCCTTTAATTTAGTACTGTTTACTGCAAGCTCCTCTGGTAGAACGTAAAGATTATAAAACAAACCACCACAAGATGGCAGTGTAACAACTTAAAACAAAGCCTATGCATAGGGAAAAAATGTAAATAAGAGAGATCTACAATGGAAAACATCAGTTCAAGATTGAAAACCCTCAATAAGAAGTAGTCAACATTAATGAAGTTGACACACCACTTTTTGGTGGGCCATTAAGTGAGGTGCAGAAGTAGTTACCAAGTCAGCTTTCTTCAACAAAGCAAAATCACTCTCAATTTCTCAACACAGTCAGTAAAATCAACCTTCAAAGTAAAGCTTCTTACTGCTTTTGTTCTTTTGACTTTGTCTTATCTGCAGATTTATCATAGCTTTTTCTCTTTGATCCAGGTGAAGGTTCTGGTATTTTTTTATCCGTTGGAGATGGTAATTGTTTGGACCTGTCATAAAAAGGAAAAGAAAACTTGGGTAGACAATCATCATTCAGTGGCTGCGATCATCAGTAAGAGTTTTGCTGAAGTTAGTTGACAAAGCATCACTGGATTTGTAAAAAAAATATTTTCAGAAATTGCAAGATACGTATTTTTTTTAATATACTACCGTATTTCCCTGAAAAGAAGACCCAGTCTTATTTTCTTTTGACTCCCAAAAAATAGCTAGGGCTTCTTTTCGGGGGAGGGGGACTAATTACTGACTCACCTCACGGCAGCGGTACCAACAGCCCTGCCCACTTCTTCTGTGGCCACTTGCTTGCCACTCACACGCACCACCCCCAACCTGTTTTGCCGTCAGAGCCTTCCAGAAAGTCCTCTGCAGCTGAAAAATGGGCTCTGGATTGATGCATGCTTCCGTTTTGCCTTCAGAGGCCTTCCAGAAAGCCACTGCAGTTGATAACAGAGCTCCGGCTTCTTTTTGGGGTGGCTTATATTTTTGGGGAAACACGGTATTATAAGCCACTCAGAATGGGATCGGCAGCATAACTCAAGCAGGTAGATAAGTATAAACAGTTTCCAAGGGTGAATGTACTTGAATGGAAACATCTAGGTTATTGTTAAAGGTATCATATCAAGGCAGTGGGTAAATTTATTTATTTTTGCCACCGGTTTGTGGGCGTGGCTTGGTGGTGGTGGTCATATGACTGGGTGGGTGTGGCCAACTGTTTTCACTTTTTAAAGCATTTTTTTCCTGCTGGTTTGGGCGAATAGGCAGGAAAAAATGCTTTAAAAAGCGGAAAAGAGCTTCCGACGATTGTGCGCTCCCAGCTTAGCCGCGCGATCGTTGGAAGCTTTTTTTTTACTACTGGTTCGCAGAACCGACGACAATTGTCCCTACTGGTTTGGCCGAACCGGGCCCAATTCACCCGTGTACCAAGGATTTTTGGATCAGGATTTCCAAAACGGTGAGATGTACTTTCTTTGGAGAGGCACAGACAGAGTCCAAGGGCAGGTACGAAGAGCCTTTTAGTTGTACGTTGCTATAATAAATCCGACTTTCCCCAAGTTTCATTGTGTTGCTTTCATTGTTCACTTGTGTTCATTTTGGCATTTGGATTTTTTAGGAGAGGTGTGAAAATTACGATTACGCTCGAGAGAAGAGGTAAGATAGCAAAAAGGTTTAGGGACCCGTGCTGGAGATGGATTTGGATTTCTTAATCAACATGGGCCGTTACTACACTGGCTGTGACTTATAGGAGTTGTAGTTCCAATATATTAATCAGGGCTGCAAGTGAAGAGTAGCTCCTTCAAAGAAATTTCGAGAGGAACCCTTTTATAGAGAGGATTCTCTCTATGCAAAAAAAAAAACAAAAAAACCCAGGTATCCTTTACCAATATTGTTAACCATCGCTGAACTTTATATACTGTGTTTCCCCAAAAATAAGACCCTGACTTATTTATCTTTGCCACCAAAAAGGCACCAGGTCTTATTTTTGGAGAATATCATCCAGTGACTAACCTCACTTGCGCGCATCACCCACAGCCTCCTTTTCATTGTCAGAGACCTTCAGGGATTTCTTCTTCTGCAGCTGGCAAGGCTTTCCTGAAGGCCTCTGCAGCCGATCACAGAGCTCTGGATCGATCCGGAGTTTTATTATCTGCTACAGTGGCCTTCAGGAAAGCCTTGCCAGGTGCAGAAGAAATGGGCCAGGAAGGCAAGTGTTGGGGTGTGAGAAGCCTGGCTGCAACTGTCCAAAGGTAATTAGTAGGGCAGCTCCATTCCCCCCCTCCCATCCCCATCCTATCTTAATTTTTACCCAAGCACCCTGGATCTTAATTAGGACTTATTTTGGGGTCTAGGGCTTATATTGGGTGCACATGTAAACATCAAGCTAGGACTTACTTTCAGGGTAGGTTGTATTTTGGGGGAAGCAGGATAGGTAGTCCTCAACCTACGACACAATTGAGCCCAAACTTTATGTTGCTAAATGAGACATTTGTTAAGTGAACCACTGCAGCTGTTTGGTTTTTTTACAACCTTTTTTGCCACAGTTGTTAAATGAATCACTGCGGCTGTTAAAATTAGAAAAATGGTTGTTAAGTGAATCTCGTTTCCCCCTTGAAGTTGCTTGTCAGAAGGTCGCAAAAGGGGATGACAAGACCCCGGGACACCACAACCGTCATAAATATGAACCAGTTGCCAAACTTCTGAATTTTGGTCACGTGACTGCAGGGATGGCTGCAATATTGTAAGTGTGAAAAGCTGTCGTAAGTACTTTTCTTTCAGCAACGTTGTAACTTTGGATGGTCACTAAATGAACTGTTGCAAGTCGAGGACTACCTGTACATCTAAATACGATACATGAAACTATTCCTCTCTATTCTTGTACAATGTTTAGACTCAGTTTAAGGTTACAGCACAAGAACCTGCTTTGCAGAAATATTTAAGACTAGAATTTTGCAATAATTGCACTGGAGACCGTTGGAATTCCTTTGAACAGGAAGCTGATCTCTGGGTATCCTGAAGACAAATGAAAGGTGGTCAAACACCAGGGTTGGGCTGCTGGAGTTCGGGAGAAGCTCTAGCTAAGATTCTGTGCAGTTCGGAGAACTCCCAAATCCCATTCCTGGCTGGCCTCACCCACACTGTCCCTCCCCTCCCAGGAGTCCCGTTTTGGATGCGGGTAAGTGCAGGGCGTGTGCGGAGGCTCGGGGAGGGCAAAAAATGGGCCTCCTGGAAGTTCGGAAAGAGGGCCTCTAGAGTCCAGGGAAGGCAAAAACACAAACACACCCGCCGTGGTGTAGGCCAACTAGGGCACGCACCATTATGGCCACGCCCACCCGGCAACTAGGCAGAAATTAAAATTTTTGAAGCCTACGCCTGCCAAACCTGTATTAACGAGCCAACAGGGAATTGGTGCATTGTACATGTCTTACATGCTTGCAGCCTTAGAAGACAAGGGTGACTGCAACAGAAGGGCCTCTCTGTCTCTGGCAGAAGGTTCTTTCGTGTCCGAATCCACGCCACTTTCTTGAGCTTCTGCAACCGATGTAAGGGGACTCGACACAGCCGACTCTCCAGCACTGACATCTGAGGTTAAATCACCACTATCAGCATAAAGCAGCTCCATCTGGGTTGTTGTCCTACGGCGTGCCTGAAACAGATTGGAAAAGATTGGTACATGTGCCATAGATTCGCCATCATGGCGGTAACACAATCTAAACTTTTTCGGGACTTACAGAATGGTCTGAAATGAAGATAGAACAATATCATTTACTTGATCCTAAAATAAAATTATTCCTAGTTATCTATGCTGACAAAAGAAGCTACTGTCTGTAACTAGTACAACTACGTAACTAGTTCCATTCATGGTTTGTTGATCGCTAGTAGGGCTCATGGGCTATACTTCTGTGAAGGCAAGATTATTCTTACATTCTTCTGATCCCAATGTCAACCTAGAAAGCACAAAGACAAAAACACTCTGAACGAGAAAATTCTCTCGTTTTCTTCCAAGTTTTAGTCAATCAAGCAAAAAAGGTGAAAAAACTAAAAAAAAAAACTGGAAGAAAACTTGTAAGAAAAAAGTAAAAAAAAATTGCCGTCCAAAAGAGATCATCACTCCCCTTCTAGCATTCTGAATCTGAGCAGTTTCAAAGGCTGGAAATGAGCTGAAGACACCCTGTTTGTACAGAGTGATGGCACAGCTATCTCAAATTCTGCCATACTATTGACTGCACCAGGAGCCAGAAACTAATTGATCTTAATGGACTTTTAAAAACTTAAGCAAAATTGATTCTGGATGTGAGAAGATCGGGAAATCCCTAAGCATAGCCTAGATCGGAAACACACACACACCCATTCCAAGTGGTCGGATTCACTTACCTTCCCACCTGGTTCACAAATGTGAGTGCACATGCTGCGTCTGCGCATGTGCACCGCCTTCTGTGCATGCGCGATGCTCACGCATTATGTTGGGGTAGGTGGGCGGAGCCTCCTGCAGCCGCCGCTACCGGTTCGCCTGAACCGGAGAGAACCGGCTGAATACCGCCTACTACCACGCCCCTCCCCCCCGTCAAATATAGTATCAAGCCATTTTTCTATCGTTGCCAAAAACCAAGTTATGACATTACAAGCTTAATTTAATATGAGTTCTTTAACCTTTATCATGCTATTGGTCATAGCTTACCTTATTTTTAGGCTTGACTTCACTACAAAGTTTCATAAGATCTGAAGATAAAGAACTGCAAATAAAAATATACATTTAGTGGTAAGTTCTCATGATACCCCACCTCCTATTATAAATTTGAAACTTATGTGGCCATTCGTCTTTTGTGCCATAACTTTGGACGGTCCACAATAATAGCAATAATAATATAGAAACAATAAAAAATACCATCCAAAAAGCAATTCACATTGTCCTAAAGCAGCGATTCTCAAATAGTGGGGCGCGCCCCCCTGGGGGGGCGCGAGGCTCCGTAAAGGGGGGCGCGAAGGCTCCCTTTCCATCTGGGTGCAACGGCGGCGGCGTGGGCGAGGCATAATATATCCCGCCTGGAAGTGGCAGCACTTCGGACTGTGGATTTTCATTGGAGCCGCAGGCTGGAGCTGTGCAAGAAGCCTGCTCGGGCGGGGGTGGGAGGGAGGGAAGCATGGCTGTCCCAGGCTTCCCTCCCTTCCCCCCCCCATCCCAAGCAGACTTTTTGCACAGCTCCAGCCCGCGGCTCTGATGAGTCTCTGAGCAGTCCCCAGCGCTGCCACTTCAAGCCGGGATATATTCTGCCATGCCCTCGGCGGCGTCTTTATGCAGGTAGCTCGCCTCCCCGCCAGCAGCTCCACCGCCAGGATTCCGTCTGGAAGCGGAAGCGCAACAGCCGCTGTTGGGGAAGGGACAAAGGGGCGGCGGTCGCCCGATCTTGCCACCGCCACCCCTTCGCCCCTGGTAACGGCGACTGTTGTGCTGCTGCTTCCAGCTGGGATGCTGGAGGAGCTGCTGGCAGGGAGGGAGGGAAGAAAGGGAGGAGGGAGTAAGGATAGACAAGCAAGAGGGAAAGAGGAAAGAAGGCAAGCAGGCAGGAAGGAGGCAGAAGGAAGGAGGGAAGAATGGAACTGGAAGGGAGGCAGGGAAGGAGGGAGGGAGAAAGGAAGGATAGGAGGATAGGGAAAGAGGAAAGAAGGCAGGCAGGCAGGGGGAAAGAGGAAGGAGGGAACTGGAAGGGAGGCAGGAAGGAAGGGAAGGAGGAAGGGAGGGTGGAAGGAAGGAAGGATAGACAAGCAAGAGGGAAAGAGGAAAGAAGGCAAGCAGGCAGGAAGGAGGCAGAAGGAAGGAGGGAAGAATGGAACTGGAAGGGAGGCAGGGAAGGAGGGAGGGAGAAAGGAAGGATAGGAGGATAGGGAAAGAGGAAAGAAGGCAGGCAGGCAGGGGGAAAGAGGAAGGAGGGAACTGGAAGGGAGGCAGGAAGGAAGGGAAGGAGGAAGGGAGGGTGGAAGGAAGGATAGACAAGTAAGAGGGAAAGAGGAAAGAAAGCATGTGACTACGGTGGGAGACGAGGAAAGACCGGTGTGCTATGTTATGCAGAGGTGTACTTATAACAATTTTATAGACAAATTATACTATTTACAGTCGCGCGGGGGGGAGGGGGCGCGAAATGTTTTCTTCTTCCTAGGGGGGGCATGACAGAAAATAATTGAGAAGCACTGTCCTAAAGCAACCCTCTCCAATACATAAACAATAATAATCCTTGGGCTCCAGCCTCATTCGATCCCAATGCACTGTGGGAAAAGCCCACTTTTAAAATCTTCTGGAAGGCTGGATGTCAGATCTGACATATACGCTCATCCTTTGACTATTATCCCATAAACATGTTCTTACTCTAATATAGTTTTCTTCCCATCATTACTTGTGTGGCAGGATATACAGATATTCAACCCATGAAAGACTCCCCCCACAAAGTAAGGACTGAATGTGTGTTATGATTCAAAACATTGTATTTATCTACATACATTTTTGCAACAGCAATAGCACTTAAGCTCATATACCGCTTCAAAGTGCTTTACAGCCCTCTCTAAGCAGTTTATAGAGTCAGCATATTGTCCCCAACAATCTGAGTCCCCACAAGGACTAACAAGGAGAAAATTAGCCCTAAGTGCCAATTCTGGATTTATAATTTGTTTTCATCCAGATATCTGAGTGACTGAGATGTATCCAGACCTCATATGTATTGATATACATACAGGGGTGGGATTCAGCCGGTTCGGACTGGTTTGGGAGAACCAGATGCTAATTTTACATCTGGTTCGCTGAACCGCTAATTGCAAGGACTGGCTGGCTCTCCCATCCCACCCCACCTCTCCCAGGAGTCTCCCTGTTTTGGATGCCAGGTGAGTGCAGGGCCCGCGGAGAGGCTCTGGGAGGGCGAAAAATGGGCCTCCCGGAAGTTCGGAAACGGCCCTTTTTCTGGTCTCGGGGAGGGGGCCTCCAGAACCCAGGAGAGGCTGTTTTCGCCCTCCCAAGGCTCAAGGAAGCCTCCAGAGCCTGTGGAGGGTGAAAATTTCCCCTCCCCCACCGCCATGGTGCAGCAGGCTGAGTAGGCCACGCCCACCATGGCCACGCCTACCATGGCCACGCCCACCCAGCAACTAGGCAGAGAACCAGTTGCTAAAATGTTTGAATCCCACCCCTGTTTACATACATACATATATGCCTATGTGTATGTGTGACAATGTGTATATAAAAGTAGATCCTCAAGAACTCAATGTAAATGAAGACTCAATCACCCAGACCAAAAATATCTATTTTTTCATTTTGGGGAGAAACCCCCTGCAGTCTGTATAGCAAGAGTTGGTTCATTCCAAAGACTCTCTGATTCCCCGTCTACCCAATTGTTCATTTTGACTGAAGAAGTTACTTGGATGAATAAGGAAACACCTCCATTTCAATAACATTTGATCCAGTTGCCATGATTTTTAGATACAAACTAAGCCATGCTCTTACATTTAAAGAAAAAGTTCATGGAAATATATGGGCTAACAATCTATAACAACAGCTTTGTTGTTCCCCTTTGCTTACTATTTACTTTCTATGGAATCTGTTCAAGAACATACTGAGAAAGGTTATATTAAAAATACAATGAGTATAGTTTGTGCTGATCTCACCTTCCTTCAGTCCCAGGGCTATTCAAAGGAGCCTCTTCATCAGTACTGTCTTCCACATTTTCTAGAAAATTTTCAAAATAATTTGTTTGTTAGTCAATTTCAAATCAACAAAATATATATCTGTTGTAAGGACTTTTCATACTACCTAAAGATCAGAGGGAGGATAATTAGTATTGTATAATATTCTAATAGCGCTTTTTACTTAAAATAACATTTAATTGAACTGACCCAGTTTCCCATAATACCCATAAACAGAAGCTCTCACTTTTTAAAGTTTTCTGAATCAGTAGGAAATAGCTTACATTTTCTGTCTATCATCCATATGCAGAAGAAAATTGTAAAGGCACCATCAAGAAAGTGGAGATCACATTAACAGTGGCATAGCATCCCAGAACTTACTCCACCATATACTTACTGCTTAGAATAATTATTCTGATTTGCATTAATAAAACATAAACTCATAAAATTGTTGCTATAACAATTTGCTAAAGAGAAACACTTGCTTGAGAGCTCCATGTAACGAATGCCAAATAGGGCTCCCGTTTTATTGCAGGACATAAATTCAACATTAATATTCACAAGAACATTAGTCGCTGGAAGGAAACCATTTCAAGATATTGAAACAGTAATTTCTGTCATCCAATATTTATTTTCATCTAGTGCCAGTTGAAGCTGGCACTGGGTAAAAACCTTTCTGAAGATCACTATATGAATCAAGGACCAAAAGAAAACTTTAAAAACATGAACAGTACTAGTTGTTCAAAACTCTTAAGTAGATATCAAATAGAGATTAAAAAACAATTTGAGATCAAAATACCAAAATGGAGGACAAATACCCCATCTGACACCTCTGTTTCACAGTTGGGATAGCCTGTTTTGAAGGAGGCTTCCTGTAGTTTAGAAATAACCTATTCCAAAATCAAAAATAAACTTCCAAAATTATGCCAATGAATCATGTGAAATCGTGCCATCTTCAATTCTGCTTGAGAATTAGCAAACAGATTATTTAATTTAACCAAAAGGACAAAGACATAATTTGGGGCGTGATATGCCAGAATGCCTCACTCTCAACCACACAGACTTATCTAAAGATATTGCAGCTTGTTGTGTAAGAACAATATGTAATGAAGGAAAGAAAATCAGCAAAAGAGCTATATATTTATCTATAAGTTGATCTTGGATATTGGCTTCCATAGTATATATCTGAAGGGAATGCTATTTGTATATATGCTTTAGCTCCATGAGGGAAGTAAATGAAGAGGACTATGGAGAGGACTTTGAAATCCAATTTGATCATGTGAATAATTTTAGGGATCAACAAAACATACAAACTAATGATTTAACAGACTAATGAGGAGAAGGGCTGTTCATTAAAGCAGAATGTTAGATCTGTATAAAGTTTTACGTATGTACACTGTACACATGTATAAACTGGGAATGGAATCTAACTATATATTTTTCATATTGTATGCATGTATAAAATGGCAACTGGAATTTTATGGAACACATGGAAGCAAGCAGTATAAATAGATCTGGTCTATCCATATGAAGTCTGCTAAACAACACTTTTTTAACTGAAAAAGATGGGCCTGGAAGGAAAAGCCACTGTTATGTCCATTTATTCATGTGAAACAGTGCTAAATATTAGTGATTATGAATGTGTCATATCTTCCATGAAAATAGCTTGAAAGTCCATAAAATGGCATTTATATGAAAGATTTCACATTTGAAACTTTAAGTCAAGGTAGGAAAATTGATGGAGGGGGGGAGAGAGAGAGAGAGAGAGAGAGAGGGAGAGGGAGAGGGAGAGGGAGAGGGAGAGAGAGAGAGAGAGAGGGAGAGGGAGAGATGGGACCCAAATATAAGCTGATTCCACAGGGAGCAGCAAACAGGAGAAGAGATCAAACAGAGGAAATTTCACGAAAGGACAAAACCTTGCATGGGATGTACCATCAAGAGATACATTGAGGTGGCAGGCTGGGAAATCCTAAATGGTTGGAAAGGGCTGTACTAAAGAACAGCATTGCGCCATTCAACCCCAGATCCATAGAAGCAGGAGTCTAGATAGAACCCAAGGTACAGACTAGGCAGAGAGATGATGATAATAATAATAATAATAATAATAATAATAATAATAATAATAATAATAATAATAATAATAATAATGATAATGATAATGATAATGATAATAAAATAATGATGATAATAATAAAAATATTATTATTATTATTATTATTATTATTATTATTATTATTATTATTATTATTATTATTATTATTATTATTATTATTATTATTATTATTATTATTATTATTATTATTATTGCTTAATGCAGAATGAAAAAAGTAGATACTTATATGTACTGACACCACACATCAGAAGTGGTATTCAGCAGGTTCTGACCAGTTCTGAAGAACCGGTAGCTGAAATTTTGAGTAGTTCGGAGAATTGGTAAATAACACCTCTGACTGGCCATCTATTCTCTGCCTCCCAAGTCCCAGCTGATCAGGAAGGAATGGAGATTTTGCAGTAACCTTCCCCTGCCACGCCCACCAAGCCATGCCACGTCCACCAAGGCACGCCCACAGAACTGGTAGTAAAAAAAATTTGAACCCCACCACTGCCACACATATAATAAAGTCTCTCATTTCAATTCAAATTCATTCTTGGCGCATTAACAAAATGGATGTCCTACCACTGACTCTGCTTATCTACGCAATGTGCATTGAAATATCCATCCTATTTGTAACAAAACTTTTCAAGTTAAACATTCAGTTCGCCATAAAGAAGAAAAAGGAGCTACAAAAAAGTGTTAAAATTATGTTTTTAACTTTAAAAAATTGTTACACGTGTTACAGTAAGAACACAGCTGTATCAGGAACAGCCTAGTAGCTACAGCATCCAAATGAACAAAAACATAAGCTTTTAAGTACATTCACAATGGTTGCATTCATGCCCTCTTTCGGTTATCATCCAACTAGTAATTTTTGGTAACAAAAGGAAACTTCTAAATAAAAACAACTCCGTAAGCGTATAACAATAAGCATTATATCTGCGTGGGTGTCTGCAAGAGGGAAGCAAGGGGGAAACAAATAAATTATAATTTGCTGTGTAATGACATCATGACACCAATGTACACTTCCCAGGTAGTACATGCAAACTTTATGGACATTCACGCTCGATGATGTGCCAGTTAGTGTACACATATAATTATTAGTATCTCATGCAGCTATGCAGGACACAAAGAGCTACACATACTTACCCAATGGTATGCTATCTAGGTCTGTGTAAAACAACAGTAAGGAGGAAACAAAAATCAACACGCCAATCAAAACCCATAAATTAGCAGAATGGCAAGTCAAAGAGCCCCTACATTGCATTATAAATGGATTAAGACTATCGGAACTATCAGAATAGATGCCATAGATGACACAAAACTAGCTGTTCTAGAACTAAATTTAAATGCTGAGAATTTTATTTTAAGTTCAATTTAACTGTAGATAAAATTACTTGGTAATTGAATTCATGCTCTAAGACCAATTAACTAGATCCCCCCCCCCCCTTGTATTTCCTTGGTGAAGAACAGATTATTTGCAATAAGAACCAAACCCCTTTAACATGCACTAACTTTGGGTTATATTTTATCGTATAATTTAAGTACAGCATCTATTCGTAAAACACTAAGGAAAAGACATTCCATACACCATGCTTTATAATCCAGCAGGCAATATAATTACATTTTGTAGAACATTCAAGTTACCTTGTAATGCGTGGCCCAGTAAAGCGTCTAGTTCGGGATTTAATTCTGCTTTCTCTTTCAACATGTGAAATAAGAGTTGGTTTTGGGTAGTAGTGGTGATTTCCGTTTGCTTTAGGCGTCCTTCAAGAACTTTGATCTGCGCCTCCTTTTGAGCTGCTTGGAGACCCTAGTGGAGATTTTTAAAAACTGCCTTATTCTACTTCTTTTTGAAAAGCCTCAATATGGGCAGCTACTTTACATAACAAATAGCAATAGCACTTAAGACTTATACAGTATATTGCCTCTTAGTGCTTTTACAGCCCTCTCTGAGCGGTTTACAGAGTCAGCCTATTGCCCCCAACAATCTGGGTTCTCATTTTACTGATCTCGGAAGGATGCCATTTAGAATCGAACTGCTGGCAGTCAGCAGAATTAGCCTATAGTACTGCATTTTTAACCACTGTGCCACCATGGCAAATGAATGCATTTTGTTAGGTATGGGAGCCCACCTAAAAGCCAATAGAATAATCACTGAATACTGAATGTGAAATAAATATATCCACTAACTCGTAGTCAAACAATAGTTTCACTATCATTAATTCCAGAAAAAAATCACTCTTCACTCTATCAGTTACCTTATTAATGCCCATAGTAAGGAAATGATCAAGTAAATAACGAGCTTCAGTCAGAGTACAGGCGTTAATAACAGCTGTAACATCTAATGTGTCTCCTTCCTCCTGTACCAAAAACAGAAAATAGTCAAAAATTAATCCACAGGCAATACAACATATGTGTTAGTCGTTCCCGACTCTAGAGGCCGGTGCTCATCTCCATTTCAAAGCCAAAGAGCCAGCACTGTCCAAAGATGTCTCCGTGGTCATGTGACTGGCATAACTAAATGCTAAAGGTGCACGGAACACTGTTACCTTCCCACCAAAGGTGGTCCCTATTTTTCTACTTGCATTTTTACATGCTTTCGAATTGCTGGGTTGGCAGAAGCTAGGACAAGTAACGGAAGCTCACTCCATTATATGGTGTTAGGGATTCGAACCGCTGAACTGCCAGCCTTCTGATAGACAAGCTCAGTGTCTTAGCCACTGAGCCACCACGTCCCTACATGCAATATAGAAGTTACTATATTAGACCTAAATGAAACACTTTTGAAATTGGAATTTTATTTTATTAATAAAAATTGTCAGAGACAATAAAGTTGAAGTTATATTAATCAAAGGAGTAGTTGTAATTCCAACACAAGCAATTATATATATATTTGCACAAGATATGAGAATATTCACAATATATTATAAATATGTATATTGAAGTTTAATATCTAATGAAGCAAAATTGCTCTTGCAAGTAAGAAATGTTTTCAAGGAAAGATACAAAAATGTTACCAATGCAACTAAAATCATAGTTCTATCTATATGTGAAATATAAATCAAATCATTTTTTTTATTTCAGTCATAAACCAGCATAAATTACAATTAGGAAAAACTATACCTGTTTTAATAAAATCCAGGTAGTCCTCAATTTACAATCCAAAATTGAGATCAGAATTTCTATTAAACTTTGATATTGTAAAGATCAATACCAACACCTTAAATGATCTCTACCAATCCAGATTGTTCTGTTTAGTCATCACAATGAGGTAGCAGTTTAAAATATTTTAAAAATCAGCCCTACATGAAGTTAATTTCACAGGAACTAAAAGGATCAAAAAGATATTACAGTATCTATTGAAACTTAATACTTTTTAAAAATAGGTGGGTCTGGCCTACCTTGGCTTCTTCCATTTGCATGATATTTGCTTGGCAGTCAGAAATACTATCGTTGATGTAATCTATATTGGCCATTAGTGACTCCATCTCTTCATTGATATTATGGATGGTTTTATCAGTATCTGGGATACCCTCTTTGATTATTCTCTCCCTTCTTCTGGAAAGCTTTTCCTTCCTTTTGGTAAGTTCTTCACGTTGCTAAAATTCAAAAGTGTGCAGAACGTATCAGCTGGGAAATGCAGCCAATCCAATATTTTATGGTGAAAAAGAAAGTACATTAAATCTATTATGTTCACTGTATTTTTGTGAGAAAGAAACAAAACGTGCAGCATCTAGAATGCAAAAAGGAGTTCATCTTTAAAATCTTCAGCGTTTGCATCACATTTATATTTATATTACTAGGGGGACAATGAAAAAAAAAAGGAAATTTGTCTGCAAAATGCTGTACCTTCAATAATCTATTCATGTCGCTTTCCATATTAGATATGGTCATCTTCTGCATAATAATCTCTGTTAATCTCCGTTCAAGTAACTGCCATTTCATTCTTGCATTCTTGGAAGTGTAAACTCTTGAAGTCATTGCTTTCCTTTGATATTTGCTCCTGTAAACAATTCAGATGTGTATACGTTTAAAGGATATAGCGCAGCGATGGCGAACCTTTTTTGGCTCACGTGCCATAAGTGGGGGGAGCGCAGGGGGGGTCATGTGCAGGCATGCTGCACCCATAATACAATGTGCAACCCCCCCCCCCCAGTGTGCATGCACACACTACAGGAGCAACCCCCCCATTTTTGCATGCTTTTTTTGACCTCCCCAGGCTCCAGAGGCTTTATAAAAAAGGGTGAACGCATGCGCGCTGGCCGGCTGACAGGGCAGCACCTCGCGTGCCCTGACAAATGGCTCCGTGTGCCACCTGTGGCACGCGTGCCATAGGTTCACCATCACTGATATAGCATTAACAGTTGGGTTACATTTTGAGCCAGTAGCAGTAAGAGAAATCACCAGTTTTAACGTTTAAACCTTTGGCAAGGAGGAAAGTAGTATTATTTTGTTAAAAATATAAACATTGATTTGAGATATGTGCTCACTACCATTACAACAGCTATTTTGTTTTACAAAAGTTTAAATCAAATAGTTCCCAACATTCCAGAATTATATCTCTAGCAGAAATGTATTATCATCAGATATGAAACCTGGAGATAATTTAAAAAATAGATTTTATTTGCATTTATATATGAAATCTGGAGATGTTCAATAATTAAAAAGATATTGTTTTTCCTATTCGCATTTATATACAAGCAATAAATAAGCCAAGTTTAATGTGTGTAAAAGATAGTCAGAACTGATATGTGATACATTTGTGAAAAATAATGCTACCCTGTTTCCCTGAAAATAAGACCTCCCCAGACTATAAACCCAATCAGGCTTTTGCGCACATGCACTAAAATAAGCCCTCCCCTGAAAATATTGCAACACAGCAGCACCCATGAGGTGACCACACTCACCACCTCCTGCACCTCAAAAATAATAAGACCTCCCTGAAAATAAGGCCAAGCGCTTATTTCGGGGGTCAAAAGAAAATAAGACCCTATCTTACTTTCAGGGAAACACGGTATATATATTTGTCTATATTTACATGCACAGTAAATTATACAGATATGTAAAAATAAATTATGAAACCTCAATAAATGTTGGGGCTTCTAATGGCTAAGCTTGGAATAAAAAGTCTCCTCAAACAATCACTGCTAGTTTTCACTTGCTCTTCTATTATTAATTCATCCGCTATTTACAAGCATCAACTAGCTAGGGCAGAAAATAAAAAGTTTGCAGAGGATGTTTTCTAGCAGATGGAAAGCTCTTACAATATAAAGGACACCTGCTTTCCATGCAGAAGATCAAAGGTCCAACCTTATGCTTCTCCCAATAGAAACAGAACTCTTGTCTGTTATCTGGAAGAACTGATGGCCACAATGAAGACAATATGAAGCTGGAGAAACAACCATTTCTGTTTGCAGCTTCCTGCCTCCTCCACTATAAAACCCTTGAGAACTGCCTACGCTAGGGAAAAAAATGGAATAATGTAACAGATCTACCCTGTTCTAATTTATCCCCATGGTTTGAGTATCTGAGAAAGGTGAGGAATGAGAGTCCTTTGGATCCTCAGGTCGTTCCAGATTGTCCTTCAAAAAATCCACTTCACGTTTTCTCAATATCAATTTCTGTTGTTGGGATCAATAAGCTTCTGAGGCCTAGCATTGGAGAGAGAAAAATCCGGAGGATTTATCTTGAGAAAGAGGTCTGAGTAATCTTATAGTCCAGGGCTGTCAAACTCCCAGGCTGCGGGCCAGGTGTGTCACGTGCTGGCCATGCCCACGCCCGGTTTAGCGAAGGGGGAAAAAGTCCTGATACGTCACAAGACAATGCCGTGACGTGAGTTTGACACCCCTGTTCTAGTCTCTAAAGCATTGTCCAATCCATCATAGAGTAAGAATGTTCTTATTAAATTGTGCTGTTCAGGCAAAAGTACCAGAGTATTTACTCATTTTAATATACACAAAATAGCATTTGCATAGCATTACTTGGTTCCATTGGTTGTTGGCAATGCCTGGACTCTTGCTACTGGTATTCTCATCTTCTGTGGGGGGACCACTTTTGATCCATCACTGTCTACTGAGGACGAAGCTTCTTGATTTGAGTGCTCAGGTAGACTCAGCTTCCGACTCACTCTCCCAGACACTTTATCAGATAAAGGTTTGGCTTGTCTACGAAGAGCTGTAACCTAAAATAGACAGCCATTTTAATGACTTAAAAGCTAGATAATATATCATAATTTACATATATAAATGGCAGAACTGAAAGAATCTGGTACCTCTTCAGTTCTGCGGCGTAGAATAACTTCCTGATTCCTCTTTTGGGTTTCCAGAAGTTTTAGCTGATGCTGTAAAGAAGAACAATCATAATAAACCAAAAATGCAATTCTTTCACTGTTATAATCACAATAGAAAATATTTCAATATGGGATATGATGGGCAATTTCTGAGGAACCAAAGTTCACAACTCACCTTTCCTGTCTTTTGAGGTCAGAGAAGCACTATGGCATCATTAGGAGGAAATGATCCAAAAACTTTGTTACCTCTCAGCTGTTTTCATTTCCCCCTTTTTTCTCTTTTCTTTTTCACTTCGTTTTAGTTGGTATTAGTCTTAAAATTCTTGTGTTTACAATTTTCAAGAAAATTATATTTAAAGAAAATAAAAATAGGTGGGACCATCTGTCTACCTTACATTTATATTCAGTGCCACCTGTACTAAACGTGGTTTGATCCCCCTCACTTTCAATTCCAGATCACTTACAATTTTTAAAAATAAGAATCCCAAGAAAAAATCTTGGTAAACCAAACCATGGCTCATTCTTTGCCCAATTCTACAAAACTCCTACTTAGAGAATCAAACCAGTTTCTTCCTTATTCTCAAGATGTAAACCAAATTCCCCACAGCTGTGACACTAAATCCTAATAATACGGCTTGCTCCATTTCAATTGAAACTTTAAATATATTTACTTTTATCTCACGAGAATGCAATAGATATATTTTGCCAATTGATTAGTCACCTCTCGTTTCCTCTGTTCTTTTTTAAGCTGTGCAATCTCTTTGTTTCTTCTAGATTCATTCATCCTCGCTTTCTCTTGTTCTTCTTTCATTTGTTTCATCAAACGAACCTGTAAACCACGTTATTTAAGCATCTTTAAAATATATAATTTTTCTCGTCACAAAACACAGTGAAAATCCTTTGCATTAAGTCTTTTTGCTGTAAATAACAACTACCTCTTATTCATGGTGCTAGACAACTTATAATAATAACCTCCTGGCAGTTTCTGATGATTACAATAGGCAGGACAAAAAATTACTGAGCAGAAATCAGTTCGGTCACTGCTTATCATATTGTAACTTACTGAAGTAGGTGAATCACTGTGTGATTTACACAGGGAATGGAGCAAAGATCTCTATAGCATCAGCACCGTAAAATTTGCATTCAAGAAGAAATATACAAGAAGGGGACTCCAAAAGGTGCTTTTTCAGGAGGCAACTGGACTTTCTTGTTTTTTTCTTTTGAAGATATTTCGCTTCTCATCCAAGAAGTTTCTTCAGTAATAGCTGAAGCATAGCTGTACAATTTGGGATGAACACCCTTTGAATGGTGTGGGAGTGGAAATGGGATTTCCAGAGAAAAAAATTGCAGACTACAGGAACCAGAAGCACCAGTCAGGTGACCCTGAGGACACAGATAAACTTCAAAGTGCTTGAACGACCCTCTAAAACAGCATTCGCTGGCTGGGGAATTCTGGGAGTTGAAGTCCGGACATCTTCAAGTTGCCAAGGTTGAGAAACACTGCTCTAAAAGGATGCAAATGACCAAGTTGTCTGCAAGGAATATAAATCCTTCCATTCCCCACTATCCTGTCAGAGCCGAAGAAGCTTCTTGGACGAGAAGTGAAACATCTTCAAAAGAAAAAAAAGAAAGTCCAGTTGCCTCCCGAAAAAAGCACCTTTGGGACAACCATGACCGGGATGACTGAGAATCTCTTACCGACTTCAAGAAGGGGACAGTTGTGAAAACCCCCATAACGTATGAAAGGAAAAGCAGGTTACAAACATTATTAAGTGACCCTTTTGTTAGGCATATAATCTAACGGTTGGGTTGGCAATAGATAAATCATATAACAATGCTGTACTTGTTTCTTTAAATCATGCTGTAAATGTGATTGGCTGCTGTTTCCTCAATCGGCCATAAGATGGAGCCAGAATCACTGTTAGATGCTGATCTGATCTGAGTGTTTGAAGCTGGCTATGAGCTATTGTAAGTTTTGCAACTCCTAGCAAACTTTGTGTGCCGGACTGTTTGTATGATTATGAACTATGTTATTTGGATTATCCCTTAACTGAAAGACGTTGATGACTGACTGTCTTATCCGTGGATTGTTTGATGGACTCTGATACCTCTATTTCCACGAAAGTAAAAGCCTATTTAAACTGCAGCGTCTCTGTATGCTGGTTTGTGTGTTCTCCAACACAACTCTCACAACGCTTCTCTGAACGGGGAGCTTACCTAACACCTTTTCATTTATGAGCAATGGGTACAATTGCAGCCTTGATCAAATCATTCAAATAGTTTCAAGCAGCAAAATGAAAAAGAGTAACCCAGCTGATCATTCATGCACACACTATTAGAGTTTGTGAGGTGAGGTGGAATACCTTTGTTTTCTTCATTTCTGTCACATCCTGTTGCAATTTTTTCAGTTGCTTTTCATACTGTGACTGATTTTTAAGTAATCGTGCATGCTCCTTCTGGGCTGCCTGGAGCCTCTGCAGTTCTTTATTCATGGACTGAAGCTTCTTTTCATATTCACTTTTAATCTTTTTTGCTTTTTCTTCTGAGCAGGTCTCCACTGAACCTAACAATGTTAATAGATTTCTCAGCACATGAATTATGATCACACACATTCTAGGCTTAAATTAAGCCACAATGCTAAGTTGGGCCACTTTTCAATTTTTGCTAGAAAATTATGCTCCTACTTACCATATTTTTCGGACTATAAGACACACTGGTGTATAAGACGCACTAAGATTTCGAAGAGGTAAGTAAGAAAAAAAGTTTTTGTCCTCCCCAGCCCCCAGCAGGGCTGGGGGAAGGCAAAACCGCCCCTGTTTTTTCAAAAAACAAGCAGAAAACAAAACTTTTTGCAAAACCGAGGACATTTTTGCCTTCCCCCAGCCCTTCCCCCAGCCCTTCCCCCAGCCCTTCCCCCAGCCTGAAGAGTGCTGCTGGAGGGTGGGGGAAGGCAAAAACGTCTCCATTTTTGCAAAAAAGGGTCTGTTTTTCACCCATTTTTTGCAAAAATGGGAGGTGTGGGTGGGGCTTCAAGAGGCCACAAATGGCTGTATTCGGTGTATAAGACGCACCAACATTTCCAAGCACTTTTAGGGGGGAAAAGGTGCGTTTTATACCCCCCCAAAATATGGTACTTTACTCGATTTCTTTTTAACAAGTGGGGGGGAGGAAAAGCAAGAGACCTTTATACCTCTTGTATCACAGGCCTCCATTTTGATACACCAGTTGGCTGCTATAGACATAGTAGGAGAACAGCATGATAATTTTTTTCTCAACTGTCCCCAGTATTACATTGATCATTGCAACAAGGCTTTCAGCTGGAGCTCATGAGAAGAATCTTTACATTATTAATAATTATTTAGCTGGCCAAGTAATTTGAGCCCAATGCAACGTAAGGGAAAGCACATTATTACTCACCAACTCTAAAAAGCAAGTCTTGATCCAGGACAGAATAATAAATAATGCACATTTAACAAATTTAAAGGAATATCACATGCCACCTGTGCCACAAACATGGAGCAGTTTTGTCACAAAGGTAAATTTAAGAGTTGGTGTTGCCGCTAAAAAAAGAATGACTTTCTGCAAAATCTTGGTAAAATATTTGAGATGCATAGCAACAATGATTGTGCAAAACAACTGGTTAGGAAAAATCATGCAAGTTAGGAGGAAGGAGTTGGCTTTCAGTACTGGCTGCCTTTTAAAAATATTCCAAATTTCTATCTGCCCATGAAAACTTGGGGAGGCAATGATAGCAATAGCAATAGCACTTAGAGTATATAACGCTTTACAGTGCTTTGCAGCCGTCACTAAGTGGTTTACAAAATCAGCCTGTTGCCCCCAACAACTTGAGTCCCACCTTTACCCACCTTGGAAGGATGGAAGGCTGAGTCAACCTTGAGCCTGGTGGGATCTGAACTACCAAACTGCAGGCAGCCAACAGACAGTAGAAATAGCCTGCAGTACTACACTCTAACCACTGCACCACCATCAATGATGGATCAGTAGGGGATGAAAACCCAAATGTTGCTTGTTATTTGTCTGTTACAGACAAAATGGTTACTGGATCTCTGGCGTATTATATATTGATTATGACTGTAATTATTCCTAATTATTTAGGTTGTGGGTTTTTTTTAAATTTTATTTAATGTTACCCACCTACAATAGCAAGATGAGTGGCCATATCAATTGTTGAAGGAATAAGCAAACTTCCAGCTTTTGCTACAGGTTTTCCTCCCTAATGTAGAATGTCTCTTGTTGCTCAGATGTGCAAAAGGAGGTGGTAATCCCCCCCCCCCAATGATTGCAGCTCATCATGAATACTTATCCCACTCCTGTAGAGAAGTGCAGAAATGGCCCTGAATGATCTACTGCATAAGCACCAAGCATGGGAAAGCAGGAAAGAGTGAGAAAGAAGCCCAAGATTTCACCACCTCAATTCTATTTGGTACCAGCTGATAACCTGGCATTGCCCGGGTATGTATTTATCCCAATCCTGTATTAGAGGGAGCTCCCTTGTGGTGTACTGTGAAGGCGTTACCATGGCAACTCCACTGTACTGTACAGTAGAAGCCATTTTAAGGCACAACAGGCTGTATCTGAACCGAACTTGAATCCAAAATGCACACTGTCACTGTCAAAGGTACTGTGACTTGACACTATAAATATAATTCAGTTCTTTCATTCCGGAGTTATGCTGGAACATACACACACGGGGACACACACACACACACACACAGAGCCATTTAGATAGATAGATAGATAGATAGATAGATAGATAGATAGATAGATAGATAGATAGATAGATAGATAGATAGATGGATAGATAGATACATACGTTATGGAGGGAGGGAAGGAGATAGAGAGATGAGAGATAGATAATGGAATGGCTGGATGGCTGGATAGATAGATAGATGATAGATAGATAGATAGATAGATAGATGATAGATAGATAGATAGATAGATAGATAGATAGATAGATAGATAAGAGTGGGGGAGAGAGATCATTTACATAAGGCTTTCAAGACTCTGTTATTAACAACAAAATCAGTTCCAGTAGTTTTCAGAATGTCTGTTTCATGAGTTGGTCTCCACAAATATGACAACCACATTGAATATTTTTATGTAGACCTCTTATGTTGCTGCTTTCACCAACAATAAACTTTTAAAAATTAATACTCTCCTAATCCAGTTATTTGGTGAGTGGAAATTGTCTTACCCAGATTCTGAAGCACCTGATCTCTTTCAAGCTGTGTATCTCGAATTTTATGCTGCAACATCATAAGCTTTTCTTCATACTGCCTTTTCAAAGTTTGAAGCCTTCGTTGGCTATTCTCTAGTTCGTCAATGAGCTTCTGTTTTATGGCAATTTCACATGTAATATTTGCTAAATCTGCCTGATAATTCTCTATAATGAAGGAAATTAAAAGCAATAAAAAGATGTAAGGCATTGTGGTACTCAAAAGCTAGCTATTTAATAGAACCTTGGTCTGAAATTCAGATTTGTTTGGTGCCCCAAACTGTTGGTGTATCTACATTAAATATTTCCAATATATTTACATTACCTTCTTTTTCCTTGATAAGACTATCCATATTATAGTCATTTAATAGAAGAACTGATGGCTCTTGCATTAAAGCTTGATTTCTCGTAATAGTCCTTGTTACTTATTCATTAGCAAAATTTATTTTTAGTATACATTTTTAATAATAAAGTTGCAATTAAAGTTCATGCTCACAACTAAGAAATCTTCATCTGGGGGGCACAACCTATGAATGACCTACTGCCTAAAAATAAGCCTATGGTTTTAAAGTTGAATGTTCGTTCTTTTCAAAATACATTAATTTTTTTTATATTCATATTATAAATCTGAAATCCAAGAGTAAACTGATGGTTAACTTAAAAGCAGAAAACCTACCGTGTTTCCCCGAAAATAACACAGGGTTTTATTTTCTTTTGACCCCCCGAAATAAGCGCTTTGACTTATTTTCAGGGAAGTCTTATTATTTTTGAGGTGCAGGAGGCAGCGAGTGTGATCACGTTATGGCTGCTGCTGTGTTGCAATATTTTTGGGGAGGGCTTATTTTAACGCATGCGCTAAAAACCCGATTGGGCTTATTATCCAGGGAGGTCTTATTTTCAGGGAAACATGATATTTAAAAAGCTTCTAATGTCTCATTGAAATCTTTATAACCATAGGGATTTACTGGTCACAATGTATCATCTAATCATGAATTCATGAAATACATATTAAGTGTAATCTCTTAATGTTGCTCGTCTTAATTTTAAAATACCTACTTAGGTCAAAGGAGATAACAAGACATTAAGTATCTCTCTGTCTGGCTTACCTTTTTCATCAGAATCAGAATCTGATTCATCTGAACTTTCAACCACCTCCAAATCTTCATCTTCGTCATCTTCTTCTTCGTCATCCTCATTATCGCTATGCTCGTGCCCATCTTCCTGTAAGAATCAAAAAGAATCAGAAACAGGAACTCCTTCCCTGTGTTAAGTGGTATCTCCGTTGGGAGGCAGAGAGTAGTGCAGCGGAATGTGCAGCCGGAGAGAAAAACGTTGCTAGTAGAAACACACGAATAGAGTCACAGACACTGCTAGTAAAAACAAGTAGCTTTACTACTAAATTTGCTTCACAAGCAGTGATAGTTGATATTAGTCCAAATACAATTCAAAGAACAAACAATTGCTTACAGTTGCAGTTCACGTTCCAGTCATCAAGTCATCAATCATAGGACAAGCAGAGAGAGAATCAGAGAGAGAATGAGCTCTCCTGACTTCCTCTTATAGCAAAGCTAATTACATCTGTTAGGTACATCCACTCATTTAAAGTAACAGTGACCATTTGTCATGGTAGATAGATAGATATTGCCTGCCCAACACTAGGAGTATACTCCCAACACACTGTTTCCTCATTTTAAGTATAATTTTAATTTGATCCCAGAACAAATTATATGCACAGCCTCTCAATATTAAGCTAAATAATATGTCTCACGGTCCTTTATTTACATGTATGTCCTTTCTCTTACTCGCTTCTGTTAAAATCATGATTACAAGACGGAAATTGTATTTTCTTTCTCTGCTTTAATACAGGCTCCTAGAGAAAACAAGCCTCATTATTAATACACGACAAGATGTATTACCACAATACTTACCGCTTCTAGGTCATTGTTTTCTCTTTCAGAAATGCCCTTTTCATCTTTTTTCTCCTGCTCATTATCTGTGTTTTCTTCTTTAATAGAACTGTGAGGGGGGAAAAAAATCAAAGGGGAGGGGGAATATAACAATTGGAGGCATATGTTTCCTCCCCACCCTTTAAGTCAAACAACTTTGCTAAAGAATAACAATTTAAACATTGCACCATTTTGCAAGATCAAAAATCATAAACATTCAACACCAGACTCAACCCTGCATTACATGCACAACACAGCATTCTGGGTGGGAGGGTTCAGAAAGAAAGTTAGCACAGTAACCCAGAAACGAGAGATGGGACTGCATAGCCAAACCTTTATAGAAATATAGATAAAGGTCCATTACAAAAGTCTGCAGAGTGAGTCTGCATGCCAGAGCAGTATAAGGTAAGCTGGATGTAAAGCTAGAACCACAAGGGGAAAAAACCCAGAAGAAACCCATATATTTATGTACATATAATAATCATGTACAATCATAAAGTTAATAGTTTAAAAAGCAGAAGAAAAAATGCACAAAAATCTGAAACTGCCTCCAAGACCACACCTACATTTGAAAGAAAGTAATTGCAAAGTGAAAATAAAAAAAGTAAAAGAATGCAGGGATTGCAGTTACTGTAATGCATGAAATAACCTTAATAAATCCCTCTATGTTAAATGGAGTTCAACTTCTAGAAATGGAATTTAGAACTGCACCCTTAATATCCCTCAATAATGGATCTGGATTTTAAAAAAACCCACAACTATATTTTAGATAAGCTGCCTGAAATACATTACCTGTTACGATTTCCCATCTTTGAAAGTGATGTAGTGCTCCTTGAAATTTGAATGACTATAATAAAAGATTGCCCGTGTATTTAAATTTATTATATAGTTGATATGGCTGTGAATAAGTTTGCTTTATCAATTTGTTTCAAAATACATTTTGTTGAATCTACATTCAAATAAGACTTTTCATATGAAATCATTTGCCTCCGACTAGATTTGATAATTCAGTAAAAATTTTGTGCTGTGCGAAATCTTTTCTAAAAATCAGTCTCAAAACTGGACAGATAGATCAAATCAATTGTGCACATTTTCAGCTGCCTAATATAGTATGCAGCTGGATATGAAATGCTTATCCTTTGTTCCTTGCAAAATAGCTTATTAATGCAAAAGTATGACTGTTTCTTTTATTCCAACCTTTGTCCTATTTCAACTAATACCTCCAGCAGTTATTCTGATATGTTTTGTTTTTTATCAACCACTTCAAATGAACATAATTCATCTGGATTAAAAATTTTGGGATGGATAATTTTTATCCTTCCCTACTCTCTCTATTTTTCTGGCCATCAACTTTGTTAAATTCTCTCAGAAAAATGGATACATTGAAAAAGTAACTAAAATTAAATCAACAGAATAAGGAAAATTATAACAAATGTGTACTATTGCTTGACAACAGCCAATTCAATTTTAAAGTTAAATTACTACTGAACACCAAGTTTTCTCAGCTAATCTTTCCTGAAGAGCAGAATGTCCCAAATACGTCTTGTCATCAAATCAAGTTGGATTTCAGATGGAAAGTCTGATTTGCGATTCAATCAATCTGACGTTGAAACACATTATTAAAATGAAGTTAGCATGCACAACGGTAAGTTGGCTCGCAAAATATTCTCTATATTGGAAATTCCAATTGTGAATTGGGATAAATCTAGTCTTTAGCAGGACTTGTGATATTGGACAAGATATAACAAAACTAAGTAGCATGGTCCATCAAGATACATGATCAATGACATTAAAAACTGCTAAGGCATTAAGGAAGATCAGGATAGAGGCACTACCCCCAAACTCCGTTAAATATGATCAAGAACCACAAGCTGTTTAAGTACTACCAGTAAGGCTCAGCTGAAAAAGGCCGGATAATCCATTTCTCAAGCTATAGGCCAGGAGTGTCAAACTCACAGTGTCACGTTGTCATCATGTGACGTATTGCGACTTTCTCCCCCTTCGCTAAACCAGGGGTTGGTGTGGCCAGCACATGACGCCTCTGGTCCGCGAGTCTGACAACCCTGTTGTAGGCCAATCACCTTTCCAACAAACAAAAAGTTGTTTCCCAAAGAAAATCTTAGGGACCAGATGAAAATTATCCAATTATCCATTATCCATTGTGTTCAGTGATGGCTTCTTCAAGAACACATTGATGAACATACTATTCGAAGTAGGTGTTCTGACTTAGGCTTCACAAAATCATGAAGCAGACTCCTTGTCCCGACAAAACCCCTTTTTGTTAAGCTAATGTGAATTCCTCTCATTCACATCCAGCAAAGTTCCGGCAAACAGTTTTTCAAGGGTGAATATACAACCACAGACCTTATCAGGCTTGGAGAGCTGCCAGGCCAATATCTTCCAAACGCAATGCTGTACAAGAAAATACTTGGCAAGGAGTCTCTGAGAGTCACGAACAAATCTTCACATTAATTAAATGAACAAATTGTCTCCTGCAAACTCCACTCCCTTTCGCTCCTCTTTATTCCCTATGGGAGGGGCCATTCACAGTCCACCTGTGCCTTTACTCCCAAGTCGGCCCTTGTTCCTTAACGGTTCCCTTCTCCTGGCAGCTCTGTGCATGCGCACATTGGGAACAGACTCCAACTGTTCTTCTGCCTCATTGATCTCCAACTCCGAAGCCAGCTGATAAATGTCGGACGGCCTTGGCCCCATCTCTGCCTCTGATGCAGAGCACTCGTCAGAGCCTTCCTCAGACTCCAAGACTGGTCCATGCTCCTCCCCAACCTCCTCACTGTCTGAGTCTGCCACCAGCGCTGCTGAAGGGCCACAACAGAAGGGCCACAACACATACCACCATCTGCCACAAGATGCTTTAACTACTGCATGGACCAAACATGTGTCCCCTCCTAGGAGGCTTTAACAAATCATAAAGGACAAGAATCTAAAACATAGGAGCTGCATACTCAGATTCCAAGACCTTTGATCATCTGGATCAATAAGTTCAATTTCTTTCCAGATAACCAAGCAAACCAATCCTCCAGGCAACTCCACAGGATCTATACAAGCAGAATTCCAAGCAACTTTATTCAGCAGATGTTTAGAATAATTTCCACAGCAACCCTTTAAATGTTGCCATGGACTCTCCTTACCTGTAAGAAGGGGATACAAAAACATACATTGCAGACTCCTCACTAGCTGTGGAAGAGGAATCCGATCTGCGCTCTCTAGCTGCAGAAGATTGGGGTTGGTCTGGAAGACTTGTGGGGTCCCCCGAGAAGATTTTCGTCTAGAGGCTTGAACTTGATGCTGCAGGTCCGATGAGATGCCCTTAGCAATGGCACGGGCAATCACATTCTGAAAACCCTCAGAAAGCTCTGGATAAACAGGTGAGAGGTTGGATGGCTCAGCAGATTGAGGAGCCAAATGTGGCCTGGAAGAAACTGTTGCCCTGCGGCCAAAGGGGTCTCCCCGGTGTCCTGAAGACTGGGCTGGAGACAGAGGCAGGGATAGTGGGATAACCTCCCTCTCCAAGCTACATGGGGAATCTAGAGAACCCAGTTGGACTTCTGGCAGGGGTAAAGGCCAAAGAGGAGAACGTGACCTGGATGAGGAAGGGCTGACCTCCTCCCTAAGCCTCCTGCCAGCCGCTCTGGTAATGTGGGGCTCCTTACTAGGAGCTCTCTTCCTAGCAGATTTAGAGGTGGCCTTCTTAGATGTAGGCTTTCCCCTTGATATAGGGGTTGCCCCACGGGAGGTCTCCTCGCCTGGTGATCCCCGGGCAGCTGCCTCCCCATTCCTCGCAGCCTCCGCCATCACTTCTACTTACACCCGCTGCCTTCCCACCTCCTCTCTATTTCAACCAGCCCGGCTCCTGCGTGCGATCCAGAGCTCCTTCGGACCAGCGCAATCTGCTGCCACGCCGCTGATCCACGGCCCGAATAAGCCGGCCCACCACCGATCAAAGGCCCCTCCCCGCATTACCGGTGGAGCACAGGCCCGAAGAGAACCTTGTCCTTCCTGGCGGTGCTTCTGGACACTTGCGGCGCTGGAAACAAGCGCACCGATCTCCGCGCCCCTCCACGTGCATCCCAAGATGGCCGCCATCCAAAATGGCGGCTGCCGACCACGCGGCCCGATGCCGAGCCAGCTCCAACCAAGCCGCTTCTTCAGTACCTCCGCACCCCCTGCCGATGGGTTTAGGGGTTGCGCGGTACAGCACCCTCAGGCACGTGACCTGGAGCCTCCCCTTTAACCACCCAGTGGCTCGGGGGCTCCCCTGTGCACAACAAGTCCGGCTTGTGTGAAGTAAACAAAATTTAAACAGCACAGAGATGGAAGAAGAGAGGTGGGAAGAATCACAAATGGAAAAGACCAAAGACAAAGATATAAGGAACAAAAAACCTCTAAAACCAATTGGAGAGTCAAAAAGTTACTCCTTCTGGGCCGAAGACTGAGGTTAATCTGGGGAATCACGAGGAGGAAGCAGAGGGAGTGGCCTCAAATTTACCTCAGTCTCCGGGCAAATGGGCCATGTTAATACCCACATGTGACTCCTCTCACAACTTGCTTCGGAGACAGAACATAGAACAATAGAGTTGGAAGAGACCTTGGAGGTCTTCTGGTTGAACCCCCTGCTCAAGCAGGACCCCTCCCCCCAGACCATTTCAGACAAATGGTTGTCACTCTCTTTTTGAAAGCCTCCAGTAATGGAGTACCCACAATGTCTGAATGCAAGCTAGTCCATTGGTTGATTGCTCTCACCGTTAGGAAATTTCTCCTTAGTTCTAGGTTGTTTCCAACTATTGTTTCTTGTTTTTTGATGCTTTGAAAAATAGGCTGACCCACTTGACTTTGTAGGAGCTTCTCAAATATTGGAACAGTACAATCATGTCTTACTAGTTCTTCATTAGACTAGACCAGGCCTGTCAAACCGGCGGCCCATGGGCCAGATGCAGTATGTGCAGGCCACGCCAAACCCAGCTCCACAAAGGCAAAAAAGTCACAATATAGCCTGAGATACAAGTGGGTTTGACACTCTTGGACTAACCCAGGGGTGTCCAAACTTGGGAACTTTAAGACTTGTGGACTTCAACTCCCAGAATTCCCCAACCAGCATGGCTGGCTAGGGAATTCTGGGAGTTGAAGTCCACAAGTCTTAAAGTTCCCAAGTTTGGACACCCCTGGACTAAACAAACCGAATTCCAGCAACTGTTTTTTATTATGTTTTAGCTTCCAGCCCCCTAATCCTTTTTGTTGCTCTTCTCTGCACTCTTTCCAGAGCCTCAACATCTTTTATATTGTGGTGACCAGAACTGGATGCAGTATTTCAAGTGTGGTCTTACTACTGCCTTCTAACCACTGTGCCACCACAGCTCCTGAAAGAAAGTGCATGACTTAAAATAAGAGAGTTAAGAATGGTGAAATCCAAATGAAATACAATAGAAGGGGAAATAATATAAGGTGAGCGGTATGGATTGATAATTGCTATTAGAAAGAACAGGAAGCGCCTGTTTGTATTGCATTGTGTAAATGTGTTGTACGTCTAAGTTTTGTGTGTGTGCATTTTACATGTTTGTTAATAAAATTGAAAAATTGAAAAAAAAGTGCATGACTTGATTTAATTGCTTATGATGAAAGATTAAGAGAACTGGCAATAGCTACAAAAGACTAAATATGGGCGAACCATTATTTGATAGTGTCAACAGTAATCTTGTGAAAAATGGATATGAGAGAAAAGAATATATGTAAAAGAAAACTTAGAATGATTGCAGGAAGTTTAGAGTATGAGTCCTCTATTATTAAATCAGTGTTGGTTGGGGATATGATGCTATCTTGTTGGTGGAAAACCTGAATTACTGCAGACAAGAGAAGAAAGATAATATGACAAATGAGTTTGGTCTGAGCATTCATATACCCAAACCAGGATGGTTTTGCTTTACAAATTAAAAAAAATGAATTATGATGCTTTACATAAATGAAAAACTAGACCAAATGGATGAGTTGTAAAGCTTTGTAGAATGTTTACTAATCTGGGGAAAGGGATAAACAAATTTGAAGATATGCAGATATTTCTAGAACAACAGCGAGCAGTATGTGGTCTGTTGCAAGGAACGTTTGTCAAAAGAAGATTTACAACAGGAATGTGCTTGAGCCATATGAAAGAGCTATGGTGAAGTGGTTTAATCAGACAGAGAATTTTCTTCTACTGGATACAGAGAATAAATGAGGACACAATTGCAAAATAGGTGAAAAAACATTGAACGGGTCAAGAGAAAGGAGAAGACTGAGAAGGTGTATAGAGGTCAAACCAAATTTTGAAAAATAATTCCACAGTCCAAGACAGCAGTTGATGAGGTCTAAAAAATACGACAAGTGAAAAATTTAAAGAATAGGCAATATATGAAGTAGTATATAGATATAGTTTGGAGGAAAGATGGTTTACAAGTATAAAAAGGTAAGAGAGCTATAGTGAATGGTGCTGGTGTAAATATATATCTAGCCATATTTCCTTTTTCTCACCACCTATCTTAATTTTCTGAGATAATCCTTGCCTGCTTTATATAATGAAAGCTAAAATTAGCAAGTTTTTTCTGAAAAAGTATCGTTTTTGATAGCATCAACGTTTCGAGAACAACATCGTTAGGAACATCAAAGAAAATGCTAAGCAAAGTATTTCTCAGTTTGTAAACTTTTTGAAGATATTTTTAAAATCTGTAATTATGAATTATATGTTCCAAGTAATCGTTTATACTCAAAAGTACATTATTAAAAAAAATGCTTTGTACCACTACATATAGGCTCCAAATCAAAATGACTACAAAACAGTTTTTAGCTTTTAAAATTTATATCAAGAATTGAAGAACTCAATTTAAAGGATTTCAAATTAGAATTTGAATTTTTGAAGATTTTAGATGCAATATTTCATACTTCCGCATATATTCCATTTATCATTTTACATCCAGTAAAATATGGATGTATAAAATCCAGTCATCATTTTACATCCAGTGATTAAATATCCTTGGACAGATAACTTTCCTCCCTATTTCTCTATATTAATCTGGATTTTATTGTACAAAGCAGTAATGAATAACACAGTAATTTTTGTAACCTAATTAATACAGTATTTGTTACGTATCGTATACCACCATTTAGGATGTAACACAGGTCGTATCCTAAATACTATCCAGACCTCTATGCAAATATGAAATTTAGAAGATAAAATCTTCTCAACCAAGAAAATAGGCAATCCATGTTTCTTGCTTTCTCCCCTTCCCTTGGTCTTTCAAGTTTTTACGCTTTTATACCTAGGTAACACACATAAATTCATTACCACTAGCTACTAGTTTCTTGCTTCAAAAAGTAGGAACTTTTAGAATGGTAGAATAGAAGAAAGTTGATACAGCACTGCTCTTTGTAAGATTTCTTCCTGGGTTCTCAGTTTATTACTGAAATAACAGAAAATAAGCAAAACCAATGGATGGGGGCAAAATTATTGTGATTTGTGATCTCAAGGTGATTCCACCCTACAGTCCAAATCCCATGATGTTCTTAGGAGTCTCTTGCCCTCAAGAGTAGATTGATAAGAAAACAGGGGACTGCAATGAGTAAGAAGTCACATCCTGTTGTGTGAATACAGTTCAACTACAATTCTACTTGTAGTCTAGAAAGTTAAATGTCTACGGAGATTCTCAGTCATCCAGGTCATGGTTGTCCCAAAGGTGCTTTTTCAAGAGGCAACTGGACTTTCTGATTTTTCTTTGAAGACATTTCGCTTCTCATCCATGAAGCTTCTTCAGCTCTGACTGGATGGAAGGGAATGGAAGGATTTATACTCTTTGCAAACAGCTGGTCATTTGCATTCTTTTAACATGTCATTAAGGCCCGCCATAATGATTTGCTAAAAGAATGCAAATGACCAGCTGTCTGCAAGGAGTATAAATTCTTCCATTCAGGTAGTCTTAATGACTTGCAAAAGGAATGCAAATGACCAGCTGTCTGCAAGGAGTATAAATCCTTCCATTTCCCTCCATTCAGTCAAGAGCTGAAGAAGCTTCTTGGATGAGAAGTGAAATGTCTTCAAAGAAAAAACGAAGTTCAGTTGCCTCTTGAAAAAGCAACTTTGGGACTATAGAAAGTTAAGTTCTCATGGAAATGAAAACATATGATTCCAACTTAATCTAGGTCATACTGAAAATGGTTATTTGCTAGGGAACTTAAATATTTATGAAAGAGTACTTCATTTTTTCAATTTTAACTTCAGGATTCATTTGTGGTAAGCCCTCAAGCAAAAAAAAAATCTGTTAACGACAGCCACATTGCTGTTATAGCATTATGTTTGCAATCTGCTTTACCTATTGAAATGGGTTTTAGTTTACACCCAGCCTCCTAACTGCTCTGGTTAACTTTAATCCCAGATGTAAACTTATTTTGGGGGTAGGGTGGGGTTGGAAGTAGTAATTTAATAACAAGGAAAAGGATTAGTCCAGCAAAAAATTTTCATATGATGAAACTTCTTTGCTAGATCTATGTAGAACTATATACCTTTTTTTCATCTCCATAAGATACACCTGATCATAAGACGCAAACAGGTTTAGAGGAGGAAAACAAGAAAAAAAAATTTCTGAATGGAGCCTATGAGGACCCCAAATAGGTGTCCTCTCATGTGCCAGCTCTGCCTATTGACTCCTGCACTGCGGAAAAGAGACAGAAGAGGCAGGCAATCACAAAGACAGAAGAAGCGGGGTTTAACACTGTAAAAGGACCCCATCGCCACCGCGGCCCAGCTATTCATCAATGGACCGGCCCCCCAAAAAGAAGTGCGTCTTATTGGGGTGGGGGGAGTGTGTCTTATGGAGCGAAAAATGTGGTATGGTTATATGTGATCCAAACATTAGTTTTCAAATGACAATCAAAAACCTGGGAAACACTCCAACCTTCGTTCTTCTTGACTGCTTTCCTCAAGTTTCTGCAGCCTTCAAAAGCACCAGGTACAGTATTGGAAGACCAAGCCAATGAAGGACAAACCAGTGAAAGCGAGAGCAACAAGAAGGCAAACAAAAAAAAAATGACATATGAGGTCATGGAGTTCAATGTATATATTTTTTAAGATGATAAAAAACCATAACTAGTTTGAAAAAGAAAAGAAAAGGCAATTCATTCATTACAAAATAATAATAGCCATGCTGGGAGTAATGAGAATTGCACTTCAACACATCTGCGTTCTGACGTCCATCCTGGGAAGATTTCCCACACTTTTATCACTGCAGTTGTATGGGAGCAGATAAGCTTTCTGATGTGTCAAATTCAGTTCAATCATTTTTAATTTATTCAAGCTTAAATTAACTCCCACTTATTTTCCATATAAGTTTGTAGTTAGTTTGTTTTTTTTTCAAAATAAAAAACCGAAAGCAACTCATCTTCTAAGATCCTATTTTTTGCAAATAGTTTTATCCAGATTATGCTTTTGAATGTTACTTCAATATTCTGGTGTGTACTTTACATTTTTGCAAGCATCTAAAAAAAAAAAGTACATTATAATTCCTGAATTGGATTGGAGATGCAAAGATGAATTCGTTTCTTTCCCCTTCCTACTCTTTCTAACCATTTGTTTTCCACAGATCAGCAAATAATTTTAACATGAATCAAGGACTTTTTAAAAACATCATCAGGCTGCAGAGACATACTACTAAAATGATGGTTTACCATTTTAGCAGTACAAGAACCACCCTATTAGAAGACAGGTGTTAAGAGAAAAGTTGTAAAATTTGTTTTTAACGTGCTCTGAATACAATGTTCCCTTTTGCTCCTTGCAGAAATGCTTACTTAATTATAATTCCATTATGTCAATATAGAAGAAACAAAAGTATCTCTAGGAGAAAAACTTCAGAAAAGCTTGAGCCTCTAAACCAGGAGTGTCAAACTGAAGGCCCGGGGGGGGGGGCGGCTCTGGCCCGCAGAGGCTTAGATATGACCCGTGGGGCTGCCTTGGAAATAGCGAAGGACCAGCCCGCAGTGCCTCTGCCAGCAAAAATGGAGCTCTGTTTTCACTGGCAGAGGATTGCAGGAAGCCTTCGTAGCCGAAAATGGAGCTAAGGAGCCTGTTTCCGCTGGTAGAGGCACCCCCCCCGACACAAATGACATCATGCTGACCACACCCACCTGGCCATGTCCCCCTCCCAGGTCAAACAGTACCCTAATGTAGCCATCAATGAAATAGAATTTGACACCTCTGCTCTAAATGAAACACAACATATTTTTAAAATATATTCCATGAGAAAGTCAACTGTTTATATTTTGCCATAGTACAATAATGTTTTATAATTCAGTATGTCAATTATTCCTTGAAAGAAAAATTTCAGAAGCAAAAAGAGAGAGAGAGAGAGAGAGAAAGGAAGAAAGGAATGAGGAATGCTTAGAAATGATTGCAGAATATGGTTTATGCTGAAATATGGCACTGAGATGAAGACGTTACTGAAATACACAGCAAATAAAGGCAACTCCCAAATTATGTTAAGTTAGTAGAAGAATTTGGTTAATAAGAATTTGGTAACTAATTTGCCAAATCCATAAATCATCCATTTTAATATAGAAGATAATTATTTCACTGAAGAAACATAAAAGCCTTATTTTATTTGTGGGTAAATATTGCTTAAAAGCCTTTTGCAGATAATATCACCTACTCCAGTTTGGCTGATCTTAAAAATCTATGACACGCGTATCAAACTGACCGCGTCACGCTGCCGTCATACGATGTTTCGTGATGTGAGTTCTAGTCCCACCTTAGGCATAAAGCCAGCTGGGTGACCTTTGACTAATCACTTTTTCACAGCCTTAGGAAGGAGGCTATGGCAAACCATATCTGAAAAACCTTGCTGAGAAAACAGCATGATCTTGAGAATCAAACACAACCAGACACAACTAAATGGAAGAGAATCAGAGTCAATTACATTGACTGTAAATGGAAAGATGACCATCTACACATAAGACCAGAGAAAAAGTAACTGGCATCTTAAAGTACTATATGCCCTTGAATTTTCCCAAAAATTGCTATCAAAATTGGAAGTACTAAATATATAATTGGACAGAAGGGATGCAAAAAAACTAATTACAGGAAGTTTCAGAGGAATAGAATATTCCCATTTTGGGAACAATTGGTTTCAGACAACAGTGCTAGATGGTAATCCTATTAATTTATTATCATGACAGTTGCATTTAGCTATGGTTTCCTCCTAGCTACTTGCATATCTATGCAAAATCCCCCCCAAAATGTGTTGGCCTAATTTTTATAAGAACAATCTGGAAGTAAAGCATAGTTTAGTTTCTCACTGGAAGTGTTCCCCATGAGGTGGAAAGAAAAGATAGCTGCAGATGCTGAGATGGCAGCAGAAGTATAGTCTTAAATTATCAGAAGAACTATGGGGAATGAGTAATGGGAAGAGATAGGACAGAGGTGTAATGGTTGAGACAAATATTATTCTAGACCAGTAATGGCTAACCTTTTCTGGACCAAGTGCCCAAAGTGTTTGTGTGTGTGTCCAAATCCCCCAAATGCAATGCGCATGCAGTCCCCCACATACGCCCCACCCCGTGCATGCATGCATGGGCCCCTCACATGCGCCCTGCCCACCACGCATTCGCAGCAGAGAACTGAAAACTAACTAGCTAGCGGGAGGCATGTGCACATGCGTTCTGGAGCTGAGCTGGGGCGACAGCTGGGGTACCCCCAGAGAGGGTGCTGCGTGCCATCTCTGGCACTCGTGCCATAGGTTCGCCATCACGGCTCTAGGGAAGAGCTACTGAAGATTTATGGTTTTGATAACTAAAGATGTGAGCTCATAAACCTGAATTGTATTGGGACTGTTTATCCTTCTGAATATGCATCAGTTTGAAGGCAAACATGGAGGAGACTGCCAAAGAGTTTTGGGGCACGGTCCAGAGAAGTGTTCTGAAAATTCAAAGAGCATCATAAGACGTAGTCTACACTGGGCAGATGATCCCTCAAAGAATGAAAGAGGATTAAAGGTTTTATCCACTTAGAAATAAGCAAGCGGCAGCCTGACTGGCAGAGAGCAAATTGCCATCAATATATGCAAGGACCTTTTTAAGTTCTAAATTAGGAAGTTGATAGAATCAAGATAAAGAGCAACGGACAGATACATTATGCTAACATTATACAGCACATAAATATCTGGGTAAAAAAACAGGGTATAAAATATTAATCAGAAAAAAATTGCATCCATTATTAACTCAGAATGGGGAGAATACATAATATATTCTGTAACACTCATGTTACAGAATATAGCTGGGATATCAAAACTAAAGGCTAAAGAAATATTTGTTTTTAACATCTCATTGTTTGAACAAAAGGGGGAAAAAATCTGCAACAGTGTTCTGTGTTGAGTTTCTACCAAATCCTGAGAGCCCAGAGAAAGTCCTAGTCACATTTAATTCACTATGAGTGTAAATAAAATGAAATCAAGTTTAGTGTTTGTTCTAGGGCCACTTTTGGAAAAGAAGCCCCTTCAAGCATAATTCAAAAGCTAAGAGTGGCTCTCAGTTGATAAGAAAAAATTATATACTCTTGATAAATCGGTATTTATGCATACCGTATTTTTCGGAGTATAAGACACGTCAAAATTTTGAAGAAGCAAATTTTTAAAAAAATTTGCACTCTGCAGACCTCCCCAAAACGGCCTGTTTTTCACAAAAACGGGGTAGTTTTTTGTCAAAAAAAGGGCATGAATAACATTTAAGAGGCTTATAGAGTGCTCCGGAGGGCTAGGCGGGCAAAAACAAGCAGAAAATGGTCCGTTTATCACAAAAATGGGCCCGTTTTTTGTCCAAAAAAAGGGCTTGCATAGCCTTTAGGAGGCTTATAGGGTGTCCCTGGGGACTGGGGGGCCCAAAACAAGCAAAAAACGGACCATTTTTCACTCATTTCTGCCCTCCCCTGCTCACAGGAGCACTCTGGAAGTCTCCTAAAGGCTATGCATCGCCATTTTGGTGAAGGGGAAGCCAAAAATGCTGTATTCAGTGTATAAGATGCACCCCTGATTACATAATAATTCAGTATAAGATCATTTGTTTTTAAGATGTTATGGAATGGCAAAATAATAAAAACATAAAGTAGTATGAAATGAATGACACAGCAAGACAGGTATAAGCGGAATATGAAAAAAATAAAATAACCCACTCTCAACATTAAAGGAAACTCTTAATAGCTACCCAAATCAGTGTGTAAATCTAGCATACAAGTTATGTTGTGATTCCCTGATAAATTACAGTACTCCATGATAAAGGTAAAGGTTCCCTTCGCACATATGTGCTAGTCGTTCCCGACACTAGGGTGCGGTACTCATCTCCGTATGAAAGTCGAAGAGCCAGCACTGTCTGAAGACGTCTCCATGATCATGTAATCAACATGACACAAAACCGAAGGCGCATGGAGCGCTGTTATCTTCCCACCAAAGGTGGTTCTTATTTTTCTACTTTCATTTTTATGTGTTTTCGAACTGCTAGGTTGGCAGAAGCTGGATCAAGTAACGGGAGCTCACTCCATTACGCGGTGCTAGGGATTCGAACCGCCAAGCTGCCGACCTTTCTGATTGACAAGCTTAGCGTCTTCCCAACTAAGTCCCTTGACTCCATGATGTACTTAACAACTATTAACCGAATTAGACCAACTGCCTGGGTTCACAAGACTCAACCATAAACTAACTATACTGGATGGGTTCCCATGATACACTTCACCACAAACTAGGTAAGCATCCTATGCAAATTTATCCTGTGCAGTGTTATGTATTTTATTTTCAAATTTAAATTGAAAGAAGTTGTCCTGATTTAAATGCAACTTCAAGAACGTTATTCGCCATTGTCTTATAAATAAGAATTGTGCACCAGACTCATTGTATTACTCATCATAAAGTAAAGCCCTCGCTTGATTGCAAGATGTATGGCAGGATCCATATATTCAATAATCCAATTAAAGATGACAGCTAGTTAAGAAGCACTCAATGGTCAGCCTTGACTTCTACCTCTTTTTCTTCTTCTTTTCCTTCTTCTTCAGTTTTTCTAAATCTTTTTTAGCCATATCCAGGATTTCAATCGTCTCCTTATCAGAGGGAAGCATCGAAGCAGAAAATGCTGAGGGTCCACCGAAGTATGTTGACCTTGTTGAAGCTCTTGACAAGTTGCGCCGAAGGTTTTCATTCACTGCTTCGCTTTCGAGTAGCTTAGCTCTTGAAGAAGAAAAATATATTGAGAAGAAGGCAGAAGAAAAACTCAAATATAAAACTAACTAATTAAGAATGCAATGGCTTATTCAAAATTCTAAGCCATTTGTTCACATAAATGCAAAAAGAGGCACATGGAATTGCAAACAATAGTCACAATAATATTTTCATCATTGTATAACATTTTAACAAAGCACACTTTTCTTTTTCATACCATATTCTTACAAGAATATGGACAAGCTAATTGTATAGTGTTTGTAAGCTTTTTGTTCATCAGGATGAGAAAATTAGGTTAGTGGATAAAGTTTTTTAGATGAGTAAACCATAATGCAAAACTATTGTTTTCCCTGGATTACTGACTGCAATCTTGGCATGATGCATTTCCCTGTTTATTCCTGATTTGATTTTGCACTCCCAGAAAGAGAAGCAAATCAGAAATAATGACTAATGTATTGAACTTATAAAAGCTGGTTCAAACAAGCAATGGCTTGGTGAGATATGAGAACTCCAGTAATTTATTTTATTTTAATTTAATTTAATTATATGGAAGAGATTGAAAAATTGAATCAACTATTGTTTAATGTTACAATATATACTATATCTTACTAACCACAGATTATTAAATAAATCAGCCTACTTCATAAACAAGAGTTGAGACTGCCACAATTTGTCTGGGTTCAAATATTATGCCCTCCCAATGAAAAAGAAGCCATACTGGCTGTGAACTCTGGAACTTGTCATCCAGGAGCTGGAGTCATTGAAGACACTGTCTCAAAAATAAAAAAATAGCTACAATCCTTTATATTCTAATCATACACAACCAGGGCAAAATTATAATAATAGCAGAATACTACCTGAGATCCTCAATTTCTTTGATGTAGTTATGAATCATATTACTGATTTCTTCATTGCCCTCTCCTGTAAGAACAAGATTGAGTTAAATTTAATACTAGATGGACACAAACTACATGGCTTTTAAATGTACTGTACTTGCACAAGGATATCAAAACATTTAAATAAACCAGTCTGAAGTTTCACAGAATCACTGGGTTTGAAGGGACCTTGGAGGTCTTGCAGTTCAGCCCCAGCTCAAGGCAGCATCCTTACGCCATCCAATGGTTGTCCAATCTATTTTTGAAAACCTCCAGTGACTGAGCACCCACAATTCTGGGAAGCAAATTATTCCTTTGATTAATTATTCTCATTGTCAGAAAAATACTTCTAGGTTGGATCTCTCTTTAGCAAGCTTCCACCCATTGCTTCTTGTCCTGCCCTCTGGTGCTTTGGAAAATAAGTCAATCTCCCCTTCACTGTGACAGCCCCTCAAGTACTAGAAGACAATTATCACATACCCCTTAATCCTTCTGTTTGATAGGCTAGACATAAATAATTCCCTCAACTGTCCATCATACAATTTAGCCACCAGGGTCCTTATCATCTCCGTTGCTCTTCTCTGTACCCTTTCTAGGGTCTCAACATACCACAATAACCAGAATTGGATGCGGCATTCCAAGTGTGGCCTCACCAGTGCAGTATAAAGTAGTTGTCAGGGTTCCAAATAGCATCCAAAAATAAATCAGAGTCCAGGAGAGGGGACGGTTTATAAATTTAATAAACTATAACTATAAGGCAAAGTATTGGTTAAAGTTCCAATTTATTAAGAGAGCCATGTTGGCACATCTGGGAAAACCCCGGATCTGAAAGCTTCCCTGTTTTTCCCACCTAGTTGAAAGTTCAAGATCTTGCCCCCACACCCACAAGTCCATCCCATGGTCCAATCTCCCACTGCCATGCTGGCAGTTCCAGCCATCCCGTTCCAGCCACGTGCAGAAGTGCAAAGACAAAGGATGACCTTGGCTTTCTAGAAAGAATGTTGTTATGGCTATATAGCATCTCACTCCTTACAATCCCCCTTCCCATTTTCCCACGATAGGAAATGCATAGCAGAATAATAGAAAGTGTGGCAGGCCAAAGACCCAAAAGAAAAGATGGCTGCAGGCCTGACAGTAGTGTTATCACTTCACATGATCTTGATACTATCCCTCTGTTGGGGCAGCCCAGGTCAGCGTTGGCTCTTTTGGTAGCTGCTACATACTGCTGGCTCATACTTAGGTGAGGGTCCATTAGGACATCTACATCCCTATCAGGGTTACTAGGTCTTGAGCCAGGTACCGCCTATTCTGTATCTGTGCATTTGGATCTCCCCCCCTTTTTCTAGCAAACCCGCCAGAACTTCTTACAGACCTTAATTCGTACAGCAATTTAAGAGATAAAAGTACACATTACCTGCTCTTGCAAGGACCTGGTTGGCTTGATCACTGGCAAGCTGTGTGATTCGAGCGCTCAAAGCTTCTATAGTCTCTTGCATTGCCTTTATCCTAACTCGCAGATTGTTGTTCTCTGTTTGCAGCATGGCGTTTTCATGAAACATGTCGTTAATACTTTCCACACCTTCCTCATCAATAATCTTTTTACCCTTTAAAAAGAAAAAAGAAAGCAATGTCTTTGCCCTAATCTTAACAAGATCTCTTCTGAAAAACAGGAACACTGTCAAGGTAGCATCTTAGCTAGTTCTGAACACCGAATTATAGTTTGTCTGGAATAAAATCATATTGAAGTGTTTCATATATGCTTCAAATGTGCTCAAATATCCTTACATGATATGGAAATATCTCACTTAACAATAGCAATTGGTATCAGAATTTCCATTCACTAAGCTATGCAAGTATAAACCACAACATCGTATGACTGCATTGCTTAGCAATGGCAATTTGGGCCGTCCTATTTCCATCCTTGAGTAAGAATTTGGGGTTGTTAAGTGAGGATCTCACATGACTATAATATGCAATTTCCTGCCAAGCAAGTTGCAATACGTCACATGACAATGTGTTGTTGCGAGTTTGACACCCGTTTTGGATGATACTGTTCTAAAGAGAAAAGAACATGCATATTTCAGGATTGACATGTGGAATCTTTGGTGCTCTTTGGATTTGACTGCTCATTTGCAAAGTCTACAACTAACCAACCAAGCTCAAAGTACACCAAGGATTCCACAGATTATATTGACTTTGACTGGATATATTCAAAAATAGCTAGCTACAAAAAGACCTAGCTACATGCGGGATCGCATCCTGCCCCATACATCCCTACGACCAATCCGCTCTCACAGAGAGGGACTTCTCCGGGTGCCGTCCACTAAGCAGTGCCAGAGGGCGGCGCCCAGGAGTAGGGCCTTCTCTGT
The DNA here is from genome assembly GCF_964273705.1 of Natrix helvetica. NCBI lineage: Eukaryota > Metazoa > Chordata > Lepidosauria > Squamata > Natricidae > Natrix > Natrix helvetica. The sequence goes on from NC_138553.1 coordinate 73,112,858, forward strand.
GATGGGCCCAGCCCTCTGGAATGACCTCCCCCCGGATATTAGGATTACCACCGACCTCCGCTCCTTCCGTTCAAAACTCAAGACCCACCTTTTTCAACTAGCAGGCCTGGCTAAACCATAGCTCCATTTTATTCCTCCTGGCAATTTTTAAACTTGTAATTTCTATTGGGGTTTTAATTTAACTTATTTTAATATTTCTGTTATTATAATATTGTATTGTGTTTTATACCTCCTCCGTACAATGTGTAATTTTATAATATGTGTTTTTATTTATTGTACGCCGCCCCGAGTCCCTTTGTGGCAAGGGAGCGGCTAACAAATTTAATAAAATAATAAATAAAAATAAATAATAATAATAAAAATTAAATCTCAAGTGTCTTAATCTTGAAAGTGCCATCTAGCTTTCAAGATTCATCACTACAGCCAGGGGTGAGCTGCTGGGGGTTCACAGAGGTTTGGGAAAACCTCTAGCTAAGTTTCTGTGCAAATCCCACTCCTGGCTTGCCCCGCCCACCCCGCTCCTCCCCTCCCCGGAGACCCCATGTGGCCAGTTTTGATTGCAGCTAACTGCAGGAAACGTGTGAAGGCTCAGGGAGGGCGAAAAACGGGCCTACTGGAAGTTCAGGAAGCCTGGGGAGGCTGTTTTCACCCTCCCGGAGGCTTGAAGAAAAATATCTCCCCCCCCCCCCCCCGGTGCAGGAGGCCGACTAGGCCACGCCCAGCATGGTCACGCCCACCCAGCAACCGAGCAGAGAACCCCTTGCTAAAAATTTTGAAGCCCACCCCTGGCTACAGCCTAGTGTTTTTCAGCCCTGGCAACTTTAAAATAAGTCATTTAAAAATTTTTTTAAAATATCAAGCAAAATGTCAAGCAAATAGTCTCTAAACAAAGAAGCTGCTAAACATGGGACTATCTCTGCTTTTATTTCAACTAGCTGTGAATTGTAAACGTTCTTTCCTTCCTTGCATCTTGGGCCTTTTAACAGATAGGAAGATGAACGAATTAGAATTATAAAGAAGATGACCGTGGATTCAAAGGTGAAAGGTGCAATAGAATGTGCTGGGTAAACCTGTCTGCCCGTCTTAAGGCAACTCACTCTGGCACTTGAGGCAGAGGGAGGTGGACAAGTGAGGCGTTTCAAAGTGCAATTATTCACATTGCATTACAGCAAAGGTAATTATAATAAATTTGCTTTTTTTTTTTTAAAAAAAAAAGGGAACAGATCCCAATAAATGTTACCGTTTTATATTCCATGAGTTCCAACTGCAACCGAGTTATCTCACTCCGCAGAGCATTAATCTGCTGACTGGCCCTGTCCTGATTAACCATCACTTTATTCTTGATATTTCTTGCTCGGTTGGCATACTTTAAGGTGTTCAACGTTTCCATGAAGTCTCTGTCGGAAGGGCTTATACAAGCTATCATGACTGTTTGGCTGGAGGTGAAAAAGAGCGGCCGTTCATCATTTGGAAACAACTGTTAAAGTAATTAAAAACACATTGCTTGCCAAGCACTAATAAACAAAAGCTGAATTACAAGACCTTGATAGGAGAGACCAAATCTTGACCGAAATCTCTGCCATTTTGTAACTAGGCTACGGTACAAAGTGATCATAATTACATATTTCAGAACTGATGGCAAGTCAGGAATAACACATTCACAATGTCTCTGCAATTGTTCCAGTAAGTTTAGATTTCATATATAAACAAAATCATGGATGCATTTTCTCAACAAAATGTAAAAAGTATTTGAGTGCCAAAAGCCATTTTGGCTGAAAAGTGTAGAATTTCTGGAGAATTCCCCTCTCCAGAATTTTGTTATTTGTTGGCATTTTAAATAGCATGTTAAAAGGGCAGAATAACCGATTAAAGTGCACATGCAGAGATGTAGTGCTCATAAAAACACAATTATCAGCTAGATAGCCTCACAGCTAGTAGGCCAATATTACATTCACTCAAATATTTCAAAGGTAATTTTTGTGCAAGAAACTTAGAACACAGAACATAGAATAATAGACCTTGGAAGTCTTTTAGTCCAACCCCCTGCCCTAATAAAATAGGAGTCTCTATACTATTCCAGACAAATAGCAGTGTAGTCTCTTCTTGAAAACTTCCCATGATGGTGCACCACAATTCCAGGAGATAAACCCTTCCCCTAAGTCACGGGTGTCAAACTCGATTTCGTTGAGGGCCACATCTGAGTTGTGTTTGGCCTTGGGGCCCAGGGTGGGCGTGGCCAGCATTATGTCACTTGTGTCAGGGGTGAGCCCGAGCACTCTGCCAGTGAAAATGGGCTCCCAAGCTCCGTTTCGGCTGCGATGGCCTCCTGCAAACATCTGCCAGTGAAACCCCTCCCCTTTCGCTAAACCAGGGGTGGTAGCGGCTAGCGTGCGACTCATGTGGCTCGTGGGCCGCCAGTTTGACACCTGAGCTCCGGTTTCACTGGCAGAGGCACCATGGCTAGTCCTTCGCTATTTCCAGGGTGGCTGCACAGACCAGACCTAAGCACCCAGTGGGCTGGATCCAACCCTTGGGCCTTGAGTTTGAAACCCCTGCCCTAAGTGTTCTCACTGTCAGAAAATTTCTCCTTAGTTCTAGGTTGGATCTCTCTTCAATGTTTTTCCCTCCATTTCTTCTTGTCCTTACCTCTGAGGCTTTATAGCAACAGTCTCCACCCTTTCTGGTTTCATGGACCGGCAAGGAGGGATGGTTTCATATGTGCTACCTAATCCTGCACATACACAAATAAAGCTTTGTGTGCTTGCCTGCTGCTTGTACAGGCTGGTTCCCAACTGGCCGTGGACTGGTACCGGTGCACGGACTGGGGGTTGGAGACCCTTCTTTAGAAAATAGGTCAACCCTCTCTTTTCTATGATAACCCAAGATTTGGAAGACAGTTATCATGTCCTCCTAGTCTTTCTCTTTGTTAGACTAGACATGCTTAGTTCCTTCAATGGTTCATCGCACAGTTTAACCTTCAGAGCCCTTATCATGCTTGTTGCTCTTCTCTAAAAACTCTTTCGAGGGTCTTAATATGTTTTTGGTATCATGGTGACCAGAACTGTGGTATTCCAAGTGTGGCCTCACCAGTGCAGCCTAATCATATGATGTTGAAACTATTGACGCAATATCGAACTGCATTTGCTTTTTTCACAACAGCAGCACACTGCTGGCTTATACATAAGTGGTGATTCACTAAGACGCCTAGATATATCTGACTTTTGCTATTGTTGAGCAGGTACCACATATTTCATACCTGTAAATTTGGTATTCCCTGCCTATGTGTAAACCCTTACATTTCTCACCACCGAATTGCATTTTGTTGGATGAGGCCCAGTGTTCAAGTCTGTCAAGATCCTTCTGAATCTTGAGCGTATCTTCTAAAGTGTTGGCTATTCCCTGCAGTTTGGTGTCAGCTGCAAATTTCATGAGTTCTCCTTCTATCCCCTCATCTAGCTCATTTATGAAGATGTCGAAGAGTACTCGGCCCCAGACAGAATCTTCAGGTACCCCACTGCATGTTTCCCTCCAGGTAGATGTAATTCCATTGAAGACTACATGTTGATTGCTGTTGAGCAGCCGAGACAACATTATTATATTAAAATCAAATAACCAATGGTGAGATGATTTTGCATGTGATAACCTGCAATTATTAAATGTTAACTTAAATGCAGATTGCTAATTACTGAAAATTCACATTGATAATTATATGTGGAAATTAATACACCGTGTCTTTAGTCACCACAATATGACTCAAGCTCTTTATTTTTCTAGCTTACATGTCCTCCTGCTATTATAACACTAAAAAAATACAATTAGGAGAATGGTCAGAAGGGATTTTTCCATGGGCTGAAATAAAAAGTGGGACAGTTGAACCCTGGGAACAGTAATAGAAAACAAGGAGTTGTAAGAGATTGAGAAAGACAAATCTTAATATCTTTCTGGCCCTACTTTAATTGCAAATGTAATGGAATTAAACATTAGGCATCTGCCCATCTATCTACCTTTGCCCATCTTAAATAAAAATGCTAAGGTATTGGAAGCTTTCAAAAAGAAACTGGACAATCATTTGTCTGAAATGGCAAAGAGTCTCTTGCTTGAGCAGAGGGTTCGGCTAGAAGACCTCCAAGGTCCCTTCCAACTCTATTATTCTATGTTCATCGGAAGATGTAATTTTTTTAAAAAAGAAAATAATTTATTTGTATTCTATAAAACCAGTTTTATTTCTGCTTATTCTTAAAAATAAATGCCTATATAATGTATGATTTACAAGGTCATAAAAGGGATTCTGCCATTTAACATTTCTTTAAAGTACAAAAAAATATTTAAATGCAGATATACAACAGCAAGTCAATCAAACTTTTTCATCCTTGCTTTCAAACAAGATATGTTTAATTAAATACTTGCTCATACCTATTCCCTCCAAGGGAATCTTGCAATAGTCGTGTTAATTTGGAATCTCTGTATGGTACATGAGTCACCTTCTTGCTCTTATCTCCCAGTGCGCTTATTACATTGCCCAATGCAAGCTGAAAATATAAAAATCACATTGGTCAGGGAAAAATAAACAACCCTTCACAAACATATGTAAGCACAAATGAAATCAAAGCATCACTGCCAAAAAATAAAGTAGCTCAAGAACTTATTTGGTGAGGGGGAAGGGGGGGATCTCTTCCCATACACAACAGCTCTGCAAATTTCAGAGCAGTCTATTTTGTTTCATGGGCAGGAAGCTTTCCGTGAATTGAATACCTTAGTTTCAGCTGATCCTGCATTATGTTTACTGTTTAAAGGAGAAAGGCAGCATGACAAATCGACAAGGTCCTTCAATGAAATGCTTCAGGGGTTTTTTGGGGAGTAGGAAATAGCAATAGCACTTAGATCTATATACCTCTTCACGGTGCTTTTAAAGCCCTCTCTAAGCGGTTTACGGAGGCAGCCTATTGCCCCCAACAATCTGGGTCCTCATTTTACCCACCTCGGAAGGATGGAAGGCTGAGTCAACCTTGAGCCGGTGAGAATCAAACTCCGGCGGTGAGCAGTGAGTTAGCCTGCAATACCACATTCTAACCACGGCACCATCATGGCTCTAAGTTCTAGATCTGCTGTTCTGACCCAGCTCTCCAAACACGACAAGCCCTCTGTATTTAAATCAATGATTTATTGATTCAATAGGCGGGCCAGAAACCTCGTCAAAAAGTCTCTCTCTCAACACAGGCTAACATGTCTGTCCAGCAGGGAGATGACTAGTTGTCTGCCATACCTATTCATCTCCGCTCCCTGCCTTTTACGCACAGAGTTAGGGTGGGGCTTCGCTAGCAGAGGTGGCTCTTCCAGACCAAGGATTAGCCCATAGATTTCCACTGCTCTCCTCTCCTCTGCCTTCTATGCATCCGTGCATCAGGCACTGGGCCCAACTGTTCCTCCTCTTCCTCATCAGCCACCTAGAGACCTGAGGGCTCTTGACTCTCCATCTGAGGTCTGATGGACAGCCCAGGCTCCGCCTCTGTCTCTCTCTCTGACAGCTCCATTTCCTCTACCCCTTCGGAGCTCTCAGATTGCCTTGACGCTGGCCCTGATTTGCACGCCTTCTCCTCCTCTGATTGGGCTGCTGGAGGGGCCAGCGGCCAATAGGCCACAACACCTGCCTTAGGCATGAAAGCCAACAGGGTGACTTTAGCAAAAAAAAAGTCTCCTCCTCTATATTAAAGATTTCTGCATCATCTTATGTGAATGTGATTACCAGCAGGGCAGAACAGGAATTTAAACTTACAAGTCCACAATTGATAGATATGCCTTCTTTGGCTCGCTCTCCAGTTGCCCCTGTACGTTTTAATCGTTCTGATCCCGCCAGATCCACAAAATGAAACTTAGCGGTAAGAGTTTCAAACTCATTCAGCTGAGAGGACTCCATTATCATTCTGTTGTCTGTCATATTGTCCTACAATAAGAAACAGAAACATTTACACTGTGGAAAAAAAGAATTATATCAATTTATACTAAAACCATGCTGCACAAAATACCAACAGAGAGATCACATAAGTAAACGTCATTTTTTAAAAAAATCAACAGATCATTGTATTTCTGCATGTGGAGTGATAATCTTTTAAGACAACGAAAGACGAAAAGCACCTGAAAAGCTGCTTTTGGAATACTTCAAATCACTGGTGGGTTCCTACCAGTTCGGACCAGTTCGGCTGAACCGGTAGTAGCTTGGCGGCCTGGGTCGCTGGAACTGGAAGTGACCCAGGCCTGCTATACCCCCGAACCGGCCTATGGTGCCGCCATCTTGTTTTTTGCTTCTGCGCATGCACAGAACAATTTTAGTTGTACTGCGAATGCGCACACAGCACACATCAAGCGTATGCTCATGCGCAGCGCATCCCTAAGCAAACCGGCACTAGTCTCTGCCGGAACCCAACCCTGCTTTAAATAACCCATACATGGGCTTTGTCAGAGACAAAATCATAGTATGATAGGACTGAAATAGACCCTTATTCAAGGCAGGAAACTTTATACCAGTGGTTCTCAACCTGTGGGTCGGGACCCCTTTGGGGGTCGAACGACCCTTTCACAGGGGTCGCCTAAGACCATCGGAAAACACATATTTTCGATGGTCTTAGGAACCGAGACACCAATTTTATGGTTGGGAGTCACAACATGTGGAACTGTATTAAGGGGTCGCGGCATTGGGAAGGTTGAGAACCACTGCTTTATACCATTCTGGACAATGGTTGTTCAGTCTATTCTTGAAAACCTCCAGCGATGGATCAGCCACAACTCCAGGAGGCAATTTGTCCCATTGATTAATTGTTCTTACTGTCGGGAAATGTCTCCTTAATTTTAGGTTGGATCTCTCTTTAACAGGCTTCACCCATTACTTCTCGTCCTGCCTGCAGGTGCTTCGAAGAACAGTTCAATCCACTCTTCTTTATCACTACTCCTCAAGTACTGGAAGACAGCTATCATGAACTAGGCTACACATACCTAGTTCCCTTAACCATTCATCACACAGTTTAATCTCTAGACCAGCGGTTCTCAACCTGTGGGTCAGGACCCCTTTGGGGGTCGAACGACCCTTTCACAGGGATCGCCTAAGACCATTGGAAAACACATATTTTTGAAAAAATACAGAAAACATAAAATAATTTTAGGGTTGGGGGTCACCACAACATGAGGAACTGTATTAAAGGGTCACGGCATTAGGAAGGTTGAGACCCACTGTTCTAGGCCCTATTATCTTTGTTTTACTTTATTTATATTCCATCTCCCTCAGAAAGCTCCTTTTTTTTGCTCCTCTCTCTTTCTATAATCTCAGCATTCTTTTCGTAATGTGGTGACCAGAACCGGACACAGTGATTGGCTGCATGTGAACTGCCCTTGATTGGAAGAAAAGAAATTAAAATTGTTTGATCTTGATTTTTTTTATTATTGTAAGCTAGAGTCACCTCTGTACGAGATGGGAAGTTTTAATAAATAAAACAATTCCAAGCAAGTTCTTATTAAATATATGCTATATAATGAACAACTCCTTATTCATTAAATTTGGATGCAAAGGATATTCCTAGAGTTAAGACTCCACCACTTCCTTAGATACCCACCGCATCCAGTGGCGGACAAACTCTAGTCTGGCATAAGTGGATAGTGAAGATGGCATGGGAACGTGAGCTCTGGACATTCATCTGTGTGCTGGCAGTAGTTCGAGATAAAGCTCCCAGCTTCAAGCACTGCATCATCTGTAACAAACAGGCAGGAAAAGAGTCACTGATTAACATTTTTAAAGGTATAAGCACCCATCAAAACCAATTAGGTTTAGCAATGTGAAATTGTTAAAACCTTATTATTTTTATGTTGATTTTTCCAGATTCTTAGGAACAATGTTTTTAATTGTGCATCCTTCCAAACCATTGCTATTTCCCATAATCTGCTAAAGTAGGGCTATCAAACTTACGGCCCGCAGGTCAATGCGTCACAAGCTGGCATGCCTGGTTTAGCAAAGGGGGGTGGGGGGAGTCCTGATATGTCATGTGATGCTGCCATGATAACATGAGTTTGACACCCCTGTGCTAAAGCAAACCTTAGATAACTCCTTGAAATGATGTAATGGACATTGTTGTAACCTATTTGTCAGGCCTGCAGCCATCTTTTCTTTTGGATCTTTGGCCTGCCACACTTTCTATTAGACTACTATGCATTTTCTATTGTGGGAAAATGGGAGGGGGGATTGTAAAGAGTGAGATGCTATATAGCCATAACAGAATTCTTTCTAGAAAGCCAAGGTCATCCTTTGTCTTTGCACCTCGGCATCTGACCGGAACTGGATGGGTGGAACTGCCAGCATGGCAGTGGGAGATTGGACCATGTGATGGACTTGTGGGTGTGGGAGCAAGATCTTGAACTTTCAACTGGGTGGGGAAAACTGGGAAGCTTTCAGATTCGGGTTTTCCCAGATGTGCCAACATGGCTCTCTTAATAAATTGGAACTTTAACCAATACTTTGCCTTGGACTCTGATTTACTTTTGGATGCTATTTGGAACCCTGACATTATTCACTTGCTTCCATTCTATTCCCAAACTTTCAGAAGGTCTGTGCCAGCAAAGTGAAAAGTAATGCGAACTTTCCTATATTCTCAGCAGATATCGAAAGAACCGTATAATTAGTTATCAGGGATCTATAAAGAAGGCTACCCCCCCATGCATCACAGAACATACTGGAATCTCAGGAGTGCAAAAATAGATCAGTTTCCAGTGAATAGAAGGCTACCTTATGTTGTTATAGTAACTCCAAGTATGCTAACAATGTCCCCTTGTAGTGCCTCTCTCTCACTCTCTGTTCCCTGTAACTGTGCTTTGAATATTTAATGTAACTTCAGCAACAGCCTGGGAACCAGAAAAGAGCTAAAGCAAATAAGGGTACAATCCACCTCAGTCCCCACATGCTCAGAAAAGATTGTCACAGCAAGCTATCATCGTATCTTACTTTGTTCTGCATTTCTCCATAGCAGCAGAAATAACAGAACTTGAGTTTGGTATTTCTGGAGCAAAGTTGGAAAAAGTTAATTAAAGTATCCAAAACAGAAGAGAATATATATTTGAAAAACACATATATTACTAAGACTGCTTTGACCAATACAACTAAGTGCTGGACTTTGGGCTAAAAGTTATGAAACTCCCTTGGTGACTTTAAGCCAATTATAACTCCTCACTCTAAAGTTAGTACATAAGGATAAAAATGAAAGCAATTTTGTGTGCTTGACTTAATTTCCTGAAAGGACAAAAAATGAAATATAAATAATTATAAATATTTTCGTTGTTTTCAAGAAATAGTGTTATTTTGCACAAGGGCACCTCTGATTCTGCGTTCACGGTCCTTGTTGTGACTCCCACTGTATAAATTCCTCCTGCTGAATCTTCATGGATTTTGATATTTGACTTTTTGTTCTTTGAATCAATATCACGTGTTGAATCAAACAGGTCAAGTACTTCTTCATTGTAAAGCTAAATCAATAGGGGAAAATGATGTCAGTAAGAGTAGAAAGCTGTTTAACAGAATTCAAGAGTTAACTAACTAAATGCATCATTCATAACATGCCTCCTAAGAAGATTACTCTGTGAAGTATAAGTTAGCCTAAGAAAGGTATTGCTTTTTATATTTAATTATACAATTATATTTAATTTGAATTAATTGAAATGACAGAAAAGCCTTATTGTTATGCAAAAAAAAACCTTTAAGTTAAAGAAGACTAAAGGGTTTAGAGAAAAGCTTTGAAATTCAAAGACAGGGGTCTTGGTATCAAACTATGTAATCTAATCATCAAACTCAGTTTGTGTTGCATGTATACATGTTCAGATACACACACATACAGACTCCAATTGCTACTTTGACAAAAAAAGTGAGAATCCTATGTCTGAAGCTGTATAAGTTTAGACAACTGCAATTTGAACTTTCTGCATGTCAATTCTGAACTCTATATTTAGAGGCATTTAAAAAGGAAACACCCTTCAAAACTGCACGTGTTTAAGACAAGACAAATCTTGTTTTATTTCTTCGGCATATAAAGAGAGGAGACACCTTACTGATCAATATTGCAAAGGTTTTTCTTGACTTTAAATTATACTTTACTAATCTTATGTGATTTATTGGAATGGGAAGTTTGGACACTGTGTAGTTTGTGTTTACGGCAGTATAATTTTAGACTGTTCCAGGATGCAGAGATTCCCAATATGAACCAAATTTCAATGCCCTTCCTATTTTCCCAACTAAAATAAATAAAAGTATTAATCTAATTTATTTCCTTACACACACGGCAACAGGGAGCTCTGTGATAATGATTACAAACAAATACTTAAGTATCTATTCTATTATAAAGACTTACTTCTAAGAATTGAGCATTAACTTTAAATTCTGGAGGCGGAAGCCCTTGCTGAATAGCTGAACGCTTTTTCTCTTCAATGCACTTGTACAGATGTTTTACAGCTCGCGATATAATACCCTGTTCCTCTTCCATTATATTGACATCAAATCCTGTGCCCATTGTATAAGTCTTACCAGCTCCTGTCTAAAGTTAAAAAGACCAAACATTATAATTATGGAAGAAAAACCAAGGCCAGAATTTCAATATTAAAAACATAAATGCTATTAAAAAGTATGGGTTAAAAAAAGGTTTACTGTAACATAACTGAAATATTTTATACGTGTAAACTTTGAGAAACTTTTTTTTCAAGACGCAGAAATACAATAGAAATAGCTATGGATTTTCAAGAAGCAAAAAATGACAGATACATATACACACCCAAATTTATATATCCATATCTATCTATCATCTATCTATCTATCTATCTATCTATCTATCTATCTATCTATCATCTATCTATCTATCTATCTATCTATCTATCTATCTATCCATACATACACACACACACACACACGTACATATGTGTGTTGTGCGTATGTATATATGTGTGTGTATGTACACACACACATATTTTCTGTATATTGTTAATTTCTTATAAATTAAAATCTGTAATTCTCACCTCTGGAAAAATCTGAATATGTCTGAATGTACCCAAATTTTCCCTTTCTTAATGCAGAGAACATTTTATCAGAAAATTACTCAATTCTTACCTGGCCATAAGCAAATACAGTAGCATTATATCCTTCAAAGCAGCCTTCAATCAATTTTTCTATGCATTGTAAGTAGATGTCCTCTTGCTGGGATTCAATATCAAACACATAATCGAAAGTGAAGGCCTTATCTTTTCCTAGAAACACCTGAGGTTCACCAGGTGTGACCAATGTGCAGATGTGACACCCTTCTATCTTCTCTTTGGCTAACTGAGGCCTGATTCTGTTTGTTGAGAGGAAAGATAAAAACAAAAAATACATCTGCATTAAACTACATATTTAAAAAATCTTTTATAATCGATTATTAAAATGTCAAACTTGGTAGGAAACACATAAATATTCATCGCTTCTTTGCAGCAAGTAAAAGGAAGCCTGGGACATTCTGAATTGGTAATTAGTTTTCGCAGGGGAGTTAGAAACAAAACAATGCTGCATTATGCAATGTAAAACACATTATATATAGAAGGGCAATATTATGACCTTTATACAAATATCGTTTTTTTTAAAAAACCCAAAAGTATTAAGGAGTCTTTTAATAACTTGTCAAGGAACACTGCAATTCCATTCATTCTCGTTAAAATTCCACATGCAATCTTCTGGTACCATACATGCAGATGGTACAGCTCTAACAGAGTCAATTATTTACTACTAGCTGCTAATCCAGTCTTGCCCGGGGAATTTATTTATAGGGGGAAAATGTCCGTACCAAATGTAATTTCTAATGTTGGATTTTCCCTCTTACCAGAGCGAGCCCCCTTGTGGAGTACTGTGAAACTGTTGCCATGGTAATTCTACTGCGCTGTACAGTAGAAGCCATTTTATGGCAGTACAGTAGAAGCCATTTAAGACACAACAGGTTGTATCTTAACATAACACATACCCCAAAGGGTGTTAGGGGTGTCTTACCCTGCACAGTATTTTTTTCCAGAGAGTAAGTCATCTGTGTACCAAGTTTGGTTGAAATTGCTCAAGGCATTCCAGAGTTATGCTGGAAAACACACACACACAAAATCCAGCCCTACAAGCAAACTGGAAGTTCAGGAACGTACTTCCGGTTTGTTCGTAAGGCCGTTTTTAGTCCTCAGGAGCCTTTAGGGAAGCCGCCTGAAGGTCCTGAAGGCTCCGGAGGGCTTAAACCGGCACTACGAGCAAACCGGAAGTCTGTTCCTGTTCCAGTTTGCCCACAGGGCCAGGTTTTTGCACTCCGGAGGCTTCAGGGAAGCTCCTGAAGCCTCCGGAGGGCCTGTGGGGGGAGGCTGTTTTTACCCTCCCCAGGCTCCTATAAAGCCTCTGGAGTCTGGGGAGGGTGAAAAATGGCTTTAAAAAAAGGCTGAAGTCAGCTGGCCAGCACACACATGCATGACCTGACAAATGGCTCCGTGTGCCACCTGTGGCACGCTTGCCATAGGTTCGCCATTCCGGGTCTAGTCTAATGAAAAGAAGGACCAGGGGTGACATCATGATAGCAGTGTTCAATATTTGATGAGTTGCCAAAAGAAGATGGGGTGAGCCTCTTTTCCAAAGCAACAGAAGGCAAAAAAAGAACCAATGGATGGAAAATAATCAAGGACAGAACCAAAGTAAAACTAAGGAGAAATTTTCTGACAGTGATAACAATTAGCCAGTAGAACAGCTTGCCTTGGGCGGTTTGAGGTGCTCTGTCACCGAAGGTTTTTAAGAAGAGACTGGGCAGCCATTTGCCCAGAATGGTCTAGGGCCATGTTGGCGAACCTGTGGCACAAGGAGCCATATTTTCTGGCAGCCAAGTCATCAGCTCAGGTGCATACGCATACCAGCCAGCCCGTTTTCAGCCTTCCGGAGGGCCAGGGGAGGCTATTTTCGCCCTTCCCAAGCTTCAGGAAAGCCGCTGCAGATTGGGGAGGGTGAAAAACAGGCCCAACGGGCCAAGAGGAAGTTCCCAAACTTCCTGTTGGCCCGTTGTGGCAGTTTTTGCCCTCCCCAGGCTTCAGGAAAGTCTCAAGAGCATGGTGGGAGACATGCGCGCACGCACGCACGGGGAGGGGCAGTCACATACACATGTGTAGCTGGGTGTGGAAGATTGAACTGGTGTGGGCAAACTTCAAGCAAGTATTTTTCTGTTTGATGGTAAAAAAATATATGTAAATACGCTATGTTAACTTGAACAAAGACAACTGATTAAAAACTACAAACTCAATTGGAAACAAAAGCCACCTTACACTCCCTACATGACAAAAAAAAACAATAGTTGTAAGTAATGTATAATTCTTATTGCCAATTAATCCCTTTTAGGTGACTCAAGCAAAGCAAAAATCTGCATTTGTCCCAAACATACACGAGGAAACTGGAAAAATCATTTATGTCAAATTCTTGAACAATTATTTCAAATCACAAAACATACTGACAACCTGCCCATTAAAAAAACAAATTTAAATTATGGAAGCCAAATATAAACATGAGGATAATCTTAAACTGCAAGTGACATCTCTATTCTGCAAATCTCTTCCACAAAACATAGTCATGGTTTGTACTACCAGCAAGCTGGGAGTGTTTTCTTTAAAAACTGTTCTAAGAAAAATCCCATATCCTGTTACGCAGCTACATATTTGGTGTGGTAGACACTTGTCATATAGACAACAAAGTTTGGCTTCTGGAAGCAGAAGCTGTCTGTATTACACTCCTACCATGCCCAAGGTAAATATAAGCTGACTTCTGACATCTCTCCTTTACTTAGAATAACAGTCTGACTATGAATAGCTACCACCGCATTTAAGAAAGTTAACCCAGTCATCACTTAGGCGCTATATGAAATGTGACAGATTACTTTATTTGCTGTATGAACATACACTACAAATTTAAAGCTTTACATTCTACTATATCCAAATGTGTCACTCATGAAAACAATGTTTAAATGATCCAAGGGAGAGGAGGATATATAAAAACGCAATGCTAAGTTTCAAACAGTGATATCTACTGATGTTATTTTATTTAGTTTGTCAAACATGTAAAAGATAACAGGTATAAGTATAAACGTAAGTATGAACACAGTAAATGGACATGAATAAATGGAGGCAGTAGGACAGGGGCGGTAAGGCACGCTGGTGCGCTTATGCACGCCCCTTACAGACCTCTTAGGAATGGGGTGAGGTCAACAGTAGACAGTCTTAGGTTAAAATTATGGGGGTTTGGGGATGTAGCAACAGTCAGGTAGTACATTCCAGGCATTGATAGACTCTGTTGCTGAAGTCGTATTTTCTGCAAATGAGTTTGGAGCGGTTTACCTTGAATTTGTATCTATTGTTTGCTCGTGTATTATTGTGGTTGAAGCTGAAGTAGTCATTTGTCTTGTTGAAATGTTAAAGAATATAATAAGTGATTGCCAATAGAAGCAAAATAATTTTGTGGTGTAGAGCAGGGATCCCCAACCCCTGGGCTGCGGCCCACTTGCACAAGCTCATGCACGAAGCTCCCTTTGCACAAACGGTGGGCAAACACACCCATCACTTGTGCAAATGGACCTGCACATACTCATGAATTTGCCTGACACTTGCACAGAACTGTCCCCTTTCCCCCCTCACCAGGCCACCAAGCTGGAAAGGTTGGAGACCACTGGAATAGAGGAGATCTCAAACTGTACTATTAAATTTTAATTTTTGAGGGAAGTGAAAAGCATTTTTCTAGAAACATTCAACCAAGTTTTGGCCAATAAGCAGATATGTTATTTATTTATTCACATTTATTTATTAATTTTTATGTCACCCATGTCATTACCCAGGTGGCTCTGGAATACAGAATATAGAACGTTAAAAATAACAGGGATTTTTAACCTCAACAACACAGTGATTTGCTAAGAAGTGCAACAAAAAAGGTGATAAAATCCATCACCATTTCACTACATCACTTAGCAATGGAAGATCTGGTCCTCCGTTGTGGTTGTTGGTCAAAGACTACCTGTACCTGGTCGCAAACTGCATTGGACCATGGTGGTGGATTATAATCTTTACTTTTAATGAACAAACTTCACCCTTCGGTAGATTTATTTGGGCTTCTATAGAAAATGATAAAATGGTCTAACGCACACCCAAAACAATGATTTCAATAATTTAACCAATGGCTAGGCCATCTATTATGCAACTATAATTTAAACAAAGGCAAGGAGAAGTCTAAGCTAAGAAAATAAGAATTTATAAACTTCTAAAGGGCAAATAAGAGAGAGATAAATAATGATGGCAGTGTAATTTAATTAAGAAAAAATATGGCTGTGAAATAATTGGATTTGTCTGGCAACAATTCACTTATTTTACTCTGATGGCTTGGCTTAACAAGATTTATTCTCTCTCTCTTTTTTTATCTCTAACTGGGATGGTTTTTTCTACCCATTAATTGTGTTCATAAGATTCATATTTATTCTACTGCACCAGTTCTCTGGATGAATGTATTATTCTCTTTCACAGTTTGGAGTTCATTTTTTTTGGATCCCGGATCTTCATTACTAAACGCTTGCTAACATTACTTGAAAAATAATGAAACTGTGATTTTTCTATTATCGTTTTCCCACATAATTCCTTGGTTCCCAGTCCACCAGCTCAATACAGATAGCATCCACTTAAGTCTGACGAGGTCTTTTGTTTGCTTGCCAAAGGAAAAAAAAAAAAGAAGAAATGGGAAATTATGTGGCTCGGCTTTCAACTAAATAGATCTCTTTTTTCAAAGGCACCCAACATTTTCTTCGAAACCCAAAAATACATTAAATGCAAAAGCTTGTTTAATATTTCTAGGCGAACATCTCTCTATTATCTACCATGTTTCCCCGAAAATAAAGACAGGGTCTTATTTTCTTTTGCCTGCCGTAATAAGTGCTTGGCCTTATTTTCAGGGAGGTCTTATTATTTTTGAGGTGCAGGAGGCGACGAGCATAGTCAATATTTTTGGGGAGGGCTTATTTTCAGGGGAGGGCTTATTTTAGCGCATGCGCTCAAAAGCCTGATTGGGCTTATTATCCGGGAAGGTCTTAATTTCAGGGAAACAGGGTAATTCTTTTATTTTTGCTGATATGAACGTATTTTATAATAATATTAATATAACGCACAGACAGTTGTGTGTGTTTTTCCCATAGAGCATGCTTTATGTTGTTTCCCTTTCCTGTAAGAGCTAGAGTGAAAACCACATACAAGTTTGGCCAACATCAACTCATGTCTCTCAATATTGCCTCTAGATTTCAGTAGACATTAAATGAGGTTTTATTTATTTAGCATATGGCATTAAATGTCATATTTCACTTCTACAAAACCTAAAGGGACGCAGTGGCTCAATGGCTAAGACACTGAGCTTGTCGATCAGAAAGGTCAGCAGTTCGAATCCCTAGCGCTGCATAACAGAGTAAGCTCCTGTTACTTGTCCCAGCTTCTGCCAACCTAGCAGTTTGAAAGCACGTAAAAAGTGCAAGTAGAAAAATAGGGACCACCTTTGGTGGGAAGGTAACAACGTTCCGTGCACCTTTGGCATTTAATCATGCGGGCCACATGACCAGGGAGACATCTTTGGACAGCGCTGGCTCTTTGGCTTGGAAACGGAGAGGAGCACTGCCCCCTAGAGTTGGGAACAACTAGCACATGTGTGCTAGGGGAACCTTTTACCTTTACATAACCTCATTATTTCAGTTGACACCACTGCTTTTCAAAACTTAAAAAGTGGTATTTAACACACAGTAGATCAGGAATGGGAAACTCCAGTCACTCAGTTCTTCAGCATTCTTCACCATATATCTCCTACGCAGGTGGAAGTTATAGTGCCAAATAGGATGCTCTTCTGACCTTTTGCCCAATTTATCCTACCAAAAGAAATTCTCCACCTTTGCTTTGCTTCAGGGCTTCCGTTTCATAACTAGATGAGTCTGAGTCACTTGAAAAACCTGTATTAATACTTCAGTGTTAACAGGAACATTAGAACACATCAGTTAGACCGCATCAGCTAATATTCAAGTTTGTGCATCAATCTATGAAGCTTATTTCATAATTTAGAAATCTCTGTCTCTCATGTTTTGTCTTTTTTTTAAAAAAAAAATCACTGATCTACCAGCCCCCTTTACTGCCTCTATCAATCTAGGAAACTGGGTGCAAAGATTCCTTTTTTTTAACTCCTAGGAGCTTGGCCTTGGGAGGTGCCCCAAGTTCTTTCAAGTTAGAACAGAAGCCAACAATCTCTGTTCCATTCTCCTTCTTGCTTTTACAATTGCTTACAAAAACTGATAGGCCAGAAATTGGTTTCGCATAAATCCTGCAAAAGAAGATAAACCCATGCTATTGTTGTTTTAAAGGAAATCTTACCGTAAACATTCTGAAACATTTTATTTGCATTTTGAACTTTCTGTTTACCCACGCCTTAAGTTAAGAGTGGTAGAGAGGTAGATTCTGAGGGCTTGATTGTCTTTTATCAGCTGTTCTTTTTTGGGTGTTTGAGGCAGTGGTGCAATTCAGCCAGTTCTATTCGGTTCGGGCGAACCAGTAGAGATGGTGGTGGGAGGCCCCGCCCGCCCACCCCTATGTCATCACGTTCTGTTTTTGAAGCTCTGTGCATGTGTTGAAGGTCTTGCACATGCACGGAGGTGGCACATGCGGGCGAAGTGAGTACGTGCGTGCACTCTCACATTTGTGAACTGGTAGTGAAGGTAAGTTGATTTCACCCCTGGTTTGAGCGCTTTAAAAAAAAATATTGTTGTTATACTAGCTGCGTAGATTCAGCCTTAAAAATTTCATTAAAACAAAAACCTTAACATGCATCAGCATAAATCTAGTCTCTTTAACACTGTTTCCAAAACAAACAAACAAGTCGAAAACATATTTTAAATGTTTGCATTCAGTCTTTTAAAGCCAAGCAACCTTTATACAGTATGAGGGGGAGGGGGGAATACAATTACAATACAATAGTAGAGTTGGAAGGGATCTTGGAGGTCTTCTAGTCCAACCCCCTGCCTCAATTGGTGACAAATAAATGTTCTTTTAACAGAGCTGATTACCTTGTCCTTGATCACTTACTCCTCTTATTTTTAGTTTGTTTCTTTATCCTATCACTCGGTCCGAGGGACACAGCTAGAGTTGCATCAGCCTGCATCCTTCCCAAAGGTTCTCGGAGAAAGCCAAAACCAAAGAGGTCACATTCTCCCTTTGCTTACGGTGTTTTGTATCTTACACTAACCTTCTGTGATTGATCAATGATCCAAACTTACTCTGGCAATAACTCTAGGAAATCATTCCTCAGCTGACTCAGAGTTTTTTCACTATAATCGTATTTCTTATCAGCAATTGTTGTGTTACAAAAAAACTCTCCTGTTGGGCACTTTCATTTGCTCTAGATTGCAAAACTTGTGAATTTCTAATGTATGACAATTGAATTATTGAAGAGATTAGTTCTGAAGAGCATGGGTTAGCGAAAAACAACTCAATACTACTACATTTACTCAAAAAGTTGCAGCAAATGTACCTTCCACCCTGAACAATTTAAAAAGCATCCAACCTACAGTCTTTCAGACAGGAAGCAATGGGTAAAAACTAATCAAAGAGAGAAGCAACCTAGAACTAAGGAGAAATTTCCTGACAGTTAGAACAATTAATCAGTGGAACAGCTTGCCTCCAGAAGTTGTAAATGCTCCAACACTGGAAGTCTTTAAAGAAGAGATTGGATAACCATTTGTCTGAAGTGGTGTAGGGTTTCCTGCCTTGGCAGGTGGTTGGACCCTTCAATGTCCCTTCCAGCTCTGTTATTCTGTATTTTCAACTTTGTGCCTTCAGGTTAATTGGGACAACATTATTACTTATTGACTGCCTTGTTCAGTGATAATCTGATGCTACGGTGCTGAAAAGTAATTTATGGCTGATCCTCAAACTTGTCGTTGTCACAGTGTCCACACGGTTGTGTGATTGCGATTCAGGTGTTTGGCAACCAGTACAGGTTTATGACTGTTGCACAGTCCCATAATCACCATTCGTGACTTTCCCAGCCAGCTTCTAATAAGTAAATGGGGGAGGCTAACAGGAAGCCACAGGTTGTGGTCATGCGATATTAAAATATTCAAAACCCACATGGTTTGCTTAATGACTGCGGCAGAACTGACACTGTAAGTCAGGCACAGTCACGTATTTTACTTTACGACAGTGTCACTTAGTGACAGAGTTGCTGATTACAATTATGGTCTGTAAATGAGGATTACCCGTATAATTTTGAAGTCCTTAGAAGCACGCTAGTTGGTTAGTGCTTCATTTTATATTTCAGTCTCAATTTACCTAACAAGTAATAGATCCAAAAATCCTACTCTGAATGCATAGATTAGCATTCTGGGATGTTGGTTTGTTTCTGTGATTAAAAAAAATATCAGAAATGAGCCTTTGAGCTATTCTGAACTACAAAAGTTTACGCCAGGCTGTCCTATCCAACAAATAAAGACACTGTGTAAATGTTATCAATTATTATATCTCATGCTACTGAGGAATACTTTTGCATAATTTCTGGGAACAATTATTTGCTTACACATACACACAAACACTGCTCTGAGAGTCTCACCCTATTCCAGTTCATCATTCAAAGTGATGACACTGATCTCATCTATCTAATGTTTTACTGTTGCTCCTTGGGGGCAGTGAAAAGTCCACTCCAGGCTGATACTAATAAAAACAAAAATAATTTTATTGGGTCAAAAGCAAGTCAGTTTATAACTTTTAGAAAAGAGAGAGGAGGGTTCAAAATGAAAACCTTTCACATTTTCTGCCAGCAGAAAATTACTAAATGCAAATTACTTTTGGTCACTGCATATTAATCTCCACAGAAATAAAGAAATGGGAAAGAAAGAACGCTCCTTAACATAAACACAGAAATTTGACTAATACAATCATAATACAATAGCAGAGTTGAAAGGGACCTTGGAGGTCTTCTAGTTCAACCGCCTGCATAGGAAACCCTATACCAATCATGGCTAACCTTTTTGCCATCGATTGCCAAAAGCGCGGGGAGGCAGGGGGTTGTGCATGCATGCGCCCACATCCATGATTCTATGCGCCCAAATCCTGCGCATGTGCACGCATCCCTCACGCTCCCCCCACTTTTGGCATGCGATGGCACGGTGGACCTGTTTTTTGCTTTCCCCAGGCTCTAGAGCATTTCTAGGAGCCTGGGGAGGGCAAAAATGGCCTCCACCCACCCCCCGAGGCCGGAAACAGCTTGTTTGTTGACTTCCAGTGGGCTCAGAAGGCTAGAAAATCAGCTGGTACACACCGGAGCTCAGCTCGCATGTCCACCGAGATGGCTCCGTGTGCCACCTGTGGCACGCGTGCCATAGGTTCGCCATCACAGCCCTATACCATTTCAGACAAATGGCTATCCAACATCTTTTATTTTATCAATTAAATCAATTGACTTTAATTCTAACCTGTTCTCATATTTCTCTGTCATTTCAGTACTAGTATCAACAACACATATTTTTTTAGTCTTGTTCCACCCACAAATTGGTTAATACTTTCAACTCAGTGATCTTTAGCTTACTCACATACTTGAATGATGCATGTATGAATAAGCTTACAAGAAAACAGGGAAGGAGAAAAAGAACAACATGGGAAGAAAAAGCCGCAAGACATGTTCACTTAGTGCGTTTTTAACAATGAGCCATTGAAGTCATTTGAATGTGTATTTTATTAATGTTATTTCTATCCCCCCTTTACTACTTTTACAAATTATTCAAGGTGGCAAACATGTTCAATACACCTTCTCCTATTGTCCCTATTACAACAACCCTGTGAGGTAGGCTTTCATGGCTAAGACAGGACTAGAATTCCTGGTCTCTCACTTTCTAATCTGGTGCCTTAACCACTATACGAAACTAACTAAGATGTTTTGGAAAAGTTAAAAAAAAGTGATGGTAAGAAACAATGAGGCTATGGTTTTCCCAGTTGCACTGTATGGCTGTGAAAGTTGGACCATAAGAAAGGCTGAGCGCCAAAGAATTGAGGCCTTTGAACTATGGTGCTGGAGAAGACTCCTGCGAGTCCCTTGGACTGCAAGGCAATCAAACTGGTCAGTCCTAGAGATCAACCCTGACTGCTCTTTAGAAGGCCAGATCCTGAAGAGGAAACTCAAATACTTCGGCCACTTAATGAGAAGGAAGGACTCACTGGAGAAGAGCCTCATGCTGCGAAAGATTGAGGGCAAAAGAAGGGGACGACAGAGAAGGAGGTGGCTGGATGGAGTCATCGAAGCAGTAGGCGTGAGCTTAAATGGACTCCAGAGGATGGTGGAGGACAGGAAGGCCTGGAGGAATGTTGTCCATGGGGTCCACATGGGTCTGACACAACTTTGCAACTAACAACAAAAAAGAATTACGGGTGTCTCACTTTCTACCCTGGTGCCTTAACCACTAGATGAATGGCTAAAATGTTTTGCAAAAGTTTTAAAAACAATAATGGTAAGTATCTCCAATATATTTTCGCATTTTGAATACAAGAAACTTTTTCAGCACTGGACCTGACTCTTACAAAGCTACTTTATACCACTGATTTAAACTATGGTGATCTTTTCTGATTAGCACCAACTATATCTATAAAATATTTAGACTGTTTTTCAACAAAACTCAATCCAAATTGGCTTACCAACAAAAAGAGCCATATATAATGATAAATGACGAAACAATTCACTCGTTGCAGGGGAAAAATCAACTAAAACATTTTCAGTCGAAAAGATAAGACTCAATGTCAAATGTAACCGATCTTTAGAAGCTATCCATTACTCCTCTTAGCCATTGTGAAAATTGCATTTTAGCATCAACAAGTCACCCCAGGCATAGGGCAACTATATTTTAATTGCCAATTAGAGGAACAAGGTCTGAGACACTGTATGTATGCTATCCTGTGCTATTGTAATAATACTAAAGAGATGGTGGCTGTAACCTCAGGGCAGCTTATCAAAAATTCATAGAATATAATATGCAGTGACTATAATGAATGTACAGTGGACATAAAATGACTACACCACCGCGTTAAAATGCCAGGTTTTTTAGTTGTAAAAAAAATCAGACCAAGATAAATCACTTCAGAATTTTTTCCACCTTTTGTATAACATATAAGCTATACAATTCAATTGAGAAAACAAAATGAAATCTTTTGGGGGGGGGGGAAATAACAATAAAAATGTGCAATAACGTAGTTGTATAAGCGTGCACACTCTTAAAATAACACGCCGTTGTAGCAACTTTTGATTTAACGACTGCATTCAGTCTTCTGCAGTACAAAACTGGCAGCATGGAACATCTTGCCTTGGGAGTTGCTCATTTTTGATAGAAAAAGGGCTCCAAATTAATCAGACTGAGAGGGCATCTCCTATGCACAGTCCTCTTCAACTCACCCCACAGATTTTCAATTGGATTCAGGTCTTGCTGGGTAATTCCAAAACTTTGATCTTCTTCTGCTGAAGGCATTTTTTTGTTGATTTGGAGGTATGTTTTGGGTTGCTGTCATGTTGAAAGGTGACATTCACCTTCATCTTTGGCATATTAGCGGCTTTGTGCCAAAACTGTCTTATACTTGAAACTGTTCATAATTACTGTTCATTTTGACTAAGCCCCAGTTCCCGCTGAAAAACACACGGGATATGTACATCAAAGGTCTGCACTGTGTGGTGGCACAGTGGTTAGAATGCCCTATTGGAGGCTATCTCTGCCCACTGCCAGGAGTTCAATTCTGACCAGCTCAAGGTTGACTCAACCTTCCATCTTTTCGAGGTTAGTAAATTGAGGGCCCATTTTGTTGGGGGAAATATGCTGACTCTGTAAACCACTCAGAGAGTGCTGTAAAGCACTATTTAGCAGTATATAAATCTAAGTGCTATTGCTATCCTGTGTCTGAGTTTCACAAGGCTTTCACAAGTTCAAGTTTGATCATCTTTCAAAATTTGGCAAGTTCATTTGAACAAACATGCAAGTTCTTTTTTTTTTTATAAAGAATTTTTTTTATTTTCAAAACAAACACAACACATAAAATCTTCTTTTTTTGCATACTGTAGAAAGTGTATCAGTTGGTTACAAAAGGCTTTCGAGCATCTCTTCCACAGTCATCAAGCATAATTCATATTAACTCAAGTATTTTAACTCAAATATTTATACATGTTTCCATCATCATACCTCCATTTTCATTTGACTACAATTGTTTAAACGTCCTTCATCATAAAATATACCAAGATTTAAAACATAGCCTCATACTGGCATTTCATTTACTATTTCTAAAATCCTCCAATGACACTAAATCCTTAAGTCCTATTCTAGTTAAACATTCATAATATTTAATAACAAAATTTTCTAATCCTTCTTTCCAAATCATTATTTGCAATTTACATCCAATTTCCTTATGTTGTACCCATGCCTATATATACCTTATTATCATTATCCCTCCTTTATTTAACTATATCCTGTATCATAACATTTCCCCCCTAATATTAATCTTTATATAAAATCCAAGAGGGTTTCTAATCTTCCTTTCATGGGTACCATTCAATATTCATATCCCATTATTGCTTATCATGACACTACACATTGTATACATTATTATCATTATCAATTATTTGTTTAGTGATAATAGATAGTTAAAGATGCAAGTTCTTATAAGCCTTTACACTAGGTTGGGTTGTGTCCGTGTGTGGAGGGGAAGATCTTTTCCTTCACCCTTCTTCATCTATTTTTCTATGATAATAATGATATTGTCATGAAATTTCATAGACAAGGCAAAAAAAAAAAAACCTGCATGAATGACCACATTACAAAAAATTGCAAATTGTTGGTTACCTAAAATGATATGCAGAATGAAAAAGAAAAGCAAAGTGCTGCATTTTCTCATCTATATGATTAGGAACAGCTGGTTTTCACTTCATGCAGGATGTAATTTAAATTAAGAAACTAAAGATTCTTACTAAATATGAAATTTACATTTACAGAATGGCATTTCAGACATGAAGATAATGGGCATTATATGCATCTTATGCAAAACACCTCTACAGATCTAACCAAGATTCTATATGTAGATGCACTGATTCTTTTGACAATTTAATATAATGTTATAGCATTTATGCATTGAAATTAGTTCTCCA
This sequence comes from Natrix helvetica, assembly GCF_964273705.1. Taxonomy (NCBI): domain Eukaryota; kingdom Metazoa; phylum Chordata; class Lepidosauria; order Squamata; family Natricidae; genus Natrix; species Natrix helvetica. The sequence goes on from NC_138553.1 coordinate 73,137,078, forward strand.
GAGCTGTGAATATAAAATATTACACTAGTATTAATTCTACATATTGCAGACTTCCAAAAATATCAGATAAAAAACTTTTTCAATTATCTACAAAAACTGATAAATAGTAGAAAAACCACTGACAACATATAATCTAAAAGAAAAATGTATATATGTGTTAACTCAAAAGGAACGTTTAACCCGTAGATTTTTAAAGAATAGCCAAATGCTCAGAAATCATTTACTCTTCAGAACCGAGAACGCACAAAAACACCCTATCAAATTTCCAGCTAAACATTACTCTTAATGCCTAAATGCTAGCTTAATAACAAAAGCTTACTAGATACTTTTATTTAAATTTTAAATGTAAATTCCAAGCATTCAGTTCACTTGAGCTAGATATACGCATAAGAAAACAAGAAACAAAATTGTAAATGATTCGCAAGTTCCCTAGTTGAAGTTGACATACTTGCAAATGGTATCCCACCCAGCATGAAGGTTAACCGGTGGCTTATCATGTTTCTCCACATAATAATCCAATTTTTAAAAACCTATTTTGCTCAATTTGCTCTGCATCCAAAAGTATCACAGAGGTCATAAAGCAATTGGAGTTTCTACCTTTAGTTCCCCCAAAACCCATTTTTTTAAAAAAATATGCCTCTTATGTGGCATAATTACATGCAGCACTCAGTTTTATAATGTTGGGAGAAATGTCCTTCTGGGTTCGGCTCCAAGTGGGGAAAAAGACACTGGAGACATGGAGGCTGCTTGGAAAGATGGTTTAATGGTGGACAGGACCACATGGCTTGAGCCCTGAACAGAAAAGGTGATCACATGCTTCAATGTTGGTGGAGAAGAAGAGAAGGGGAGAGAAGGGCTGAAGAAGGGCTTGCAGGGATTTTTATAATCTGTTCTGCCCCACCTATCTGTTTCCTGTTCCTGTGTAAGAAATGTATTCTGATTGGTTGCCAGACTCACATGGGCCCATGCAAGGGCAACCCTCTAGGCTGCTGAGTTTTGAATCCAGGTTTGATTGAGTTTAGATGCCATGTGGTCAGTTGAGTAAAAGGCAATATTATCCTGCCTTCATTGCCATCCCCCCTGGAGCTGAAGGGGAGAACTCTTTATTATGTAAAGTTGACTAGCTTGGCCTTCTTAATGGCCCATTGACCAAGTGGGGATGGGCAGGAAGCTGCAGGAATTTACTCTGTGTTTAAAATGTGTTTCTCCCTTTTTCACATCCAGGAAAATATAATATCCTGCCTTATCAATATTTCCTAGGATATTTCATTTTTCTGGGAGAGGGCTGGGTGATAACTTCCTACAATAATATATATTTCCCGACTTTCCATGAAAATCTCAAATATGGCTAAGAAATAATCTTTAGGAAAAGCTGCTCCATACTCAATGAATTCTAAAGTGTGTCCTGATAAAGATTATCTTCTCCATTGCTCTTAACGTATTAAATATGTTTTTCAAGGATATATATTAGGAATATTAGCATTTAACAAATATAAAACCATATACCTTAAATATTAAAATAGGATAAACATAGGATATCATTTGTCTTTCTACAGGCCAGATACTTTTTAACAGAAACTGTAATATATGTGAAATAAAGAATCTGCAGTCTTAGATAAATAGATAACGATAAGCAGAGTCATTCCCGGGCAAGCAGCAGAAATTACAAAAGCTGTAATGCGTTATATTTTAATGTGTGCCAGTGCACCCACAGAAAAAAATGACAATAAAGGTCATCTATCTATATATCAATCACATATCTATATATCTATATATCTATATAAAGGGACGCGGTGGCTCAGTGGCTAAGATGCTGAGCTTGTTGATCAGAAAGGTCAGCAATTCGAATCTCTAGTGCTGCGTAACGGAGTGAGCTCCTGTTACTTGTCCCAGCTTCTGCCAACCTAGCAGTTCGAAAGCATGTAAAAAATGCAAGTAGAAAAATAGGAACCACCTTTGGTGGGAAGGTAACAGCGTTCTGTGCGCCTTTGGCGTTTAGTCATGCTAGCCACATGACCACAGAGACGTCTTTGGATAGCGCTGGCTCTTCAGCTTTGAAAAGGAGATGAGCACTGCCACTTAGAGTCGGGAATGACTAGCACATATGTGTGAGGGAAACCTTTACCTTTGCCTTATATATCTATATGTATAACAAGAGATACAGCTAAGCTTTCACTCTTTTGATAATACAATCTCAAGGGCATGACAGTGGAGTTAAACTGAACTCAATGGAGACTTATTTAATCTTCATTGCTTTCATGCAAAACAAAAACTTTGAAATATTCAAAATCAAACAATGTGTTCTCTGTTCAGAGAATAATAGTTAGAACATAGCAACTATATCGACCAAGAAGTTGACATATGGCATAAAGGTTGAAGATGATTAAAAGGTTCATGAAATGAGTTTCTTTTATAGTTATTATTTATTTAATGTACAAACAAGAAACTTTCACTATTCCAAACTCTAGCACAATTTCTTACATTGCAGAATTAGACTATCTGTGTATTATACATGTGAAATTTTTATGCTGAATCATATAACATGTAAGTTGATATTTTTAAGATCTATGTGCTATAAAGCTATTAATAACCACCATATTAAGACCTCAGAAACTGGTTTATGAGCTTACAACAATACTGTCTATCATTTAGACACTATTGTAATGATATTGTTTACACAGTGAATTGCTGCATTTATCAATAAGATATTATAATTCGTTATCTTGGAATCATTTACAGTACAATGAAACTTGGCCAAGAATGTTAAGACACATGTAGTTCCATTAAATCAATACCAATATGTCATCGAGATGAAGTGCCACAGGCATTTGAGAATATTGAAAAGATGAAATCAGGGCAAGGCATAAGTGAATTAGGAAATAGCTTTTTTTCCAATTCCTTCCACACTAAAAATATGTTACCATATTTTTCGGAATATAAGACGCACCTTTTTCCCTCAAAAAAGAGGGTGAAAATCTGGCTGCATCTTATACATTGTATACAGCAGTTTTGCCTCCTGAAACCCTGCCTCCTTTGCAAAAATGGCCATGCATAGCCTTTAGGAGGCTTCCAGAGTGCCCCTGGGGGCTGGCGAGGGAAAAATCAGCAAAAAACAGGCTGTTTTTTGCTCGTTTTTGCCTCCCCAGCCCCCAGGAGCACTCTATAAGCCTCCTAAAGGCTATGCATGGCCATTTTTGCAAAGGAGGCAGGGTTTCAGGAGGCCTGTTTTTGCAAAAAAAAATGAATCGTGTTTGCTCATCTTTGCCCCCCCCCCATCCCCCAGGAGCACTCTACAAACGGGGCGTTTTGGGGAGGTCTGCAGAGTGCAAAAACTTTTTTTTTAATCTGCCTCTTCAAAATCTTGGTGCGTCTTATACTCCGGTGCATCTTATACTCCGAAAAATATGATATGTCCCTCAACTTTTAGACTCCATAAGCTAGTTCTCCTTCAAAGAATCAGCCCTTTGAGCAACATTCTCTCAGACAGGTATTGAATGCCCAGCTTTTTCCTCAGTTTCTAGTCTAGAGTGGAGTGTGAGCTCTCTGTGAGAGGTTTGATAAGTTTTTAGTGGATGCTTGTTCCACCAGAATGATCTTTATTTTTCCTTTTCTCTTTGTGCTTGTTATTTGTTACTTGTATTTATAATGTTGCACACCAACCAGAATTGTTAACAAGGTGGGTGGCTTCCCCCCCCTTCCTTTCAATTGTACCCAATTCTCAAAGATTGCCTAAACAAGTCCCTGAAGTTCTCTTGGCAAAGTTTTTCAGGAATTGTTTGCTATTGCCTCCCCCGTAGGGCTGAAAGTGACTAGTCCAAGGTCACTCAGCTGGCTTTGTATCTAAGGCAGGAGTAGAACAGTTTCTAGACCTTGTGTCAAGAAAGGAAATTATATCCCCATAGTATTGAAGGGTTTTTGCAACCAAGCTCATTTAAAAAAAGTTTTATTGATCAATTTTTGTTTCTCTTAGCATCTATCTGGACCAAGCAAAGGTCTTATTCTCACACTCATATCGGAAAGGTTAAGCTCCACCCAAATAAGAATTTTAGACTTCATTCAATTTCCTACTGCCATTTTTTTAGTCCCATAAGGTAAAGGTAAAGATTCGCAAATATGTACTAGTCATTCCCGACTCTAGGAGGTGGTGCTCATCTCCGTTTGAAAGCCGAAGAGCCAGTGCTGTCCAAAGACGTCTCTGTGGTCATGTGGCCGGCATGACAAAACGCTGAAGATGCACGAATGCTGTTACCTTCCCATCAAAGGTGGCTCCTATTTTTCTACTTGCATTTTTACATGCTTTCGAACTGCTAGGTTGGGAGAAGTTGGGACAAATAACGGGAGCTCACTCCATTACATGGCACTAGGGATTCAAACCGCCGAACTGCCAACATTTCTGATTGACAAGCTCAGCGTCTTAGCCACTGAGCCACCATGTCTTAGTCCCATGCCTCCTATCAAATGTCTCTATGAGTTTGGAGTAGACCAGTTCTAGTTGTCCAACTACCGTATCAGCTTAAACTAACTTTTGCCTCTGGATATTTACCGTATGTAACGTTGCGAGGCAATTCCTCTCTCAACAAAACCTCAATTACACGTAAGCTGCATCACTGCAAGTTTACTAACCATATTTTCTGGATATCAGAGAAGACTAATTTGTCTTTCTGAGAACCTGATTATTATGAGTTCTAAAAAGATCACAATGCAATTTCTGTTCATACTAGGGAGTGATCTCGCCTTTCCCCTTACACGCAATTATAAAATTGCAGAGGAACCTTTATTCTGGCTCATTAATTGCCATACCATCAGCATTACTTGAGGGGGAATACTGGGGCACTACCAGGTGTGCCAACGCCCAAGGGCATGAAGCAGGTGAGACTAAAACAATTGGTTATATGTGCCTATAGTCTCCATTCTGTTATAATGTGTATAATGTGCTTATCAGATTAAGGGTGGAGAAGGGCAAAGGAGGCTTGTGTGATTGGCCTATTGGCAGGGAGCCAGGCTCTACAATGCCAGTTTGTGAATGGTAATCCAGTAAGTGCTAGCTGCATTCCCACTTATGTATTAAGTTTTATTTTAACCATATGTTGTATTTTGTTTTCTTGTGGTTCATCACAGTAACACAACTGCAATTTTATCGCTGCAATCATTACCCTACCTGGAATGTTCTGTAAGGTTGTTGTTTTTAAAATGTTGATCTTAAAGAGAAAAATATTTTTTAAATTAAAAATATAATCTAAGAAAAGAAAATGATATCTTATATTTTAAACTTATCGATAGTCACTGGTTCACTGATGAATTCCCTGGTATAATATGAATACAAATTTTGTTGTAAGATGTTTAATAGTTAAAGATGTTCCTATAAAAGTGTGTGTGTGTCTGTCTGTCTGTCTGCGTGTGTGTTTGTGTGTCTGTGGGTGTTTACTATTTCCCAGGGGGCAAAGAGGCAACAAAGTTTGGAAAGTCTAGTAGCAGGAAGAAGGCTAAGACAGGCCCACCCTAGCAATTCACAGAGTATATCTATATCAGTGCTGGCGAACCTTTTCCGCATCGAGTGCCGAAACGGAAGCGTGCTGGAAACCAGAAGAGCAGCCGCCCGGTGCACAACTTCCTGTTTCCAGCGTGTGCATGCGCACCGGCCACCTGGCATTCTTGTTTCTGGTGAGCATCTGCGTGCAATGACCAGTTGGCTGGGGTGCATGTGTGCGTTGGGAAGATGGTGTTCCAGTTTCCAGTGCGTGCGCACCGGCCAGCTGGTCTTTATATGCACATGAGTGCCAGAAACCAGATGACCAGGTGGCCGGTGCGCATGCATACACCAGAAACTGGAAGAGCAGTAACCCAGCATGCGCATGGCTGCTCCTCTTCCAGTTTCCAGTGCTCCCATGCGTGTGAAGACCAGCTTGCCGTCGTGCGGGAACTCGGAAGAGAAACGGGTGACGAGTAGCATGCCCAGAGAAATGGCTCTGCATGCCACTATATAGTTATGCAGCAGATAGTTGTGTTAGCTTAGGAAGATTATGTCTATGAATGAACAACAATAAAGAAACTACTAAGAAGTAACTCTGTATCACATTCTTGTGCCGTGAAAGCATATCACATGGGTCAGCAAGTCATTCCAGTATAGAAAATCTGATGTCCCTTCTTTCAAACACATTAATTGGTGAATCCAATATACCTTAAATACAATTTTTTGATGAATCAACCTTTAATTGCGTTTCTGCCAAAATCATTTAAACATTTTTAAGGATAGGAATCCATCGATGGAACTTTATTGGAGATTCCACGTTTGAAATATTCTATAAATGTCAGCTTTAAAAATATTCTTGACCTTTTGGCAAAGACATATGTTTTTATTCTATTATGGTTAACTCATGTATTTACTGTATTAACATTGCATGATCAAATCTCAAATATCAATTATTTATAAATGATTTTAAAAATGAGCACTTTGGCCTTATATTCTTCTTCTATCTTCCCCTCTTACAGAACTGGCAGTAGAAGTTCGTAAATTATGAGATTATCCGTGTTTAAATTCTCATGACACATTCTTCTTTGAAAGACAGCAGTAAACAGAAAATAGGAAAAGGACTTCATTTTCATGTCTATCATTTTGTGTTAGGTGAAGTACAAATGACAACAATATAGGACCAGGAAAATATATGTCTCTTAATTCTATCTCCTATTAGGAAATTAGACTGTGTATTATCTTTAATCTGTATAGCTTTAAACTTGTTCTATAACAAAGTAGAATTACAAGTTTACCTGCAGTCATGTTGCAAAGCGTGGGAACAGTATGCAAAACAATAAAACGAACCCTTTTTACCTAACAATCTAGTACTACCCAGGCTTAATTTCACCATCAGCTGTTAATATGACAGAGATAAAAGTCACAAGATGTTTAAAAATGTTTTGTAGAGTCTAGAAAGTCAAGGGCACTAACCATGAAAAAACAGCAGTCTTTAGATTTTGATCTTTTCTGTCCAAGTTTTGTTTTGGTTAGAATAATATGCTATCAAGCAAGGGTTTAAAATAAGCATTCCAGAATTAAGAAATTAATTCAGCTCTAATTTGGCTTTAGCACACTGGGCAAAGAGAAAAGTACCCAACATATTACTTTCAATTCAATAACAGCCACAGAGTCCATTCCTTCTTGGAATGGAACAACTCGTCACAGCCAATTTGCCACGCGACAACTCATTGCGGGACAATTCAATTCAATTATTTAAAATAACTTTTAAAATACTTTAATTTTTGTCATTCACATTTCATTTTGTCTCTCCTTTGGCATCCTTTCTTTAATTATTCTATTCCACAATTCCTTTGATATTAGTGTAACTCTTGTCCCATGGCGATGCTTCATCACTGGAGGTTTTAAAGAAGAGACTAGTCAGTCACTTGTCTGTGTGAAAGTGAATTATAGGTGTCCTACTTGAGCAGGGGACTGGAGTAGAAGACCTCCAAGATCCCTTACAGCTCTATTCTGATTGATTAATTGATTGATTGACTTGGCCATGGCGAGTTGTCCCTTGGAGAACTGGCTGCAGCAAGTCAGCCACAACAAATTGGCTGTGTCAACTTGGCTGTGGCCAGTCGTCGTAGATCTTTCCTTTTGGGTGTGTAACATTTGCAATGAACAAAAAAGGGACTATATTCTTTCATCACGATTATGCTTTCTGCATGTTTGATTCTCCTTGTGCCTCCCTGGCAAATATCACAGCTCTGTTTTAATGCCCTCCAGATGTCTAAATTGGAGTTTATGAAAATTATACCCCAATATAGTGTTGGGACTCTAGACTGGGGAAGACTGAAATTATGTTTTTGTCTGAACTGTTCTAGACCAAGAATCCTTACATGATTACATATTTGCTGTGAAACGGTACAAAGAAATTGCTTAGTCTGTTCAAATACTGTTTAATGTCATTGCCATAGTGTCATTCTTGAAATCTAATTCCGCAGTTATTCATAAAATAGTAACTCGGTTTCATTCAATAGATCGGTATCAATGTCTGGAAGAAGACTAAAGTTCAAGGATCAATCATGGCTGTTTTAAGTATCTGATTTTAAAAGGGCATGTTTTAATAGATATATTAATTAATCAACTAATCATCTTTTCATTCAACAATATCACTTGTATACGAAAGTATACACAGATATATATCATCAACCAACACACTTTTAATCAGGGTGGATAAAAATAGGGTTTTTTTAAAAAAAAAAACACCCAGATTTTTAAAATTTAAATCCTTTTTTTTTTATCACATTTATTTTAATAAAATGCTTTGGAGTAAAAATCTATCTAAAGATAGCTTTCTATTTAAGATGTATTAATAATTTAGTTTATTCAGCATGAAATGGAGCTTAGTTATGTAGCATGAGAGGATGTATATTCTGCACTATTGGGACTGTCGGTGAGTCAACAGCAAGTCAGAGGAGGAGCCGCTACGGGACAGAGATGACAGTTGCTCTTCAAAAAGTATAATTTAAATTGAGTTGGTTTAAATCAAATCAATTAATGTCACTATATATTTCTCCATAAATACATTGTACATACATTTCCTTGTTTCACTTCCTTTGGGATGTTGAGTCAGTTGCTGAACTTTCCATTTCTTTACATGCATGATTTGTAGGCAGGTTTGTCTACAATTCTGGACTTTTCTGGGAAAAGGGACAGTCGCTTTAAAGAATCTGGGACAGTTCATGCCCATGTCCTCCAAGCACGCTTTGCAATCAAGTGTTTGCATCAAGGCCTATGACGGATCTACCTACAGCACAGCCCTTGTAAGATATAAAGTTTCCTTTAACTCAGGGAAGCATTCCTAAAATGTTCTTTTTCTAATTATTCTGTTCAGCCAACTCCAATTTAACACAGGTAGTCCTCAACATACAACCACAATTCAGCCCAGTATTTATATTGCTAAGTGAGAAATTTGTTAAGTGAGTTTTGCCCCATTTTACGACTTTTCTTGCCAAGCTTGTTAAGTAAACCACTGCAGTTGTTAAATTAGTAATACACTTGCCAAGTGAATCCGGTTTCCCCATTGGTTTTGCCTTTCAGAAGGTTGCAAAAGGTGAACCCTGGGACACCACAACCATCATAAATGTGAGTCAATTGTCAAGCATCTGAATGTAAATCACATGACCACGGGGATGCTGCAGACAATAAGTGTGAAAAATGGTCATAACTCACTTTTTTCAATGCCATTGTAACTTCAAACCAGTGGTGGGTTCTGGACCCGTTCCAAGGGTACAGTTGGAACGGGCCTGGCTTCGTCCACATGGACACGTGCAAGCTCGCGCATGTGTCTTACCACCTCTGCGACGCTCCAACTGCTCAGCGGAGCATCGCACATACGCTGTACGTGCCGTGCGCATGCGCCAAAGACTTAAAAGACTGGAAAGGAGCTCAGGTAGGTGGACGGGCAGGCCCTCCAGAGCACTGTACCGGAACGGTGTCCGGTGCTCCGGCCAAGCTCCGGTACGCCTGTACCAGGGTGTACCACCTGCAACCCACCACTGCTTCAAATGGTCATTAAGCAAACAGTTGTAAGTCGAGGACAACCTGTAGTTAGAATGCTTCTATCCATGAATGGTAGGCCAGCCCTTTGCCCTCTAGGGCAATAGCTCCCAACCTTTTGGGCACCAAGGACCGGTTCGTGGAGAGGTTTTTCCGCAGATCGGAGGGATCGTGTGTTTCACATGCTGCCTGCATCCTGCAAATGGAGCTTTGTTTGTTTGCGCAGACCAATTTCTGGCATGCCACAGACCGGTGCGGTCCATGCACCAGGGATTGGAGACCCCTGTTCTAGGGTACCAGAGTTCTTCCTATATCTGCAGTTACACGTATTCCTTGCTTACTGATTGACTTGTGCAGTGATCATTTGATATTACAACAAGAAAGGCCCTTGTTGCTCTCTGAGTTTGGTTGTTTTCTTGCAGACATTTCAAAGATGGGTTACTACTGGTTCGCACTGGTTCGGGCGAACCGGTAGTGGAAATTGCGACTGGGTCGCCAAACCGGTAGGGATGGCCAGTTGGCCATGCCCCCGAACCAGTTCCCCGGTCGCCCATGCCGTTGCCATATTATTTACTTCTTTTTTAATGTTTTGTACATGCGCAGAACAATTTTTTGGCAACTGCGTATGTGCGCGCAGCGAACCAACAGTAACGCCAGGAGCAACCACTCCAGAGACATTTCATTACCCAAACTAGATAACATCATCAGTGTTAGTCTGCATTACATAGTTTGCGTAATGAAACATCTGCAAGAAAACCACCAAGCTCAGAGAGCAGCAAGGACCCCTCACTTTAACCTTGAGCTACAAATATTCTCCTTTATCGATGTTACAACAGTTTTTTTTTATTGTAATCAATCCTCGCATTTACAGTTGTCACAGCATGCTAGTCACATTTGTGCACTTCTCAACCAGCTTGTAACAAGCAATGTTAGTGGAGAAGAAAGAAGTAAAATCTTAAATTGCAATCATGTGATTTTTTTTTTTTTTTTTGCTTAGTAATTGCGCTATTTCCTTAATGATCCAAGGGCAAGATACATAGATGGTAAACCCATTACAGACATGTGCTTTTCCTTTTAGCAACAGTGCCATTTAACAACCAAGTTGTTGGTCCCAATTGTGGTCATTTATCAAGGATTATTTGTATACCTTTTTCCCTTTATTCCCATTTGTTAATCTAGTCAAAACAAGGAAAGGAAAAGACAATTAAACTTCAAAAATCCTTGAAACAAATGTAAAGAGGGGGAAATGAACAGAAATTGCAGCAGAGAGTTCCACCCAAGATCATAATTACAGCGCTCTTTTAATATTAAATTACTCTGTCAATTTCTACTGAAAAAAATTACAGTGTTTTTAAATAAATTACGTTGACATTTTCATTCTCTAATATAACTTGGTTTGTTGTGACAAGAGTCTAAATAAGGCTGGGAGAAACCTGGTTTTCTACTTTTATGAATCAATGAAACAGTAACAATAACCTATTATTCTACAATATATATACTTCAATAAACTAATCAGCTGAAAAATGCCCAGCGTGTGTCACATGAGTAGACCCTTCGAAGTGTTTATACTGTAGGCACAAGATAACAAGGGTAAAGGCTGAAGTGGTAGAAAAATTGATTTTAATCAAACACTCATATTTGCTTGCATAACATTAAAAACTAGAGTGGGAGAATCCAAATTACGATTTGTGTCCTAAAGTCAAAAAACTATTAGTAAATGCAATAAAATGCCTTTCTTTGTAAGTTAAAATTCAAGTAGTATTACAAATATGAACTAATTATAGAATAATATGTATTTCTTTTTCTTAAACATTTGTTGCAAGAATTAAACTAGCAACTTTTCACTCATGTGAGTGAAATCCTCATTATTACTGAATGTCTAAATCTTTATTGTGGAATTTACAATATATTGTTGGGTGACTGAAGCCGAAATCCTACACAAAGTTACCAAGATGCAGACAGATATATAATCTTTTATATCTGCTAGAAACTTGTCATAATAAAAAGTAAGTGGAACTTAGGAACTTGTCTGGATGCCAACATCTGCATCTTTACAAAAGGTGATTGAAAAATTACTGAATTATCTGCAGCCCGCTTATAATTGCAATATATAAAAAGCAAAATTAATTTTTAAAACTATGAAGTAGAGGCAGATAAATATCAATTAGGAAAAGAGTGGGAAGCAGGTAAATAATAAATGGAAATTGTATGAATGTTGAGAAATCATGTCATACACAAATGGATGAAAACGTGATTAATGTGATAAGTGGTCAGAAAAATGGGCAGTATAAATATCCCAAAACAAATGAAATATTTGAGCTGAAAAAAACTGAAAACAATTACAATGTTAACAAAAGGCTCTCTTGTTTCATAATGGACACATGATATCAGTTGTAGCTTTTTGGTAATCAAAACTCACAAAAGAGACCTTGTCTTATCATTTTTTTAGTTAGAAAAATGAAATGTTTTGATATGTAGGAGTGTGGCACTAAATATAAAGCTAAGTATTTCATCTTAGAGTTTATTCAACATGCAGATGCACTTCTACTTATTGCCCCTTCCCCGAGATCTCTCTTCATTGGACAAAAGAGAAAGCCATTAATAAAGCATTTCATGGATTCATTGATAAGACTGGCCAGTCATAAAATTCTTCAAATTTTGTTCTGTATTAATAAAGAGTATTATAGTACATAATAAAGAATAAAGTAATAAAAGAATAAAAGAATAAAGAATAATAAACTGTGTTAATAAAGAGCTATCTGGAAGAAATACCAGCAGTACCTCTGTGTCAGTGGTGGGATTCAAATTTTTTTACTACTGGTTCTGTGGGCATGACTTGGTGGGCGTGGCAGGGAAAGGATACTGTAAAATCTCCATTCCCTCCCGATCAGCTGGGACTCGGGAGGCAGAGAATAGATGGGGGCGGGGCCAGTCATAGGTGGTATTTACCAGTTCTCTGAACTACTCAAAATTTCAGCTACTGGTTCTCCAAAACTGGTCAGAACCTACTGAATACCACCTCTGCTTTGAGTATGATTGTAGTTCTATTTGTTTCTCCATATTTGCAAGTATTTAAATGTCAGTAAATATTTTCCCAAAACACTGGCTGTCACACTTGCTACGCTATCTTGGCAGATTGTACATAATGATGAGATAATGTACCAGATATTCCTGTTGAAGAAATTGTGAAAACTCCAGTAAGCCTTTGGCAAATACTCTGCTCACCCAATGTCCAAATAACAGAAATTGACTTGTCTTTGCATAATTAAGAAATTTTAAATTATCACTTGTTTCAGCTAAAGTATTTACCATTTCCTCCCTGCTTAATTAAATATTAATTTCAGGTGCTCTTCTTAGTTACCTTTAGTAAAGAAGTTATTTTGGTATAATAACTGTTAGTTTGAAGTGAAAATAAAAATAATTATAAAGAAGGTTGCAGAGTCCATTTTAAAAAAATATGAATGTTATGCCCCCTTCCCCTTTATGTACATGCAAACCAAGTTTTCATACTAACACAGTCATACATGTGTGATGTGTAAATTCAACGTTGAAACATTTTAGGCAACCCATTGTACTTCCTCATTTGTTCATTATCACCCTTAACACCCTTAAAAATGAAGTTGCAAAGTTTCAAAACTTATTGCAATATAGACCAGAAGCTGTTTTTAAATTTTTATTTATTTACTTCCACATGCAAAGTGTCAGACGCATCTAATGAATTTATTTGGATCATGGTCTAGATATTGCTCCAATTCTAGCAGCAAGAAACAAAAGGTCATTAAAAGTAACTTATGTCATGGACCTAGCAGTTACCCTGTTACAGCCCCATTTTATATTAAGAATGCTGGATTCTGCTGATTAATAATTGCAATATAGGTTTTCATATTTTAAGAACGCTGGATTATTATTTTGGTCCTATTTCTTACAATAGTTATGTGCATCAGAATTAGCCACTGGGGAAAAAAATCTAAGCAAATCATAGATACAACCCCTTTTAAACCAAAAGGCATTGGTTGTTACATCAGCCTTAAAAAAATTATCTGTCTTCTACATGAGATTCCCATTGACATCCCAGTGTTTTGGAAGGCCGTGATGTGGCTGCAATGATTAAAGATCCTTTGTAGTGAGAGGAATGGGGGAGACAAGTAAAAATAAATAAATAAAAGCATAGCAATTGAAGTATCGAAGCGGGCAAGAGACGATGGGTAGAGGATTTCTTTTTCTTTCTGGCTGCTTTGACTTGCCTTTCGCTCGACTCTTTTTTTTTTTTAAAGCATAGCAATTAAAGAATAAAGCAGGCAAGAGAGGATGGAAGGATGATTCCTGCTCACGGTTGATGTCCCTCTCTGCCCCTATCTCTCCCTCTTTATTCTCTTTCTTTTTTGTCTGCTTTTGCTGCTTTATTATATTGCTTTGTCATTTTTTTCCCCCTGGATTTTTATTTTGTGAACCATTAAAGCTGCTGGAAGTCAATGGTACACCAATTTTATTATTATTTATAACATGCATGCTTGATTAGACAAAAAAGCCAAAAAGTCTTCTGGAATGAACAAACTGGCTACACGCTTCAATGAATGCTAGTCATATCAAATGTAAAAGAAATACCCTGCAATATTTCCTATACATGAACACTGATGTACTGTTTCTCACAGCTTCCACACTGGTATAAAAATCTTGAGCTTTGTCAGTGACGATATAATCCTCTTTGGAACATTCCAAATGCAATCACTCTAAGGATAAAAATCTATCATCCCGTATCAAGATCATGTATTTCCTTTAGCATCCTACCTAGTTACAGAGTGAGTAACATCTTTGTGGGCCCTCAGATAAATGCACGTGAGTTCAGTGCCAAGATAAACGTGACACTGTCACATCACTTTGGGAAAAAATAAAGGCTTACAGCATTCTTCGAGTTTCATTTCACAGTTCACTGGGCGTTGCCCTTTCATGCAGAAGAAATGTTGCCAAACTCCTTTGCAATAAAAGCATTATCAAAAGTCAGTAGCGTTATCATGATAATTCGTCAACATTCATCACATCCCACTTTTAGGCAATCCTATGGATGTTTGGAGAGGATACCACAATGAAAATTAAATCTGTGACTTGCAGCAGGATGAGTCTATTGTGGTAACAAAGCCACCCCAACAACTCATTTTAACTCATGTTTTGATTATTATTTCACATGATAAAAATATAGATAGAAGGGTTGTGTCTTGTAAACAAGTTATTACTTCTACTCAGATTACACTAAAACTACAAGTGCTTAAGATGTATGTACTGTAATGCAAAAAAAGAATGAATCAGGCCAGGCAATGCTATCCAAGCATTTGAGAACAACACCGTGGCTATAAAAATGACATGGCACTACAAAAGTCTTGATTAAAAAAAAACATTTGCTGCAATGCCCTGAAAACTTTTAGAAATCAATACATTTATTCTGCTCTCAGTTCATTCACTTGTCCTCCTCAACTAAGATTTTCATATGTAGAATGAAGCAGAATGATATGTTTGGGCTAGATATCCATCCAACCTCAAATCTTGCAAATCTGAAATAAAAAATGGTGTAATACTCAAGGGTGCTTAGATCTAGCGCATGGGGCTGCCCTGGAAACAGCGAAGGATCGGCTCGTGGTGCCTTTCCCAGCAAAAATGTAGCTCGGGAGGGCCACATGCAGCCCTTGCGAGCTCTGTTTTTGCTGGCAGAGGATTGCAGGAGGCCGTCGCACCCGAAAACAGAGCTCGAGAGCCCATTTTCACTGGCAGAGCGCTCAGGCCACCACAGTGGTGATGTCAAGCTGGCCACATCTACCCTGGCCACGCCCACTCCAGCCCCGCTGAGGTCAAACACAACCCTGATGCCTCCCTCAATGAAATTGAGTTTGATTGCGAGCTCCGTTTTTGCTGGCAGAGGATTGCAGGAGGCCGTCGCACCCGAAAACAGAGTTCGGGAGCCCATTTTCACTGGCAGAGCGCTCAGGCCACCACATGAGTGATGTCAAGCTGGCCACATCCACCCTGGCCACGCCCACTCCAGCCACGCTGAGGTCAAACACAACCCTGATGCCTCCCTCAATGAAATTGAGTTTGACACCCCTGGTGTAATACCTCCCTTCAGAAATAAACCACTCAACTTGAATGCATCTGACAACCACCAAGGAAAGGAATAAATCTGAACCTTGTGTCCTATTCCAAACAGGTACCAGTCAATATTATATGCAGATGTAACTGAAGAATCTACAATTAAATATTCCACTGTTTCATTTGTTAAAAATCAAACAATGAATTATTAGCAAAAAAGAGAGATCTGTTTAGTTTTCGGAGCGTAGGTAATTGTTGGCACAAGTCTACTTGATGGGCAAGCTTTACTATAAACACGCCATTAATTTTTAGTGCAGATGAATGATGTTGCAATTTTCCATCATGAATAAAAAATACTCACATGCTCCTCCCTGGTATTTTTGCAACTTCAACTACCAATCCAGTTAAAGCCAATTTACTAGCACAGGCCTGTAAGAACAGTCACATCACTAGAGCTTCAAAGTCCCTTGAATGCAATTCAGTGCAGTGTACAATGTACACTGCACATGATGAGAGCAACATGGAGCAGAACAGTGTTAGAATACCCCTTTGCTTGCATTTCTGCAGACAAGGCCCCAAATTTAAGTTCCTCCCTTTTCCCTAGCAGCACACACCTCCCTGTTGAGCAAACCTAAAGTACCCCTCCCCAAATTCCTTCAGGGACAGCAAATACACTTTCTAACCCCAAATGCACAATAGATAAAGGAAACTAAACACCTTCATAGTAAGGTTACAGACCTGGCTTATAAATATCCAGACAATCACTAACTAGAAGGCAGGAAACACAGATTCCAATTTTCTACAGTCCTCTCCAAAATGTCTGGATTTTTTTTTTAACAGCCTTGATAACCAGCTTCATCTGAATAATAATCTTAATAATTATTTATTGTCAGTGCACCTACAAGGAAAGCCACAATTTGGAGAAATGGGGGCAGCTTTCCTTGAGATACAAGCCCTTCCCTGCAGCATCCTAGTTCTTGGTTGTTGTTGTTGTTTTAATCAAGGGCGCGACTTCAACAACTTTGGATTGAAATGTTTTCAACTCTCCTCAGGTCGTCTTGCAAGATGGTCTCTTCTTCTTCTTACCAATCTTCCCTTGGCAGGCCATTAGGTAAGCCAAGGAGCGTCGCACCAGACAAAGGTAAAACTTCATGGAAACCAGCATGGAAAATTCAACACCTTAAACCAGAGTTCTCCACCTCCCTTGCAAGGCCTGCCTCCCAAAAGCCCACCTTCCACTTCGCCCACCCGGGACCCCAGTTCAGCTTTTACATACATAACATACATGCAAACATACAAATACATACATACAAATGCATACATACAGTAGATCACAGGAGTACACTCCCTCACATTTTGCAAATGTTTAAGTCTATCTTTTCATGTGACAACACTGAAGACATGACACTTGGCTACAATGTAAAGTCGCGAGTATACAGCTTGTATAACAGTGTAAATGGGCTGTCCCCTCAAAATAATGCAACACACAGCCATGAATGTCTAAACTGCTGGCAAGATATACTTGGGATATTTACAAACGGTGAGGGGGTGTATCCACTTCTGTGACATACTCTACATACATACATACATCATACATACATACATCATACATACTACATACACACACACCCCTCTTATTTTTTGCAAACTCCCGCTGCTAAGACCCTTTGCAAGGTAAAAAAAAGCCCGAGAGGACCCGAGCCCTTCCAGCCCCCGCGCGGCTCTCACCTGACGGCGACACGGACGGAGCTCTCGTCTGGGCCGGCCGACATGGTTCAAAAAGGCTGAAGCAAGCAAACGCTCGGAGGGGCATTCAGTCCAAGCAGGCTTTGTGGGGGTGGGTGGGGGGAAAAAAGACCCGTAAATCCAAAGTCTCGTAACGTGCACACAACACACCCGCCCCCCCCCAAAAAAAGACCGCCCCGCGCGCCTCTAAAAACGAGAAGCGCTTTTAAAGGGGGCTGGTTTTTGCTGCTGCAGCGACGGTGGCGCTTCACCTCCTCCTCCTCCTCCTCCCCTGCTGCCACCACCACCACCTTCGGCTCTCTCCAGCCATTTTAGGTGAATGAATAGGTGCAGCGGCGGGGGGGGGGCGCGAGAGCTTCTCGTACTCCGCCCGCTTCGGCGCTTTGCAGCGCTTGGACTAGGAGGCGAGGAGCCGGGATTTCTGCAAAGCCGCCGCCGAGGAGGAGGAGGAGGAGGATGCGCACCGGGGGCGGGAGCAGCCGCAGCGCCAAGGAACTGCGAGCGGCCGGCGGCTCTCGCTCTGCTTCTCTCCAGCAGCCGCAGTGCGAAACGAGGCCCCTCCTCTTGCCGCCTCTGTCTCTTCGCTTTGCGGAGCCCCGGCGAGCTTTGCCATCACCGTCGACGCCGCTTGCTCCTCCTGGCAGGGCGGAGACCCGCGCTGGCCTTTCCGCGCCGGCGCCGCGGGCGGAGTCGCGGCCGAGCTGGCAGGTTCGGCTGGAGCGGCTCTCTTGATTTCGGGGGAGGGGGAGAGGACGGGCGCGCGGTGCGGCCTCCTTCTCTGTGTAGGGAGGTTGCTGTTGATTTCTAACCCTCTGTGTTTTTTTTTCCCCATTGGAGACCACGACCTTATCCTACAGGGTCTTTATTTACTACTGTAGTAGTGGTTGTTGCAACAGGTGGCAGCACCTACCTGAGGTCGGCTTGTCTAGGAAACTAAAACTAAACGGAGCCACAGCTGGCTAAGAGTAAAAGGGGAAAATCACAGGGAGTCAAATAATAGGGTAAAGCCACACTTGGAATACGGCATCCAGTTTTGGTCGCCACGATGTAGAAAAGATGTGGAGACTCTAGAACAGTGGTTCTCACCCTTCCCAATGCCATGACCCTTTAATACAATTCCTCAAGTTGCAGTGACCCCTAACCATAAAATTGGTGTCTCGGTTCCTAAGACCATAGAAAATATGTGTTTTCCTATGGTCTTAGGCGACCTCTGTGAAAGGGTCATTCAACCCCCAAAGGGGTCCCGACCCACAGGTTGAGAACCACTGAGCTAGAAAGAGTGCAGAGAAGAGCAACAAAGATGATTAGGGGACTGGAGACTAAAACCTATGAAGAACGGTTGCAGGAACTGGGTATGTCTAGTTTAATGAAAAGAAGGACTAGGGGAGACATGATAGCAGTCTTCCAATATCTCAGGGGTTGCCACAAAGAAGAGGGAGTCAAACTATTCTCCAAAGCACTTGACTGTAGGACTAGAAGCAATGGGTGGAAACTAATCAAGGAGACGCAACTTAGAACTAAGGGGAAATTTCCTGACAATGAGGACAATCGGTGGAACAACTTGCCTTCAGTGAATGCTCCAACACTGTTTTAAAGAAGATTTGATAACCATTTGTCAGAAGTGGTGTAGAGTTTCCTGCCTAAGCAGGTGGTTGGATTAAAAGACCTCCAAGGTCCCTTCCAACTCTTGTTAGTCTATTCTAATATCCTAGAAGAAATGAACAAATGACTTCACTAATGTTACTAAGGAAGCTGCCTGGGTTCACTGTGAGTAGGATTGGGGATGTATGTCCTTTTACAGGTAGTCCTCAACTTGCAACAGTTCATATGTTCGGAGTTACAATGTATGACCATTTTTCACACTCATGACTGCCTGCAGCGTTCCCCATAGTAATGTGATGCTTGGCAATTGGTTCATACTTATGACGATTGCAGTATCCTAGAGTCATGTAGTCTCCTTTTCAAAGTCAATGGGGAAACCAATTTTACTCATTTAAGAACTGCAACGATTCACTTAACAAATGTGGTGAGAAAAGTTGTTAAATGGGACAAAACTCACAACAAATTTCTCACTTAATATAAATTTTGGGCTCAGTTGTGGTCGTATGTTGAGGACTACCTGTACTTCTCTGTACAGCAGAGAAGTACAGCAAATCAAATATCTGGCTTTTTTATTATTGTATCTTGTTTGTTTTTAAATTGGACTATGTACACAACAGTCCCTCAAGCTTTCATGTATTATGATCTTGTCAATTGCCGCTTCTTCCCAGCATCCAGAGACTCAACTGCCCTAGATTATTTCCTGATTCCAGGCATCAGCTTTAATTGAGCCCTTCACATCTATAATGACTTCTCACACATTCCCAGAGAGAAATGGGAAAACTACCTGAAAAACTAGCTTCTTCACCTGAAGTAGTGAAAGGTCTTCAAAGAAAAACCAGAAAATCCAGTTGCCTCTTGAAAAAGCACCTTTGGGGCAACCGTGACCTGCATGACTGAGAATCTCCATAGAGAATGCAAGGAAAGATAATTCAGAGCAAATGCTCTTGAAATCAGACAACTTGATTAAATTAATTTAAAATGTATGCATATTCAGTTGGAAGTCTGTTTATCTCATGAGACCTAGTAGCCTTCTGTTAGGTCATTCCTACAAGAACCACTCTAAGGGAATACTTTCAATTAATGGAGATGGCCCGGAATATGATGGTTGATAGTGTCAAAACACATTGAAATGTCAAGGATCCATAGTGTTACACTCATTCACACCACCAACCAGGAGACAAAAGCAATTTCGTTGTATTTAAGTACAATGACAATAAAGATTATACTTATACTAATCTGACTTTGCTAATTTGTGACAGATTTTAAATCTCTTTGAGCCAATAAATGGTTTTGTGGTGTTCAGGTCTAAAAGGATTATATTGAGTCACTGAATGTTAATGGTTAGTATGACTAATTTACATGGTATAAAAATGCTGTTTTGGCAATTAACAAGCAGCACAGATGTTTTTTTTATTCCTTTGCTATTTTGATCCCCTTCTACTCTTTCCACACTGATCATTCCATTCTTTCCACTGTGATGATCCCATATCAGTTCGCAAAGATTTCCTCAAATTGATTATATTCCACAGGATCCTCCTGACAAAGTGATTTTAAATATTCTGGCAATTTCAACTAGAGAAGCTAGTCTCCAGAGGCTGGGGAGGGTAAAAAATGTGCCCCCCTAGGCCACGCCCACCCAGCAACAGGGAAGCAAATCCGTTGCTGCAATTTTTGAAGCCCACCCCTGCATATATGCATGTATATTTTCATTTTAAGCATATTGCCCCAGATTCCAGAGCAAATCATAAAGATACCTGCAGATTTCTCTCCATCCACAGATTACCCAAAGTCCTCATTCTTTGCATGGAGCTTTTTGTACATTCTCCAACACAGAATATACAGTATATGAACAGCAGTTTTTTTTTTAGTAAGCCTGTTGCAATTCAAGTAATTAAAAACTGTTAATGATTAAACAGGGCTTCATGTGCATCAACCTTGACCTTGACATTCCTGTTTTAATGTATATTGTAATTTATTATAATTTATTGAATTATATTTTATTTAAATCTAAAATGAGAATGACAATTCACATAGTCTCTGAAGATGTACTCAATAAGGTCAGAGGGACGTATCTGGAAGCTATAATTTTCAACATATGTCAAATTATATCATATGATGACTAACAGCATATTTTTCCCTAATGGCAAATGAGTGCATGGGGCAGAGCGTAAAACGTTATTACTTTTATAGAGAAGTTCAATGTTAAAGAGGGTGTAGATTGCCATAATTTCTATTTTTAACCATATACATGAGAACCATCAGTAGCTGGAAGGTATTACCACATATTTCCAAATAATGAAAAATAAAGTTATGTTTGCATAACAGTGTGTTACCTTTTTAAGTGTTACCTGAAAGAGTATAAAGTTGGATTAGGAATATAAATTGAAATATGTGATTTCTGGTAATCTTTAATGGACTTTTACTGATCAAAACTGAAACAATGAAGTTTTAAAGATTTGTTTATAGACAAGAGATGAGCTATGGGTAGAGACTATTCACTGTATTTTAAAAGAAAGTGATAAGTTACTAAAGTTGTTGTTTATACTTGTGATGAAGAGGGAAGTCATTTCTTTATACATTTATTTTTCTTTGTTTTCTATTCTTCCTTTCTGCACTGTGTATGTTTTCTTTTTATTCTTTGTATTAGCTCTGCAATTGTAATTTTTAATAAAACTACTATTAAAAGAGAGAGCGAGAGAGAAAGATGAGTTGAAGATCCTGGGGCACAAATGGCTTGCCACTGCCTTTTTTCTAGGATGTTTTCTTATCTTCCAGTCTATTTTCTGGTGGTCTCCCATCCAAAGATTAATCAAGTTTAATCTTGCAGCCATATTTGAAACAATATAAATTATGTTCTAAATAAGAAATATGCAAAAAAAAAATCTTCTGTATTTGTTCTACAGAATTGGCAAGTCAAATTCACGAAAATCCATACCTTATCAAATTTAAGAATTGATCAAAATCCAAGACACAAGTTGTAAAATCAAATTTTATTTTGATTTTTACATTGAAATGCCTGCTGTTCAAGGAAAAAAATAAAATTTCTGACTCCATATTAAACATTTTAAATTCATTGTTTTAAATAACTGAGGTTCCTGGTTGTCTAAAACACAGCCAGCAAGGTTTTTTTATGCACAGACAAAAGGCAAGAACTCCTTGTTATTTAAACATTCTATCAGTCTGTGTCAGGGGTGTCAAACTTGCAGCCCGCAGGCCGGATGCGTCACGTGCTGGCCACGCCCACCCATTTTAGCGAAGGGGTGAAAAGTCACGATACATCAGATGATGACGACGAGATGATGCGAGTCTGACACCCCTGGTCTATGTGCTTAGATTCAGAGAACATGTCTCCTTATTACTTTAAATATACCTACAACTTATTCTTTATTTCAGACACCATATTGATTGCAGTTAAGCACTTACGGAACCAAATTAAATGTGATGAATAAATATGTCAAACTTATGCTATTTTAAATAAAGGAGATGTATCTCATCCTCAGGAAACAAACTTAAATGGAAAACTAATTCAACAAAAACTTCCATTTTCTATTGCATCTACTTTCAGTTATCTGTTATGTGCGCATCTATTGACTATTTATTATTTACTGAACACAATCTGACACAAAATTATACACCTTATTTTTGTGCTGAACAGACCCCACCATTATCTCTCACATAAGAATTTGCACATCTTATAGGCTTCTGCATTCCTTAAACCTTCTTATTTTTATGTATTTGTATCTTTCAACAATTACCTGGATCCCCAAAGAGTGAAATATCTTAGTAGGATTAACGTCCTCCCTGCCCCTAAAATAGGCATTTTTCAAGGAATTAACTGCCACTCTCCTTTTCAGAGAAACAATGAAAAGTTATTTATGACTGGGTCAATCATAATTTTAAATGACCACTTATCCCTCAGATTTATAAAATTGAATTAATTCTTAGCCTAGTAGTACTCTGGGAAAGTAAATAGGATTCCATATTGCTTTTTGCTCTGTTTTAGAAGCAGATTCAATGTAGCCAATTAACTTGTAGTACAATAAGGCAGGGGGTAGGGAGGGGGGAGAGAGAGAGAGAACAGAAATAATAAATGAATATTATGAGGAGCCAGAAAAAGAGACTCCCATTAAAAATATACAAGTGCCAGAAATTAAGATTACATATTTTGCAGACTAAAGGGAACTTCATGTTCGTCTGCAATTTAATAATTGTAGGCATAGAAATGTTTTTTTTTAAATCATCTAGATATCCAGTCACATGAACCATAATGGTTAAGAACCATAGCGGTCCTAGGGAAAGAAATAAAAAGAAATGAACAGGTTACATTTCTCATAAGCAAAATCGCCATATTTACATACACAGTTTTCGTTAACTTTGCCACAAAATGAGATCTTAACACATGAAGTTTTGTATCCCTAAATTCAGAATTTACAAAACAATTTCTCAATCCTTGGAAAATTAAGATATATTTGTTTCTGAAAACTCTACAGGCATAACTATTGGTTACCGTATTTTTCGGACTATAAGACGCAATGCACTATAAGATGCAGCTAGATTTAGAGGAAGAAAAGAAGAAGAAATAGTTTTTGGCCTCCACACGTCGCCTTTTCGCCCGCCCTGGCCTCCAGAAACACTTGGCAGGCCAAAAACAGGTCCATTTTTGGCCGCCTGAACCTTCTGTCCATCCCATTTTTGGCCTTCAGAGTACTTCTGGGGGCCAAGGGTGAAAACGTGAAGCGCAGAGGGTTGGGGAAGCCAAAAACGGGATCATTTTTACCAAAAATGGGCCATGTGGAGAGTTCAGGAACCCAAAAATAGGCCCATATTCAGTCTATAAGATGCACCAAAATTTTTGCCCACTTTTTTTTTGGGGGGGGGATGCGTTTTATACTCTGAAAAATATGGTAATTAGCTTGGTTCGTAGGCAACTTAATGAAGTAACCTGAAAAAGTGTAAGAACATTTTGTGTTCTTCATTTATTTCACAAGAGTTGTTGACTATCCTAACAAAAAGAGGCTTTCCTTAATTTTTTTAGCTACGCAACAATCCTTCTGTGGCTCTGCATATATTCTCATTGTCAGGTTCACAGTTCTTCATACCAAATGACAGGATTAAACAGTGAGGAAGGCAGCATATGGGACCATTTCATTTGGGAAAGATTCCAAATTCCTAAGTTTACTAACCTGAATAGAGGTCATGACTCCATTTGCCAGGATGGAAAGCTTTCCAGCCACAGACTTTACTCCTTGTTTAAACTGAGTCATATCAGGAGCAGAAGGCAAAACATTTGAAATATTGTAATTGCCTAAAAGACAGAGAGAGATTAAAAAAAAGAAAGGTTTTGGCACGTAGCTCCAAAAAAAAAAAAACCATTTGAAAGGAATAAACTCGACACGACAAATTGAATAAAGTTGATTCTTATCTAAAACATTGTTTTATCTTTGAACAAATAGCCAGCTTCTTATGTAGTTTTTGGTCAGTACTCCTTCTACGCAATAAAGCCTTTCTTTTTAAACAACCGAAGATAATATTAAACCAGAGAAATAAAGCTTGTAGTAACTCCCACAAACTGAAACACAGGGAGTAAGAGAGAGACTTTGCCTACATTGTTCCCAGGCTACAGGATGGATTCCTTCAAAGTGATCACTTTCTCCACCTTTAGATAACCTATAAAGCTTACCCCTCTTTAGCTGGGCTTTTAATGGTTAACGTTTTCCTTATTTGTGTTCCAAATAATTTGTTACTGCTTTTCCTTTTTCTAAATTTTGCATAGCTGTGCTTTAAATTCAAAGCCACCTTTGTAGTTTTTTTTGCAAAAAATGGGGAAGTGGTGTATCACTTTCTTCAAAGATACTGCAACGTTTTGACTTCTCAGTGCAGCTTGCAAGTAGCCCTTGAGTAATGCCCACTCAGTCAGCAACTGTTCAAAATTACGGTTGTGCTAAACAAAGAGGATTTAAGACCCGTCCAGTTCTGGCTATTGCAATTACCCCACAGTCACATGACTGTGATTCAGGGGCTCGGATGCTTGTGATTATGATGTAATGAGCCATGATCATGTGATTGCAATTTACAATCTTTGCATCCCAGCATTTCCTGCTGGCCTCCACAAGCAAAGTCAATGGGGAAGCCAGTAGGATGTCAAAAATGAGTACAGCCACTTTTTTGTCTATGATCCATAGCAATTGCCCGTAATGCTAACTGCCTTCTGCACACCCACCTGCGCTCCCTAGGCCCTGCCTGCAGCAATCGCCTTTCTACGCACCTTCCTGCAGCATCTCTGCATTCTTCTTGCACACTCATCCCTGCTCTCTTGTGGCATCTACCCCTGCCCACAGCACTCATACACTTCCCTGTTGGCCTGGGACTTCCCTATCTTTTCTGCTTCATGATCTGTGAGGTCTTGGGGTTACAACAACCATCAAGACAGCCAGGATCGCCTTTGCTGAGCAGTGCAGTCACATGACATCTCTCTTTAATGACCATTTTGCTTAGGGATGGCAATTCCAGTCCTAATCGCTGTTGTAAGCCAGGGACTCTCTGTACCGCCCTGAAATGTCCAGATGATTTCCCCATTCAAGTACTAATCAGATATTTTCTGCCTCCTAGCCTGAAGTATATAACTAAGTAAAAGAGGGAGGCTATTTCATTGGAAATGAAGTTTCAGAGTTTAGAGCAGCGGTCCCCAACCTTTGTGACATGGCATCCAGAGGTAGGGGTGGAGGGAATGACCCAGGCTGCACAGCAAACCCAGTTTCAAAGTTACAGCCACCGTACGGTTCGGGAGAGAAAGAAACAGAATGAAATCTGATCACAGGCAAGAAAGAATGTGCGGAGGTGGCAGCCCAAAGAGCTTGCAAACAAAGAGGCAGCAAGGTAACATGAGCAATACAAAGCAACATTCTCTGTTACTTTGCCATCCCACACTCTCTTTGCAGGCTGGCAGTCTAAAGAGCTTTTATTTGGCATTTTATTCAGTCAAATAGTATACACTGCAGTTCCTCTTCCCAGGTTCCCCACAACCAGAACTTTGTCAGATGGGTTGGGTTGAGAGAGAGAGCTTTGTGGCTGAGGTTGGACATGAACCCGAATCTTTTCAGTGCCAGTTCAATACCTTAATTGCAACCTCATATTGGGTTTCTGTCAGTGGTGGGTTTCAAAATTTTTTAGAACCTCTTCTGTAGCTGAGGCCTGCTTTGTGGGAGTGGCTTGCCGGCCATGTGACCGGGTGGGAGTGGCTTGCTGGCCTTGTGACTGGGTGGGTGTGGCCAACTTGTAAAATGTGGTGAAACTCACTTAACAACGCTCTTGCTTAACAACCAAAATGTTGGCTCAGGAACTCTGGCATTTGAAGCACGCAAGTCTTAAAGCTGTCAAGTTACAAGACCCTTGCACCCCTAACCCTTTAGAAAAAAAAAAACCCAGGGGTGTTCAAACTTGACAGCTTTAAGACTTGTGGACTTCAACTCCCAGAATTCCTCCTCTCGCTCTTCATCTTGATGATGTGTGGACGGCGGGAAGAGGGAGCTGGAACCGGTTCTAAATGGCACTGTAGATTTGTGGAACCTCTTCTATAGAAGAGGTTAGAACTGGCAGGACCCCACCCCTGGTTTCTGTATAAAGGTAAAGGTTCCCCTCACACATATGTGCTAGTCATTCCTGATTCTATGGGACGGTGTTCATCTCCATTTCAAAGCCAGAGAGCCAGCGCTGTCCAAAGACGTCTCCGTGGTCATATGGCTGGCCTAACCCAACACCGAAGGGACATGGAATGCTGTTGCCTTCCCACCAAAGGTAGTCCCTATTTTTCTACTGCTAGGTTGGCAGAAGCTGGGACAAGTAACGGGAGCTCACCTTGTTACGCAGCAGTAGGGATTTGAACCGCCGAACTGTCAACCTTTCAATCGACAACCTCAGCACTTTAGCCACTGAGCCACTGCGTCCATCTATATGAACACTACTCATTTAAATTCTTTTAAGAGGCAATGGTGGAATGATAGGGCCAACTGCCTTGTCACTCGACTTGTGTATAGGCACAAAAGTCTTCACGGAAAATACTAAGACCCTTAAATAAATGTATCTAGAGATGCACTGTACCTTATTTATTTCCAAATAAATACTTAGTACATTATAGTTAATAAGAATAGCAGGTTTATAAAACTGGTAATACTTGAAACTCAAAGCTTTTTCCTTCCATACCTGATGGCTGCTTCTTTTGTTCTTCAAACAAATCAGCTGAGCTTATGGCAGCATTTCCGGAAAGCCTTTCTAACCGAACTCTAGCTTCATACTATAGAGAGTGAAGGAGGTTTCAGTCATAAAGAATATGTCCATCTTTCCCATCTAGAGAGTGATTTCCAAAATGCCAATCAAATCAAGCATGCAGATGGCTAATTCTCCAACATTCATAAAAAACTAGAAAAATATAGTCCATTATAGTAACCTACAAAACCTACAGGAGCTATCCGCAAGGAGTATTAATTAATTAATGCGTGTGTAATATTCTAATTTTCTGAGATTGTGGATTTGGGGTTTTCATGAGCTGTAAGCCATAATCATCACAATTATGACAAATCACAGCTTGAACTATCTTGCTTTGCATGTAATGAGTCTATCATATATTAGTTTCACCTTTTAAGCTGCATTACTGAAATAAATGAACTTTTGCACGACATTCTAATTTTTTGAGTTTCACATGTATAGCACTGAACATTTTCCCTGAATAAATTAATCCTTCCAAATACAGTTTAAATTCCTTATTCTGTTGACATTGAAATCATTTTCCCTTGGATCCTTCCTCTTGATTTTTCTTACTGTTTTTCCCCTTGAAAAATTTAGATAGTAACTGAAGAAAATATAAAACATAATAATGTTTGTGTAATTCCATGGCTCAGTAAATCTCAGGAGGTCTCTAACCTTGGGAGTAGAGATGGGAAGGCCTATTCCACATCTTTTCTTATTCGGCCAATTGTATTGCGATGGGATGACATTCTGAAACCATAAACAGTGAATAATTTCAGAATGTTTGGCTATACTTACTTCAGCATGGTCTTGCTTTCCAAAATACATATCTGATGAAATAGCTTTTGCATTGCCAAATTTCTTTTGTGCTTCATCTGTGCTTGCAGAGTTTTCATGCTCTGGTTTCCTACGAGATGATGACCTGCAAAATGTTTTAACATGATTATATCTCAGATCAGGGTGGATCAATACAATACAATACAATACAATACAATACAGTATTGGGGCATTCACAACTTCTGGAGGCAAGCTGTTCCACTGATTAATTGTTCTAACTGTCAGGAAATTTCTCCTCAGTTCTAACTTGCTTCTCTCCTTAATTAGTTTCCACCCATTGCTTCTTGTTCTACACTCAGGTGCCTTGGAGAATAGTTTGACTCTTCTTTGTGGCAACCCCTGAGATATTGGAACAATGCTATCATGTCTACCCTAGTCCTTCTTTTCATTAAACTAGACATACCCAGTTCCTGCAACCGTTCTTCATATGTTTTGGTCTCCAGTCCCCTAATCATCCTTGTTGCTCCTCTGCACTCTTTCTAGAGTCCCCACATCTTTTCTACATCGTGGCGACCAAAACTGAATGTAGTATTCCAAGTGTGGCCTTACCAAGGCATTATAAAGTGGTATTAAGACTTCACGTGATCTTGATTCTATCCCTCTGTTTATGCAGCCTAGAACTGTGTTGGCTTTTTTGGCAACTACTGCACACTGCTGGCTCATATTTAAATGGTTGTCCACTAGGGCTCCAAGATCCCTCTCACAGTTACTACTATTGAGCAAGGTACCACCTATACTGTACCTGTGCATTTCGTTTTTCTTGCCTAAATGTAGAACCTTACTCTTTTCATCATTGAATTTCATTTTATTAGCTAGTGCCCAATGTTCAAGTTTGTCAAGATCCATCTGTATCTTTAGCCTATCTTCTGGAGTGTTGGCTATTCCTGCCAGCTTGGTGTCATCTGCAGATTTGATGAGTTCCCCATTTATTCCCTCATCCAAATCATTGATGAAGATGTTGAAGAGTACTGGGCCTAAAACAGAGCCTTGGGGTACTCCACTGCATACTTCCCTCCATGTAGATGTAATTCCATTGAGGACTACACATTGAGTGCTGTTGGTCAGCCAGTTATGAGTCCATACGATCAAAATTGATTTCTTTTTAAAACATTTTTTAAAAATCAGATGTTTTAAAATTTAAAATTTGATTTTTTTTTATTTTTATCAATTTCATTTTAATAAAATACCTTTGGAGTAAAAATCTATCTAAAGATAGTTTTCTATTTAAGATACATTAATAGTTTAGCTTATTCAGCATGAAATGGAGCTTGGTTATAGTTAGCATGAGAGGCTGTATATTCTGCAATATTGGGACTGTCAGTGAGTCAACAGCAAGCCAGAGGAGGAACTGCTGCAGGACAGAGATGACAGTTGTTCTTTAAAAATTATAATTTAAATTGAGTTGATTTAAATCAAGCCTTTTTATTAGTGTTTTAAATTGTGATTTAAATTGACTTGATTTAAATCAAATCCACACTCTCTCAGAGCAATAAAGAAATTTGTATTTTACAAATATCCTTAATACAGGTAGACTTCAACTTATAGTGGCTCATTTAGCAACTGTTTGAAGTTAGGATGGACGTCCTAAAAGGGACTATGACCTGGTTCTGAAGGCCACCCCTTACAGTCATGTGACTGCATTTTGGGTGCTAAACAGCTGGCCTGAATTAATGGCTGTTTCCAGTATCCCATAATCACATGACTGTGATTTCTATTTTGGCTGAAAACTGGTGTTTGCTCCTCTGGTTTGCTCCGCAAGGCAAACCATGGGTTCACTTAATGAGCATGGCAAAAAAAGGTTATAAAATCAGGTAAGTCATGTGGGTGACCTGTTTTATAACCGTCGTGACTTAGGACTTAATGGGCAAGCTCTATTATGGCTGTAAGTAGAGGACTACATTCATTGTGAATGCTATCTTAAGTATGACAGATTCATAAAGACAACTACTTGTTATCTGATTTTTATACTACTAATGATTATACACAAAAGTTGCAATTGTAAAAAAATTATGTTCAGATTGTCCTCCTCACTATGGAATCATTTATGATCAGCACTGAAAACTGAAAATAAGGGTGCAGCATTTATTATTTAAGGAATTTGGAGCTTTATATTCCCTTGATGTTCCTCCTTTCTTTCACAATCACAAGTATAATCTGGTAAAACTGGAAAGCAAGGCATTTTCAATTCTGCTATAAAATCTACACTCCGGATCAGGGATCTCTAACCTTGGCAACTTTAAGACCTGTGAATTTCAACTCCCAGAATTCTGGAAATTGAAGTCCACAAGTCTTAAAGTTGCCAAGGTTGGAGACCCCTGCTCTGGATTGTGCATGCATTCCACTGGCCACTTCCTCATTAGAATGTTTTCCAGAGTTTTCCGATTCCTATCTGCTTTGTCAAAGTATTTTGTCATATACTCATGCAATTTGCTGAAGCCACCAGAAAGCAAAATGTTTTTAGACTCTTGACTCTAAATCCTTCACCACTCATTCCCATTTGCAGAGACGCTAATATAACATTTAGATTTCAAATAGGTAGGTTTCTTTGTTATGTAAATTTTCATTCAAATTCTGGAATTTGAATATTCAAATTCACCCTTATTTTGCAAAGGTGATTTCATAGTGGCAGGTCAGCAAGCAAAGCAATTGACTTCATGTTTACGTCATTATAAGTGTTGATGTTTTGTAAAGAAAAGTTACCTCTCTGAATAGCTTGTAGGCTTGGAAGACAAAATCATATCAATGTCCCTGCTGGTGCTGCTTTCTTTCTTCCAGAAAGAATCAGAATTGTCATCCCATTTAGAAAAAGCACTACTTCTCAAGTCAGGTGTATCAAAATATCTGAACAATCAGGGAAAACAATTCATTGTCATTTGAAGTCTAAGGGGGTAAAATAGGTTATCTTTGGATCCATTCCTCTACAACGGCAAGGACTGTTGTTTTACTAGAAAGCACTGTGCTCTTAATTAGCAAAGGCCTGCTTGGACAATCTAGTTTTCTCCTATTTGCTTACCCCAATTAGCTAATTATTTCTTGCCTGTACCTTAAATACTTGCCCAATACATGCATGTAGCTAATCCTCATTTCATATGTAACCTTACTGTAAGATGCCTAGAGTCACTGGTTGAGAAACTGAATGAATGACTTTCTCTGTGCAATTATTTCCTGATCTTAGATTCCCAAAGCAATCTAAGAGCTGCGGTGGCACAATAGTTAGAATACAATACTGCAAGCTACTTCTGCTGACTGCCAGCTGACTGCAATCTGGCAAATCGTATCTCACCAGCCTTAAAGTTAACTCAGCCTTCCATCCTTCCGAGGTGGGTAAAATGAGGACCTCAGCAAAATGCTGACTCTGTAAACTGCTTAGAGAGGGCTGTAAAAGCAGTTATGAAGTGGTATATAAGTTTAAGTGCTATTGCTAAGCAATCCCAGACGGGAGAGAGGTTGAAGGACTATAAAACCTGGCTAACAATAGCAGTCCTTTGTGGGAGATTTGCCATGGTATGCCCTCCTTGTTGCTCTCCACTGCAGCAGGTAAAGGGAAATTTCCTCTATAAGAATCTAAAATTATTCAATATTTTTTTTATTTCTTTTATACTGGTTTCTGTCATTCGTACATCTTTGGTGCTAGATTTGCAGCCACTTGAGCTGACAACACTTACCTATTTGATGCAATGTATGCTTAAAATTTGATCTCATTTATACTTTGCTCATAGTTCAATAAAAAGAAATAAACATAACAAAAAACAAAATTTTCTTTTTCTGCACATTTAGGACTCCATAGTATTACTTGGCATATATGGACCACCCACTCACCACTCCTAGCAGCCTTCCTGCTACCCTACTGCAACCGCAAGTAGGCATATTCAAAATTGTATCCTTTGTGGAGAC
This sequence comes from Natrix helvetica, assembly GCF_964273705.1. Taxonomy (NCBI): domain Eukaryota; kingdom Metazoa; phylum Chordata; class Lepidosauria; order Squamata; family Natricidae; genus Natrix; species Natrix helvetica. Next base: position 73,168,993 of record NC_138553.1, read on the forward strand.
ATTTTTGGAGAAAATTTAAGAGACAAAGTGGATGTGTAGAGTAAGTTTCACAATGCTTTAAGACAAAACAAAACAAAAAACTAATTTTCCTGCTTGGGCATATTTAAGTAAACACCTTAAACCTTGAAGAACTTAAACCGTTCCTTTTGCACTTTAGCGTTCAGCCAGTGGTGTGGGAAAAATATTGCCATCACTTACACCAATGATATTAACATCCAGAAAACACCTTGTCTCCTAAATTTTCCAATCCTAAGTAACAAATCTACTCTAAGGAAGATGGAGCTAGGACCATTTAAGTGATTTTAAACCCAGCTGCTGAGTAACAGATCAGCAAAGTGTCAAAAACACTAAGCATTTCCAGGACACCTAGGAAAAAGGACACACAACTTTGAGTCAAGCTTGCACCTTGGTGCTATTCTGCTATTTGTTTTTTCTCGAAGTGTTCATCTTCCCAATCTAGGCTAAAATCCTGAGATTTCCTGGTGGTCTTTCATCCCAGCTCTTAAACAGGGTTGACCCTTTTAATATTTAGAGCCCAGGCAGTATTGCTGTTATTTGCTGAAACTCTGTGTCATTAGAAAAGAAAATCTATATGTACCTTAAAATGCGGTAATGGATGCACATGCATGTTAACAATTATTTTCAAAATTTTTTAAATGATTACCTTGAATTGGTGCAAGCAAAATAGAAATCATCTTCATCGTTATACTTTTTTCTCGATTTTGCACTTGTTGGTGTTTCTTGCTGTATGATCTGCATATCTGAACTTACCGAATGGGAAATACCACTGGAGGGAGAAATTGAAATTGAAAATGTTATCTTTAAAAAGAGGGGAAAAACAAATTCAGATTGAAATCAAAAGATGCTTGATGCGCTATAACGGCAGCCAGCACAGTCCAGAACAACAAAGGAAATTTTGCAGCAGAAATCCTATTTCAGACCACCTAAGGGTGGACAATCTGCAGTGTGACCCACAGAACTCCCACTGTGGTTGCTGCAGTGTGAAAAATAGTGTAAACCTAAAAATCAAGGTTAAAAAGAAACTATGAAAAAATATTCAACCTATTGCCCTCATGTATAATGTGCCCCTCCTATTTCTTTGGCCTTATTGTATATTGTATCCTTTAATCACAAAAAGATTGCCAGAAAGTCCTATCTTACTCTGTGACACCAATCTTAAAGCATCCTTGAAAATACTTTTAAAAGTTTTCCCAAGAAGCTGTTGTTTGGGGTACTGTTCTAAACTTTTGATGCCTGACAAGAAGTTTAGACAGAGGGGGAGCACCCAACTCACCCTGAAAGAGCACCCTTTAGAGGTGAAGGTGCTGGACCTTGAGCAAGAAGATCCAAGTACTATACCAGTGCCCCCCTCGGCAAGGGAGGCTTCCTGAGAGACTCTAGGACAGCTCCTTTCCTCTCATCCCAAGAACCAGAGTGGTCCAGGAGTAAAGGTGTTAGGCCAGGCGTGAAGAGACACAGATTCTAGACCTTCTTCAGCCATGAAAGCTCCCTGGGGGATTTTGGCCCAGCATAGAGTAATACTAATTTATTTGTTTGTTTGTTTGTTTGTTTAACATATGGGGATGCTACATTAGCCAGGAGACTACAATGCTAATACAGAGTAGTACAGGGGTGTCAAACTGGATTTTTCTGAGGGCCGGATAAGCATTGTAGTTCTCTGTGGGCCGGCTGGGGGTGGGGAGACTTTACAGACGCCTCCTGCAGCACTCTGTTGACCAAAATGGGGCACGGGGACAGGCATGAGGCCCCTTGTGCCCTGTTTTTTGTCTGGATGTCCTCCTGCAGCCCCCTGCTGGTCAAAATTCATCGCGGGGGGCGTTGCATAGCCTTGGGATCATGTTATCACCTTTTGCGACCTTCTGACAAACAAAGACAATGGGAAATCCAGATTCACATAACAACTGCAGTGATTCACTTAATAATTATGGAAAGGTGTAAAACAGGGCAAAATTTACGTAACAATGTCTCACTTCACAACAAAAATTTTGAGCCTCAATTGTGGCTGTAAATCGAGGATTACCTGTGTTAAGAGAGGTCCAATGAAAAGTGCATACCTTCTACTATTACTGAATCCCATGCCAAGTCTATCTATCTCTGTTTTCTTTTTACCAGGCATATTTAATTTTTCATCCTTCATTTGAATTTCAAGATCTTTGTAGGCCAGTCGTAAAGATGATACCCTAAAAAAGAAAAGCCCACATATAACTTATTTATCTTGAATAAATGCCAGAAATTTTTCTTCATAATAGTACAAAGTAATATTTTTTCAATGCATAAAACAGAAGTACATGACTTAATTGAATAAAATTCCTTTCCTTATCATTCTAAAATCAAAGAGTTCTACCTTTATAAGGTAAAGGTTCCCCTTGTACATATGTGCTAGTCATACCCGACTCTAGGGGGCAGTGCTCATCTCAGCGGTTCAAAGCCGAAGAGCCAGTGCTGTCCAAAGACATCTCCGTGGTCATGTGTCTGGCGTGACTAAATGCCGAAGGCGCACGGAACACTGTTACCTTCCCACCAAAGGTGGTTCCTAATTTTTCTACTTGCATTTTTACATGCTTTCGAACTGCTAGGTTGGCAGAAGCTGGGACAAATAATGAGAGCTCACTCTGTTATGCGATGCTAGGGGTTCGAACTGCTGATCAACAAGCTCAGCGTCTCAGCCACTAAGCCACCCCCGTCCTTTACCTATCTTTATAGGAGGATTCAAATTTAATCAGACTTTGTAATGGGCATTGTATATTATTTTGCTTCTAAAGGATTAGTGGCAAAGGAATAATAAAGAGCAGAACAATGGAAAAACCTAATTGAAAAGAACCACAGGATCAAGGAGAAACAGAATGTATGGTGAAAAGCAGAATTTGAGATAATTTAAAGCTGTAGTAAGAAAAAGAGTTTCTGAACTCAAACTCCAGGGAACAGGACACATCTACAGTCCAAAAGTCAATCAGGAAAAATTGTGGCTATTTTTGTAATATTGCACAAGAAAAGCAGTTTTTCCTGAAGTGGCATTTATGTTATGGCTGCCAATTCTCTTTTCTAAAATAGAGGAGAATATATGTAGCTCAGGGTAAAAGTCCTTGGTGCTAAGCTTGGTGTTAAATCCCTGCTTATCTAGGTGCTGAAAAGGATATATTCTGGTCTTTTTGTTTTCTTCTTGATTTTTATTGTCTGTTTTGAATGGTGTGTACATTTTATCTCAATAAACCTAAAAGACAAACCACATTTTTAAAAATCTCTGTAAACCTAAAAAGAGAAATCCCATCTACGCATTTACACATATGTAAAGATACATATTATTTTATCTATTTGTACCCTGCCTTTATTATATTTACAAAGAATTCAAGGCAGCGAACATATCCAAGGCACCTTCCTCTTCCTATTTTCCCCACATCAACAATCATGTAAGGTGGGTTGGGCTGGGAGACAGTGGCTTCCACAAAGTCACCCTGCTGGCTTTCATGGTTAAGGCCGGACTTCAACTCACTTGTCTCCTGCTTTCTAGCCTGGTGCCCTTAACCACTTGACTAAATTGTCTCTTATATACAGATATGGGAAAGCCAAGGGAAATTATCAAAACCACACAAAAAAAATGAAAGTTAGAATATTTTGGGCATGTGATGCGACACCCAGAAAAATATGGCATACCGTATTTTTTGGAGTATAAGATGCACCAGAGTATAAGACACACCAAGGTTTTGAAGAGGCAATTTTTTAAAAAAAGTAGGTAGGTAGATAGAGGGATAGAGAGGGAGAGAAAGAGAGAGAAATACAGTAGATAGGTAGGGAGAGAGAGTGTGTGTATGTAGGTAGGCAGAGGGATAGAGAGAGAGAAATAGAGAGAAATACAGTAGATAGGTAGGGAAAGAGAGAGAGTAGGTAGGTTGGTAGGTAGAGGGATAGAGAGAGAGAAATATATATATACACGTATGTATATATATGTGTGTGTGTTTGTGTGTATGTATATGTATATATGTGTGTGTGTATGTGTGTGTGTATATATATATATATATATGTTGTATTTGTACTGATAAATAAATAAAGGGAGACTAGTATAGATCTATTTCGAGCTAATTAGCTCTCATCAGCTAGCCATACCCTTACTGGGAGATATATATATATATATATCTATATATATATATATATATTCACAGATTTTCACGGGTGTAGGTATGCTGGTCTTGTTGTATTCGGGTCTTTTCCCATGTAAAATTGAGATTGTCTTGGCAACGTTTCAACGAGGTCTCACTCGCCATCTTCAGGCTGGGTTTTGGGCTTAAAGTGTGATCGGAGCTGCCATCTTTCTATAAACCCCCACCAAGATTATATATATATAATTTACAAATCAGATAGCGACTGTAAAAACCAATGGAGAGAAATGATTTACTTACAGACCTACAAATATGGATATAGATGGTAACTGCAAGCAACATTCCTCTTAGAAGAATAATGTTTGGCTGGCTTTCCAATCTCCTGCAAAGCACACTACAGGAGCCTAGTGACAGGATACTGATGAGTTGTTGATTAAAATGTGTGACATTATAACAGGGAAAGATGGGCATGACTTGCTACCCCCATGCACTGTTTATGATTAAGTCCTACCTTTTCCAGAAGGATTGTGAAGAAAAAGCCAGAAACAATTGTTTCAGATGTCAGTCATTAGAATTAAACTGTGCCTGCACCTAACTATGGTTAGTTGAAACAAATGTAGTTTTACATTTGCTTGCTTCTGCTAATCATAGTTAACAGTAATGTTTTATCCTAATTTAGCTCTGCTGCTAAACTTAGTTAGTCTAAAATGGAAATGAACTTCTTTTTCTTAACTGTTTAGGTGGCAGGAATATATACATCGTGGATTTAATGATCATTTAAATTAATCCCTACTAACAAACACTCCCCTTCCCATATTATTGCCCCTCTCAATAAGTAAAATATAATGCCAATTTAGAAGACACACTGAATAAAAATAATCCTGAATGTTTCTTAGTATTGGAGCATCTTCAATCTGAGGGCAGCTGCTGCAAGTTATAAGTAATTAGAACTCTACACAAATCATAACAGTTGAATAGTACAGTGTATGAAGACATACATATTAGGAAAATAATATGAATCAATTATATCTGATTTTCATAACAAATTACTAGTTTAGCATTTACTCTTGGTATATTTAATGAATCCTTTGTAATGGTGTGGAATAGAAATGAAGATGTATAAAAATGATCTAATAGGAAAGTATCTTAGATTACCAGATACTTTGTTAAATGTATTAAAGAGATAACAGGTAAATGGAAACTAATAGATTACTAATTAGACAAATGACAGCTAACTGAAGAAATCAATTGTCTATGAAGTTCTGTGGTATTAATTCCTATCTTGAAAGCCATGCAAATATGCTACGAAAGCTTTCAATAAATATTGTTTTGAGTTTTCATTTACAAGACAAAAATCACACTTACTGTTATTTCTGTCTGACAGCATTAACAAAATCAAAAATATCAGAACATAGTTCTTCAAAGAGAGATGCAATCATTTTTCCGACCTAACTTTTAGCAGAATTTTAGCAAATTGCAACACAAGCATTTAATCAATGTAACAAAGAAGAAAAGTAAAGTCATTAAGAATAGCTTGGCATCCCATTTTGATAGCTTAGTAAATTTTTGTAGACATAAAACCTGGATAAACATTTCTACAATTGATCAAGAAAAGTGTGTGCTATTTAGAGGAATATTTCCAACTGGCAGCTCTGTTTACAGCAATGGCTATTCTATCCATGAAAGTAATGGAAAAGATATATAGGATGCAAATAATACACAATGTAAACGTTTGCTCCATTTTCTCCTTGCAACCTAAAATAATTAAAAGCATATTCACGTTTTAATGGAATTTTATTATAACTCTGTTCAGTTTCAACTGATTATGAAGCGAATTCAGATTTATTCAGAAATAGACCCATACAGTGCATAATTATGTGGTAAAAGCAGCCTATTAAGTTCTAAGGTATTGGATCAGGTTTTGAAAAATGGTAACATACTATTATTTAGTTCCAGGAAGGAAAGGCATTTTATTCCGCAACTCATTTCCGACTACAGGGGACGGCGTTCATCTACGTTTCGAGCCCATGAGCCACCACTGTCCAAAGACATTTCCGTGGTCATGTGGCCAGCATGATGTCGTGGAGCACTATTTTCTCTCCACTGAGGTGGTATCTATTTATCTACTCGCATTTGCATGCTTTCGAATTGCTAGGTGGGCAGGAGCTAGGTAAAGTCTTGAACCCGGGCTGTCAGCTTTCCAGCCTACAAGCCCAGCATCTTAACTGTTGAACCATCATGCTGCCTTAGTTCCAGCGCCTATACCAGGGGTGTCAAACTCAAGGGCCGCAGGCCGGATCTGGTCTGCAGGGTGCTTAAATCTGGCCCGCGGGGCCGGCCTGGAAATAACAAAGGACTGGCCCGCAGTGCTGCTGGCAGCCAAAACAGGGCACGAAAGGGTGCATATGCCCCCCCTCGCACCCGTTTTGGCTGGCAGGGTGCTGCAGGAGTCATCTGTCCCATCTCCCACCACCAGTCGGCCCACGGAGAACTACAATGCTGATCCAGCCCTCAAAGAAATCCAGTTTGACACCCCTGGCCTATACCAAAGTAAAATAGGCATCATCCCTAAAGTTCCTTGTATCAGAGAGTATTCAAACATTTGCTATTTCAAATACCCATTTAAGTCTGTACAGAGAGAATCTAACAGATGCCAAGACAATTCTACTTACAGTGGTTCCTCCTTCTCTGTTGCTTTGCCAGCTTCCTTCAGTTTATCTACTGCCTGTGCTTGCTTTTCTATCTCGTTAAAACTCTTGCTGCTCAGTTTCTGGGCCCCCAAACCACATTTCTTAGCTCCAACCTTTAGAAAGAAAAATGAAAAAAAAATTATCACAATATAAGAATGCATGTTATTTCATGTTTTCTTTCTTTAAGGGCAAAACGGAAAAGAAACAGCTCTAGTAAAGGCAAGGGAAGCCATACCAGCAATGTCTGGCTTCAGCATTCGTGATGCTTTGCAATTCCTAGGGCAGCCTCAACTGTTCCTGATTTGTGAGCGATGGGCCATTATTACATTTTGATTGCTGGATGAGGTAAATTTACAATTAGTAATTTACCACAGTATTAAAAAAAAGTTGCCGATTCTGCTTTGAAAGCAGTTAATGAACAATTCAGATGTCAAATCTGGTACAGCGACGTTGTAAAAATGAATACAAAAAATGCATTCTAATTGCACCGTTTGTGTGGCTAGATATAAATCATATGAAATACAGCTTACCGTATTTTTGGACTATAAGACGCACCCGAGTATAAGATGCACCATGATTTTGAAGAGGTAATTTTTTTAAAAAAAGTTTTTGCACTCTGCAGGCCTTCCAAACCCTCTGCACGCCTCATTTTTTGCCCCCCCCAAAAGGGAGAGGGGCTTTGGGAGGCTTGTAGAATGTTCCAGGGGGGGGGGCAAAAACAGGCAAAAATTGACACATTTTTTGCAAAAAGGGGGGGCATGCAGAGGGTTTGGGAGGCTTGTAGAGTGCTCCTGGGGGTTGGAAGGGGCAACAACGATAAAAAACAGCCTGTTTTTTGCTCGTTTTTGCCCTCCCCAGCCCTCAGGAGCACTTTGCAAGCCTCCCAAACCCTCTGCACGTCCATTTTTGCAAAGGTGGCGGGGTTTCAGTAGGCCAAAAATGCTGTATTCAGTTTTAAGATGCACCCAGATTTTCACCCTCTTTTTTTGGGGGGGGGGGGGGGGGGAAGGTGTGTCTTATACTCCGAAAAATACAGTACTTCTAAATTACCTTATAGAAAAGAAGACTAGGCATGCATGGAATTAAGAAAACAGCTGATCAAATTACTACCGCTTGCTCCCGAGTCAGTCCTATATAGCATGGCAATAAGACTGGCAAATGTTTCTCTAAATAGATGTCCCAAAGGTGCTTTTTTCAAGAGGCAACCGGGCTTTCTGGTTTTTCTTTGAAGGCGTTTCACTTCTCATCCAAGAAGCTTCTTCAGCTCTGACTGGACGGTGCTGGAAAGTCCAGCTGCCTCTTGAAAATAGCATCTTTGGGTCAACCATGACCTGGATGACTGAGAATCTCCATAGACATCTAAATGGATGTATAACCCAGTCCAGTGATATCTGTAGCAAGCACAAGGAGTCCAATGAGACCATAGGTACATGATGCCTTCCTCATTATTTAACAACTGTTTCCCATTACCTGACTGATGTAAGTTGTTGAATATGCATTATGCCATCATCACTTGCTTTTCATAATTTGCCTCCATACTATTGTAGTGGAGGCTCTGTGGGCCAATTTAAGAGCACTGGGTAAGAATGCCACAAGGTTCAATTCTCCCCCCGCCCCAACATCCCTGCCTCGCTTCAACTACCGTATTTTTTGGAGTGTAAGACGCACCGGAGTATAAGACGCACCGGAGTATAAGACGCACCAAGGTTTTGAAGAGGCAAATAAAAAAAATGTTTCTGCACTCTGCAGACCTCCCAAAAATGGACGGTTTTTCCAAAAACGGGTCTGTTTTTTTTTTTTTTTAAAGGCATGAATAGTCTTTAGGAGGCTTGTAGAGTGCTCCCGGGGGTGGGGTGGGGAGCAAAAACCAGTCCGTTTTTCATCAAAAAAATTACATGAATAGCCTTTAGGACGCTTATAGAACGCTCCTGGGGACTGGGCAAAATTGAGCAAAAAACGTGCCATTTTTCATTTCCGCCCTCCCCAGCCCCCAGGAGCACTCTGAAAGCCTCCTACAGGCTCTGCACGGCCATTTTGGTGGAGGGGGCGGGGTTTCGGGAGGCAAAACATGCTGTATTCAGTGTATATGACACACCCAGATTTTCACCCTTTTTTTTGAGGGAAAAGGGTGCGTCTTGTATAATACTCCGAAAAATATGGTAGTTAATAATAGGATGTCACTTTTTACGAGAGGGTGACCTGCATATAGGCCTAACTACTGAGGACTAATTTGATTAAATTCAGAGCTATACAACTCTTTATATATTAACTTTCACAACCACATAAAAAAGAGCATGAATCTCTTGAACATCCCATTAAAAGAGAGTCTTGAAAATATCAGTCTAAATACTTACTCCCTTTTTTCCTTGGTTTGGTTTCTTCTTCATCACACAGCTGAGTTCTGTAAGAAAAATACACAGCCTATGAATTATATACAAGATGAAATTATCATTAACAATGATATCTGTAAAAGTATAAAACACCAGAATTGCCCATTTAACTTAAAAGAATTAGGAAAAGCAATACAATATAATATGGAATTGGTTTTCAACATTTAAAAATAATATATAATCATCCAGAGAAGGGAAGTCTAAGCACCTGCATATAAATCAATGCATTTCCAAAGTTCTGTATTTTTGAAGAAAATAATTTAGTATAAAAGGGGAAATATGTTTCTCAAGAATGTCTATATAACAGTTTTTTCTTAGGGGAAACTAAGATGATATGTTAAGTTGAATAAAATAACTGAATATTTGTATGCAAGTGAATCAATTAAATCCCTCAACAGTTTACCAACCGACACATTAAATAAACTGCAGTTTTTCAGAATTAGAAATCTGTCCCAACAATCTTTCCTCCAATGTGGTAAATCTCACCAACAAGTTATCTTCATAAAGCCAAGATGGAGTAATATCATATATCTTGGAGGTGAGTATTGTTATGAGGATGGTTCAACTGATGGCGGTGCCAGGCCAGTCCTTACTGATCTCAAAAGACAGGTAGGAGTGACCTGACAACAAGAAAACCCTGGAATATGGATGAGATTGGAAATCCCCCATTTTAAATGAACAAAAAATAATAATCTGGAAGGAGGCAAGCTGAGTTGGTAGCCTTGCCAAGAACATTACATAGATGCAGTCCTTAGGCACTGAGCTTGATTTGGAAATTTCAGTCTTTATAAGTACCGGTAATTCCTGTGCCGCTAAGGTCAGGGGAATTAACTTTTGCGTTAATGTTTATGGAACTATGCAGGCCAAAATAGATACCTCTTGTTTTTCAAAGGAAACAATGACATTAGGACTAGAATAGGGGTGTCCCACTTCCTCTTTAGCAAAGGGGGGGGAAGTAGCAATACGTCATGTGATGACAACCAGGGGTGAAGTTCAGCAGGTTCTGAGAGGTTCTGGAGAACCGGTAGCGGAAACTTTGAGTAGTTTGGAGAACCGGCAAATGCCACCTCTGGCTGGCCCCCGAGTGGGAAGGGAATGGAGATTTGGCAATATCCTTCCCCTGCCACGTCCACCAAACCACGCCCACAGAACAGTAGTAAAAAAAATTGAATTTCACCACATTTGACAACCCTGGACTAAACTAAAGGGTACGTGGTATATTATTAGCTGATAGCTGCAGTGGTTAGAACTGACTTCAGCCACTTCAGCTGACTGCCGGCTGCCAGCAGTTTGCAGTTCAATTCTCACCAGCTCAGCCTTCCATCCTTCCAAAGTCAGTAAAATGAGGACCCAGATTTTTGGGGCAATATGCTGATTCTATAAACCGCTTAGCGGGGGCTATAAAGCACTGTGAAGCAGTATATAAGTCTGAGTGCTACTGCTATTAATATTACAGCAAACAAAATACATATTTATTACTACCAGTTCTGCATAAGTGGTTGATCGCCTTTTTAATGCACTTGGACAGAATAAGTAGAAATGATAGTAGTACGGTTAGGGTGTGGGTGTGTGATTAAAAACAACGGATTGCTGAATTAGTAGAATGTCACTATAGAGTAACCAGTTAATTTCATATGAGACAATGGATGGAAAAGCTAAGAGGGAGCAAAAGGCAGTTGACAAAAGTAAAAGGAATGAGAAGAAAAAGAAGAGGAGATAATTAATACATAGAAAAAATGCAACCCTTGCACAAAACCAGGTAGTGATTCTGTAAATCATGAAATTTTGTACCTCTAAGTATCAACTTAGTATAATACAGTTTTAACTGCTTATGAACAGTTCTCCAAATAAATGAAGGCCAGAACATAATACTTCCCTACATCTAAGACACAACTGTCAGGAAAACATCTGACAAAAGAGAACAACAGGAATATCAATATGGGAACCTTGAATATTTTGAGTGTTGCCAAAGCAAACTTAGAAGAAATTATGCCATTTCTCACCAAGAAAATCCACTTTTGCTACAAGATTTAACTATTAATGTTATCCACAACTACTACTGCTGACCCAAGTCAATGGATCAGATTAAGAATTAGATTCTGTATGCCACTCTAAACTGCTGAAAGAAAGAAAAATAAGAAAGCAGTGCTTTGTTCTATGTAAATAGTGAGAAAAAATTATGGCATCACTTCTAGCTTCTAATAACTTCCTTCAGTGCAGGAGAAACTTGAACCCCATGTAACAGAATAGAATAAGATTCTTCCTTGAAGTCAAAGACCTGAATGGCCTACAAGCAATGAACTGTTCAGAAAATGTAACAGATATCAACACAATAAAACAGATAACAGAGCCTTCATCATCTGTTGCCAGTTCCCTGTCTTGTCACTTGCATGCAAACTAGTTTTGGATCTCCATATGAAAGTCACCTCAAAGATGTAACATGTTAAATACGGGGCTACTGAATAAATCTCACTGCTCTTTAGTTACATCAAGAAAAATAGTAGAAAAAGTCGGTTCAGAAGCAAGAGAAAATTTAAAAAGAAATTAGAAGCATGTAGATATATTTGCTGGAAGTGCTAAACACAAACTAAGTAAATTAATATAATGCTCTATTCCACAGAAGTATGTGGAAACTGAAGCAGCAAAACAGGATAACTAAAACATCCAGTCACCTTTGTTAGGTGCGGTGCCTGAAGTATTTACCTTCTCCAAGTTGGCTAAAATAAGAGATAAAAATATATATATATCACTAACTAAATAAACATATGCATTTATACAAGAATGCAGCTGCATTTGATTCTAACAGCCAATTTACCAAATTGCCCTTCACCCACACCCCAGGAAATAGATATGCTATTTCCGATGTTTGGGAGTTGTGCCATTTCAGAATGAAGGAAGAAACAATTTAAATTTCTCCATCTTGCCAGAATTTCTGATCTCCCAAAAGGAAGTGCGGTTGTATTCTGTTTGTTCATTTAAATTTTATATAGCTTAAACATGGATGCAGCATGTCAGCTGAAAAACAAACATCAGGAATGGAGACTCAGAATACTCTAAGTGGAAAGATATTTCTGACTCAACTGCAAACATGCTAAAGAGAACATCCAGAATCGTGGCTCTATTATATGATGCTAACAATTACATCCTCAAATAAAAACAGCTACAAGTAAACCAGAAGCTATCGGAAGAAGCTCGTGTTCTAAAACATGTCTCAGTAATGTATGTGTAGCAATAATGTGTAATTCTGACTCATGCCATCTTCCGAACTGTAGTAATAGTTAGCTGTTGAGGACTAGGATAATTATTACTATGAAACTGCTGACAAGTCAACAAACACAACATAAGATTTGTACTGTTTTTTTTTTGTCCATCCTGCTACATCTGTAGACATTCAGAGATATTTTCTTCTGTACTGTTTACCTAAAGAAGCTTCAGGCGATACACTAAGGTAATCGACGCTTGGTCCATATTCTGGATCTTCTAGAAATATATATATAAAACAAAACAAAACAAAACAAAACAGCAAGCATATAAATGTTAAAGATTGGTACAGTTCTAAATCCTTGATCCACATACAGTCAATTCAGCTTCCTGTTTTCCCAGTCAGTCAACTTCTGTTCTTACCTATTTGAATTAAAGGCAGTGGCAGTATGCTGAAAATTTATCTTGATCAGAACTGATTACAATAGGCAAATTTAAAGTATATTTTTATCAGAAGCAGTCATATTTCTAGAACTTTTCATGTGTGACAATAACTGGCATGGGTCATAAAGCAGCAAAACTCACCTAGTTTTGAGTAAGTAGTTTTGTATATGTTTTTGAAAGCACTACAATTGATAAAAGCTATTTATCCAACAATCTTATAAAAACACAATCAACAGGATTTAGGAATTTTTACATATTTGCTACCTTTTGTCACACATTTTAGAAATGAAGTTGATAAACTATACCATCTTTGCTTTCTGAATTATTTTCTGAAGAACTCTGCTGTGGATTAATTTTTTCCTGTGGTGATAATTCCTGTGGGTCAATAACCTACCAAGAAAACAAAAAAAACACGTTATTAGCAGTGTTGAAGTCCAAAGAATTAAAATTAAGCTCATCAGAATTAGTTTAGGTACAGACTAATGTTCATGTATATAATATATTAAGTCATATTATAGGTTAAGAAGTTCTTCTGACATCTCATTCAGAAATACAGCTGAAAAATCTATCGGATATGAATAATGAGGAAGTTTTAGTTTCAAGTCCAGGTAGTGAGTGCAGTGAAATATTTTACTATCAATTTGCTTGTACAAAAAATGCATTTACCAGTGGTGGGCTGCTGGAGGTTCGCAGGGGTTCGGAAAACCTCTAGATAAGATTCTGTGCAATTCGGAGAACCCCCAAATCCCACTCCTGGCTGGCCCTGCCCACCCAGCCCCACCCCTCCCAGGAATCGCCATGCGGCCCGTTTTGGATGCAGGTAAGTGCAGGGCGTGCGCAGAGGCTCGGGGAGGGCGAAAAATAGGCTTACTGGAAATTCAGAAAGGCTGGTAGCAGGCCCATTTCCGGCCTCCGGAGTCTGGGGAGGCCGTTTTCGCCCTCCTGGAGACTCAAGGAAAGCCTCCTGCGCCCAGGGAGGGCAAAAACGTGCCCCCCGCTGTGGTGCAGGTGGCCGACTAGGCCATGCCCACCATGGCCACGCCCACACAGCCACTGGGCAGAGAACCCCTTGCTAAAATATTTGAAGCCCACCCCTGATTTAGTCTGTAAGATTTCTTCTAACCCAAATTAAATGGATTTGTATTTGGTTTTAGTGAGCATGTGAAGAGGGACTGAGCAAGGGCTTGAAGGGAATTCAACTGAGACGAAACAGGACAAGGAGAGAGGAGACAGCAGAAGAGCCAGGAAGGTGGAAGGGCTGCTGACTGCTCACTGTGTGACAGATATTGCTTGTTGCTGATTCCGTTCTGAGACAGGTTCAGGGGACAAATAAAGCAGCCAACGTTTCAATCAGCAAGCTTACGGAGTGAACAAACAGGATCTTTTTTTTGCATGAAGGCAAACAGAATTTCTTTTTATGACCTGCAGAGAATGTGTCATGTTTGCTTTCCTTCCACAGACAGAATTTATACACGTTAGAAATGAAGGCCGGTTGCTCTCCTGGAAGAGGAGGTGAAGCACCCTGAGGCAAAGCGGTTCGTCTTCTGTTTTATCAAGGGAAAACGATGAACTCTTGGTTCAGATATAGAAAGCGCTTGAAGAGGGAGAAATGGCATCGAGGAACTTCCCAGGTCAAAGAAGGTAGTCAAAAGAAAAGAAAGAAGAAGAGGAGGAATGCGATGTGTGTGTGTGCATGTGTGTGTGCGTGAGAGAGAGAGAGTGTGTGTGAATGTATGTTATATATGGATTAGAGAACAAATGAAAGTATACAATATCATCAAGAGAGTAAAAGAATGGAAATGGGATGGTCACATACAAGAACGGATGGCCGGGGGGACCAAAGCAGTGATAGAATAGATCCCACTTGATAAAAAGTGCCCACAAAAGAGATCTAAAACAAGATGGATCAACGGCATCAGCAATTATTGTGGGCCCAATTGGCAACCTGATGATGGTGTTGGTGATGAGGAGGAGGCGGCTAGGCATTTAGAAAATGACTGCTTGGATTTAGTACGGATTTGTCAAAAATAAATTAGGCCAGTGAATATCATATGGCCCTGGGATTGTGATGGACCTAGCATATTTTGATTTCAGCGATCCAATAAATTCCCCGTTAGGTTCTACCAGAGAAGCTGACAACAGGTAAATTAGAACATTACTATCTCTAGATAAAAACGAGATGGCTGAACAACTGTAACCATGAATGGATTAAGCTGGAAGGCATCGGGCTGCTTATCACAGGACTTTGTTCTAGGCCAGAGATAGGAAACTATGGCTGGCTCATGCATAGTGGGAGTTGAAGTCCACAAGTCATAAAAGGGCCATAATTCTCCACCTCTCTTCTAGGCTTTGTGCTACTCAACACAAGATTTCAGGAGGGTCTGGAAATCAGCATAAAGAATTTTAGCACGGTTTATGTCACTTCAACGGGAAAAATCAAAGAGAGAAGCATAGGATGAGAAGCAGTACTTACTGTTCCTTTTTATTCTACATTGATCAGAATGTACCTAGACCAGGGATGGCTAACCTTTTTGTCGTCGCGTGCCAAAAGCATGTGCATGCATACGGACGTGTGTGCCCCTGCACCCTTAACGCAATGAGTGTGCAACCCCCCGCCTCCGTGCGCATGTGTGATCCCCCCGTGCTCCCTGCAGCCTCCTGGGACCAAAAACGGGCCGCGGGGAGGGTGCGCTGTATCCCCCACCCCCGTGCATGCGCACACATCTCCAGCATGCATCCTGTCCCTCGCGCATGTGTGACAGAGCCCTAAAATCAGCTGGCTAGCGCAAGGCGCACACACGGTGGAGCTGAGCTGGGGCAACGGCTCCTGTGCCCGCAGAAAGGGCTCTGGATGCCAGCTGTGGAACGCATACCAAAACCCGTCCAAGATGACTGAGAGGCTAAAAAGAAAAACATTAGAAGAACTGCTCGAGACATTGATTTACGTAACTTGGAGAAGACTTTAGGGAGACATGATCAACTTTCAGCAGTTTACTGTGACATACAGGAATGTGACAGGGGTGAACCAATATTTCGGTTGCCGCTGAGACATCTCTAATGATGCCCACGCTATCTTACCTCCTATTGTTCACATATAGACAAAATTCCATGAAATGAAAAACTTTTCAGTTATTCTATACCCGAGTGGAGACGTGAGAGGCAAAGAAGTCTTCTTCTTTCTCTTGAGGTGATAAAGGAGGGGCTCCGGAGCCATCTATCCATAACTAAAATCCACAATAACATAAACATAAAGTGAGACGTTTGTCGGGATTCTCTGCTTTTCTGTTTGTTCAAAGTGCTTGCACTACCTTTTTCGCCTGTTTCCTAATGTAGGAAAACTGTTCAACCGGTTTTTCTGAAACCCTTACACAATACTGGACAAATTGGCTGTGAACAAGATGAAATTGAAGATGCTTGTAATTATAAAGCTTTAAGCTTTTGGGATCCAATTCAGAAAGGGTGTTCTGGAGTGTATCCATTACAGGAAATCCTTGACTTTACAACCATCCATTTAGGGATTGTTCAAAGTTACAACAGCAGTGAAAAAAAAGTGACTTATAGCTATTTTCACATTTATGACTGTTCCAACATCCCCATGGCCACGTGATCAAAATTTGGACTCCTTGCAACTGACCTGTACTTATGACGGTTGCAGTGTCCTCGCTCATGTGACCTTCTGACAAGGCAAGCACAGTCAACGGGACAGTCAGAAGCACTTAACAACTGTTTTCCTAACTTAACAACTGCAGTGATTCACTTAACAACTGTGGCAAGAAAGGCTGCAAAATGGGGCAAAACCAGGGGTGGGCTGCTGGGGATTCAAAGGGGTTCAGGAGAACCTCTAGCTGAGATTCTGTGCAGTTCGGAGAACCCCCAAATTCCACTCATGGCTGTCCCCACCCACCCCACCCTGCCCCTCCCAGGATTCTCCATGAGGCCCATTTTGGATGCAGGTAAGTGCAGGGCGCGCACAGAGGCTTAGGGAGCGTGAAAAATGGGCCGGCCGGAAGTTTGGGAAGGCCGGAAATGAGCCCGTTTCCAGCCTCCAGACAGCCTGGGGAGGCCGTTTTCGCCCTCCCAGAGGCTGGAGGAAAGCTTCCTGACTCTGGGGAGGGCAACCCCCCCTCCCATCGTGCAGGAGACCGACTAGACCACATCTGCCATGGCCATGCCCACCCAGCAACCGGGTAGAGAACCCCTCGCTAAAATTTTTGATTCTGGGCAAAACTCATTTAACTATCTTGCTTAGTAACAGAGATTTTGGGCATAATTGTGGTTGTATATCAAGAGCTATCTGGATAGCTCTTTAAAGCAGATGGACTTCTGCCCAGGTTCTCAGCCCCAGCAACTAGGCTCAATCATTTCAGTCAAACACAACCGTTTTTGCAAATAAATTGTAGGGATCCAACCAGTTGTATGAACACAGCCGTACAACAAGAACAGTATGGTGTATTTTATCTTTGCATATGAACTGGTTATAAAAAGCAGAAAAGCAAAGCTTAAAGATAATAGCACTGATATTAAAAATACAATATTGCTTTCTCTTTTCAAATAACCTGCAGCCTTTTGACATATATGAATACCATGATGCCAATACCATATCATGTTAGCTTTATAAACATTCAGATGACTGAACAAGACAAAATCAGTAAAATATGTACATGACTTACATCTGTGCCATATTTCCGTGTTGCCTGAGCTGCAAGAGATCTAATCTTCTCTCGGTAGAGGTGGGCAGTACGACTGCCATACTTGGCATTGGTATCATTTGTGACGCAACCATGCTGATGAAAGAATGCAGACTAAAAAGAAAACATCGAGAAGGCGTGCTTTTAAAATAATATATTTAAAAATCCTCAATGTCATTGCTGACTAGTTCATTTTCTCAGAAGGCTGAAGAATACATAACAACAGAGTTGGGAGGGACCTTGGAGGTCTTTTGGTCCAACACTCCCCCCCACCCGCTCCCTCTCACAGTTACTGCACCAGGTACCACCTATGCTATACCTGTGCATTTGGTTTTTCTTGCCTAAGTACAAAGTCTTACTTTTCTCAGCACTGAATTACTGTTTGTTGGATAGGGTCCAGTGTTCAAGTCTGTCAAGATCCTTTCGGGTCTTGAGCCTGTCTTCTAAAATGTTGGCTACTCCCCCCAGTTTGGTGTCATCTGCAAATTTGATGAGTTCTAATTTTCTCCCTTCATCTCAACCATTTATGAAGATATGGAAGAGTAGTGGGCCTAAGAAAAGAACCCTACTGCATCCTTCCATCCATGTCAACGTAGTTCCATTGAGGACTACACGTTGAGTGTGATTGGTCAGCCAGTTACATATCCAGCTGGTGGTGATACTGTCGATACCAGGAGTCTCCAACCTTGGCAATTGTAAGACTTGTGGACTTCAACTCCCAGAGTTCCTCAGTCAAAGCCGCCATGTTCACTATCCATACTTCTTTGGTTTTCTTATAGACAATGATTAAGTTTGGTGTTTATTCGCTTTCTTTGGCTGTTGCTACACCCTGGGGGCTCATATTCAAGTGATCATCCACTAGCATTCCAAGGTCCCTCTCACAGTTGCTGCTTTTGAGCCAAGTTTTGCCTAATCTGTACTTGTACCTTTGGTTTTTCCTGCCTCCGTGTAAAACCTTGCTTTTCTTAAGTGTCTTACAACAGTAGCTCTAATTGCAATTGTTAGGTAAATGCTGCATGGTTGTTAAAGAGGTGACATCATATGATTGCCATTTGTGATCTGCCAGCTTGCCGGCTGACGCTGCTTATTTATCGAAAGCCAGTAGTGAAGGTTGCAAATGGCAATTAGGCAACCCTAGGAGGAGGATTGTAATTGCAGGCTTGATTGCCAAGGGCCCAAATCGCAGGGATGCTGTGTCTTCATTCATCACCATCGAAATTCCAGTTGCTGAATGAATGATTGTTTACCGAGGAGTACCTGTCATCAAAGCTTAATCCATAATAGAATTGTGTGCATCAAGAGAATTGATGAGGTGCCATGAAGTGGATATTGACTCTTAATGACCAAACAGATGGACCTTTTCCAGGATGATCTGTCCTCAGCTGGCCTCTTTTAGCTCTTCCAATAGTGCACAGATTCCCGCTGTGAGATTGAATCCATCCATTTTGCTGCTAGAACAAGGCTGAGCTTGAGGGCGGGGTCAAATGCATCATAAGTTTGGAGTCCCCCTTCCCCCCCATGAATTATGTTCTTATCTAGCACCAGTTTGCCTTTTCCGTTAGCAGTTCAGATCCTTGTATATAGGTAGCATAAAATAAACTTGGACTTCTTCTGAATTCTATCCCAGTTCCAGGTTTCTTGCGCTTAACATGAGTTGCTCTCTTTTTCATTCCACATTTCCCAACATGATAAACTTCTCGATAAAGCTGGATGTTTGCATAATGCAGGGGTGTCCAAACTTGGCAACTTTAAGACTTGTGGACTTCAACTCCCAGAATTCCCTAGCCAGCTCTGCTGGCTGGGGAATTCTGGGAGTTGAAGTTCACAAGTCTGGGGAATTCTGGGAGTTGAAGTTCACAAGTCTGGGGAATTCTGGGAGTTGAAGTTCACAAGTCTGGGGAATTCTGGGAGTTGACGTTCACAAGTCTTAAAGTTGTCAAGTTTGGACACCCCTGGCATAATGTATCCAAAATATGATACAGGTTGTCCTTGATGTACGACTATAATTGAGCCTAAAATTTATATTACTAAGTGACACGTTTATTAAGTGAGGTTTGTCCCATTTTACAATCTATTTTGCCACGGTTGTTAAGTGGATCACAGCAATTAAGCTAGTTGTTCAGTGAATCTGGCTTCCTCACTGTCTTTGCTTGCCAGACGTTCACAAAAGGTGATCACTGCAAATGTCATAAATAGGAGTCAGTTGCCAAGCATTTGATCACGTGACCATGGAAATGCTGCAATGGCCATAAGTGTGAAAAATGGGCATAAGTCACTTTTTTTCAGTACCGTTGTAACTTTGAATGGTCACTAAACAAATTGTTGCAAGTCAAGGACAACCTGTAATTTGAGCTTGCTCATTGGTGTGGTGAGTAAGAATTCTGGGTTGATTTATTCTATAATCCAATTCTTTATTTTCTTGGCTATCCTTGGTATATCAGGAGTCTACCTCATCAAGACTGTTTTAAAGAATAGAATAAAATAGAATAGAATAGCATAGCATGAATAGAAGAGTTGGAAGGGACCTTGGAGGTCTTCTATTTTTTTTTTTCAAAAAGTTTTATTGGTTTTTTTTAAAAAACATTTATGTGGAAAAGGGTAAGTGGAATTACAAATTTTGGCAGTTGCAAGTGTGGCAGACGCCCCCTCCCTCCAAACTCCTAGGTTACATCAAAATATCAGATCTTAATACATGATCATAAAAAATCAGCATATTAATTCTAGAAAGAATAATTTTCAATCAATTTATATAGTTATAATATATAGTCTAGTTATAAATTCATTTTTACTTTCGGTCTGTTTATAACATTGTGATTTTCTTATTTATTTTTGTGACCTGAGCTTTCTTGGTGTTGACCCTTCACCCCCCGCTGGCAGAGCTCCGGCCCCTCCCGTGTCCTGTATGACCGTTGTAGTGTCTTCTGTTTTTTCTAGGTTGGCTTTATTTTTTTCCATAAAGGCCTGTGCCTCTATGGGTGTATTAATTCTGATTCTTGTCTCCTCCCAGAATATCAGCATACCTTCAGGCATCAACCATCTAAACCACACCCCCTTCTGGTATAATTTATTCGCCAATTGCGAATAGCTTTTCCTTTTTTCCCTAATTTTTTTGGGAATCTGCTTTAGAATGGTTATCTCCCTGTCACAGTATGTCAATGTTTGCCCCCTTTGTACACCCAGAATTTAATCTCTTGTGGTTTTCCTAAGGAATTTAATGTGAACCTCCCTGGGTACATTATGTGTTCTGGCATATGCTGAATTCACTCTATAAGCTAGGTCTATCTCCCTTGGAGGTCTTCTAGTCTAACCCCCTGCTTAGGCAGGAAATCCTACACCACTTCAGACAAATGGCTATCCAATCTCTTCTTAAAGACTTCCAGTGTTGGGGCATTCACAACTTCTGGAGGCAAGTTGTTCCACTTATTAATTGTTCTAACTGTCAGGAAATTTCTTCTTAGTTCTAGGTTGCTTCTCTCCTTGATTAGTTTCCACCCATTGCTTCTTGTCCTGCCCTCAGGTGCCTTGGAGAATAGCTTGACTCCCTCTTCTTTGTGGCAGCTCCTGAGATATTGGAACACTGCTATCACATCTCCCCTAGTTCTTCTTTTCAACAAACTAGGCATATCCAGTTCCAGCAACTGTTCTTTATAAAACATCAATATTTCAGGATCCAACTTTTCCTTCCTTAGAATGGAATGCCTTGGGGAAAACGACTGCCTGGATGATTCTGATCATAGATGCAAACCAGCATCTGAATATCTTTTCCAGGGCATTCACTGCTACTGTCCTAAATGATAAGACTGTAGTTAGCTCCTTTAATGTTGATAGCTGATCCAAATGGCAGGAGTTATCCATTATTTCAATATCTTCACTATCAATTCTGTTGCTAATCAGTTGTCATTAATTTGCTCTTCTTTGTATTTCATTTTAGTTCCATTTTTTACTGTGCTCCTTTACTTTCAATACTGTGGCTTCCTGTCCAGTGTACAGATTCCACATGAGGACAATGAGATCTCAATTTTATTAAGTACATTCCACAACTGAATATTATCAATACAATTAAAGGTCTTTCCATAATCAATGAAGTACATATTTATTTTCAGTATTCTATACTTTCTCAATTATCCAGTCTTCTTCAGTAATAATGTTTCTGTTTCTTCCCTTTATTTGCTGAAACCAGTATTAATATCTGGCAACTCTACATATGGTCTTAATCTAAATCGGAGGCATTTGTTTGGCTAGCAGGTGAAATTAGGAATATTGTGCAATAGTTTGCACACTCTGTTTAAGATTATATTTTTGAATACTAGTATGCAGACTCACTTCTTCCAATCTTTTGGCCATTGGGTTTTTCTCCACATTTTCTGGCATAATACAGTTCAAACCTTTACCGATTTTTCTTCTATAATTGAAAATATTGGGGGGGGGGGGGGAAACCCTACTCTATTCAGGTAAGTAACATAGTAGCAGTACTACATATCAGAATTTGGACATATAAGTGATGAGATGAATTTAAAGTTTGTCATTTCCTATTTAAATAAGTTCACCCAAGCATAGCTTCACATTTCTAATTAGTAAGACTGAATGCCAACATTTCTGAACCTTTGCATTCCACATTAAAAATCTGCATAATTTAGGCAAAAGAGTATAATTTATTATTTCACTCTTCTAATTTTATTGCTGTTTTGGATCATTACGGAGCCAGGGCACCTCCGCCACCGCCATCCCAGCCTATTTTTTTCCGCGGCTTCCAACCGGAGTCTTTTGGCAGTGGCCACTCTAGGCGCAAGCTCTATGGTTGTGGGCCAGCTGCCTGCAGAGCGTACAACCATAGAGCATGCACCCAGAGTGGCCACTGCCGAAAGACTCAGGTTGGAAGCCGTAGAAAAAGCCAGGCTGGGATGGCGGCAGCGGAGGTGCCCTGGCTCCGTAATGAGAGCTGGGCCATGCATCCTGAGGCTGGGAGTCGGGTGATCAAGAGCAGAACAGCTGCTCGCGCAACCCCCCTCTCCAGCGGTGCAGAGCGCCATTCACTGGCATTTGGAAGGCACCAAGCCGCAGGAGCCGGGCAGCAGCGAACAGGCACTCATGCGGCTTGACGATACCCCTAGGTCAGTGAATGGTGCTGTGCCCGGCTGCAAAGGGGGTTTGCCAGATGGCTGCTCGTGAGCGTGGTCACTTCATGGCTGCTGCGACAGCGCAACACAGCCATTCGTCCATGAGGCTGTGCCCGGCTCTTTGGGAGCCCACTCACAAGAGAGCAGCCACCCGGCAACCCCGAAACAATAAACCCTCCCCCCATAATAAAGCCCAAGCCATATTTTGTAGGTAAAAAGAAAATAAGACCCTGTCGTATTTTCGGGGAAACACGGTAGGGATTCGAACCACCAAACTGCTGAGCCTTTCTGATTGACAAGCTCAGCCTCTTAGCCACTGAACCAGTTAATTACTGCTTCCTAGAAACCAGGAAAAAAAACCAAGCAAGTTTTAATGTACTTACAGCATTTGCATTTCCTCCAACTTGCATGCACCTCAACTGAAACCATGACCAGTTTGAGTCTAATTCTGTGGATCTAAAACCAAAAAAAATAGAAGTAATTTCTGAAGAACCATTTAATACCAATAGCAATTTAGGCTTATATACCTCTTCATCGTGTTTTATAACCTTCTGTAAACAATTTACAGAGTCAGTATATTGTCCGTCCCCCCCAAACAATCTGGGTCCCCCTTTTACCGATTTCAAAAGGATGGAAAGCTGAGTTAACCTTGAGTTGGTGAGACTTGAACTGCCGAACTGCTGACAGTCGGCAGTCAGCAGAATTATCCTACAATGCTGCATTCTAACCACTGCGTCACCATGGCTCTTTTTAAAAAGCAACAATAAAGCAGCGCATCTTTTGAAGCAACAAGGAGGCTTGGGGGCATGTTAAAAATAAAACAAAAGCCAAAGAGGATACAGACCCATTGAAAAAACAAGGTAGTTACTCTTCATCCTAAAAGGAACCTATGTGAAATGTCTTAAGTCAACATTTTAGCAATGTTTTGGATGAGCAGGTTATGAAGGAAGGATGACACAAAATTAAGAAACGCAAATTGTTTAGATGAATATAATGAAATATGGTTATTCTTTATTAAAACCATTGTAGAGATGCAATATAGATGTTTGAAAACCACCCAGAGACACTTAGGCGAGATGGGTGATGTAAAAATTTAATTAAAAAAACAAACGAATAAATAAATAAATAAAATAGAACTATATATACACATACACACAAGGAAAATTTATATCATGGTTATTTTGTTCTCCTTTTTTCTATCATTTTTCCTTATTCCATTTAGTTAAATAAATAAAAGCCACGAAACAAGTTCGAAGAAGGTGCCAAGTGGCTTGAAGTATGGAGTGAAAGGAGTAGAACGGAATTTGATAGAGAATTTAAAGTTCTTTATCTTTGATAGGAAAAATGTATTGTCCTTTTTGGAGTATACGATGCACCAAGATTTTGAAGAGGTAAATTTTTAAAAAAGTTTTTGCACTCTGCAGACCTCCCAAACCCTCTGCACCCCTCATTTTTTGTGAAAAATGGGGCATGCAGAGAGTTTGAGAGGCCTGCAAAGTACTCCTGGGGGTTGGGGGGGGGGGGCAAAAATGATTTTAAAACGGCCCATTTTTTGCTTGTTTTTTGTCCTCCCCAGCCCCCAGGAGCACTTTGCAGGCCTCCCAAAGCCTCTGCATGCAGGGACAGGGTTTCAGGAGGCCAAAACTGCTGTATTCAATGTATAAGATGCACCCAGATTTTCTCTCTCTTTTTGGGGGGAAAAGGTGCGTCTTATACTCCAAAAAATACGGTAAGCTCTGGGTATCCTTGTCAACACAAAGTTAACATTAATTCAGTGTAGTGTGATGCTTTTGCTAAAAACAGCTGCTGTCCTGGCATGTATTATCAAAAATATAAGTTCATATCATAGAAAAAAATGGTTCCAATCCATTTTGCTTTGGTCAGATTTTACAGTTACAGATTAGAACAAGTTGAGAAGCAGATTTCCCAGATGGTGAACAGCCTGGATATCAAGCTCTATATGGAATGGTTAAGGATTTGGTAAGAAAGCTATGATAGTCTTTTTTATTATCCCAGATGTAATATAAGAAGCAGATCTTTTCACCACAATTTAATTGATTAAACGGAACTGAGGAGAGCAACAGGTTGGTAATCTCTTCCATATTTTACACAGAAAAGGTTTATAAGAAATCAAGCATCTCCTTCGCAATGCTTGCTGCATGGTTTTTGAAAATACTGCGAACGGGACAAGAAGAGCCGGGAAAGAGATAAATATTCAAAAAGCATTATTGGCATATGAAACAAATGAAATAATATTCAACTTGAAGGAGAGCCAATGAATTACTGAAAATATTTTAAAAGCTAAATAGTCAATTGCAAAACAATCCCCCACTCAGTATGTGAGTATTCAACTTTACAGGAGTTAGATTGTCAAACAAAAATAGCCAATCTTAACAAAAAACTTTTCAGAAAAAAAAATAGCCAAACTTGGGGAAAGCTACTGCTATATTTGGTACATAAACTTCACCCATTTTAGTTGGAAACGACGAGTATAGGATTGTTCTTTATCAGATCTGCAAAACAATACTCACAGTAAAGTTGAAGATATTTTAATTTATGGAGAGAACTGCAAAGGAGTTACTATTCAAAGGAGTTAAAAGCATAAAGTCCTAAGACATAATAGAAGAGCTGCAATTGATATTTGATACTAGTACAGCTAACAAATCATGCAAACATTTTAAGAACAAACAAAAGCTATGGGAAACATATGTCAGAGTGACCAAAATCAGAGTAAATATTAACCAAAGCTTAGCTTGAAAATGAAATTTTCATCTGATACTCTATATTTTGAAATTCATGTAAGATATACTTTAATGAAAGATGTGCCAGACTATTTCTATTTATTTTATATCGGTGCACCAGAAAGACAGCCAACAAAAACAAGAGTGTTTCGAACCAAGAAGCATCTTTTCTACAAGATGAAGAAATGTATATGTACATATAGACACAAAAACTGAGGAAAATATCTCCCCCCTAAGAATGAACCGCATGCATTGCTAAATGAATTGCTTACCGAATGAAACTCAAGTGAACGCCAAGTGAGCGATGTGTCCCAGAGCAGTCAATACAGAGGAAAACTCCATATGTTATGCTTGCCCAGCTTGGATTTTTTGCTCCACAGTCAAAACATAACTAGAAAACAGTCACAATTTAATTGTTATTACGCAGCATACTTTTGTCTCCTAAATAAGTACGATCTGCTGGTTAACCTACTTGCAAGTTTCCGTGGCACAATGAGGTAAGGGAAGTAACAGAAATACTAAAATCTGACATCTAACATTTAAAATCTGACATTTAAAATATTTTTAACTTAACCAAATATATACAGGTAGCTCTTGTTTAATGATTGCCTTGTTTAGTGACCATTTGAAGCTGTGATAGTGATGAAAAAGTAACATTAAGACCAATCTTCAAATTTGCAACCTTCTGTAAAGGTCTACAAAGCAAAGGAAAGCTGAAATCAGGTGTTAAGTTTCAATTAATGAAACAAAGCCTTCAAATACAATTCAAGTGGCATGTATTTCTGTCGTTGCACCTCTTGGACATTCCTAAGGGGTGCACAGATAGATGAATGGATGGATGGATGCAGATTCAGACATACATATTTGCAAATCAATAAATACAATAAGCAACCTATCATATCCACATGTTGTCTGCAAGGGAGAGAATTCTAAAATATTCAAACAATGGCTTGAAATTACAGGGAAGGCAACAAGTTAATTAACCACCCTGATTAACTGCAAGGTTTCTCCAATAAATTACGTATCTCTCTGATAATTAGGCTGTAGGTCAGAAAAAATGAAAAGTATACCCAAAATTATTTGGGTGCTTTCAGTTCCCGCTAACTTAAAATGGATATGACGACTACTATAGTACAGGTAGTCCTCGATTTACGACCATAATCCAGCCCAAAATTTATGTTGCTAAGTGAAACATCTGTTAAGTGAATTTTGCCCCATTTTACCACCTTTCTTGCCACAGTTAAGTGAATCACGGCAATTATTAAATTAAACATGGTTGTTAAGTGAATCTGGCTTCCCCATTGACTTTGCTTGTCACAAGGTCACAAAACTGGAATCACAGAACTCAAGGACCCTGCAGCTGTCATAAATAATCAGTTGCTAAGAGCCTGAATTTTTATCACATGATATGGGGCTGCTGCAATAGTCTTAAGTATGAGAAACAGTCATAAGTGCCTTTTTTCAGTGCTGTTGTAACGCTGAACAGTCACTAAATGAACTGTGGTAAGTCGAGGACTACCTGAACATACACAAAGGAGATTATGATTTGGTAAAACAACTTATTGACACTGCTGCATCATGCTAGCTTTTCTTACCGTCCAACAACTGCATATGAACATATGTTTCAACCAACATTAAAATGGCACAAAATAGG
Organism: Natrix helvetica; assembly: GCF_964273705.1. NCBI lineage: Eukaryota > Metazoa > Chordata > Lepidosauria > Squamata > Natricidae > Natrix > Natrix helvetica. The sequence goes on from NC_138553.1 coordinate 73,196,033, forward strand.
AAGACTTTACAGACCTTGGATTACTTCAAAAAGCAAAGCAGGGTAAACCTGATTTAAGTCCTGGACACAAGACCATCACAGGTCTCAAGGCTGTAAGCTAATGGGAAGTTAAAATAATTCTTGAAATAGTTAATGCCCGGTCATTTTTGTACTGTGGCCCAGATAACTACATGTAATAGATCCACTAGGAACTGCATTTGATTTTAAGAAGATACTACTTTTATATAAGATACTATTTAAAGAACCTAATCCAAGTATCTCCAACAAAATAAACATGTTTTCCTATTTCTCAGCTCTCCATAGGCAGCTGATCGATCACTGTGAAAATAGAAGACAAAAAAAAAAAACTCAAAGGCTTTTGGTTTGATCCTTCACACTTTACTGGTCTTCAAGATAACTTGTTGGCATTTCTTTGAGAGCAACAGTGAACATATGAAACCCAAATATTCCCTTTTACTGTAGCCCCCACACCTTGTTACGAAACCAACTTGGATAAAATAACCTTGGTCTCAGAATGTAATGGATCCACATTACGGACACAAACTATTGCATTAAAATTCTGTTCAATGCTTAATTAAGTTCAACTAAATAAATTGGCTTGCTCTGCTTCGCAGCTTCCCTTTATTTCTTCATCTTAAAGGGCATTGTATTCTTGTGAACATAATTCATATAGAGCCGTGATGGCGAACCTATGGCACGCGTGCCACAAGTGGCACGTGGAGCCATTTGTCAGGGCACGCGAGGCGCTGCCCTGTCAGCTGGCCAGTGCGCATGCGCGCGCTGGCCAGCTGAATTCATCTTTTTAAAGCTATTTTTCGCCTTCCCCAGGCTCCAGAGGCTTTATAGGAGCCTGGGGAGGGCGAAAAGAGTCTCCCCGCCGCCCCGGAGGCTTCAGGGACCGTCCCTGAAGCCTTCGGCATGCTTAAAACCACCCTCCGAGCAAACCGAAAGTGACTTCCGGTTTGCTCGGAGGGTGGTTTTAAGCACTCCAAAGGCTTCAGGGAAGCCTCTGGACAGTCCCTGAAGCCTCCGGAGGGCCTCCGGTGGGTTGGGGGAGGCCCTTTTCGCCCTCCCCAGGCTCCTATAAAGCCCCTGGAGCATGGGGAGGGCAAAAAAAACATGTAAAAATGGGGGGTCGCGCATTTTGCGCGCATGCGCACTGGGGGGGTCGTGCATTGCATTATGGGTGCGGCACGCCCTGCGCTCCCCCCACTTGTGGCACGCGAGCCAAAAAAGGTTCGCCATCACTGATATAGAGCATTCCATAAGCATTCCTTGCTTAATTCTTGGGAAAAAATTCTGAAACATTCAAAATGAGTGTGCTGCTTCAAAGTTATTTTCAGAGAATGCAAGGGGATAGAATTACTTGATACTTGATTAATCTAATAAAAATAATTTCTGTCTAAACAGTCAGAAGCAAACAAATACCTTAAGATCAACTGGCACTGAAGCTTGCATTGCAAAAACAATTGTTTCTTTTGACACACACACTGAAAAGCCATTTTCAGTCAACGCATCAATTTCTAGCTTAACATTAAAGACTGCATTCCACACAGTGATGTAAACATATGCTACTGGAATCGAAAAAGTGAACTTTGAACTCAGATTCCAGCACAGAGGAAGTGAACATTAACATTATTTTAAAATGATATGGCTAGCAAAGATTTAAATATGCCATAGAAAATATTGTCACAAAGTAGCAACAAAAAATCATTAAAATATTTTTGCCTTGGATTAATATTATTATATTTTGGAGACATGGAAAGATCAGGAAAACCAGCATGTTCTCATGAGTATATAATTACATTAAGTGATTGCTTGCAAATGAATACTGGCTAGAATGTGAGACTGTCAAACGATGGCAACATCCCACAATATACACTGGGGCCAGGAATTAATAGGATTGGAGTTTAGGTGCAACACTTCTGAGTGAAAAAAACAAGACATCTATGCCAGGAAGTCTCTGGTGTTCGTTTGTTTTTTACTATTATTCAATATTGAAAGTGTGCAATCTATTCTGGAAAGTGCATAAGATTTAGTAACTTTGGGAAAACCACTGTGACACAATAGTCGAGTCTTCTTCTAGATGTAGCGATACAGACTCAAAACCATTCTCTTGCACAAGCTGGCTGAAGTTTGCTACTGTGATTTTATTGCAATATTTTCTTCACACAGCTGAGTAAAATTTCGCTTTAGATGCAGCTGAAATAACAGGCATGATCCAAGTCTCAGCATTATTATTATACAACATGCTTTTTTCTCTTGGAGGACCTGAGTGGGGATGGCACCAGTATCTACATACCACCACCCTGCAAGGTGCAGAGACTGGCTTTAAAGTCTTCTACCTGAACGGGGTCTTGACCTTGCCTCTCCCAAGTTCAACACCCAAACCTGTACCTTTATTAGCAGAAAAACAATCTAATGATATTGAAGGCTTTGTGGATACATCCCTATCTAGTCTAGTCTAGAGAATAGAATAGAGAATAGAATAGTAAATAGAATAGAGTAGAGTAGAATAGAATAAATAGAATTCTTTATTGGCAAAGTGTGATTTGGACACATAAGGAATTTGTCTTTGGTGCATTCAGTGTACATAAAGGAACTAAAATAGAATACATTCATCAAGAAGCATAAGAAACAACACTTAGTGATAGTCATAGGTTACTAACAAGCAATCAAATCATATTAGGAAACAAATAAAACAATACAAATTGTAAAGATACAAGCAACATGGTTACAGTCGTAAGTGGGAAGAGATAGGTACTAGGAAGGATAAGAAGAATAACAGTAATACAGTCTTAGTAAATAGTTTGACAGTGTTGTGGGAAATAGTTGTTAAGCAGAGTGATGGCATTTGGGAAAGAACTGTCCTTTTGTCTAATTGTTCTGGTGTGCAGTGCCCTATAGCATCATTTTGAGGGCAGAAATTGAAACAATTTATGTCCAGGATGTGAGGGGTCTGTAGATATTTTCACAGCCCTCTTTTTGACTCGTGCAGTTTACAAGTCCTCAATGGAAGGCAGGTTGGTAGCAAATCAATTGTTTATTGCTTATTGTAGCCTATGACTATCACTAAGTGTTTTTTTATTCTTGAGGAATGTATTTTATTCCCCTTATGTACACTGAGAGCATCTGCACCAAAGACAAATTCCTTGTATGTCCAATCACACTTGGCCAATAAAGAATTCTATTCCATTCTTTCTCCATATTCTATTTTATGCTATGTTCTATTCTATTCAATATTCTATGTTCTATTCTGTTCTATATTCTATTCTATGTTCTATTCTATTCTATATTCTGTTCTGTTCTATTGTATGTTCTATTGTATGTTCTATTCTATTCTATTCTATTCTATATTCTATTCTATATCCTGTTCTATTCTATTGTAGCCAATATTCTATTCTATTTTCTATTCTATTCTAAATGATAGTGCTAGAGAAATGCTTAGCCCCAATGTCTCCCCAGACGGTTCATTTCTCCCCGATTTCCAAGTGTATGATTTCCTACAGCCCCATCCAAATATGAATTCTATTTATAACCCCCCCCCCCCCCAATAAAGCAGTAAATCCTGTAAAATGGATCAACCCATCCAGGCAATGAATGATCCCTTTGGGAACAAGCTGCCTTCTTCGGGGATGTCGCTCAGCAATCTCCCCACCTTCAGGGTTTCATGAGGGTCTCTCTCCCCCCCAGCCCCCCCCCCACCCCTCAGGATAAACACGCTTGGGCTTCCCGGCTCCCCCACACACAACTCCCACTCGCTCCGCCTCTCGCCGCCTTGCAACGTGTCACTCGGAAGCCCGACGCTTCGCTTCCTCTGCCTACCTTGTTCGTGGCGACGGCGCGGAGCCGCTTGAAGACAGTCGCCAAATCGTGCTTGCTAGGTTCGCACATCCCTCCGCGGCGCCCCTATTTTAGGGGGCTCGCTGCCGCTTCAAACGGTAACGCCGCTCCTCCTCCTCCTCCTTCTGCCGTTGCTTTCGCCGCTGCTGCCAGACCGGCAGAAACAAGAGACGGCGACGCAGGCGCGTCGAAGCACCAGGAACCAGGCCGTTTTCGTCCCACCACGCCCCGAGCCCCGCCCACCAAGGGGCAGGGCCCCGGCGCGCTCCCTCACACACACACATCCCACGTCGCGGAGAAAAGCGACCCAGAGAGCCCAGGCGTGCGCGACGGGTCCCTGCCGCTGATTTGTCCGCCGCGGATTGGAGGGCGTCCCTCGGACGATCCCGCCCACCCTTCTTCCCCTCACACCCCCACTAGCCGCACGTGATACAGGAGGCGTCCCGTTGCTAGGAGAGCTTGGAGAACGGAAGTCCGGAGGCCTCGCGGATGACGTCGTTCGTGGGCGGGGCCTACGAGCATTGAAAGACGGGTGAGGAGAGTTCGGCTTGTCTTGTCTTCGCTTGAACGTTGGAAGGCTGGATGGATCGATTTAGGGTGGGGAAGACCGGCAGAATAGCTCCCGGGGCGGTAGAGAATCTCGACAAGATCCGGAAAGAGGGGGAAAGCCGGTTGTTCCCAGGCGAAGGATGCGTTCAACGGTCGACCTCGGTTTGGGAAGGGGCTTCGGTTCGCCCCCTTCGAGTACTTTCCCTCCCCCCTCCTCTGCCGAGAATGCCAGCAGACGGCTGGAGGGGCTCCTGGATTACCTGGAAAATCCTCTGCCCCGAAAGGAACTCGGAGTTGATCTTTTGCGGGGGTTGGAATTTAGGATTGAGTAGGTACAGGTAGTCCTCGAGGTACAACGCTTCGCTTAGTGACCAGAGTTACAACGGCACTGGAAAAAAAGGGACTTACGATCACGGTTCACACTTACGACCGTTGCAGCATTCCACATGATTTACATTCGGATGCTTGACAACCAACAGACTTATAATAGTTGCAGTGTCCTGGGGTCATGTGATCCCCTTTTACGACCTTCTGACAACGGCAGGGATTCACTTAACAAATGTGGCTGGAAGAGATCTTAAAATGGGGCAAAACTCGCTTAACAAACTGCTCACTTAGCAACAGAAATTATGGTCGTAAGTTGAGGACTGCTTGTACTGTTTATGTTGTCATAGGCTGGACGAAGACAATAGCAAACGACTTCTCGATTGTTGTCAAGAGCGTTCTTGAAATCACCAGGAGTTAAGCTTGGTATTGTTAACTAAAACAAGAAACTATTTGTAAACGATGTTTTAATTACTGCTCTTCTGAGCAGAATAGAAGTCAAATCATGGAATGATAAAATGAACAATGATGATCTTCGATTGTCAACAAACATGCATTATTTATTTAGTTGTTTATATTTAGAGGCTGCCAATCTGCCTCATAGAATGACTTTCTATCCCATCTTTATTATTTTTATGCATAGTTCAAGGCTTTATTTTCGCCAGTGAGTTGTAGAAGAATATACTTTTATTTTTATTTTAAAGTAAGTAAACAGCAGCAAGCTTCAGTTACTCTTTAGAGGATAACTAACTTTGCTCTTGTTTAATGAAATACAAACAAGCAACATACAATAAAGCTTTCCCTAGAGGTTTTCTGACAAAACAAGAAACTTTTCTTTTTAAAAAAATCATTATTAGCTAAGTATAGAGATAAATATTTCTGCAGAAGGACTAGGGGAGGTATGATAGCAGTGTCCCAATACTTGAGGGGCCGTCACAAGGACAGGGGAGTCAAACTATTTTCCAAAGCACCAGAAGGCAAAACAAGAATCAGTGGCTGGAAACTAATCAAGGAGAGAAGCAACCTAGAACTGAGGCAAAATTTCTTAACAGTGAGAACAATCAACCCGCCTTACCGTCATAAGTTGTGGGTGCTGCATCACTGGAGGCTTTCAAGAAGAGACTGGACAGTCATTTGTCTGAAATGGTATAGACTCACCTGCTTGTGCAGGGAGTTGGACTAGATGACCTCCAAGGTTAGACATGGTGTAGCGACTATTACTTATTCTATTGGATGGATTTATTTGGGCTCATGACTTTTGTTGCAATTTGGATGAGGGGACAGCCCCCCCCCCCCCATGTACACCTGGTCCTTTCAGACCTCTTAATAGTCTGATAACATCAGTCATAGGGTTCTTGTCCCATATATGAGGGTTAGGAATTGGGAATACCTCTCTTATAGTGGTTTCACACCTTCCTGAGTAGACGATCTTAGGCAATTGTGAGAGGAGTTACGTGTGAGTAGGATACCTCAGGGATCATATCTGCCCTGTTCTTCATCATCTGCAAGAAACCACTAGGAAAGTTTATCATCGGGGTGCTAATAATATCTAGATTTACATTTTCATACCAATCCAATCTAGTGACATTGGGAAAACCTTGATTTGGCGTCTGGAAGCTATGAGGAAGTGGCTGGGAAGTAAAAGTGCAATTTAAATCCTAGCATGTTGAAGGTGGACTACAGCGCCAGCGGTTTCTGCTTGAGAATCAGTTGGCGCTGTAGTGGGGCAAGTGTTACCTAGCTTTGGTTGGTAGATCAGGAATTCCTGCTATAACTCTTTGTGTCACTTCTAGAATATACTAATACACAGCAGTGCTACACATGAGCAGTACCCCATATATGTTCTATGGCAAGGGTGTCAAACTCAATTTCATTGAGGGCCGCATCAGGGCTGTGGTTGACCTCGGAGGGCCAGGTGGGCGTGGCCAACTGGATGAGTGTGGCCAGCTTGACGTCAATCATTGGGCATAGCTGGCTTGGGTGGACGTGGCCAGCTTTATGCCACTCCCCAAACTGCTGGCGTGTTTCCTCTTCGCATTGGGTAGACCAGGCTGAAGCCATGCGGGCCGGCCGCTTACAATTTCCAGGATGGCCCCACGGGCCTGATCTGACCACATCAGACAGGACTTGGCCCACGGGCCTTGTGTTTGACACCCCTGTTCTAAGGGAATTTGGATTTAAGTAAAGGCACCTTTTCTTTTCCCACATTAGTTATTGTGTTTGGGGCTTACTCAGACTAGTCATTATGCATCCAGTACCTTGAATAAATAAGTTTAATTTATCTCAGGCTATAACCAAAAGAATATACAAATACAGTGCTTATGGTTAAAATAATATAGACCTTACGTGGTACTAAAAATTGGTTCAATTTTTTATTTTTAAAATACTGTACTGTCAAAAATATTGTGGACTAATTCTTGACCATTTATTCAAAATTTCCATTTCTGAACAATTATGCTGGAATACCAACACGACAGAGATCGAATACCCACTTAATATAATTAATCTTCAATATCAATAAATATGTAAATTTCCACAGACAAATGGAATAGTCAGGAAGCACTTACAGTATTTTCAGTTTCAACTATCATTTCAATTACAGTGTGATTCCCTAAGACATCATTCTACTGATAAGTTCTACATTTTCTATAAAGCAACATTTGAAACAAAGTTCACAATTTCGCTGTTTAAATTGCCTGCAAATCTATAGAGTCTGACACTTCTACAGCCGATCCGCAAACCAACCAAGTTTGTACAGTGTTTTGCTACAATAATCTACATCGGATTAATGTTAACTTTGGAATCACGTTTTAATCAACAATTATAGGTCTTTAGAATAAAACCCCAATATTATCATTTAAGGACTTAGATCACAGTATACTTTTGTTCTTTTTTTAGTGTGCTTTGGATGCATTTCCTGTCAAAAGAGTCGAAAGGTACACAATGAACTCTGGTCCCAGTGTCAGTTACAAAGCTGTAACAAAGGGAGGACAAACTCACATTTGTGCAAGAGTGGATGTGAGACTGTTCATGCAGACACTTGGGGGTAGGCACAGATGGAATGATAACTACAGTTGATTATAATATAATATGGAATGGAAAACTGAGTTGTTACACCTTAAGAGGAAGGCTACATTCACAGTAGACGGGATGGAGCACAGCTAAGTCTTTTACCTTATACCTAAATGTGTATTTATGAAACAGCAAATTTAAATATGCCTGCATTTTAAGTTGCTTTGCTGACTTTAAAAGCTGCTGTTAACTTTCCACTGAAGTTAATAAAACATTGATATTCTGGTGTCAGATTCAATCTGAAATCTAATGCATATACAATAGATTTTCTAATTAACACATGCTCCTTAATTTTAATATCAAATTATATATACATATATAGACAACTTAAAGAGCATATCAGTAAAAAGGCAGTACATTTTAGACTCTGGCTTGAAAAAATAAACCTCACATTTAACTTTCCAAATCACATAAAATCAGTAACTTACAGAACGTAAGTTTTATAATTGTATATTGTTTTTATAATGACATTCTTAAAATATGGGGAGATCTTTAAAATGTACATGATGTCCTTTAGGAAATCGAGATTTCAAGTGTCAAAATAATATTCACCAAGAAAAACGAATCCTTAAATATTTGCAGATAATTCTACTGGAATCTTTGCAATAGATACTGTAGTATATATGGCATTTTACACTATTAAGCCATGCTGACAGCATGAAAAAAAGGAGTACAGGATTGAGAGGACAATACTTCTGAGTCATTATTCATGTAACAGCTAATGAAGTAGTAGACCATGCAGGAATGAAATGCTACATAACTTTTAAGTTTTAAAAATGCATTTTTCACAGATTGCTAACAAATGCAGCGTTGCAATTAAAAACAATCTAAATTTCAAATGACGAAGATCAAGTCGCCACTGATGGAACGAAACCGAACTTAAGGCAACATCCAAAACAAAGGAAATGAGGCACTGATTTTAGCAAATTATGGAGCAAAATTTAAAAAGTCATCGTAAAATATGATAAAAATGAATGCTGTCACTTTCTTGCTGGCTTTCTGCTATCTTTAAGATGTCAACCTTTTCCTAGGTTTCAGCCTGAAGCATTGGAGATTGCTGAAGGAACATAGGAACCAATCAATTTAATTGCATTAAAAGATATATAGATAGATCAATAGATATATTTCAGTTCCTCTTATACTGAACCACAGGCATCATGTTGACTGATAGTAATTATATCATGTTCAGGATGATTGGTCACTGGATTGGTTCTACATAATTTGCAGGATACAGCCCAACTTGTCCATTGTCCAGACGACCTTTGCACCATCCTTGTTCATCTTCATCTTCTATTTTAGTTAGTTCTTCTCCTACGGGAGAGAAAAAAAGTAGTCTGATAACCCATCTATATACGAGAATGTGAATAAATGTTGTCCTTCTATAGCAGTTACGGTCTTCACTGTTTCTACTAGTAAATTATAAGAAATTATTTACACCCTGCAACAATTCCTCTAACACCATCAAACAACATTGCCTATTTCAGGTTGTTGGGAAGGATTCTATATAGGTGAATAAAAATGCCAAATTCAGTTTGCATATTTGGCATCCTATGCAACCACTCATTATAACAATACTACCATATACAAGTTTCTAGGTTCTATCATATCAAGACTTAAAATGGCATCCGCACATTCATGCATGTGCCTGCATCTTTCAGTTTGGGCATGTGCATGCGCAGTTTGGGCACTTGATGTCTACAAGGTTTGCCATCACTGAACTAGACACAAGGACCATTTTTTTCCGAATGCCATCACTCTGCTAAACAACTAATCCCCTCAACACTGTCAAACTATTTACTAAGACTGTATCACTATTATTCTTCTCTTCCTTCCTAGTATCTATCTCTTCCCACTTATGACTATAACCATGTTGCTTGTACCTTTAAAATTTATATTGTTTTGTTTCCTAGTATAATTTGATTGCTTATTAGTAACTTATCACTTTCACTAAGTGTTGTATCTTATGATTCTTGATGAATGTATTCTATTTTATTTTTCTTTATGTACACTGAGAACATATGCACCAAAGACAAATTCCTTCTGTGTCCAATCACACTTGGCCTATAAAGAATTCTATTCTATTCTATTATTATATTATATCATTGTCTCTTCTTTATATACACTGAGAGCATCTGCACCAAAGACAAATTCCTTGTGTGTCCAATCACACTTGGCCAGTAAAGGATTCTATTCTATTCTATATCTATTTTTACAGATACAGGAATTCCCATATGACATGTGTGCAACTTCATACTTTGTACCTGCGAACTTCCTACAAATTTGAGTGGGAAGGTAATGTCTCTCTACCAGCTGATTTCTAAAAAGCACCACAAACTTGCTTAACAATATATAACTATGTAAAATTAGTATGAGTTTAGCGGGAAACCTGAATCCGGCTCACACTTTGTCCCAAAAATAGGCTTTTTGGGGTGGGGGTGGGGTGACCAATAATGGAATTTTGAAATATGTATACCACTAAAAAGAGGATGTATGTAAAATTATAAATAGGAAAGATGTTTGTTGGAATATAATTATCAATACCAGCAATAGATGGTACCTTGCTCAATAGTAGTAACTGTGAGAGGGATCTTGGAGTCCTAGTGGACAACCATTTAAATATGAGCCAGCCGTGTGCATCAGCTGCCAAAAAAGCCAACACAGTTCTAGGCTACATAAACAGAGGGATAGAATCACGTGAAGTGTTAATACCACTTTATAATGCCTTGGTAAGGCCACACTTGGAATACTGCATTCAGTTTTGGTCGCCAGGATGTAGAAAAGATGTGGAGACTCTAGAAAGAGTGCAGAGAAGAGCAACAAAGATTATTAGGGGACTGGAGACTAAAACCTATGAAGAACAGTTGCAGGAACTGGGTATGTCTAGTTTAATGAAAAGAAGGACTAGGGGAGACATGATAGCAGTCTTCCAATATCTCAGGGGCTGCCACAAAGAAGAGGGAGTCAAGCTATTCTCCAAAGCACCTGAGGGTAGAACAAGAAGCAATGGGTGGAAACTAATCAAGGAGAGAAGCAACTTAGAACTGAGGAGAAATTTCCTGACAGTGAGAACAATTAATCAGTGGAACAGCTTGCCTCCAGAAGTTGTGAATGCCCCAACACTGGAAGTCTTTAAGAAGATGTTGGATAGCCATTTGTCTGAAACGGTATAGGGTTTCCTGCCTAGGCAGGGGGTTGGATTAGAAGACCTCCAAGGTCCCTTCCAACTCTGCTATTGTATTGTATTGTATTGTATTGTATTGTACTGTAAATATTAAATGAAGTGTGCTGAGATGCTAAAATACACCATGTAAATTAATTAGAGAGAGTGGAAAGGAAAGGTAGAGGGAAGGAGAAAGAGAGGAGACAGGAGAGAGGGAAATAGGAGGGAGAGTAGAAGTAGGAGAAAAAGAAGGAGTGGAAAGAGGAGAGAGAAGGCAAGAAGAAGAGGAAATAGAGAAGAGAGAGATAGTAGAGGAAGGAAAGGCGGGAGAGAGGGAGAGGAGATAGGATGGCGGTGAAATAGGGTATAGTATGGTGTATTGAAAGCAGAAGAGCAAATAATAGCTGTTCTGGGTCGAGGAAATGATATAATAATGGACAATACAATTTTTGTTTTGTTCAGATGTAATGGTATACTTGTAGTTACATATAGGGAATTAAAATAAAAAACTTTTTCAAATAAAAAATAAAAAGCACCACAAACCTCCCGAAAAACAGACACATCATAGACTTGAAGTTTCTTGCATTCCCTATGGGAGAAAAAATATGTAACACGACTAGACGGGACCTACCAGTCTTAAAGCTCAATTCATCATGCTCTTGGCCTTCATAATCATAGAGGGCTCGTACTCTCACTTCCACCGTAGAGGAAACATCTTCATCAAATGGATTCGATTCTCCTTGGGCGTCATTGGATGAAAACGGATTGCTGGTCTCTTCATCAGACCATTCAGCCCCCAAACTCTGGTTTTTCTCATAGCTGCTAACACTAAACACAAAGAACACATTATTTTAGCTTGGCTTGGCTGAACTATTGGGCAAGAGCTGTTAATATACCACTATCGCGGCCCACAAGGGCTCCTATTTAATCATGAGATGGTTTGTTATGTCAAACAACCAGAGAAAAGTCAGTATTAACAGTACACGGAGAAGCATATGTAGAGTACGTGTATAAGGTACGAACCAGCAGTTCAACACCAACACTGGGAAGAGAATTCGTTTAAGGAAAAATGTTATGTGATAAAGAGAGAGATTCCTAAGGGAACAGATCCAAACGAATATAGCCAGTGGTAAAAATTCCAGCAATGGTTTCAAAGCACGCTACCAAAGACCATGTCTGTGGAATCAGTGAAGGAAAAAAAAACCAATCCGAAAACGAAACAGGAAGAGAGCACGGGTGGGTTAGTCAAGTCTGCAAAAGGTACGTAACCTCTGAGCAAGGACTTCATGCACACAATGGTTTTGGAGAAGCCCAGAGTTGGAAACCCTGGATAGAGAGAAGTGTAAGCAAGAGGAAAAAAAAAAAGAACAAGTTGAGAACAGTCTTTCACCAACTTTTTGATTTTATTGTCCTCCTTTTCACTGACAGTACTTCCAGAATCGTCTTCGTCTTCAAAGGGATTGTAACTTGACTGTACTGACTGCACTGTGTTACTCGGGACACTAAGGTTGCTATTTGGGAGGGAAAAAAAGGGTTAAGGCGACCCTATCATTTCAGGGAGCCAACACACACATAGATTATAAACAGGTGACAGCAGAAATATACGTTCATCTATTTCTTGCGTTTTGTTATTATTTTTATTATTTATTTATTTATTTATTTATTTGCACTTCTAGACCGCCCCCTCTCCCAAAAGGGACTCGGGGCGGTGTACAGTCCACACAGCAAATACATCATCCACAGTAAAATTCATTAAATAGATAAACAGATGAATAAATAAATAAATCTTTAAAGAGAAAAGTTAGCATGTCTCCATCTTCCTTCTAAGATGGACGTTTTTAATTCATTTCTCCTCAGAAACAGTTTTTCTCAGATACAAGAGTTTATTAAAAAGTACCGTATTTTTCGGAGTATAAGAGCACCGGAGTATAAGACGCACCAAGATTTTGAAGAGGCAAATTTTTTTAAAAAAAACAGTTTTGCACTCTGCAGACCTCCCAAAAATGGCCTGGTTTTTGTGAAAACGGGCCCATTTTTGTTTAAAAAAAGGGAATACCTAGCCTTTAGGAGGCTTATAAAGTGCTCCTGGGGGCTGCGGGGGGGGCAAAAACGAGCAAAAAAAAAAGGGCACTTTTTCGCTTCTTTCTGTCCTCCCCAGCCCCCAGGAGCACTTTGGAAGCCTCCTAAAGGCTATGCACGGTTATTTTGGTGAAGGGGACGTCTTATACACTGAATAAATGCTGTATTCAGTGTATAAGACACACCCAGATTTTCATCCTTTTTTTGAGGGAAAAAGGTCCATCTTATACTCCGAAAAATACGGTGAATCAAATTCAGTTTATACACTGGAAGACAGTGAACAATGAACTGTAATATCTAATATAAAAATAAATCTGCTAAGCAATAAAAATGGAGAGATGCTTCAGAGTTTATGGGTATAAGTACAATTACCAGCAACCTGAAAAGGCCCATGCTTCAGGCCTTATTTATAATATAAATGGAGCCAGCTACTTGGCTAATTTCATGCCAAGAAGGACTGTCACTAAATTTAGCTTTAGGATAATCCCTTTTGGATCTTTGAGTATTTGAAAGCATTTAAAAGTAGCCTCATAATGCAGCACTCATTTTGCAAAGTTCCTATTGATTTTGACAGGTCTTAACTCCCAAGGAAAGCAGCAGTGCATCTCCAAGGAAGCATGAAGTTAAGAGAGAAAAGCATTGAGCAGTTCACACCTATCACAATACAATTAGAATCATAAAACTGGAAGGAACTTTGGAAGTCTTCAGGGGTCTTCAGCCTTGGCAACTTTAAGCCTGGAGGACTTCAACTCCCAGAATTCCTCAGCCAGCTTCGTTGGAACTCTGGGAGTTGAAGCCCACAAGTCTTAAAGCTGCCAAGGTTGGAGACCACTGGACTAGTCTATTCTGCCTAAGGCAAGAGACCTTATACCAGTCTGGACAATCAGTTGTCCAATCTTTTCTTGAAAACCTCCAGCGATGGAGCAGCTCCAGGAGGCAATGCCATCAGTTAATTCAGGGGTGTCCAAACTTGGGAACTTTAAGACTTGTGGACTTCAACTCCCAGAGTTCCAACGAAGCTGGCTGAGGAATTCTGGGAGTTGAAGTCCACAAGTCTTAAAGTTCCCAAGTTTGGACACCCCTGGGTTAATTGCACTGTCAGGAAATTTCTCCTTAGTTGATGGTAGGATCTCTCTTTAACGAGCTTCCAACCTTTGAGTCTTATCATAAGAGAATAAAATGAAATTGAAGACTTCCAGACTTTAAGGAGAATTTTATATGGACGAAACCCTGCTTGTTAAATACGTCGTTCATTTATCAGGATATTTTTCAGTGTACTGGAATACATGCCGATGTACTGAAGGACAGCACAAGATCGCAAGTCATTAACAAACCTTTGAGGCCCTGTATGGTACAAGGCATTTATCTCAGAAACACATTGTGTTATGAAAGTTAAGCAAATCACTTAAAACTTTAATGAAGCCACAAATTAATTGGAAAAAAACGTATTCACCAGAGATGTCGTTAAGTTATGCTTAGCCAGCCCCCTAAACACTAACATGTTAAGTGGGATACTCCTAGCCTAATTTCTACACGTTGGCAATATCTGGAATAATAACAAGAGTTACAGAAATTTCTGTGGTTGCAATTATGACTGCAGGACAGCCCCTCATAGAAAAGTGATTTAGGACACATGGTCCAATTCCCAAGCACAAGAGATGGCAATTGCCCCTTAATATTAACGCACTACAGGTAGTCCTCGACTTACGACCACAATTGAACCCAAGATTTCTGTTCTTAAGTGAGACATTTGTTGAGTTTTGCTCCATTTTATGACCTTTCTTGCCATAGTTGTGAATCGCTGCACTTGTTAAGTTAGTAACACGGTTGTTAAGTGAATGTGGCTTCCCCAGACGACCACTTCCCCTTCGAAGGTCACACAAGGTGACCACATGACCCTGGGACGCTGCAACCGTCATAAATATGAACCAGTTGCCAAGCATCTGGTTTCCGATCACAGGACACGGAGCTGCTGCAATGGTTGTAAGTGTGAAAAACAGTCCTAAGTCATTTTTTTCCATGCCATTGTAACTTTCAACAGTCACTAAATGAATTGTTGTAAGACAAGGACTACCTGCATTAAAATCCTGTTCTATTTATTAATATACGTATGCGCTGACTAATAGTCCTTTCGAATTCATGAAGCTAGATAATTGAATGTAAGTCTATTCCTTGTTTATGAAATGTTAATAAAAGGAAACCAAAAACACCTTGAAAAAGAACACACGCACACACATTGTCAACTCCTAATGTTGCCATAGTGAGGAAAGGGAGGGAGCGTATTCCACGCGTACTTTTGGCTAGAGTCGGATCTCAGATTACCGCAGCAGACTTGGGAGGGGTGCACCTCATTGGGTAATGTGATTTATGACACAGACTGAGGGGAGGGAAGGAACAGGGGTAAAATTCAGTATAAATCAAAATAAGGCTAAGGACTGACTTCACAAACAAGGCATTGCCAAAATGCTCCTAATAAATGACTGGTTTTCTTTTGAAATTTGACTCGAGACTCATGAATCAATTAGGGCATTTTTTGGAAACCTGACACACATATTAGGAGCTGGGGGAAAAATTTTGCAAAAGTCTGTCTTGGCAGCTTAGCTTTCTACACACTAAGCCCCCTTCAAGGAAAGAAAAACTGGTGTAATGCTTTAGTACAACCGTTCGTTTAGTGACTGTTCAAAGTTACAATGGCACTAAAAATGTGACGTACAGCTGTTTTTCATAGTTACGTTTGAGGTATCTCATGATTACATAACCAAAATTCAGAAGCTTGGCTCATATTTATGACGTTGCAGTGTCTTAGGAGGTCAAACCGATCAAGTTTGGTGACCTCCTGACAAGCAAAGTCAATGGGGAAGTTGGATTCACTTAACAACAAAGTTACTAACTTATCAACTTGCAGTGATTCACTCAACAACTGTGGCAAGAAAAGTCATAAAACGGGGCAAAACTCACTCAACAAATGTCTCACTTAACAACAGAAATGTTGGACTTTGTTGCGGTTGTAAGTCAAGGACTAGCTGAATAAGTGCTGCTGAGCAATATTTTTGGTCTAGGGACCTACGGTTTGTATGGGTCATTGCACAGGGGCCACAGCACCAGAAAGGAGGGGGAATATAAAAAAAAAATTGGGGGGGGGAGTGAAGGTGAAATTTTAAAATGTTATGATGTCTGCAACATTTGGGGGCATACATTTCACCTTTTAAAATCCTTTCCAGGGTCATCAGAGATATGTTACTCTGTAACTCTGCTCATATCCCCTCCTAACCCCGATCGTAATTTTTAAAAGTGTGTAAATTGGAAATTAAATTGGGAATTCCCAAGATTCCCAAACTTGCTTTACAGTATCGTAAAGAGACTTTACATGCTCTTCCATTATTTTATTTTGTTCGTTTTGTTTTGCTTGGGCATAGTGGTACATGAGAATGACGGCCCTTGAATTTCCCTTACAGAAGTCTATCATTTGACACAAATGGACATAATATTAGAACAAATAATAATTAACTAATGTAGAAGATTCAAGCATTCAAAAAAAATTGAATCTGGGGCTACAAAGCTTGGGATAAAAGCTCTATTGGGCAAGATATAGTATGCTACTATTCATCCACCACTATTATCTGGCAGAGTATAGAAACCATTTTCCTTTGTTACCCAATTAGACCCAATTACTGTCCTGTACAGCTGTTGTCTCTTTTGTACATTCTTGGCTACAAATCATACTTTGACTATTATCATCAAGTTTAACACCACGATGTCCAGGTAATCTTAAGATTATTTCTCATTTTTCCTTGAGATAGTGGAACTTAAAACCCAAATTCTTCCAATTGACCTAGTTTTAAAATATCCCAAATATTTGCACACCCCAATTTGAAACTTCAGTAAATAAAATTTAAAAAAAAACCATCTACCTGCTATTTTTTTGCGGCGACTGCTGATCCCCCGTTTGGTTAATATTGGTCAAAGTCACACCATCTGCTGCCTTTTTTTTCTCCCTTCTACTCAGAGAACGGTTCAGATCAGCTGACCAGTCCTATTGCAAAGAACCACAAAAACATTTGAAGAAATTTGCTACCAGAGAACATCAGCTTGGAGGTCTCCATTATATTCAAAGACAACATGGTAATTTCTACACAGCTAGGACAAAATCCCTTCTTAATTCCAGGCCTGCTTTTCAGTAAAGATGAATGTCCTCTACTGTGAGAGAGATCCTAAAGAGAAGCAATTTATTAACATTAGAAGGCAACAAAACGAGTTTGAAATATTACACTTGGGTCAAAATTACATCCACCCAAGTAGGAAAGATCCTGTTTGCTAGGTTTATCACAGACGAAAGATGTAATGTATTTTGCCTCTTTAAGCAGTAGTTCAATTGAAGTACTCATCTCAATTGTGCCTATTTTCAGTTTCCACATTTCTAGCCTACTGAAATTAATGGTTTGTCAATGGAGACACATTATATTAAGGATCCATGTCTATGGTTTAGAACAGGGGTGTCAAACTCAAGGCCTGCGGGCTGAATCCAGCCCGTAGAGTGCTTAAATCTGGCCCACGGGGCCGGCCTGTAAATAACAAAGGACACAGTGCCTCTGGCAGCCAAAACGAGGCATGGAGGGGCAAGCATGGCTCCCTTGTGCCACGTTTTCAGCCTGGATGGCCTCCTGCAGCACTTTGCCGGCGAACATGGGGCACGGTGTGGTAGCACACAGCCTACCTATGCCCTGTTTTGGCCAGCAAAGTGCTGCAGGAGGCCATCCAGGCCGAAAACAGAGTACAGGGAGGGTCGCACATGCCCCCCCCCCCACGCTCCGTTTTGGCTGCTAGAGGCACTGTGGGCCGGTCCTTTGCTTACTACCGGTTTGCAATCCGTGCGCGTGCGCTGTTCAATGTAAATTGTTCTTCGCGCATGTGCAGAATAATTTACAGTGAACTGCGCACGGGCAGTCACTAAAAACTAAAATGGCGGCAGCCCAGCAACAGCGAGGGAACCAGTTCTGGATCGTGGCAGGCTAGTTGTTTGACCCAGACCTGAATTCCATTACCAGTTCAGCCGAACCAGCAGCAACACACCTCTGGTGGAGGGGAACTACAATGCTAATCCGGCCTTCGAAGTAATCCAGTTTGACATCTCTGGTTTAGAATAACAAATGAAAGCATTGTTTTGCCCCAGTGCTTTTCTACATATCTTTCTTATTACCCCATCCTGTACGTCAAATTTTCTCATACAAAACATGAAAGAAATAGTATGCCCTTAACACACCTGATATACCCTGAATCATATAAGCCACTGGTTCTCAACCTGTGGGTGGGGACCACTTTGGGGGTCCAACGACCCTTTCACAGGGGTCGCCTAAGAACATCTGAAAACACATATTTTCGATGGTCTTAGAAACCGAGACACCAATTTTATGGTTGGGGGGGGTCACCACAACATGAGGAACTGTATTAAAGGGTCGCGACATTGGGAAGGTTGAGAACCACTGATATGAGCAGAACCAAGGACTCAAGGTTCAAAATGATCTCCGGCATTTAGTATAATTTAAGATTAGGCATATAAAATGTTTATTTGTACATCCTTTGACCTGACATGCCTGTATCACAGCTTCTTCTTCAAAGAGCTTTTTCAAAGGATACTGGCAGAAAGTTCGTTCCCATCTGTTTCCTTTAGGGGGCAGATGTCTGATTTTGGTCCTTAATGTCTTAATCATAAGGCAAACTTATGATTTGGAAAGCCTGCGTCTAAACTTAAGTGTATAAGTGTATTTGAAATAAACCATAATAGAAGGAAGTTGAAAAAGTATACCTAAAATTGAATATGATGCAATGGGTTTTGATGATGATTTATGAAGTTTAAATAAGAAAATTAAAATATTGTGCTACATAAAGTTAACACTTACTTCATCCTTGTTGCATGAAAAGCAAATAAAATGATCGTTAGGAAAAATGATATTTTATTCTAACTCATTTTAAAACTTTTATATGTTTGTTTTTACAAAAACTTGCTGTTTATGTCATTTGAAATAAATGCACAGATTAAAAAGTATGCATGAGATTAAAAGCTATGTTATCCCACTTGAAACAAATGCAATAGTATATTAATACTTCACAATTAGATGAAACACAAAAGACATTTATTTATTTACAATTTATCATATGCCTACTAATTAGAATTAAAAATTAGTGCTATATGCTGGATTTTACCATTAATCAAAAATTAACATGATACCCAATTTCTTTTGCATATTATTTTACCAATATCCTCTGCTCAAATGTATCTCCTCAATCAAATTCTGGATCATTTCATAGCTTTCCCATAACATCCATATAATTTAACGCTGCAGCCTAATTTTATAGAGGTCATCAAGCACACTACAACCAATTTCGTTGTATTTAAATACAATGACAATGAAGATTATACTTATACTACTTTAGAAAAAATACTATATTTATCTGTCAAAGTGCTCCAGAATTTAAGACAATCTTCTCAGCATTAGACAAACAAACCTTTAAATACTAACAGTTATCTTGTTATGTACACCCTGGGTGATCCTTTCTGTTCCCCCTAAATAATCATGTGCCTGTCTGTCTGTCTGTCTGTCTATCTATCTAAATGGCTGTGTGTGTGTGTGTGTGTGTGTGTGTGTGTGTGTGTGTGTGTGTTCCAGCATAACTCTGGAACGCCTCGAGCAATTTCAACCAAATTTGGTACACAGATGACTTACTCTCTGGAGAAAAACACTGTGGGGGTAAGACACTCCTAACACCCCTCAGGGTATGTGTTCTGTTAAGATACAGCCTGTTTTGCCATATTGCCATACTGGCTTCTACTGTACAGCGCAGTGAAGTTGCCATGGTAACAGCTTCACAGTACTCCACAAGGGAACTCCCTCTGGTAATGGGAAAAATCCAACATTAGAAATTCCGTTTGGTCCGGGCAACGCCTGGTTATCAGCTAGTACTATATAAAATAATACTTGTAAAGTATCATTCATATTAACTTTGAATCCAGGGAACTTCAAGGCTAAATTTTGTCCTACGCATTTATGTATTTTAGATTTGTTGAGGCCACACCATTCCCAAAAGAATCTGGCCAGCTTACTGTACATTGTATCTAGTATAGGTATGTAGTCCTCTGCTTATGACGCCAATAGGAACAGGAATCGCTGTCACTAAGCAACACTGTCATAAAATGCAACACCATGTGATTGCGTTGCGCACAGCAATCATCTTTTCCAATTCTATGATTCTGTCTCCACTACCGCCTGGCGTGATATTTTTTCGATTTCCATGAAGTTTCATAAAAGTCTCCCATTCTAGAATGAACCAGGATGAATGCTGCTTATATTTCCAAGTTCAATCAAACTACATTTACCAACACTTTCATTAAAAGCCGTCTCCCTATTTTGCTTCCTAGATTTGTGGTGCTGGGGAAGAATATGTGTTCTCCCTTCATGCCTATGGAGACTCTCAGTCCTCCAGGTCGTCCGAAAGGTGCTTTTTTTTTTCAAGAGGCAACCCGGATTTCCTGTTTTTTCTTTGAAGACGTTTCTCTTCTCATCCGAGAAGCTGCTGAAGAAGCTTCTTGGATGAGAAGTGAAACATCTTCAAAGAAAAAACAGGAAATCCAGGTTGCATCTTGAAAAAAAAAGCACCTTTGGGTTATTCTCCCTAAAGTTAGGCACACCTGTGCTATTCTTCTAAGAACCAAAAGAATATATTTCTTCTCTCATAAGCTTTACAAGAGAAGCTTCCAGAAATTGCAAGAAGGACCACAAGCCAAGTAAAGCCTTTACCTCAAACTGGGGCCAGTTCATAGACATGCCAGGTCCCTGGTTAGCCCTGAACCACCTTAGATCTTCAACCGCATCCGCTGTTTTAATGCTCTGCTCCATTTCACGATAAATATTTTTATAGCTGCAAGAAGAACATTTTTTTACAAATTATTACAGATCCAATTAGAAGAACAGGGCAATCCTTACTTTGCCCAAGGGTCATTTGAGAATTTTCATATGAATATCTACGAATGAGGACATCTCTCTATTTATTTTTTTCTAATACCAGATAACTTCAAAGTATATGAAAATAAAAATTGAACCAACATGCCAAGCCAAAAATAAAATACATCTAATTAAAATGTTGTTGGGAGCATCAGAAAAAAGCACATTATTTGGTTCGATTTTTGTAGCAAAATTACAATTTTAAAGTTTTGCCAAAGTTTACACAGGCCATTCATAAGTATCGACAATATGATTGTGCAAATTTACACAGCCAGTGACAAGAGAATTAACCCAAGGGAATCTGGTTCAGCAGACCTTCGTCAATTCTTGTCTTTCAGTTACTTTTGTGACCTCAATTGATCTTTCACATTCAAAATCAAAAGCTAAACGGAACTTCTTTAAAGCAGACGTTACAATGACATTCACGGAAATTAGATATATAGAATACACTACCCCTGATTCTCAAAACTCAATTGTCTATGCATTGCTAAAGAATATCTGATGTTATATACCAGTATGCCTTACAACAGGGATGGCAAAACTTTTCGGCACCGAGTACCGAGATGGTCATGTGGAAACGTTGCGCGAGTAAGCGCATGCCAGATCATCAGGACCGCACCCTGGAGAAGCCAAACTCCTGGGTTCTAGCAAGCATGATCAGCTGGCTGGCACGCATGCTCAGGCCAGTTTTTGGCACTGCCACGCACACAAAGGTCAGTTGATCATCACATGTGCGCCAGAAATCTGGAAGATAAACAGGCAAGGCTGTGCATGCCAGGCGACATGGCTTCGTGTGCATTTTGAGCACGCGTGCCATAGGCTCTCCATCACGGCCTTACAATGTATGAACATAAAGAATTCCATTTTGTGACATGCTGGACTAACCCATGTTTCACATGATTTGAGTTTTGCTCTCCGCTATGTGAAAGTTAAGAGTAATTGATCATTTCCAGATTCTTGTTACTGAGACCAAGGAAAAGCCTTTTCAGTTTTTCTTTCTCATACTTTTTAAACCTTTTACCTCTCTTCAGGAGGATGACTATAAATTAGCAAATTTATACAAACTTAAGCCATTATTTCTTTAGGACAGAGGACAGTTCTAATAGTTACGCATTGGTAATCTTACGGATTACTTTTAATCGTAGTATTTTTTTAAAAAAAAATTAAAAAACAATAGGTTTTAATAAAGATTAGAATTGACTGCTAAGTTACTTAGCCTTATAAGTATTTTCTTACAAAGTTAAGTACAGCAATGTAGTTTTTAAAATATGTTTATATTGATTTTGATATGTTTACAAAGTAAAATGGTAAGCAGTACCATTTCACAAGCAGGGCAAATATTTTATTACTAATCTATAGCAGCTCTAGAACTAGGCATTCAAAATTCTCTTTAAGTTTTCATGGTCCATCAAAATAAAGTCAGCAGGCAGTCTTACCAAAGGCACACTCTGGGACAGGACATTCTGCCAGCACATGGATTTTCTCAATGGGTGCCTAAGCAGGGCTCCTGTTTTGACTGAGGCTTCCCAAGAGCCTGAAACAAACTCTTTGGCCCAACAAAAACCCCTTTTATTAATTTACCGGGAATTCTGCTCATTGACAGCCGGCAAAGTCTTTCAAGGGAGGATTTTTTGGTCACAGACCTTACCTGGCTTGGAGAGCTGACAGGCCAATATCTGCAGAACTTGGCAAGGAGTCTAAGAAAGTCACGAACCAATTAAGCGAACTAATTGTCTCCTGCAAACTCCCCTCCCCTTTCGCTCCTCTTTTATTTCCTCTGGGAGGGGCCATTCATCATAGTGGCCTTACTCCCAAGTCGACCCTTGTTCTTTAGCTGTTCCCTTCGTCTGGCAGCTCTGCGCATGCGCACGCTGGAAACAGGCTCCAGCTGTTCGTCTGCCTCACTGATGCCTGACTCTGAAGGCATCTAATAACTGTCAGACGGCTCTGGCCCCCTCCCTGCTTCCGACACAGAGCCCTCATCAGAGCCTTCTCCAGACTCCAGGACTGGCCCATGTTCCTCCCCAACCTCCTCATTGTCTGAGCCACAACAGCCCCTGATCTCATTTTAGAAGCCAGGCAGTTTGATAGAGCAGGGTAGGTGATCCAGCAAAACTACACTTTGGGGCTTTAAAAACGAAGTGCTGCCCACAAGCACAGCAGGTACCAAATATACAGTGCATTCTTGACAAAGTATTGTAAATGTGCACCTTGCATTTTGGGAGAGAAAAAAAAACTAGTGCTTCAAAACCATTTTTAAAAAGAATGCTATTTGTATCCTGCAGCATCCTCCACCTTAATTCTTACCTTGAAACAGTAGACAAGTCAAGATGTTTCTGAACTTCTAGCAACACTTCCCGGAAGAAACGCAGGCGTTTTTCCTCGAACTGCTGGCACTGTTCAAATACCTGCTCCATGTTTTCCATATACTGAGGGGTGGTACTGTCCAGCTCTTTAAGAGACTTTTCATACTTCTCTTTCGTCTTTAAAAGTTAAGTGTATCAAGTTGTCAATATGAAATATATAACTTTCCAATGGCTACATAATTAGACAACGGTATTTTCATTATTCAAATCATGCTGCTCTCTCTCTCTCTCTCTCTCTCTCACCAAAACTTTCCTTTAGAGAGGGACTATCTGAAGTCGTTTTGGAAATAAAGAAGGACCTGTATTTGAGATGACAGATCCAAATACAGGTAGTCCTCACTTAACAGCAGCAGCGGTTGGGACTGGAATTTCCATCCCTTAAGCTACGCGGTCGTAAAGGGCGACATCACAGAACTGCATCACTTAGCAACGGCAATCCTGGCCGTTCCTATTGCTGTTATTAAATGAGGATTGCAGGTCGTTAGGTTAGGACCTCACATAACCATGGCGGGTGAGTGGCTTCCAACAAGCAAAGTCAATGGGGAAGTCAGCAGGAAGTTGCTAGTCCTGTGGGGCTTGCAAGCAGGAGAACAGTTAGGCGAGTGCTAGGGAAAGCGGGAAGGAGAAGGGGTGCCGGGGCACCATGCAAATGGGTGAGGGGGGGACACAACGTGGTGTAAGTGGGCGGGGAGGAAATACTGCAAAGTGCAGAAGGCTGCCCAAGTGGCTGCTTTGGTGCGAGAGTAGCGGGCAGGTGGCTGCCGTGGAGTATGGGAGGATGTTGTCACGATTCCATCGGAGCCTGGTTCGGAGGAGGAGTTGAACCAGGAAAATCCAACAGGGATGGCACTCTTGACATGTTTAGAGAGGCCAGGGGCTGAGGACGATGCTGTCTCAGGCTCCTCAGGCATCGGGAGAGATGGTCGAGCTGCCTGCCTTCACAGACCCCGGGGAAGATCGGCTGCTGACAGGCAGTGGTGCTGAGAGGCAGCAGATCCCCTCCGATGAGGAACAGCTGCCTCCTCTACTTGATCCAAGGGCACAGAGAGCAGAGCTTTGGCAAGCTCAGAGAAGGGCTGCCAGGCTACTCAGGAGGAGGCCGCCACACCCATCCTCACAAGGAACACCTGGAGTGGAGTGACTTAAGGAGAAGCCATAGGAAGTTACTGTTTGCCAGGAACAATTGTTTGTTTTGTATTACACTCTCCCGGCTTTGACTCGTGCCTTTTGCCTTGCTTCGAGGCCTGCTTTTCGCCTTTGCTTTGAGGACTGCTGTTTCTTTTGCCCTAACTTTTCCCCTTTCCTTTGCTTCACCTTTGCTTTGTATCCTGTGGTTAGAGTGCAATCCTGCAGGCTACCTCTGCAATTTGGCAGTTCAAATCTCACTAGGCGCAAGGTTGACTCAGCCTTCCATGCTTCCCAGGTGGGTAAAACAAGGACCCAAAATGTTGGGAGCAATAGGCCAACTCTGCAAACCACTTAGAGAGGGCTGTAAAGCGGTATATAAGTCTATGCGCTATTGCTATTTGCTTTACGCCTGGACTTTGGCTTGTGGACTTTCCTGGTAATATATGGGCTGTTCTTTGGGGGACTGAGGGTGGCTGCCTTCAGGGAAGTGTTGGGGTGGAGCCTTACCGGCCGCTGGAGGACCGTTTGTTAAACACTTCTTGAAAGAAATAAAGGCCTCTCTAAAGGCCCGTCTTGCCTTGACCACCTGGGTCATAACCGATGTACATAGAGTGCAGGCATTCACTACAGAGTGCAGGCAAGGGAATGCAAGGAGATGCACACTCCATACAAAAGGTCAGATCTTGCAGTCTGTAGCCGGGTTCCTTGGGGGGAAAAAAGTGGTAGGGGTAGGAGCAACGTATGAGGAGAGCATCTTGTAAGTTTTCCTGCCAGCTTCCCCATTGATTTTGCTTGTGAGAAACCGACAAGGAAGCTCCAACTAATGGCCATACGACTTAAGATGCTACAATCATTGTGCAAGCCAGTTGCCAAGTGGCTGTAATCACGACTGTGGTAGTGTTGGGATCACCAGAACAAGGTTGTAAGTACCCCTTGTTCAGCGCTGCTTGTTTGGCGCTGTCATAACTTTGAATGGTTGCTGAAAAATCAGTCGTTAACTGAGGACTACCTGGAAGTTAAAACAGTGCTCACTAGAGGAAAGATCAATCAATCTTCAACTATGACACGGAAGCACACACGGAGAGAGAGATGCCCTCACATGGCCCTCCTTATATAGACAGCTTCTTAAAGTGGCAGTAACCCTACTGACTCATTCTCATTTCATCATCTCGGTTTACAGCCTTACAACAGCTGGTTAGCTATTAAATCTCAGTACCTTAATACTCCTCCCATTTAAAGCTGAACAGCTGAATGCTTTAACATATTCATGGTGCTTTCTTTTTCCATTATATCCTTGCCTCCTGCTTCGGTTCCTACTCTCATTGCTACTAACACTACTAACTTTGCCTTTTGATCTTGTTCAACTGCAGTGATTCACTTAACAAATGTGGCAAGAAAGTTCGTAAAATGGGGCAAAAATTCACTTAACAAATATTTCACTTAGCAACAAAAATTTGGGCTAAACTGTGATCGTAAGTCGAGGACTACCTGTATATAACAGTTCACTGTATCTTCAAGTTGTAACAAGTTTGCGTTCTGTTTGCAGCAATTAATGCTTCATATCGTTCAGTTTAAATCATCTACTGTTCCCTCTTTCTCTCTCTCTTCTCACGTGACTGTGCAAACACCTATCAAATATGCGGTAACCGAACATGCAACAGCATTAAGATAAATAAAATACGGTCCTTTTTCTTTCCCTGGGATTCATTCACATCTTTATTTATGAATCAAAGGGGAGGCACATTTACTATAAAAGGCTTACAGATTCAGTATGACAGAAGTAATATACAGTTCTCATTAGAAGTAAAAATTGTGATGTTTTCAAGAATTCATACGATTTACCTTAAGCACATCCTGTTTGCTTTTATCAATTTTGTCTTGCAATTTTTTCAGCTGTTCTGGATTCAGCGCTGGGTCCGCTTTGCTATTAGCCTCCCTGGAGACGGCAATTTTTTCTTCCTTGCATGCTGCGTGATGTGCTTTCTTAGAAGCTTCCACCTATGGAAGATGCCTTTTAACAAATGCAAAATCACAATTTCCCAACCCACCCACCCATAGCAAGCTTCAAGGTGAATATTATTACAATTAATAGGAAATGCATCTTGAAAACGATTACGGTGTTTTAGAGCGTGTGGATCATAAAGTCACAGCCTCGAGAATATGATGCTGATGAGGAAACGTAGAAGTCACTGAATCTCTGCCTGACTCAGGTCACTTCTTCTCACTCGGAAGCAAAGCTTTTCAGGCAATGTGTGCAAGATGGTTTTCCCCATCCCTCCAGATTTGCTATACTGGTATCTTAAAGAAGACTCTGTGGAGCAGGGGTGTCAAACTTGATTTCCTTGAGGGCCGCATCAGGGTTGTGTTTGACCTCAGGGGGCTGCGGTGGGCGTGGACAGGGTGGGTGTGGACAGGGTAGGCATGGCCACCTTGACGTCACTTGTGTTGGGAGTGCCTGAGGTGCAGTGGTGGGATTCAAATAATTTAACAACCGGTTCTCTGGCCTAATGACCATCTGGGTGGGCGTGGCTCGGTGGTCATGTGATTGGGTGGGCGTGGCCAACTCAACATCATACACGTTGATGGGCGCTTCGCCTTAGCTGTTACAATGAAATAAGGGTTAACAAGAGAGGCGGTTTCTGTAAGCAGGGCAATAAAGATTAGCCTAGAAACAACACCAGAATGTTTCCTTCCTGCCCTCCTTACAGGATTAGCCTTGTAAAGTGGAAAAAAACAAAATGAAATTTCTTCCAAGAACCGGTTCTCTGAACTGCTTAGAAAGTTAACAACCGGTTCTCCCGAATAGGTGCGAACTGGCTGAATCCCACCTCTGCTGAGGTGGCACTCAAACGGGTTCCCAAGCTCTGCTTTCGGCTGGGATGGCCTCTTGCAACCCTCTGCCAGCGAAAATGGAGCTTGGGAGGGCCCTCCTGAGCTTTAGTTTCACTGGCAGAGGCACTGCAGGCCGTGTCCTTCACTGTTTCCAGGGCGGCCCCGCGGGCCAGATCTAAGCACCCCATGGGCCATTTGACACCCCTGCTGAAGAGGAAAAATTGCTATAGAATAACTACCGTATTTTTTGGAGTATAAGACACACCTTTTTCCTCAAACAAGAGGCTGAAAATCTGGGTGCGTCTTATACACTGAATACAGCATTTTCTGCCTCCTGAAACCTCACCCCTTCACCAAAATGGCCGTGCATAGCTTGTAGGAGGCTTTCCGAGAGCTCCTGGGGACTGGGGAGTGCAGAAATGAACAAAAATGGGCCATTTTTTCTCAATTTTGCCCCCCCCAAGAACACAGTATAAGCTTCCTAATGCCCTTTCTTGACAAAAAACGGCCCGTTTTTGCTCGTTTTTGCCCGCCCCCGGAACACTCTACAAGCTTAAGGGCTATTCATGCCCTTTTTTTAAAAAAAATGGGCCAATTTCTCCGAAAAACAGGCCATTTTTGGGAGGTTTTCAGAGTGCAAAAACTTTTTATTTTATTTCCCTCTTCAAAACCTTGGTGCGTCTTATACTCCGGTGCATCTTATACTCCGAAAAATACGGTAAGTAGTGTTACTGACTTTATATTAACATATACATTCAAAGCTTCCTTGGTTTACCGTGTTTCCCCGAAAATAAGACAGGGTCTTATTTTCTTTTGTGCCTTCCCCCCAAATAAGCGCTTGGCCTTATTTTCGGGAGGTCTTATTATTTTTGAGGTGCAGGACGCCCTTAACCTCGGCCTGCAGCCCGCAGATCAGCGGATCCAGAGAGGGCCAGAAGTTCTGTCTCTGTTTCTGGCACACTCTTGCCAGCCCTAGTGTCCCTGGGCCTGCTACCCTTTTTGCAGCTGCCACTAAGAGAAGGGGCACTGTAGCTAAGGTTTGCAAGAGCGGCCTCCGCAAGGCCATTCCGCGTGGATGGCACGTGCATGCGTGGAACATGTTCCCTCTCCCAGGAAATGGCGGGGACCGGCTGCGCACGTGTTTAAATATTTTAGATGTGGGCTTCTTTTGGGGGAGGGGCTTATTTTAGCGCATGTGCTCAAAAGCCCGATTGGGCTTATTATCCAGGGAGGTCTTATTTTCGGGGAAACAAGGTATTAATCCTGATTTTATTAGTATGTTGTATGGTAAGATGCCATATTTTGTCTATGGGGATTCTCAGTCATCCAGCTCTCAAAGGTGCTTTCAAAAGGCAGCTGGACTGGTTTTTTTGAGGAAGAAGATGTTTCGCTATTTCTTAAAATAAATAGTTCCTGTCCAAAAGCAGACCAACGGCTTCTACACTGGAATCAGTTCAGCCCCGCTTGTTTGAGTAGAAAGCAAACAAGCCATACTTGGAGGCAGCCCAGGCCACCCAAGTGACTGGGAAATGCAGTTTTAGGTTACTCACCTCTTTTAATTTTTTAGCCCATGGTTTCTGAGCCTTCCTAAAGCCGTCTTCCGCTTCCTTCGTTTCCTTAAATCCACCTATCATTTGCTTGTGAAAGGAGTCCTTCTGCCAGTTCTTTATCTTTTCGAAATCCTCGTTCATTAGAGCACTTTTTACTTCTAGGTGTAATTCGCTCACTTTTTCCGCTTCAGTCATAAATGCATGCCAAGCCCTTTCAACGGTCCCATACTGTGGCCCTGAGTGGAATGGAAAAAATGATCTATCTGCAAAATACACACACACACACACACACACACACACACACACACACTAGAAAAACACGTTACTGTTCTTACTATCCCCAAATTACCTCAGGTTGGACAGGAAAGGGAATGGCCAAATGATTAAGGATTTTGTTATTTTGACAGAAGCAGGGTGAGGAAGTAGTGGCACAATGTACACTATTATATAATGATTATATCATGACTATATAAAGATAAAAAGGGACGCAGTGGCTCAGTGGCTAAGATGCTGAGCTCGTCGATCAGAAAGGTCGGCAGTTCGAATCCCTAGCGCCGCGTAACGGAGTGAGCTCCCGTTACTTGTCCCAGCTTCTGCCAACCTAGCAGTTTGAAAGCACGTAAAAATGCAAATAGAAAAATAGGAACCATCTTTGGTGGGAAAGTAACAGCATTCCGCGCACCTTTGGTGTCGAGTTATGCTGGCCACATGACCACGGAGATGTCTTGGGACAGCGCTGGCTCTTCAGCTTTGAAACGGAGATGAGCACCGCCCCTAGATTCGGGAACGACTAGCACATATGTGCGAGGGGAACCTTTACCTTTACATAAAGATTATATAATGACTATGACCAATTGTAAATATCCTAATCTCAAAGTGAGGTATTGCTGTGCAATTTTAGGTATCTTAGATGAAACTTTATCTGAGTTTATTTTAGGTATCTTAGATGAAACTTATCTAACTTTATCCATTTCCTTCTGGCTTCCATATGTAATTTGCTTTGTTTGCATTGATTGGTGAACCCAGAAAGATTATGACCATATGCAGGATTCAGAAGACCAGTTTGTCTTCTCAATGTACTGGTCTGATGACGTATTGCAACAGTACTATGCTTATCATAAAATTCTGAGCTAGTTCAGACAGCAAAATATGGAAGTCTCAATATGCTGACGGTGACTTTATCTCACCGAGATAGAGAACTTACTAGACAGAAGGTGGCCCAACATCAAAAAGTAGTTCAGTTCACTATTATTTATTGAACAAGCCACAGATATATTAGAAACAAAACACTAGAGCCATGATGGCAAACCTATGGCACACGTGCCCAAAGGGCCACACGGAGCATGTCGACTGGCACATGTGGCATCACCCGTTCTGCTTCCGAGTTCCTGGCATGGGTGTGACGATCAGCTAGCCGTCATACATGTGGCAGTTCTGGAAACTGGAAGAGCTGGTCTTCCATTTTCCCGTGTGAGCATGCGCACTGGTCAGCTGTTTGTCACACATGCTTGCACGCCAGTAACCGGAAGACTAGCTGTGTTGGTGCACATGTGCCTCCCGGAAACTGGAAGTTCATTTTCCAGCGTGCACATGGCCCCTGGGCAGCTCCTCTTCCTGGTCGCGGCCACAACACGTGCATGCGCTCCCTTTCCGGCACTCGGTGCCATCACTGCACTAGAGAGTCAGCCACACTCCACCAGGAATTATCCAAAACGAAAGACAAGATACAGAAGGACGAAAGAAACAATGTAATCCTCAAAATCAACTGTAACCATTGCAACCGATTCTACATGGGACAAATATCACGTCAACTAAAAACCAGGATCCACGAACACTGGCTGGCAGTCAAATGCCACGATCCCAAATCTTCAATCTCTACCCACACTGACACAAAAGAGCAGCAGTTTGATTGGAGCAACACAAAAATCATCAGCGGAAGCAGTAAGTTCCGTCCCAGAAGACCAGGATGTCCTGACAAAAAGTATTTCCCCTGGTATAGCCAACAAAGGAAGGAGAACCTGTGGCTTAGAGGTGAATACAGCTATGTAATATGCCAGTAGCCCGGGTTCAAAATCCCAGAAGGGTATGGCTAGCTGATGAGAGCTAAATAGCTTGAAATAGATCTATATTAGTCTCCCTTTATTTCTTTGCCTGTAAAACATAAACTTAGCCATTTTGATCTAAGAGGGAAGTGTTCTTGTGGTCTTTCAACCTTTCTGGAAATGTTCCAAAGTAGAAACAAACTGTTTTAAAATTTAAAATACCCCCAAGTTTGATAAAACAGGCCTGGAGGTCCAAAACATATGCATGATCATGTTTACCTTTTTCTACAAGTTGTCTCCATCGTTTTGCCCATTCGGTTAACTGTTGGGCATAAACCTTCTCTATTCTTGCACGCTCATGAATACAGTTCATAAGATCACCACAAAGTCTGTATCCATCGTCGATGCGCCTCACTGTCCGCTTGTAATTTCCAACCTGTCAAAAGGGTAAAACATTTACAAATACAATGTCAAAACTAGTTTCCAATTTGGTGAAAACCGACTGAACACATTTAAGATGGAATCAAATTGTCTGCGTTTTCTTTAACATACATTATTGAACTTCCAGTAATAAAACTAAACTTGTAAGCTTGATTACCAGTTTCTGATTATCTGAACACCTGCTTTGGCTGCAGTCAAATAAAGCCCATTTCTGATCTCAAATGCTATCCAATATTAGTCAGTTTGGTGTAGGAGGTTAAGGCATCAGGCTAGAAACCCAGGAGAATAGCAATAACACTTAGACTTATATACAACCACACAGCCCTCTCTAAACGGTTTACAGAGTCAGCATATTGTCCCCAACAATCTGGGTCCTCATTTTACCTCAGAAGGACAGAAGGCCGAGTCAACCTTGAGCCTGGTGAGATTTGAACTGCCAAATTGGAACCAGCCAGCAGTCAGCAGAAGTAGCCTACAGGACTGCACTCTAACCACTGAACCACCTTGGTTCCTCCTGCCTTAGGCATGAAAGCCAGTGAGAAAAACTGGCTAAGTGACTTTGGCCCCGTCACTCTCAGCCCAATTCTACTTGAGCTGTAAAACTCTCTTTTTGAAGTAGTTGTCATTTCAATCGATCATTAAATGGTTAGTCATAAATCAGAGACTATCTTTAATGTTTTAATCTCATTTCTGATAAGACGAATACCCCCTATCATGAAATTTATCTTAAAGACTCCTTTAAGATAAATTTAAAGAGTCCCTTGGACTGCAAGGTAATCAAACCGGTCAGTCCTAGAGGGGATCAACCCTGACTGCTCTTTAGAAGGCCAGATCCTGAAGATGAAACTCAAATACTTTGGCCACTTAATGAGAAGGAAGGACTCACTGGAGAAGAGCCCAATGCTGGGAAAAATTGAGGGCAAGAGAAGAATGGGATGACAGAGAATGAGGTGGCTGGTGGAGTCACTGAAGCAGTAGGCATGAGCTTAAATGGACTCCAGAAGATGGTAGTGGACAGGAAGGCCTGGAGGAATGTTTTCCATGGGGTCACAATGGGTCGGACACAACTTTGCAACTAACAACAACACCTGGGTTCCTGTTTCAAGTTCAGAACACTGAAAACATTTTGAGCTCATCGTGTTTTATACAACCCACCTGTCAACATTCTGTTTCAGACACACTTAAACAAAATTATAATTACCTCCCAAAAGCTATCACTAAAAACCTCAACAGAGTCCTCATAGGAGCCAGACATCTCAAGCCACTTGGTCTCAATGCAGGGTCCGTAAATCCTGGTTCTTCAAATTCTGCAAATTAAAAAACAAAACATGGTTTAATAAGAAACACATTTTCTCTCTTTTCTTTTTATAAAAAAAATACAATTTGCTGTCTCTTTTATCCTATCAAACATGGCCTTAAAAAATCCTGGTAACAGCTAACACTAATAAAATATTAAGGTCCACTACACATTTAATATGGGACACTGTGGCTCAGTAGCTAAGACGTTGAGCTTGTTGATCAGAAAGGTCGGTAGTTCGGCGGTTCAAATCCCTAGCACCACGTAACGGAGTGAGCTCCTGTTTCTTGTCTCAGCTTCTGCCAACCTAGCAGTTCGAAAACATGTAAAAATGCAAGTAGAAAAATAGGAACCACCTTTGGTGGGAAGGTAACAGCGTTTCGTGCTCCGTTGGCATTTAGTCATGCCAGGCACATGACTACAGAAACATCTTCTGACAGCACTGGCTCTTTGGCTTTGAAACGGAGATGAGCACTGCCCCCTAGAGTCAGGAATGACTAGCACAGCGATGGCAAATCTTTTTTGGCTCGCGTGCCATAAGCGGGGGGAGTGCAGGGGGGTTGTGCATGGGTGTGCTGCACCCACAATGCAATGTGTGACACCCCCCAGCATGCATGTGCGCATGACAGGCGCAACCCCCCACTTTTTGCATGCTTTTTTCACCCTCCCCAGGCTCCAGAGGCTTTATAGGAGCCTGGGGAAGGCGAAAGCAACCTCCCCCCCCCCCCCGGAGGCGCAAAAAAACGTAAGTGCAAACTGGAATTTCAGGAACAGACTTCCAGTTTGCTCATAGGGCAAATTTAAGCCCTCCGGAGCCTTTCCTAAAGGCTCCGGAAGACTAAAAACGACCCTAGGAGCAAACCCGGTTCCTGAAGCCTCCGGAGGGCCTCCGGGGGGGCGGGGGAGGCTGTTTTCACCCTCCCCAGGCTCCCATAAAGCCTCTGGAGCCTGGGGAGGGCGAAAAATGGCCTCAAAAAAAGGCTAAAGTCAGCTGACCAGTGCGTGCATGCACACTGGCCAGCTGACAGGGCAATGCCTCGCATGCCCTGACAAATGGCTCCGTGTGTCACCTGTGGCACGCGTGCCATAGGTTCACCATCCTGGGACTAGCACATATGTGCGAGGGGAACCTTTACCTTTACCTTATGCATTTAATGTTAAAACTGAAAAACAAAGGCCAAAGTCATGTTGTATCAGAATAGCAGAGGTCTTGATGAGATCTTACAATATAGCAGCTGCCTACGGTAGAAGTGAATTTTTTCAGATAGAGCCACTTAGATCTCTCTGAATGTCACAAGCCACGTCAAAGCCTGGGCACAACTGGTGCTTTCTTGACTATTTGTCAGCGGACATGAACTGTGACACTCTGCCCCAAGAATCCGTTCCAACAATTTCATTCTTGAGAAATGGGGAGGGACTAATTGAAACAACAATTACGTCTCAGAAAACTGCAGAGGAATCAAGAGCTGTAATGTATACGTGTTCCTTCCACTACATAAAATTGCACTCTGAGATCTGCTGATACATACAAATGTCTACTTAGCTTCCAAATTAACATAAAGCTGACTAATCGCTTCCACAGCTTCAGCAGGATTAAAAAAAAAAAAAGCTTAATCTTGAAGTTTAACTTGCAAAATAAACAATCACTTTTTTGACTCTTCATCCCTTATTTCTGCCTTGAAATACAGTTTTTGCTGATTGTATCTAAAAACCCAATAGCTAAGATTCATCAGAAATGTCTTGCCCATTCAATACTATTCATACTATTACCATTTATGTCCAATACTGAGCATACTCCTTAGTAATCTTGTTTTTAGGCTATGCAATGGTCTCTATCGGCATGAATTGCATTTTTATTTTGATTATCTGAGCATATTTGGGAGGGAGGCGGTGGCTCCGTGGCTAAGATGCTGAGCTTGTCGATCAGAAAGGTCGGCAGTTCGGCGGTTCGAATCCCTAGCGCCGCGTAATGGAGTGAGCTCCCATTACTCGTCCCAACTTCTGCGAACCTAGCAGTTTGAAAGCACGTAAAAAATGCAAGTAGAAAAAGAGGGACCACCTTTGGTGGGAAGGTAACAGCTTTCCGTGCACCTTTGGTGTTTAGTCATGCCGGCCACATGACCACAGAGTTGTCTTTGGACAGCGTTCGCTCTTTGGCTTCGAAACGGAGATGAGCCCGCCCCCTAGAATCGGGAACGACTAGCACATGTGTGCAAGGGGAATCTTTACCTTTAGACTAGGCTGGATATCTGGCTCAACAGTAGTAGCTGTAAGAGGGGGTTCTGGGAGCCCCAGCAGACACGCACTTAAGTATGAATCAACAGTGTGTTGCAGCTGCCAAAAAAGCCAAAGCAATCTTCGACTGAATCAACAAAGGAATAATATCAAGATCACATGGAGTGATAATACTGCTGTATATTGCCTTGATAAGACCACACTTGGAATACTGTGTCCAGTTATATCACCATGATACCAAAAAAAAAAGAAATGTTTAAACTTTAGAAAGAGTGTAGAGAAGACCAAAAAGATGTTTAGGGGTTTGGAGGCTAAAACATTTGATGAACGGTCGCAGGAACTGGGTATGTCGAATCCAGGGGTCAGCAACCTGTTGCTCGAGCCGCATGTGGTTCTTTCATTCCTCTGCTTTGGCTCCCTGTCGCCAGTCAGCACCACATTTTGAGAAGAGCTTCCGGTTTGGAGGGGGGGGGAAGCAGGGCACGCCAGGAGGAGACTCTATGGCAAGAGGCGGGTTTTCTGGTCAGCTCCACAATTGATAGGGCTTTCGGTTAGGACGGGTAGAGGAAAAAGGACGCCGTGCTAGGAGGAGACTCTATGGTCTCTATAGTGGGGAAACAGGATTTCCAGTCGGCTTCAGAATTGAATGGGGGGGCTTCCGGTTAGGACCTTTTTGGCTCTTTGAGTGTTTAAGGGTTGCCGACCCCTGGTCCAGTCTAACCAGAAGAAGGATTAGGGATGACATGATAGCAGTCTTCCAATCTTTGAAAGGCTTTCACAAAGAAAAGCAGGACATTCTAATTCTCCAAAGCATTGAGGGCAAGACAAGAAGTAAAGGATGGAAACTTATCCAAGAGAGATCCAACCTAAAACTACGGAGAAATTTCCTGACAGCAAGAACAATTAATCGGTGGAACAACTTGCCTTCAGAAGTTGTGAGGGCGCCATCACTGGAGGTTATTAAGAAGAGACTGGACAGTCATTTGTCTGGAATCAAACAGGGACTCCCAAGTCCCTATATCAGGGGTGTCCAAACTTGGGAACTTTAAGACTTGTGGATTTCAACTCCCAGAATTCCCCAGCTAGCATGGCTGGCTGGGGAATTCTGGGAGTTGAAGTCCACAAGTCTTAAAGTTCCCAAGTTTGGACACCCCTGCCCTATATGATTCCAGACAAAGTGGCAGCGAGTTGAAGTAGAAGACCTCCCAAGTACCTTCCAACTCTTGTTATCTTGCAGAGGGAGACCTCGATTTACAACAGTTCATTTAGTGACCATTTGAAGTTACTAAATAAATGACTTATGGCCATTTTTTAAAACTTATGATTGTTGCAGCATCCCCATGATTGCGTGATTAAAATCCAGATGCTTGGCAACTGTCTCATATTTATGACAGTTGCAATGTCGTGGGGGGACATGGGATCACCTCTTCCAACCTTCTGACAAGCAAAGTCAGTGGGGAAAGCCAGATTCACTTAACAACTGTGTTGTTTACTGAACTGCAGTGATTCACTTTAACAAGTATGACAAGAAAGGTTGTAAAATGAGGCAAAATTCACTTAACTGTCTCAGCAACAGAAATTTTGGGCTCCATTGTGGTTATAAGTTGAGGACTACCTGTATTCTTTATCTTTGGTTATAGAACAAGACACGCCTTGTAGATATTAATTGCAAAGTCATTGCTAACGAAATACTGTACTGAAGCTGTTCAGTAGGATAGGTACACCAAGTGGTATGCTAACAGATCAGGCTACAAACTTCTCTGCATTGCTGAAGCACTTTGATATGGTAAAGGAAAGGTAGACCAAGAAAGATGCAGATCCAGAGAATTTCACTACTTTGTCGTGCCAAGGAAAAATATGCAAGATCTGAAGTCATCCACAATACTGCAAAAGAAGAGGAAGGTGATATGAGATGAATAAAATCACCTATGTGGTATTAAGGCCCAGAAGAAATCCCAGCAAGATTTTCAATCCATTATTTAAATAAGCTGGAAGTGGCAAAGATAAAATTGAAAATTGCAAACAAAATGGTTGAAAATGGAAATAAATGGAAGAATCCAAAAGATTGGGAGAGTTTTAATCCTATATGTGTTTAAACATATCTTAAAATCCGTCATATCATATTTAAAATTATAATTGCGCAAATCACTTAGAACTTTTTGATTTACTTGTACATTAATGATAAAAACATACACATTTTTCAAACAGAGACGTCAAAGCATTTCTATTAATAAACCACTTTCTCATGGACTAAGAATAAATTAATCCTCAAACCTGTTCCCAGCACTAATGCTATGCAATGACGAAATAAAAATAAGCATATTTAGGAAAATATTATGAAGTCATGGCAACACTATTCCACAACAATTTCTGCAGATTTTTAACAAGCAGATAATGAAGCATCAACATTAAACTAGTAATGAGTCACTTCACTTTCTTCAAACATGGTAACTGATTAAAAGAAAAACTGTATTTTAACCAGGATTTAATTTCAGGATTTCATTTCATGTTTTCTCACAGTAAAATACAATGTATTTCATTTGAGATACAGTAAAAAGGTGATATTAAAGAGCCCAAACAATGCCAAGGTTTTAAAAGTGCCATTTCTACAAAGTAAAATGGGCAAGAAGACTGAGATTCAGCTTTTCAGCTAAACGATTTAATTTTTTAAAATGTGCACCATTACGAATACAAATCAGATTACTTTTAAGAATCACACATTTGGTAACTGCTCTGAATACTAAAGAAGAAATGAATCAAGTAAAAATTAGAATAGCTGAAGCAGTTCATGTAGTTTTGTTAATTATGCAGAAATAGTTTGCTATAGTTTCTGAAATGTTTTTGCAACTTCCCGATTCATCCTTTGCAGTTGGGATTTTCTGCTCACCGAAGATCTTCTGATCTGTGGAAACACAGCTCAGGTTCCAAAGATCCAAGATCTATTACTACAGCCCACCAAATAGTTTCTTTCCGTGCCTTGAGGAGAGCAAACTCCTCTAGCAAGATGCAGAGTAGGGATCTCTGATCCCAAAGTTCTCCTTTCCTGCACCTCACTGGAACAATTCCTGTGGAGTTGAACTTCTCCATTAGGATGCAGAAGCAGAATTCAGATTTCAAAGATCTGTTCGCCTTGAGAAATAGTGGGTGCCTCCATCACAGGAGGCTTTTAAGAAACTGGACAGTCACTTGTCTGGAACAGTATAAGCCTCCTGCTTGAGCAGGGGATTGATTGGTCTTTGAAGACCTCCAAGGTCCCATCCAATTCTGTTATTCTGTTGTTCCTATCAATGCCAGCTACATTATTGTGAGGATTCTAATACGTCTTATCCATTCCTCACTGTTCCAACAGTGGTGAAGCCAACTCACATTCTCCTTCAACTCTCATCCAACTGAGGTCAAAGGAGACCAACCAAATCCCCCCATTCCATAGATCAGGGGTCAGCAATCCGCAGCTCTGGAGCCGCATATGGCTCTTTCATCCCTCTGCTGCGGCTCCCTGTTGCCGGTTGGCACCACAATTTTGAGAGGAGCTTCCAGTTAGGTGAGGGGAAAGCATGACGTGCCAAGAGGAGACTCTATGGCAAGGGGTGGGTTTTCCGGTCGGCTCCACAATTGATAGGGCTTTCAGTTAAGGCAGGTAGAGGAAAAAGGACATGGCGCTAGGAGGAGATTCTATGGTGGGAGAACCGGAATTCCTGTCGGCTCCAGAATTGAATGGGGGGCGGGGGGGGGGCTTCCGGTTAGGACCTTTGTGGCTCTTTGAGTGTTTAAGGTTGCCGACCCCCGCCATAGATGAACAAAACATGAGCTTTTAAAATAGCTACAAATATTTTGGTTGCTTGAATAATCAAAAGTATTTTAAGCTGATTATTGGCCAAATGAGCCTCAGATGTCAGTTGGCCAGCTGTCTCTCAGCTAGCAACTCACCTGATTTGTGTCCTGCATTTAATTTGTACATAAGACCCCCTCCTCCTATTTTCTCCACAAGAACAACAACAACTCCTCTGTGAGGTGGGGTGGTTAAGGGAGTGGGTTCTATAAAGGGCAGATACCATCAAGAAACCATTTTAAATGTATAACAAATTATTAATACTCCCATTGAAAACCAAGCATCCACATCCTGAGAAATCATGTTGTTGTTTTTTAAAGTGGAGGTAAGTCAAGGTTGTCCTTGACTTACGACCATAACTGAGCCCAACATTGCTGTTGCTAAGTGAGGCAGATGTAAAGTGAGTGTTGTCCCATTTTACGGCTATTTTTGCCACAATCTTTAAGTGAATCACCGCACTGGTGAAGTGAATCATGAAGTCAATAAGGAAATGGCTTCCGTCATGGACTTTGCTTGTCAGAAACAGGTTGGGAAGGTTAGAAATAATGATCACGTGATCCCAGGACAGTGCAGCTGTCATAAGTACATCCCAGTTGTCAAGCACCTGAATTTTGATCAGGTGACTATGGAAATGCTGCAAGTGTCCTAAGTGAGGAAACTGGTTATGTCAGTTTTTTCAATGCAGTTGTAAATTTGAATAGCAATAGCACTTAGACTTATATACCACTTCATACTTTTACAGCCCTCACTAAGTGGTTTACAGAGTCAGCCTATTGCCCCCAACAATCTAGGTCCTCATTTTACCCACCTCGGAAGGATGGAAGGCTGAGTCAACCTTGAGCTGGTGAGATTTGAACTGTCAAATTGCAGGTAGTCAGCAGAAGTAGCCTGTACTACTGCATTCTAACCACTGTGCCACCATGGCTCATGAATGATACTGTACACGTATTTTATGTACTATAAGCACATTTTTATTTTGGGGAGCAGAAAGGATCACTCAGGGTGTACAAAACAAGATATCTGTATATATTTAAAGGTTTGTTTGTCTAATGCTGCTTTTGGGGGTAAGAAGATTGTCTTACATT
Organism: Natrix helvetica; assembly: GCF_964273705.1. Taxonomy (NCBI): domain Eukaryota; kingdom Metazoa; phylum Chordata; class Lepidosauria; order Squamata; family Natricidae; genus Natrix; species Natrix helvetica. The sequence goes on from NC_138553.1 coordinate 73,235,862, forward strand.
CTGGAGCATTTTGACTGATAAATATAGTGGTTTTCCTAATGTACTCTGCTTAGTGACATCAATAAAATTAGGCCACAGCCTTAAATTATATGGATGTTATAGCATAGTTATGAAATGAACTAGAATTAGATTAAGAAGACACACTTGAACAAAGGATATTAGTAAAATAACATGCAAAAGAAATTTGCATTAGTATGTATCATGTTAATGGTTGATTTATGGTAAAATCCAGCATATAGCGCTAATTTTTTAATTCTAATTAGTAGGCCTATGGTACATTGTAAATAAATAAATGTGTTTTGTGTTTCATCTAACTGTGAAGTATTAATATACTATTTGCATTTATTTCAAATGACATAAACAGCAAGCTTTTGTAAAAACAAAAAGATAAAAGTTTTAAAATGAGTTACAATAAAATATCATTTTTTCTAACAATCATTTTATTTGCTTTTCATGCAACAAGGATGAAGTAAGTGTTAACTTTATGTAGAACAATATTTTAATTTTCTTATTTAGACTTCATAAATCATCATCAAAACCCATTGCATCATATTCCATTTTAGGTAAACATTTTCAACTTTCTTCTGTTATGGTTTATTTCAAATGCAGTTACTTATTTAAGTTTAGATGCAGGCTTTCCAAATCATAAGATTGGCTTATGATCTGGGTCCCCATTTTTACCCACTTCCCATATAAAATTCCAATAAATTTAAATCTGAATTTTGTTTCACTTCAATTATACTGATTTGGAAAAATAGTCAAAGTAGATAAGTTGAGAATGAAAACTGTCAATGCTTCTAACAAGCAGGAGAAATTGTAGATTAGAAACCTCTAATCTAACAAATTTCATATTTGAATGAATAGCAATAGCAATAGCACTTAGACTTATATATGGCTTCATAGTGCTTTTACAGCCCTCTTTAAGCGGTTTACAGAGTTAGCATATTGTCACCTCAGAAGGATGGAAGGCTGAGTCAACCTTGAGCCTGGTCAGATTCAAACTGCCAAATTGCAGGAAGCTGGCAGTCAGCACAAGTAGCCTGCAGTACTGCACTCTAACCACTGCCCCAACAAGGCTCTTGTCACTAAACGAATGGTTATAAATCAAAGACTACCTCTGTTGCCTCCAATTTTTTTAAAAAAATTCTATTTTCCAAGATGTGGATGCTTGGTTTTTAATGAGAGCATTAATAATTGGTTATACATTCAAGGAGATATAAATCAAGGAGAGAAGCAACTTAGAATCAAGGAGAGAAGCAACCTAGAACTGAGGAGAAATTTCCTGACAGTTAGAACAATTAATCAGTGGAACAACTTGCCTCCAGATGTTATGAGTGCTCCAACATTGGAAGTTTTTTAAATGTTGGATAATCATTTGTCTGAAGTGATATAGGGTTTGCAGCCTAAGCAGGGGTTTGACTAGAAGACCTCCAAGGTCCCTTCCAACACTGTCACTCTATTCTATTCTATTTAAAATGGTTTCTTTATGGTACAGTATTTCACTTATACCAATGATTCAAAACTGAATTCTCTTTGCACATTTGGTAATTTCTTGTTGACGGCTTAAAATCCCAGTGGCTCAAGATGAAGTCATTCTTTCTGCAGCACGCAATCATTTTTTTCTCCTCCTCTTTAACTATTCGTACTGCTTACGTACTGTACTATGTATCTTAACCTCCCTTTTCTATTTAGTGAAATATTTCTAAAAATAGTATCTTCAATCTTTGATCAAAAACTATTCCATTTGCTTGTTTCCTCTTTCTCCCAAAAATAAAATATACCCACTTTTGGAAAGACGGTTCAAATCCCTGACCACTGTTTTTCGCAGAGATTTGATTTTTATTTTTATTTAATGAACATAAAAATATCATTCGTCTGGCTTATAGCCTATTGGGAAGACAAAGAAATTAGAGCAGATTGTTTTCACTCATTAACAATTGATTAGATTTAAAATTATGTGAGCAACTGGAATGTAAGTAAGTAATTAGGTAATTAAAAGAAATATTTCACTAGAACAAATATCCTACAGCACTGCCTGGAGAAAACAAAGTAAGCACTATCTCAAGGTTATGCAAACATTCCAAAGATAATTTTGTAGCTCCAACAAGCTTTAATCCATTGGAATGAAGAGAAATGACTCACTGATCAAATATATCTTAAAATATGCCAAGGACATTTCTCTTCCTTAGGTATGAAATATTCGTAAGTTACAAGCTTCTCCATGCTTGTCAGGAGCCAGTTGTGAAAAGTGCAAATGGAGATCAGGTGACCACAGGATTCTGCAACAGTCATAAACGCTCATTGATTGGAAGAGCCTGAGAGTCAGCTGTATGACCACAGGAGCGCTGCCATTGTAAATGCGAGGACTGGTCACAAATTTACACAAAATAAGCACATGCATAATGGACACAGCAGAATATATATATATATATATATATATATATATATATATATATATATATATATATATATATATATATATATATATATATATATATATATATATATATATATATATATATATATATGTATTTGTGTTACATATAAGTAAGTAAGGGTATGGCTAGCTGATGAGAGCTAAATAGCTCGAAATAGATCTATACTAGTCTCCCTTTATTTATTTATCAGCACAAATATAACACACACACACACACACACACACACACACACATATATATAGGTAATCCTCAACTCACAATCATTCGCTTAGTGATCATTCGAACTTACAACAGCACTGAAAAAAGTGACTTACAACTGGCAGTTATCATCACTGCAGCATCTCTACAGTCAGAGGATAAAAATTTGGACACTTGGCAACTGGCATGTGCGTGCGTGTGCATGTGTGTGTATACACATACATACATACATGTATATATTTGCACTCACCGTGCTTCTTAGGTTGGGCTGTTTTTTTCCTTTTCAATAAAAACAGATGCAAAGGAGGAATTAAGCAGTTTTGCTTCCTCCCTACAGCCTGTCACCTTCTTGCCATCTGCTTCCATTAGCCCGCAAAACCCAGCCTGAAGATGGCGAGTGAGACCTCGCCAAAACGTTGCCAAGACAATCTCAATCTTACACAGGAAAAGACCCGAATACAACAAGACCAGCATACCTACACCTGTGAAAATCTACAAAATCTATATTTTCATAGATTTTCACAGGTGTAGGTATGCTGGAGACATGAGAGCAGTGTTCCAATATTTGAGGGGCTACCACAGAGAGGAGGGGGTCAAGCTGTTTTCCAAAGCACCCGAAGGCCAGAGAAGGAATAATGGATGGAAACTGACCAAGGAGAGATTCGACCTGGAAATAAGGAGGAACTTTCTGACAGTGAAAACAATCAACCGATGGAACAGAAGTTGCCTTCGGAAGTTGTAGGAGCTTCATCACTGGAGGCTTTCAAGAAGACACTGGACTGCCATCTGTCAGAAATGGTGTAGGGCAGTGAGGGCTAACATTTTTGTTGTTGGGTGCCAAAAATGCAAGCGTGCATGCACAATAGTGTGTGTATGTGCTGGCACCCCTAATGTAAACACTCTCTCACATGCACATGCGCACACAACACACCTCCCATGCTCCCCCCACACTGCTCGCCTCCAACTCTTGGTATTTCCTCCGGGGACTAGGGTAGGCCGAAAATCAGCTGGTTGGCGTGAACATGCGGTCTGGAGCTGACAGCTCGTGTGCCAACAGATATGACTCTGTGTGCCACCTGTGTGCCATCACGGGTGCAGGGTTGGACTAGATGACCTACAAGGTCCCTTCCAACTCTATTAATCTGAGGATGCGTGAAGATTAGGAAAGCGATCCGTTTTGTGCACCAGCTGTGACCTTTCCTGGATTGTGACTCCCTGAGCTAGACAAGACGAGAGTAGCCTAGATATCTCTCGTCCTGACTACTGCAATGCACTCTGCATGGGGCTACCCTTGAAATCCATTTGGAAGCTTCAGTTGGTGCAATTGGTTTGTCCTGTTTATGCTCTTTTCGTTTCTTCCTTTTTATTCTTGTAAGCTGCCTAGCCTTGCAGCGAGATAGACGGCAAATACATTTAATAAACAAACAAACACATACCTACACAAACAAACGTGTGTTGTAATTCAGCTCATTGAATTATGAGAGCAAGCCAATTTTCTATATTCTATCTCCAGTAAATACTCATATTCATGAAAAAAGTAAACAAAAAGAACAGTAAGTTAGCGATAATTTATATTCTCCAAAGTCTGAGCATTTAAAAATCAGCAGTTTTGACTAGCCCAAAATCCCACTAAACTAACCAGTCAGCCAGCATTTTATGTCAGTGGTTAGATCCCTCAGTGTGGAGATGCAAATATCAAAGAATGTCAGCAATACTAGATTTGGAAAACAGTCTGATTACCATCTCAAAGATATAAATTCAAGTGATGCTCAGAAAAAAAAACTTACTAAAATCCACAAGGGATTAATCAAAAGTAAGTTAGAAAATATACACAGAGTCAATCCACTTTATCTTTTGTTGCAAGCTCCATTTATTTTTCCTACATATGTATATGTAAGTGTGCAATCTTGATTTGCAACAGTCTTACGATCAATCTTTTTCCATTCTGCCTTCATTTTATTCATATTCTATGTCTGGAAGTTTGGCTTAGGTTGAGCGATTGGTAACTCCATACTGGCTACCAGCCCATTTTATTTCTAGGCAGTCCAAATAAGTTAATTTGAATGCTAATCATTATGTTAATGTAATTTAAGGCTATGAATTATTAGTTTATTAGTGATACAGTTGAGGCACACTTAATACTTAGATGGTACAGATTTTTATTTCACTGTTTTAATTTCATATTACTGATACATTCTTAGGTTGCATAATTTTTCAGATTAAAAAAAAAACTATGCTAGGCATTGTTTCCATACAACGTTGTTTCCATACAACAGCTGTCCTGCTTGAGCAGGGGGCTGGACTGGAGGATCTCCAAAGTCCCTTCCAGCTTATTCTATTCTATTCTGTTCTGTTGTGTTGTGTTCTGTTCTGTTCTATTCTAACTTTTTAACTATCATTGTTTTCACAAAGACTATGGCAGAATTATTGCAGGATCTACCCGAATAGTTGGAGATAAGTTTTAACTTAACTAAACATTAAGGCCATACGCTGGCCATTTCTGAGAGCATGCGAGGCATTGCTCTGTCAGCTCCAGCGCCCATGTATGCGCTGGCCAGCTGATTTCGGCCTTGATTTTTAGCTGTTTTTCGCCCTCCAGAGGCTTCCCTGAAGGGAGAAAAACAACCCAATGCACAAACCGGAAGTTCAGAAACCAACTTCCGGTTTACGCATTGGGCTGTTTTTCGCCCTCTGCCAACTTCAGGAGGCTTCCCTGAAGCCTCAGGAGGGAGAAAAATGGCCCAACAGGCGATCCAGAAGTCCATTTCCGAACTTTCGGTTTGCACATTGGGCCATTTTTCGCTCTCTGGAGACTTCCCTGAAGCCTCCGAAGGGCGAAAAATGACCCAATGCACAAACTGGAAGTCGGAAAATGGGCTGTTTCTGGCTGCCGCAGAGGCAGGGGGAGGCTGTTTTCACCCTCCCCAGGCTCTTAGAAAGCCTCTGAACCTGGCGAGGGCGAGAAATGGACCTACAGGCCCAGCAGAAGTCGGAAAATCGACTGCTTGCAGCCTCCGAAGGGCTTTGAGGGACCATTTTCACCCTCCCCAGGCTCCAAGAAAGCCGTGCGCGCAGGCATGGGGCAGGGGGGTCATGTGTGCATGCGCAGGTGTATGGCATGGGGGGCATTAAAGTATGAGGGTGGGCATTAACGTGTTTTGGCACCGGAGGAGAAAAAGGTCAGAGGCTCTAAATCTCAAAGATACAGGAACATGCTAACCTGCCTTTCCAGTTGGACTAAAAACTGTTCTTACACAAGATTAAGGTATTTTCCTAGACATTCTTTAGTTCATAGACAGGCATTAATTTCAGTCTTTCTGAGGAACATAATAAATCTGCATGGTTTCCTTCTGAGAATAGAATAAACCTCTTATATATGTTTTCGTAGATTTTCACAGGCGTAGGTATGCTGGTCTTGTTGTATTTGGGTCTTTTCCCACGGAAGATTGAGATTGTTTTGGCAACGTTTCGGCGAGGTCTCACTGTGTGTACGTGTGTGTGTGTGTGTGTGTGTGTGTGTGTGTGTGTGTGTGTGTGTGTGTATTGTGTCACAACCCCTGATATGCCCAAATATGGGAGGGAACACACTGTTTCCCTTTGTCTGTCTTTCGACTCACTCCAGGAGACCATCCAGGCAGAAAACCATATTTTTAATGTTGCCTTTGTTATATTTGTGTTGTATTTGTGTTGATAAATAAATAAAGGGAGACTAGTATAGATCTATTTCAAGCTATTTAGCTCTCATCAGCTAGTTCAAATCCCAGTAAGGGTATGGCTAGCTGATGAGAGCTAAATAGCTTGAAATATATCTATACTAGTCTCCCTTTATTTATTTATCAGTACAAATACAACACAAATATAAAAAGGCAACATTAAAAATAAAAATATGGTTTTCTGCCTGCATGGTCTTCTGTGATAAGCCGAAGGACAGAAAGAGGGAGTAGTGACCTTCCTCCCATATTTAGGCATACCAGGGGTTGTAACACAAATACATACCTATTTCCCTGGCTCAACTGATAAGGAAGTGAGCCCGTGGCTTAGTGGCTAAAACTCCTGCCTAAGATATATACAGCCCGGGTTCAAATCCCAGTAAGGGTATGGCTAGCTGATGAGAGCTAATTAGCTTGAAATAGATCTATACTAGTCTCCCTTTATTTATTTATCAGTACAAATACAACACACACACACACACACACACACATTATATCTTTAAAGCAAGATTTTATAACTGCCAACGGTAACTGCTTATATCAAAGTAGAGCAGAATATCATGCAAAACACTTGGTAAATTAGTTACAACTGCTTAAAAATTCTACAGTCTGTCAAACCATTAAACTGTAATGTCTCCCTGGACTTTCAACTCAATTATGAAATAGAGTTGCATCACACATTAAGATACTACTGTTATTGACCCAGGTCGCTTCCTAGGCTGAAGCAGCAATCAATAGAGTCCTTTATTGCTTTGATTAAAGACCACACCAAATAACCCTACCACAGCTGGTAAGACGCTACCCCACACTAACCTGAAGGCAGCCACCCTCAGTCCCCCAAACAAAAGCCAGTAAACAATAAAGAAAGTCCAAAGAAAAGGTGCAAGGTCCAGAGTCAAGGCCAAAGTCAAGTCCACAAGCCCAAAGGCAAGCCGCAGGCAGGAGCCACGAGTCAAAGCCGGGGGAGTGTAAGTCAACAATTGTTCCTGACAAAGACAACTCCCCCCCCCCCAGCTTATCCTTAAGTCAACCTACACTAGGTGTTCCATATGAGGAGGTGCAGCCTTGCAGTCCTTCTCTGGCCTTGCCTAAGCGCCACTCTTCGTGCCCTTGGATCAAGTGGGGGAGGCAGCTGTTCCTCATCAGAGGGGATCTGCTGACTATCAGCACCACTGCCTGTCAGCAGTGTCTGTGAGGGCAGGCAGCTCTCTGTCCCGTTGACCACCTCCCCCAATGCCTGAGGGGCCTAGGACATTATTGTCCTCAGCCCTTGGCTTCTCCAAGCATCCCAAGGGAGACATGCCATTCCCCATCCGACCGTCCCGGTTCCAACTCCTAACCGGGCTCCGATGATGTCATGGCAACTACGGTATTTTAAAGGATGTTGCCAAAAAATACATCATTTCTAAATATGCAAATACTCGGATGTATGGAATCCTGTTAGAAGGTAAAATCCTCCACATCAAAGCCAGTCAACACGCTAACCGTGTCCATGCCTGACCCCAGGAAACTACAAGTCACAAAACAAAGAACCAACTTGAGCCTTTCGACCGAGTTTGACACTTTGGATGAAACTGATAGGAAGTTGGCGGATATCAGTAACTCAATAAGAACCATCAGAAATTCCCTCAGGATATGAAAATCCTTTACTTTCACATACACACAAACACAAATTCCCCAAACATGGACGCATCACCCAAGGTCAACACCAAGGCACCCAAAGAGGATGAAACTGGACAAATGTGACTGCCATTCAAGTAAACATTTCTTTCATGATATCAGAGATTACGCCAATTAATAAATTAAAGACCCCTTTCTCTGAGAGCTACCTTCAAAATCTGCAGGGGGGATGCTTGACCTTCCCATTTTGGGCTGTTAATTACAATTTCCAATCATTCCTAATTGGCAAGCTCTGTTGCTCGGAGGAGCATATATATAGAAATGTAACTTGGGTAGCCAGCTTTCGACTCCCTATACTGCACATTATGCTGTTGAAATAAACTTTGCTCCAAATAATCTCTCCAGATTTGGTCTGGAGTCGAACGCGGAATTTTCTTCTAATACTAGCCTATCTTTCCAGAAGGCCTTATGAATGCACTCTTTGAAATCCTACCATTTTGTGCAATGTCTTTAGAAAGAAAATGTGATGTGCAATAATAATATACAGCATGTCTGGCCTTCCTCCTGAGCATAGTTTCCCAATACATTCGTGGCTGGGATTTCCTGTAAAAAATTGCAGTGTTCTGATTACACAATAGGAGGATAAAAAATGTGGTGCAAGTATGGTGGTATCTGTATATATAATATTCCCAGTGCAAAATGAAAATGTAAAGGCAGTATCACTAAATTTAGGCTATGCAAGGTTATTCACTATGACCTCTCCGGGTCTTTCCGTCCTTGCAAACCCCGTAGCTTCAATCATATCTAGTATATGCCAATAAAACTACCATCTATCTCTCCCTCTCATCAGTTTGATCATGTCTCTCTAGATCTTCCACCATCTTTCAACATACTGCTTTGAATGTATGTATGTATGTATGTATGTATGTATGTATGTATGTATGGACCATATTTTTTGGACTATAAAACACTCCGGACTATAAGACATACATTAACTTTAGAGGAGGAAAACAAGGAAAAAAAATCTGCCTCTGCCTCCGCAACTCGTTTGCTGCCGCCATGGCCCATTCACCACTGCCGCCGTCTGTTTGCTGCGGCCTATTCGCCGCCACCATCCATTCACTACCTAGAACAGCTGATCAGCGCCACATCAACCCCTCCTCCCCCCGCCACAATATTTGAGGTATAAGATGCACAGACATTTCCACCCACATTTTGAGGGGATGGGGAGTGCGTCTTATAGTCCAAAAATACGGTATGTATGTACGTACTGTATGTATGTAATTTACTCACTGATGCTCTTCATTTAATCTACCAACCTACTTTCTCCCCAAAATGAAAATTATCGGACACTTGTGACATTTTGCTTGTGTCACCTTGTTCATGAAATTCCTTTTCCACAGAGAGTTTAGATTGGGTGTTTTGTACATATTAAGGCCCAATCAAGAGCTTATAATAATCAATCATGTTCTTAGAATTATTATTGCCCTTTGCTTTTACTGTACTTTCATTCATAGGTCATGCAGTTTCCTTTTCGGGTTAAGCGATATTATGAAAAGCCCAGAAAAGGAGTAAAAATAGTCAGCTAAAGAAATTGAAGACATGAGATAAGAAACAGTAAAGGAAATACAACTAAATCTAAACCTCAATATACAATCAAAGTTTGCATGCAAAAGCAAACACAAGAAAAAGATCCATAGCACAATAAATATAATTTTAAAACTGCAAGAAAATTTCAATACAATTAATAATTAATAGCATAAGGGAGGAATCAGATGATTTTTAAGAGCTATAGTTAGCAATATTTTTTTGTGTGACTTTCTTAGATGTTTCTGAAGAGGGATCAGCCTCCTGGTCACAACGGCCATCAAAGATGCTAACAACAACACCTCTTTATACATTGTAAAGGGAGGGGGTGGCCCAGTGGCTAAGAAACTGAGGTTGTTGATCAGAAGCTTGTCAGCAGTTCGGCAGTTTGAATCCCTAGCGCCGTGTAATGGAGTGAGCTCCCGTTACTTGTCCCAGCTTCTGCCAACCTAGCAGTTCAAAAACAAGTAAAAATGCAGGTAGAAAAATAGGAAAGATAACAGCATTTCGTATGCCTTGGGCATTTAGTCATGCCGGCCACATGACCACGGAGACATCTTTGGACAGTGCTGGCTCTTCAGCTTTGAAACGGAGATGAGCACTGCCCCCTAGAGTCGGGAACGACTAGCACGTATGTGCGAGGGGAATCTTTACCTTTACCTTATACATTGTAAACTGTTCTCATTTCTACCAAGTTGCTTAGTATATCAACTTTTTTCTGTTAAACGTCTCATCAATTCCATCCAATTGCTTTTTCTCGTTTCTCTACCTATCCACTCATTTCATCCTCATTCGTTCTCTTTATTCATTTGACAATTCATTGTCAAACTGTCATTGTGATTTGACCAGGAAGATATCAAAGGGATGGATAGCTTCTGCCTTTTAAGCTCAACCTTTAACAACAAGCGAAAAAGCAACCCAGAAATATGCGCAAGCCAGGGCTGGTTAGAACAGCCATAAAAAAGCCCTTGGAAAAGTTATTCAAATGCTGTGGTCAAATCCTGCACCAAAATCATGCAAGCTGCAGAAATTCTCGGTGATATTATGGAAGTAAACGTTGGACTTTGGCCAGCCAAGGAAACAAACCGAAGGATTATCAAACCAATCTACCCAGCGTTTTCACTCCAGGCACAAATCATCAGAGTCAAATTATCCTACTTTGGACACATCCTTTACAGCGTCAACTCTCTGGAAAAGATCAAAGGAAAGAAGAGGACAACCAGCAGCAAGGCGGGTGGATTCGGATACAAAGGCCATGAGTGTACACACTGGGAGGCTTGAAAGAACAGGTTAGGAATGCCTCATCATGGAGAAGATCTATCTATGCAGTTGCTAGGAGTCAAAAATGACTTAATGGCATATACACAATCAATCTATCTCTTTCTATGAGAAAAAAACTCCGCAATGTATTTCCTTGCCACTGGTTAACTCACCAGCCTTTGTATTTAATCCTCAATCGTTCAGGAAATTTTTGCGCAGATTCATCTTGTACAGCGACTGTGTCTTTTCGGGGAGTGGCAGACCATTCTCTCAATAATTCATCATGCCTTAGCTATCTCTTATTTGGAGTAATGCAACGGCCTTTAAATAGACTGCCCTTAAATACAGCATTATCTAGTCCAGAAAGAAGCCATGCAAATGTTACACTGGCGCTCTTCAATATGCTTATTAGATGGCTCCGCATTGTTTAACTAGTTACCAGCTGCTTTTTGGGAGCAATTCAAAGGGCTACAGGTCCATCTTTATAAGCCATTCAAGACCCAGCCCTGGATATTTAGGGATTGCTCATCTCCAATTGTTTCTGTCCACCCTATAAGATCAGATAGGGTTCCTGTATTCTGGGTTCTATATAACAAAATAGTATCATTCTTATTAGAGCCTGTACATCGAGTCCCTTTGGGGAGAGGGGGCGGTATAAAAGTCCAAATAAAGTAAAGTAAAGTAAAGTAAGCCTACAGTAGTCGTGCCAAATCTATGGCACACATGCCAGAGGTGGCACGCACAGCCGTCTCTATGGTCTCTATGGTCGCTCCAGCTCCGCTTTGGGTCTCTGTTGCGCATGCGCACGCACTTCCCACCAGCCAGCTGGTCTTTGGGTTTCTGCTGTGAATGTGTGGGGCGGGCATGTGAGGGGCGTGCATGCACACCTTGTGGTTTTATCGGGGCATGGGTGCATGCGCCCTTACCTTGCAGTTTGGGTGCGCACGTGCACTTTGGGCAGTTGGTGCCTAAAAGATTCACCACCACTGGCTTAGGGACATGCCTTATCTATTGTTGAACCAGTTCTCTGGTATGCCCTCTCGTCTGTTTTTCTCTGACCCAGCTGACCTTCAAGAAAACTGTAAAAAGCCCGGTTATTCCAAGAGGCCCAGGCTAGAATATGAATATGTTCTTTTCAATTTCTGCATTCCTTACTGTAATGCTATTATGTTACAGTGCTTATTCCTCTATAGTTTGCTGCCTTGCTTCTAATCGGACAGCTTTTACACAAAAGTCAAAAAAAAATGTTTGTCTAGCTCGGGGGAGCCCATAGTAGAGCCCCACACACCGAAAAGGGGCAATATATTGGATATTCTGGCCAAAAGTCATTTAGGAAAAAGCTGGTACACCAAATTGTAGCCAAAACAGCACAGAAGCTCATGCAAGATTCTATGCACAAGTGATAGAAACTTGACAACAATACCCATACTTCCAAAAAGTATGAGGAGGTGTAAGGTTCACAGGTTAACAGAATTTAATCAATGTTGTTTTAGCAGAACTTGAGAAGAGATTCAACTGTCATGTTTTTAATAAACAGTAGGTCAATAAACTATGCTTTAAAACAGAAATGACTGCTGGAGGAAGCATCATTAGTGGTGGTGGTAGGGGATTTAAGAGAATCTCAAAACAGCATAACTGTTATGAAATAATCAGTTTCTATATTTCTATTAGAAATATTCTATTAGAAACTGAAATAATCCATTTCTATATTTCTATTTCCAATTTGATCCATTTGCTGCTGTTCAAGCAGGATCTTCCGACTTATCAGGATTAAGCCTCGGTTTATCCATTCATATTTACTCCTTCGCAGAGTTCATTTAACACTTCGTACTATATGTTAGAATTTATAATCTACAAACTCAGTCGAGATATAAAAAAGCATGAAAGACCACAGAACTTTCAGGATTTCAAATTGCTATTGAACAAGAGTTTTGGGGGGAAAAACACTCAATATCACTACCTATAGATAACCCTGCAAGAAATTGTCTCCACATTCCACATTGGTCAAATCTCCCAGATGGATCCCATGGTTAATGGCATGAAATATAGAGCATTCAATAGGAGCCCACTCCCCTTACTATTATTAGTAATCCTAACAAGAATCTGAAGACCGACAGTCACGATGTTAACATAAAATGAACAATTGTGGTCAGCAAAATCAAGATAGCTTACTGATCTGTATCTTCGTATGTCTATTCTTTTACCCTATTTGCCATACCTTGAATAATATCATACTTCTTTTTTCTTTTCCATGGTTTGGATCTCATCAAATCAAGGGTGTTTTTCCACCAAATATCTAAACATTACTAGGTATCCTGGACCTATAGGGTTAATTTTGAATCTAGGTGGTGTTTCTTCTAAAATTGCAAATATGTCTCATTCCACATATATAATTACTACTGTATTTATCCCCACATCTACAACTTTGGCTTGTAAACTATTTTTTTTTCCTATTCAACCATCCTAATTCTCAGACTGCCTGGACAGGTCTCTGCAGTTTTCTTGAAAAGGTTCTTCAGAAGTAGTTTGCCATTTCCTCCTTCCTAGGGTTGAGACAAAGTGACTGGCTCAAGGACACCCAGGTGGCTGTGTGCCTAAGTCAAGACTAGAACTCAGAGTCTCCTGGTTTATAACATGGTGCTTTCATAATTAAAAGCCAAATCCAAGACAAGGTTTACGAGGAAAAGTTGAAAGATAGGCTAACTAAAGAACTTTTTCATTAACTGAATGCCAATCCAGATTGATAGATTCAGTGTTAGCACATTATTCTAATGTTCATACTATTGAATCATATTCTAAGCTACAGACTGTATGCATGCAGCCTCTGGTTTGTTAATGTTTGGTATATCATGCAAACCCAGATAATTTTATAATTCAATTAACCATGGTTAAGGTAACCAGAGGTGTGATTACAGACCGAGCAGTGAGCAAGTGCTTCAATTCCAAAGCAACCATCAGGCTGCAAGGTAGAATATATTTGTCTAATATATTCCATGCAAGAAGGAAAATATTATGAAATCAATGAATACTAATTTATAATCTTTCTCATTAAGCCAGACTACAAGTAGTCCTCAATTTACAATCATAATTGAGCCCAAAATTTATTGCTAAGTGAGAAATTCATTAAGTCAGTTTTGCCCCATTTTATGACTTTGCCTGCCACATCTGTTAAGCGAATCTTAAATTAGTAACACAGTTGTTAAATGAATCTGGTTTCCCCATTGATTTTGCTTGTCAGAAGATCACTAAAGGGAATCCTATGATCCCAGGACACTGCAACAGTCATGTCAGTTGTCATGTCAGTTGTCAGGCATCCAAATGTAAATCACACATGACCATGGGGATCTGCAACTGTCATAAGTGTGAAAAATGGTCATGTGTTACTTTTTTTTCACTGCTGTTGTAACTTTGAATGGTCAACTAAATGAACTGCTGTAAGCTGAGGACTACCTATACTGCCAATCTTTGTTATTACATTCTCATTAGCCGTGGCGGCACAGTGGTTAGAGTGCAGTAATGCAGGCTACTTCTGCTGACTACTTGCAATTTGGCAGTTCGAATCTCACCAGGCTCAAGGTTGACTCAGCCTTCCATCCTTCTCAGGTGAGTAAAATGAGAACCTAGATTGTTGGGGGCAATATGCTGACTCTGTAAACCTCTTAGAGAGGGCTGTAAAGTGGTATATAAGTCTACTGCTACTTCTAACTGAATTCACTGCCAGGAGTTCGAACCTCATCAGGCTCAAGGTTGACTCAGCCTTCCATCCTTCCCAAATGAGTAAAATGAGGACCCAGATTGCTGGGGGCAATAGGCTGACTCTGTAAACCTCTTAGAGAGTGCTGTAAAGCGGTATATAAGTCTAAGCAATATTGCTATTGGTCATTAGTTTTTACTAACAACATTTTTTAAAGGAAACTTGTCCATTTATCTCTTAGATGCCAGAAGACTCCTGGCCTTTTAAGCTTTCTCCTTTTCATCCTTTTATTACCACCGATCTTCTCCTGAAGGAGTTTTTTTCTCCCTTCATTTTAAACCAGAAACGAGTTTTGACTCACAAGTCATCCAGGCAATTTTGCAGGCTGAAGGTGCAACCCTACACACAGACCCACAGACAACCTCGACCCGTTGCCACAAACGGAGGGCTGGGTCAGCCACCACTCCCACTCCTCCTGGCGGAGGGTGGGCTTATAGGAGGAATTCCCCCCGCGAGGCAAAGCTGGATCCTCGATCCGCCCTCCCCAGCCTTGGGCGAGGCTCATTGGCCGATGACCTTGAACCAATCGACTTCTTCTTCGACCTACAAGGAGCTCCTTCCAAAAAGGGGGGGGGGGACCAAAAGGTGATCACAGGAGGATCGCGAGTGGGAAAAGTCCACTTTCACACTTGTCGGACGACCGGCAGCCTCCACCACCCTGCCAGATCCCCCCCCCCCCGGGATCCATCCCACTAGCCTGCGACCCATCTTCGCTATAGGCTGAATGGGAAAAGTCTCTCGACAGGAAGCCGATCTCCCTTCTTCGCTTACTTACCGGTCCACGAAGTTCCCCGGCTCCAAGCGGCGAAGAGGAGGGTCCGCCTCAGCCCTTCGCCTCCACGGCGGCTTCCCCGGGGCAGCTCGAATGGCCAAGCAACTCCGATCCCAGCCCCCGCCCCCCTCCCTCCCTCCCTTCCCGTCGCCAGTTCGGAGAGGCAAAGGACTCCTTTCACGGCCTCCGCCGTTCTCTCCCGGGCTCTCATTGGCCGCCTCGAGAAGCGGCCCCTCCCGATTGGATGACGGCGAGAACTGCAGGATATCCGCATCCGCCCCGCTTTTAAGGCGCTCCCTTCGCTTCTGGTGTGGCTTATTTTTATTTTTTTTAAAACGAAAGGACCCCATCCCGTTGGTTCTCCTCGCGAACCAATCGGCTTCAACTTCCTACTTCGACGGCGGAGAAGTAGGACGCATGCGCGGAGCGAACCTGGAAACCGGGCTGATCACCGTTTCCAAGGCTTGGATTTGGTGGGATGGGAAGATCCTTTTCCAAGGTGGTTCTCGGTGATCTCTGAACTTGGTGGTTGGCTTGTACGCACGTTTTGTTACCCGGTTAGGTAACCAAGCGCCTGCAAGCAAACCTCCAAGCTAGGCAGGACCAAGGAGTCCACACTCCGACCCTGATCTATAGTGATTTTCTTCTAATTGGATCCCTTCTAATTTTGTAAACGATCCCGTCTCCTGTTTAGCCAATCAGAGTCGTGCTTTTTTTCCCAGCTGCTAATCGACGTTAAATTTCTAGATTTATTATTTTTTTCCCCCAAGAGATTGTTCAACTTTGCTTGGGATCCGAGTTGTCCAAGGAGAGGATTGTGGAAGCAGCATCGAAGTTTGGCTGTGACTTGATTTCTTTATTCTCCTCCACCCTTAGCTTTCATTCAGGTAGGAGGAATGACGAATAGTTATAAATCAGCTCACAAGAAATCGGACTAGTTTCAATTACAACAGCCAGCCAATCAAACAATCCAAAATCAGACCATGACTCAGAAGTATCTGAACGAACAACATTCAGACTAAATTGCATCACATAAAAAGGTATTTAAAGGCTTGTGTTCTGACAGACGAGCACAATTCAAAGTGCACTGATGAGGTCTCCTCAAATAGTGACAAAACTCAACCAGAGCTCGAACCAACAGCCCCAACCAACAATGCATAGATTCGAACCTCGGCCTTTGAGACCAGCAGACATCCCTGGGTCTCGGGAGCTCAGCAGGACGAGAAGATTCCGGGAATTTCAGCACTAGAATCTTGGCTGAGAAAATGAAAATCCAGAAAGGCGGCAAACGTTAAGCCAGTCTCATCTTGTTGCTAAATAATTTGTATGAACATACTAGGAGTCACACTTTAAAGCTTATAGGCTCTAACATCTCCACGTCTGGAACATCAAAGCCATTCTAGGAAGCTACAGAAAAGCCATTTCAGGGTAAAATAAAACATTCTACCCAGGCTTACATTTCAGGAGGCACCCTTATCCAGAAAGAAAAAGAAGCTGGTATGATACAGATAATCCCTAACCAATTGCACTTTCCTAAATTGTATTAACAGTCACACAAAGTTTGGTGACCTCCTGAGCGTATTACTGAAATATACTGCATATGGGGGCCCTTAAAGAGCATCCAGAATATCTTGTTCAAGAGCTATTTGTTAAAAGTCAGCTCTCTTAAAGTCCAAAACACTAGTCTGACTAGTTATCTGTGGTTGCATTATGGTGAATTCAAGTATGACATTGACGCTTTTCCTCAAAGTTCCTATAACTTCTCCCTCAATGATTTCATCCCTATTGGTAAAATTAAGTCCAGTATAACTGTCCCTCTTGTTCCCTCCTCTTATCTTTTGTATGACGAAGTTGTTAGCTAGCCATGAATTTGCAGGATCCAGTCTGGGTCAGTTACCAGGACCAGAGGTTTACTCTTCTGAGCGTTCAGCAATGCTGGAGCCCATCTTGGGGGAATTCAAGTTCCCTGAAGACGGGTTCCAGCACAAGTCCTAAAGCTTGGAAGACTAAATCTCTGGGCCTGGTGTGTGACCCAGGTTGGATCCTGCGACATTATCCTGGGACATGTATATGTGCCTTCATTCATGTCAGGAACCTGTTTGATCTCACATTCCCTGCAGAGTTAATGTCAGAGTAGTTAAAATCCCCCATTACTACAGTGACTAATCAGCTGCACACCTCAGGTAACTGATTAGCAAAGAGCTTATCTATTTCCTCACATTGGATTTCAGTGAGAGAACAGTTCCTGAGAGGCAAGTATGATACTTCTAAGTAAAAATAATAGTGTGGATAAAACCCATGTTTTAAGAGGTACAATATTTATTTGTCAAATCTACTGCAACATGTCAGCATTTGGGTGTATCTGCCAGATTAGCCATTGAAGAATTATTTTTAAAGTTCAACTCTAGTCTTTAGCCAGTAGAAGCAATGCAGCAAATTGTGGGGAAAGAGTTGTGTGTTTGAGGCCTATATGCAGAGCAATCTGTGATATACCCATGATGGCGAACCTATGGCAGAGCCCTCTGTGGGCACATGAGCCGTCACCCCAGGGTGGCTCCACCGTGCATGTGGCACACCTCCCACTCACCACCTGATTTTCGGGTTTCTGCCACGCATGCATGGGGGACAGAGAGCATGCAAATGTGTGTGCCTCTGCGGGGGGAGTGCCCCGTTTTTGGTGCCAGGAGGCTTCAGGGAGGTCTGCTAGGCCCAAAACAGGCCACGGGGGTACGGCGCCCCCTCCATGCCCCATTTTTGGTACCAGGAGGCTTCATGGAGGCCTGCTAGGCCCAAAACAGGCCATGGAGGTACAGCGCCCCCTCCGTGCCCCATTTTTGGTACCAGGAGGCCTCAGGGAGGCATGTTAGGCCCAAAACAGACTATCAGGGTATGGCGCCCCCTCCATGCCCCATTTTTGGTACCAGGAGGCTTCATGGAGGCCTGCTAGGCCCAAAACAGGCCACGGAGGTACGGCGCCCCCTCCATGCCCCATTTTTGATACCAGGAGGCCTCAGGGAGGCATGTTAGGCCCAAAACAGGCTATCAGGGTATGGCGCCCCTTCCATGCCCCATTTTTGGTACTAGGAGGCTTCAGGGAGGCCTGCTAGGCCCAAAACAGGCCCCAGGGGGGATCGCATGCATGGGGGGGGGGGGTTGCGCACGCATTGCATTATGGGGTGGGCATGTGCGCACGTACTTTGGCGCATGAGGAGAAAAAGGTTAGCCACTACTGTGATATACTATCACAATTAACCTCTCATAGCATTCCCAATAGAAAGTTTAAGATACCTTTTCACCCAAGCATATGTTATTTTTAAATTTTTATTTATATTTAATTTTGAAGAGAACAACAGCATGCCTTATAAATAAATAAAATTTCTAATATATTGATACTGGTTTGCAATAAATACTTAGGCTTTGAACAGTTTGCTTTAGAATTCTAGAACAATTCAGAAAAAAAATACTAATCTTGGAATGCATATTTCTGTTGCAGTGCTTGAGATAGCAGTTGTTGCTTCAAAGAAAGTAGTTTGACTTGGAAACTATTTTGTTTGTATTAATTCATTGCATTTTCTACTATAACATGCAGCATGATAATCTTGCATTAATAGTAAGTTTGCAATAACATTACAATGGATCCTGTCATCTTTGAGCAATATTCTTTTCTCTGGACTAGTATTTAGCAAATAAAATAAAATAAAATAAAAGATATCCACACAGAATTTCCAAAAAAATAATAATCTCAATTTATTCTACTACTTCCAAGTCCCTGTTTTTCCAGGATCTCTGGCTCGGTTTCCTTTAAATCCAACAGACTGTCCAGAGCGGCTTCGCAAATCCCGATCTGACATTTCACTTTGTGCCATCTCTTCATCATATCTAACAGAAGAGAGATAAACATCAATGTCTGATTTGGATCAAAAGGCTTGATTTTTTTTCTCGAGTTGAATTGCAACAGCTGCCGGATGAAGAAATTGTAGACAATTATGGAGTGCTCCAACCATGTATTAGGCAGGAGAAATCTCCTCAATACAGAACACCAGATGAGGAAAACAGCTTGTTCTTTTATTTTCTTTATTTAAAGTACGTAAAGTTTCAATGTATCCCCTTGAGGATATTTCAAAAATAATGAATCCATATAATATAATCAATAGCTCTAACATTTGGGGAAAACACTGACTCCTATTCACAAAGTTAAGGGATAATCTATATACATGGCTGCCACTCTTTTATGTATACAGATCAGTGGTGGGTTCCGGATTCCGTTCTAACCAGTATGATTGAAACGGCCCCGGCGTCACCAACATGGACGTACTTACGTGCGACGCTTCCGCAAGCCTCCGCAACACTCCAGCTGCTCGGCACAGCGTTGCGCAGGCGCCCTACACACCGTGCGCGGAAGCACCAAAGGCTTAAAAGACAGGTAAGGAGCTCGGGCGGGCGGATGGGCCCGCCAGAGCAGGCTCCGGTACACCCGTACCGGGGCATACCACCTGCAACCCACCACTGATACAGATAGACCTCAACTTACAACCATTTGTTTAATAATCATTCCAAGTTACAACAGCACTGAAAAAAAGTGATGTATGATCATTTTTCATACTTACAATCATTGCAGCATCCCTGTGGTCACATAATCAACATTGAGGTGATTGGCAACTGGCATATATTTATGACAGTTGAACTCTTCTGGGATCACGTGATCACCCTTTGTAATCTTCCCAGCCGGCCTCCAACAAGCAAACTCAATGAAGGAAGCCAAATTCACTTAACAACTGTACAACTCACTTAACAACTGCACTGACTTGCTTAAAAATTATGGGAAAATGTTGTAAAATGAGACAACGCACTTAACAACCACTTTGTTTAGCAACAAAAATGTTGGTGATTATCGTAAGTCGAGGACTATCTGTACACACAAATAACACACGGATAAAAGTAAAGGTTCCCCTCGCACATATGTGCCAGACGTTCCTGACTCTAGGGGGCGGTGATCATCTCCATTTCAAAGCGGAAGAGTCAGTGCTGTCCGAAGACTTCTCCATGGTTATGTGGCCAGCATGACTAAATGCCGAAGGTGCATGGAATGCTGTTGCCTTCCCACCAAAGGTGGTTCCTATTTTTCTATTTGCATTTTTTACATGCTTTCGAACTGCTAGGTTGGCAAAAGCCGGGATGCTCACTCTGTTACGCGGCACTAGGGATTCGAACCGCCAAATTGCCGACCTTTCTGATCGACAAGCTCAGCGTCTTAATACACACACACACCACATATCCAAGCAAAATAAGGAAAAATATCTTCCTCCTACAAGAAAAGGGATTAAGTATGTATTCTAAATAGCAAGGCAATAATGGTTAAGACATCATTAATTATACTTCTCTTGACTTACAACTAATGAGGATTCATTGTGAAACCTTCATAGATAAGTAAGATCTTGGCCCAACAGAACTCTAGATATTTGTATCTCTATTCTTAAACACTTACAAAATTTCATAATTCCCAAGAGCTTCTTTGGGGGGCGGTTTATTCCATTTGCAATCAGGAATTTCTCCATTGGGCACAGCAATATTAAGCGTGTCATTTATCAGATTGTACTTGAGTATACGGTCATTTGCAGTACTGGAAGTAAGAGATGGGGAAGCATTAACCTATGGAGAAAGCAGGGAAGAGAAAACAGATACTGTATTTTTCAGAGTATAAGACGCATCGGAGTATAAGACGCACCAAGGTTTTGAAGAGGCAAATAAAAAAAAAAAGTTTTTGGTCTCTGCAGAACTCCCAAAATGGCCCGTTTTGTTGTTGTTGTTGTTTTGTTTAAAAGGGCATAAATAGCCTTTAGGAGATTTGTAGAGTGCTCGGGTGGGTGGGGGAGACGAGCAAAAAATGGCCTGTTTTTTTGTGAAAACGGGCCCGTTTTTTGTCAAAAAAAGGGCACACATAGCCTTTAGGAGGCTTATAGAGTGTTCCTCGGGGTGCAAGATTTCTGTCCTCCCCAGCCTCCAGGAGCACTCTGCAAGGTTCCTAAAGTCTATGCACAGCCATTTTGGTGAAGGGGGCAGGGTTTCGGGAGGCAAAAAATGCTGTATTCAGTATATAGGATGCACCCAGATTTTCAGCCTCTTTTTTGAGGGAAAAAGGTGCGTCTTATACTCTGAAAAATCCATGGTCACCATTTGCTAAATAAGTAACAGCTTATGAAATAAAATCACTCCAAAATTTCTACTTCAGATAAAATAGGGAGTGATCTGGTAGCACTGTTTTTTCTGATTAACAGATCTGCAGCTTACCGAATCTTCTACCTTCTAATAACACCTGTTAGTTGAAAAAGTGCTACCGAAGTCTTCTGATTTTTTGTTACCATGCACTAATATGTCTCTCTTCCTACTAAGTATACAGTAATTTAGATTTCTATACTGAGCTTGGAATTTGAAATAAATAGCCCCTTCCAACTTTTGGATTCTAAGTGTGCAGAGTTCTATCAATAGTAATTCAGTGATTTAACACCTTCCTTACTGATTCAATAAGGCCAATTACATGAAGCACTTAGAAAAGATTCTAAGTTAATTAAGAAAACATTAAATTGAAGAATTGAAATTGCTTGGGAAGTTATTTTTTATGATTTATGAGTTTTCTCAAATAAGTACAAAAGTGTTGGAATTTCCTTTACAGATTTTGTGTTTGATTGATTTTGCATTCTATGCCTTTCTAAACTGTCTTTCAACAACTAAAAAAAAGTAATTCTTTTTTCTACAGTTCTGAAAAACAGCACTTTAAAGACAATGTAAATTTATTTACCTCAATAAGCCATGGCTTAAGCTTGTCATCAATAATGATGTCATATCCGTAGCATTCAAAGCAATGTTTATCGTTGTTCATCACAGGCTGTAAGTAAATGAATGACGAAAGAAAGTAAACATGAGAAGAAGGATGTGTGATCAGATCATCTTCACAGTGTATTGCAGACTATTTAAAATAATGGATAGAAGACATTTCAAATATAATCTGGATATTTACAAAGAAGTTGTGCAAGTTTATCGATCATACAATTGGTAACAATACAAATCCTTAAATATAAATAGGAAGAATATGAAGTCAAACAAGATTCACAATTTGTTTGTGAACAAATAAATAAAATGAAGACCTACAATTCCAGAAGGCAGATTGTTCTACTGCTTAATATTTTGGCAGTCATGAAACTCCTCCTTTTTTGCTCTTAGTAGAATACTCTTGATTGAATGTCCTTATCTTTTCCTTATTTAAACATTCTCAGGAAGGCTATCAAATTTTATGTAGCATTTTTATTTTGAAGGCTAATACACTTGTAATTCCTAATACAGAAAGCTATATTGATAGCTTTCTCCCATAATCTAATAAGATGGTTTAGATTCAGTAAATCATTCACCTTGAGCTATTTTTTTAGAATCCGTATTTGTAGCTGTACATCTTTTTGCAAGGTTGCTAAATGTCGTATTTTTCCAGATTTTATTTTTGTTTATAAAGATCAGTGGAATGCATACCATAAAAATATTGTCCTATATGTATTTATCTGAGTATATTTCTGCATAAATACCTCCACCATCTAGCCTATAAATTTTACATTCTTTTTTTAAAGTCAGAGACCAGTACATGCAAGGAAGGAAGAGGAGGAGGAAATATTTTTGGTTTTTTTACTGGTTTTAAATATGTATTGTACTTTTATATCACAAAGCTCCCCTTATGTTTGACATTCAACATGCCAGAATAGCAGAAAATGTAAAATAGTGGGTCACAAAATATAAGGAATAAAAAATATGTCAAACATTTACTATGATACTTCTTCAAGTTTCAGGAACAAATGTATCTTGTATAAATAACCATTGGAAAGAATCTGAATGGTCTTTTGTATTACTTAATAATAATAATAATAATAAATAATAAATTTTATTTGATTAGCCGCAACCCTCTCCCGAAGGACTCGGGGCGGCGTACAATCAAAAGGATAAAATACACATAGGACACACATACATACGAAAAAACAAGGACAATTACATTTGTGCATGAAGGAGAGTGGACTTGTAAGTGAAGGACAATAAAGACAGCTAAAAACACAATTAAAACGCAGTTTAAAATCCCCTTAAATAAAATTGCTAAATTAAAAACCCCTCAGGAGCGTAACGAAGTTATGGTTGAGCCAGGCCAGATATTTGAAAAAGGTGGGTCTTGAACTTAACTTTCCTTCACCATAAACTTGTTTTTCTACTCACTGCAACTGCTTTCAATGACTGTACAATTATCCAATGTATTTCATCAAACAGCTTGTTTGTGACATCTTTCCCTCGAGTGCTTTCTAGATACAAACGCAAATTATTGACTGTCCATTTGCCGCCGTGGATGTGGTTGTAATCATCCTACAAAGATACATCAAATTATCATTTTTACTTTCAAAAGACTTTTCAGAACCAGACGTCTTCATTAAATTGGATTGCGCACAAAAACAACCACCAAAAAGTATAGACTTTATGTAGACTTTAATACATTTTTATCCTGTCAGGACACATCCTAAAGCCTTTTAATATTAATTGAAGGACAAAATTGAGAAATTCCACGCCTAATAAACAGAATAATTAAAAGATGATTTCAATCTAGGTGGGTTAAAATGTTTATGTTGTAGGAGAGCAAAGGTCTATGTCAACTGTTCATTGGCTACTTGTTTCAAAAAAAGAGCCCTATAGTTGGGAAAATGGATTGTTAGTTAAAATGTACAATAAAAAAAACTAAAATAGAATATATTTCAAATAAAAAGAAGACAAAGGAATAGCCAGTAACAAAACAGTCAGGAGAATACAAAAATGTTTCATCTCCATGATGATAATTTTGGCATTTAGAAATCTGTTTTTTATGTGCCTTCAGGCAGCAGTTGGAAGCAGCTGGCTAAGGGGATGAAGCATTCTGTAGTTTAGCGTTCATATGATAGATTTAATCCTTCATATTCTAGAATATTGCTTTATGGTTTTTGTGGCCTAAAGTCCCAGGAGGCAGCTGCATATAAATTATTACAAATAAATAAATATAGAACAGAAGATAATATTTTTTATATTATCAAGATTTCGTTGCCGACAGCAGCCTTGGTGAAACGCTCTCTAGTAGTTTTGATGTTTTTAAATATTTTTCGTGACTCATTGTGAATTACATACACAAGGGATGATATTCTGAATATAAGTGAGCAACTTTATTTTTGTTGCACGTTTTAATTAATTCCAAATAATTTAGATCTGTATTATAAAAGGATCTTACCCCATGTTTCTGAATGGCAACATTTGTAAGATGGACAAACATGTTATCCAATTCGCTTGTACTTGGGGTATATTTTACTGTGCAAAATCGGCAAAACCCAAGTTTATACCTTAAATACAAAGAGAAGACATATAATAATTTAAATATTCTTAAAGAGACAGCTTCTTTGACAGCAGTTACTGTGATCTTTCTTTTTTTCCCTATTTAATGCGAGTTTGTAACATGTTTAACTTCATGTAATTGATTTTCAATGCAAAGGGGAGGGTATTTTTTACTTTGATCTCTTTCTGAATGTCTTGTTACTATTTTAATCTTTATTGTTTCCTATTGTGTTGTTGTTTTCATTTATCAATTGCACTGACAGAGGTTATTATTTTAGAGTCCAATTCAAATTCAATAAGTGGTGAACCAAATATGGTTCAATACATAAAATGGAAATCTGGTGGGATTTGTTAGAATATAAATAGAAAAAGAACATAGAAAAGAACATAGGAAATTAAAAGCCTTTGATCTGCCCCACCACCACTACTCTCCTTTCAGCAACCTCCATCCCCTGAATAAACATACAATCCCAACACTTATTCTAGCAGCTCACTGGCTCCATCAAAAATCCCCAAGATAAGGAAAGAAGCCAAACCCCATCATAATAATCCACCCCGGAAGGATCTTCCTTCCTGGACTTCACACATCCTCAGCTCAATATCTTATACACATCTAAACATACAACTCACAATCAAAGCCTAGGGCCGTGATGGCGAACCTATGGCACACCGCAGGGCCTTGTCTGCTGCATAGCGAGCTGCCACCTCAGCTCAGCTCCACCGCGCATGTGCATGTACCTCCCGCCAGCTAGCTGGTTTTCGAGTACCTGCTGCACATGCGTGGGGGCAGGGCACATGTGGGAGGTGCGCATGCATATGCGGGGTGGGGGTTGCATTTGCATGCGCAGGGGCGGGGGTTGCAGGGGTCGCGTATGCATGCACAGGGGGACCGCAGGAGGGTCACGCATGCATGTAGGGGGATAAGGAGCGCAGGGGGCGGCACATATACCTCTACTAGTACAACTCTAACATTGTAGGCCCAGGATGGCGAACCTATGGCACGCATGCCACATGTGGCACGTGGAGCCAGTTATCAGGGCACGCGAGGTGTTGCTCTGTCAGGTGGCCAGCGCACGCATTCGAGCTGGCCAGCTGAGTTCAGCCTTTCTTAAAGCCATTTTTTGCCCTTCCCAGGCTCCAGAGGCTTTATAGGAGCCTGGGGAGGGTGAAAATAGCCTTGCCCCCCCTCCCCCGAGGCCATCCGGAGGCTTCAGGAGCTTCCCTGAAGCCTCCAGAGTGCAAAAAAATGGCCCTACAGGCAAACCGGAAGTTCAGGAACGGACTTCTGGTTACCTCATAGGGCCGTTACGACCCTATGAGCAAATCGGAAGTCACTTCTGAACTGGAGCAGCAGTTAATCAGGTGAAAATCTCTTTATTAACCTGTTTAAACAGGTTAAGCTAAACAGACATCTATCCTGAATGGCTGGATTTTTCAGTACTGGTCTTGCTGGCCTAAATGGCTACTTTCAACTGTAAGGTAAAGGTTCCCCCGCATATGCGTGCTAATTGTTTCCGGCTCTAGGGACGGTGCTCATCTCCGTTTCTAAGTCAAAGAGCCAGCACTGTCCGAAGACGTCTCCGTGGTCATGTGGCTGGCATAACTAAACGCCAAAGGTGCACCGAGTGCTGTTACTTTCCCACCAAAGGCGGTTCCTATTTTTCTACTTGCATTTTTTATGTGCTTTCGAACTGCTAGGTTGGCAGAAGCTGGGACAAGTAACGGGAGCTCACTCCGTTACGCGGCGCCTTCTGATCGACAAGCTCAGCATCTTAGCCACTGAGCCACCGTGTCCCTTTCAACTGTACAATTCTACAATTCCCCACCCCCACTGTCACCCAGCAAATAGAACAAAAACTGAACTTACATATAGCACCTCAAAGGACGGTACGTAGATACTAAAACGTACAAGCGTAGATCAAATTTCTTCCCACCAATCAGAAGTGGATTGCTGATGTACAGGGAAATCACGTAGGCTTCTTTGGTGGACTGAGATACAAACCTAAAGATATATATATTTCATTATTTCAATGCATTAAATTAGTTTCCTTCTTTTAAATGTAATCAAGGCAAAGCCATGTACATGTAGTTTTCTTTTTCTGCCAGAGCCATGATGGTTTTCAACCACGGGCAAAATTGTACGTAAGCATCCATATGTAAGTTTGCTGCTGGCTTGCTGCCTTACTGCATTGTAAAGTGCTTCCTTTTTTTCTAAAGATAGCATGGAAACACAGCACACAGACAACATGGGGAATGAGTCATCTTTTCATCCATCCCCATCTCCCCCCCTCCCCAATCTTATTAAAAAGGAAATAAATTTTCTTTTCCTTTCGGGAAAGAAAAGGATGCCACAAAGTAATTGATTTCTTTCATTACTGAATCTTTGTGTTGTGGATATTTAATGGTAGTTTTGATATATTTTCTCTCTTTTTTTCTGGGAGGGCAAAAACTGCTTCCCCCAGGTTCTGGAGGCCCTCCGGGCCCCGTTTCCGCCTTAAAGGAGGCCCGTTTTACCCCCTCCCCGAACAGTGGTGGGTTCCGGATCCTGTTGCAATCGATATGCTGCAACGGGGCCCAGCGTCCACCATGTGCACGCGTGCAGCACACGCATGCGTACTTACCGCCCATGACGCTCCAGCTGCTCAGTGGAACATCACGCCGGCGCTGTACGCTCCGTGTGTGCGCGAAAGCCCCGATTGGCTCAAATACAGTTGAGGAGTGCGAGCAGGCCCTCCGGAGCACCATACCGGAATGGTACCCAGTGCTCCCAGCAGGCACCGGTCCGCCCATACCAGGCGTACCCACCACTGTCCCCGAGCCTCCGCATGGGCCCTGCACTTATCTCACATCCAAAACAGGCTGCGTAGAGACTCCTGGAAGGGAAGGGGTAGGCGGGGCAGGGCAGGGACAGCCAGGGGTGGGATTTGGAGATTCTCCAAACCAGCTGTAACATTAGCTACTGGTTCTCCTGAACCTGGACGAACCCATAGCAGCCCACCCCTGCCTGGGACTAACAGGCTTCTGATCGAAAACAGGAGGCAGGGCTATGGTGTGAAAAGTCAGAAAGTTTTGGGAAACTAGGTTTTGAGACCTCCAGGATTCTATAGTAAACCTTTTTGCTATAATTGTGCATTACAAATTTCAAACACATTTCTCAATCTATGTATTCGTTCCTAAATATGTCCTAAGTAGCAATCAGTTTCAAGTGCCATGAATACAGAGAACTGCCCTTCAGGCATGGGAGTATTTATCTGCATCTGGCAAAAGGATATGCATTTAATAATTTTTCCCCATATGTTTTAATTTAATGTTTCCTAAGCAAATTTCCTTTTTAGCAATAGCACTTATATACCGCTTTATAGTGCTTTTGCAGCCCCCTCTAAGTGGTTTGCAGAGTCAGTATATTGCCCCCAACAATCTGGGTCCACATTTTACCCACCTTGGAAGGATGGAAGGATGAGTCAACCTCGAGCCAGTGAGAAAGTCTTCCTTTTTTTAAAACCAAGTCTTTACGACAAACTAATTAAATTAAGACAAACTCAATGCCACAACGTAAGTGTAAAGTGCAAATTTATTTTAGGTTTAACATATAAAAGTGTCTGCAAAATTTTACCATAAAACTTTATCAGGTTTTTAAAGAAGTTACAAATTAGTTCCTGATGAAGGCTAAATCTGGAATAGAACTTATTTAATCAAATGTGGTACAATGAGGCACAATATCAAACGGAAAGATTTTTTTTCCCCCTAAGAAACTTACGTAGATGTTTTGCTGTCTCGAGACCATTTTTTAATTTGGGAAAGCTTATTGATGAGAAAAATTCCTTTCCCTTGAGCTTTTCCACAAGGTTTCATAATCCATGTACTGGAAGGGTTTTTTCGGAATTCTTCAACAAATAAATTATAATCAGCCGGAAGCATAAAGGTGACAGGAACAAAGTCTAAAAGGGATACAAGAGAGTTTAAAATAGAATATTAAATCAAATAAAGAGACAGACAGATGGTAGAGGATGAGCCCTCTGTTCAATTATTTACCCATTTCATTCTTTTTTAATTTAAGATAGGATGAAAATGAGCATCAGAGCTCCCTCTAACTTTCCAGTTTAAAATAAAAATAAACAGAAGTGGAGGTAACTCAGTTTAATTCCATGAACAAATTACATAAAATGTTGTATGACAATCACTTTTTTAATCTTAAAAGCCTCACGTGAATCTAAGAATATGCATAACATTTTCCATGTTTCATCTTTTAAGATGAGGATAGAAACAACACCAGAATGTTTCCTTCCTGCCTTCCTTACAGGATTAGCCCTGTAAAGTGGGGAAAAAAAGAAAATAAGATTTCTTCCAACAACCGGTTCTCCAAACTGCTTAGAAAGTTCACAACCGGTTGTCCCGAATAAGTGCGAACCGGCTGAATCCCACCTCTGGATGCAGGCAACCATGCCTCCTCCTCCTGCTGAAAAAACTATCTACCAAACCGGTCCCTGGTGCCCCAAAGGTTGGGGGCCACTGCTGTAAACCACATAAAGCAATGGTATTGACCTTCCTGCACTATAGTTTGACTATACAGCCATGTCACCCTCCCCACTTTTTTCTGTGGTGTTAACCTACTCATCAGTTTATGCCAAGTCCCAGCATCCTATACCCCAGCCACCAATGGAATCCAGCAGATGCAATGCCATCCCCGTCCTTTCTCCCCACTAAATCTGTGCTGGTATTTTTCACACATTGCTTCCTTGGTCTTCTGTTTCTCCCTTGTTAATCCTCAGTTGGTTTGTAAGATTTTTGACTGGCATGGCTGTGTGCTCCTGTTGCTTCCCACTAATTGCAGCAGTACCTGTGGCCGAAGGCCGTTTTGTAATTAGGGAGTGGGTGCAATTGCAATTAAGAAAGGCGTTCGAAAGACAGGATGCTGCCAAACTTTTTTTTTAAAGTCTGCCCAAATCATGCTAACACGAAGGCATCCAACAATGTTTCGTTCTGTCTCCTAAACGCAAGGAGTATTGTTAGAGAGTCTGATGGCAGATACTGTGATTTCCAAGAATGAGACAACTGATATGTAAGTTACAATAAAAGCAGATTGAAACAGCCGGGAAAACAACATGGAAGTGTTCATGAAGTCACTACAAGTCAAACTTCTACATCTGCACCAGAAAATTATGGCTAATCTTTGCCCTGAAAATAGGATTGCAAATCAGGCTCTGATCATGACTTCTGTCCTGATTTCCAGGAAAAGAAAAACTGTATTTTGCCCAGAAGGGACATCATGAGGGACCAAAGTCTTAAGCTGGACCATAAAGGCAGCAATGAAAAACAATTTCTCCTCCATTGCCAAAAGGTTGCTCCATAAAAGTGTGTCCATGAAGTTGAGTTTAGTAAAACCTAAAGAAAACTTTTAAGCAGATGTAAGGATGCAGCCTTAGCATACCTGGTATTCAAAGTTAGATGTAAATAATTCTAATGATCTAAACCAACTCACCTAAATAAAGATATTTTCCATTCTCATCCTTCTCTGCAAGAGGACTACCTTCTTTTTCCAGTTCTTTTCTGTACCTTTTAATATTTTTCACCATTAAGTCCTTCCGGGTCAGCTCGTAATGGTTAGGGAAATGATTGACAATCTGGTCATCAGAGAGACGATAACCAGTTTCTACACTGAAAACATTCCGAATAGTCTGTACGCTCATCCTGTAAAGACAAATTGATTACTCAGGATGCTTCCAAACGCTGATTCAGTTTAGTTATGCATCCAGTGTTTTATTACCACTTTTTCATCCTTAAAAAAATTGCAACAATAAAAGAAATCTAGTCCCGGCGAAAAATTAAAACTACTGTACAATATATATTGAATAATATGCAAGTGCCATAAGTCATGAAACATGTTGGATCATCACAAAACAACTAAATCTGCAATAGAAATAAAGATCATGGGTTCAATATGTTTAGCAAAAGAAACTGAAAAAAATTTAAAGGCATAAAAGAAAACTGTTTCAACCCTTCCCTGCAATCACATCTCCGATAATCTTTCGCATTTGTTTTGATTATAACACAAGTACAGGCGTTATTAGCTATTTGGATGTAATTCTACCTCTGAGGAATCAGGGACACGAAGCACTTGGCACAATGTTATCTTTGAAGCACAGAAAGCATAGGAAACCAGGAGGGAGTTTTAGAAATTTAACTTAATTTTCCGAGTATGATCAATTGTGGGGGGAAATAGAGTTTGTCAATAGAATGAGTGTTTCCTAAAATTTAATTAAAAAGGACTTTTATTGAATGGAATAAAATAAATTAAAATAAATAAAATAAGGGTTAACGTACTTATCAAAGCATCAAAAGGCAGAACAAAAAGCAACGAATGGAAAACAATCAAGCAGAGAAGCAACTTAGAACTAAGGAGAAATTTCCTGACAGTTAGAACAATTAACCAATGGAATGGTTTGCCTTCAGAAACGGTGGGTGCTCTTATCACTAGAGGTTTTTAAGAAGAGACTGGACAGCCATTTGTCCAGAATGTATAGGGTATTCTGCTTGTGCAAGGGGTTGGACTAGAAGACCTCCAAGGTCCCTTCCAACTCTGTTATTCTGTTGTATTCATGTATAAACTATTGATGCACTAAATCCACTGAGCCATTCTGATATGCTTAAGTGTACAGCAATTTAATAAATTGAAATTTGCTTTGTTTAGTTTAAAAAAAATAAAAATTGAAAAAATAGTTTATTTTAATTTTTAGAAATTTAAAAAATTTTAATGAACGAAAAAAAAGGGGGGGGGCAAAGCCACAGAAAGAGACTGACACTTCACAACAGGGAAGGTAGTGATGAATTTTCAAGGCAGAGAACAGAGGGCCAAGAACTTAAATTTTTAAATTTTCGCACTTTTTAAATTTTACAATTTTTATTTTTTTTCTTAATTTTTTTTAAAAAGAAACAAAACAAGAACAGCTATTTAATTTTTAGAATTTTTTTTTAACAAACTAATTCAAAAAAAAACCAAACACTAAGTCATGGAAAGAGAGTGACATTGTGATGACTTGCAAAATGTCACGTTATAGCTTATGCCCACAGAAAAACCAAACTATGTATGTACCAAATGTAGATTATATGAATTATTAGAAGAAAAATAAAGGGTCTAAAGGCAACTGTAGCTACTCTGAAACTCAACCAACCAAGTAAGAAACCCCAACCTACACAAAAATTAAACACAATAGGGAACAAACAGCATCTTTAAAAAATGACCCCATATATGAACCTAAAGAAGAAAAATGATACACCCAAATTGAACATGATAGGGAACAAAGTAGCTTCCATAAAAATTGACCTTATATACCAGTGATGGCTACCTTTTCCGGACTGAGTGCCCAAAGCGTACAGGCATGCTCCCAAACCCCCAAAATGCAATGCGTGCGTTCTCCCCATGCATGCGCCCCGGCCCCTGCACATGCGCCCCTGCACGCGCCCCCCGCATGCACGCACAGCCACTTGCACATGCCCCGCCCCCGCAGGCCCCCCGCAATGCGCACATACCCCCCCACATGCACGACAGAGACCCAAAGACCAGCTAGCTGGTGGGAGGCAGGCGTGCCTATGCAGCAGAGCTGAACTGGAGCGACGGCTCATGTGCCATCAGGAAGGGCTCTGATGCATGCCATAGGTTCGCCATCATGGCTACATACAAACCTAAAGAGAAAGACCGATGGAAACATGACACTTTTAGAAGAAAACAACAACCAAGAGCAAAGCCCCTACTGTTTCCCCAATCCCATGCCAATGAAGCCTTCTGGAACTGAGCAATCGTTTTCATGGAGAAAAATAAGGTTTTACACTTAGATAGGAAAAACCAAACGTACAAGTACAGATTAGGTGAAACCTGGCTCAAAAGGAGTAACTAGGAGAGGGATCTTGGAGTCCTAGAAGACAATCACTTAAATATGAACCAACGATGCAGCAGCAGCCAAAAAAGCCATTGCAATCCCAGGCTGCATTAACAGAAGGATAGAATCAAGGTCACATGAAGTTTTAGTACCACTTCACAAAGCCTTGGTAAGGCCACACTTGGAATACTATAAGAATTACTACCATTGAAATTAATTAACCGATAAAGCCGTTAGCAAACCGTTAGCAAAAAGTATGATTTTGGGACAATTTTCCTAAATCCTGGGAGAAGGGAGACTAATTGCATTTCCTTCAACAAACTGGTGTTGAGCACCCAAAATGTGACCACTTGACCACAGGGGAGCCCTGACCATTAGAACTTTGAATCGGACTCGTAAGTAGTCCTGAAGAGCTCCATCATAACTTCAAGCAGTTGATAAGCGACTAGTCGTAAGTCAAGGACTATCTGCCATTAATCAATCACCTTTAAGAGCTGTGTACTTAATACTCCATGATATACATTAAAAAATGTGGCTTACCAGTAGAAGTTCCAGTCTTCGTTTTCAGCCACTGGGATCCACCCTCGCTTTTCAAAATTGTTTATTAATACAGATTTCTCTATGTCAGTCACCCATTTTACTTTTCCTGCCATTATCCTAAAAAAAAAGCCATCAATACACCCCAATCAATATCTAAAAACCACACACAACAGGCACTATAAATACCACACAGAACAGCACACACTCTGCTAGAGAGAAGTTCCCTGAAGATGGGCTAAAGGCTTCTTGAAACTAATAGCACTTAACTATTATCACTTTGACAAAGTAGACTAAAGCAAACTTCTTGGTAAGATAGAACAATGCGGGTTAGACAATGATGGATTTGCGGTTGGCTGACCTGCCACACTTACTGTGTAGTCTTCAATGGAACTACGTCTATCTGGAGGGAAGTATCCAGTGAGGTACCCCAAAGTTGTCGGGGGCCCCAGTATTCTTCACCATTTTCATAAATGATCTAGATGAGAAGAGCGAAGGGAACTCATCAGATTTCCAGATGACACCATTGCTGGGGGTGGGACTGCTAACACTTTGGAAGAATGACTCAAGATTCAGAAGGATCTTACAGACTTGGACGCTGGGCCCTATCCAACAAAATGCAATTTGGGGGTGAGGAAGGTAGAGTCCTGCACTTAGGCAAGAAAAACCAAAATGCACAGATATAGAATAAGTGGTACCTGGCTGAACAATAGTACCGTATTTTTCAGACTATAAGACGCACAGGTGTATAAGACGCACCAAGGTTTTGAAGAGGTAAATTTTTAAAAAAACGTTTTTGCACCTTTTGCAGGCCTCCCAAACCCTCTGCAAGCCTCATTTTTTTGTGAAAAACGGGGCATGCAGAGAGTTTGAGAGGCCTGCAAAGTGTTCCTGGGGGCTGAGGGGGGCAAGCAAAAAACTGCCCATTTTTCACTCGTTTTTGCCCTCCCCAGCCCCTAGGAGCACTTTGCAGGCCTCCCAAACCCTCTCCATGTCCATTTTTTTGAAGAGGGTAGGGTTTTGGAAGGCCCAAAATGCTGTATTCAGTCTATAAGACGCACCCAGATTTTCACCTTCTTTTTGGGGGGGAGAAAATGCGTCTTATACTCTGAAAAATACGGTAATTATGAGAGGGATGTAAGTGACCTAGTAGAACAGCATTTAGGTATGAGCCAGCAATGTGCTGAAGGAGGCAAAAAGTCAACGTAGGGCTAGGCTGCATCAACAAAAGGACAGTAGTAGGATCATGAGAAATGATAGTGCTCCTTTATAATGCATTAGTGATGCCACACTTGGAATACTGCGTCAAGTTCTGGTTACTATGATACAAAAAAGATGCTGAGACCCTACAAAGCGTGCAGAGAAGGACAACAAAGATGAGGAAGAGTCTAGACTCTAGAAGCTAAACTATACAAAGGATGGTTGCAGAAACTAGGTATGTCTAGTCTAACGAAGAGAAGGTCTACAGGTGACATAGCTGTCCTTCCAATACTTGAGGGGCTCCCAGAGGGAAGAGGAGGTCACTTTATTCTCCAAAGCATCTGAGAGCAAGACAAGGAGTAACAGGTTGAAGATTGCTAAAGAGAGATCCAACCTATTCAGTTATCTGTCAGTGAGAACAATTAAATGGTGGAACTGCTGCTGTCTACCAGATGTTGTGATACTCCAACACTAGATGTTTTTAAGAAGACACTGGACAGCTACTTGTCTGGAATAAAATAGGATCTCCTGTTTGAGAAGAGGACTAGGAGACCTGCAAAGTGCCTTCCCACTTAGTGCAGAGAAGAGCAACAAAGTTGGTTAGGGGACTGGAGGCTAAAACATATGAGCAACGGTTGCAGGAACTGGGTCTGTCTAATTTAATGAAAAGAACGACTAGGGGAGACATGATAGCAGTGTTCCAATATCTCAGGGGTTGCCACAAAGAAGAGGGAGTCAAGCTATTCTCCAAGGCACCTGAGGGTAGAACAAGAAGCAATGGGTGGAAACTAATCAAGGAGAGAAGCAACTTAGAACTAAGGAGGAATTTCCTGACAGTTAGAACAATTAATCAGTGGAACAGAAGTTGCCTCCAGAAGTTGTGAATGCCCCAACACAGGAAGTCTTTGAGAAGATGTTGGATAGCCATTTGTCTGAAATGGTATTCTATTTATTCTATTTCTTTTTTATTTATGATTCTATTCTATTCAAAATGGTATAGGCCTTCCCGCCTGAGCAGGGGGTTAGACTAGAAGACCTCCAAGGTCCCTTCCAACTCTGTTATCCTGTATTGTCATTCTATCTGTAAGATGCCAGAACTGGAAGACAGAAGTGCTGGAAGCTCTTTTAAATGACCCCCCGTGGCTTTCGGCAGACAGCAGAGCGCCCTTTCCTCAATGGGAACCCCAAGAAAAATGTTCCATATATATATGTGTGTGTGTGTGTGTGTGTGTGTGTGTGTGTATGTATGTGTATATATACACGTATGTATATACACATATCTTTGTGTATGTGTGTATGTGTATATGTGTATGTATATATATGTGTGTGCATGTGTGCATATATATGTATATATGTATGTGTATATGTATGTGTATGTATGTATGTGTATATGTATTTGTATGTATGTACGTATATGTGTATATATGTATGTGTGTGTATGCGTATACACGTATGTATATACACGTGTACGTGTGTATGTATATATGTGTATATGTGTGTATGTATGTGTGTATGTATGTGTGTGTATGTATGTACGTATATATGTGTATATATGTATATGTATGTGTATGCGTATACACATATGTATATACACGTGTATGTGTGTATGTATATATGTGTGTGTATATATGTGTATGCGTATATATGCATGTGTGTGTATGTGTGTATATATACACGTATGTATATACACATGTGTATGTATATATGTATGTGTATGTTTATATGTATGTGTATGCGTATATATGTATGTATATACACATGTATGTGTATGTATGTATATATGTATGTGTATATGTGTGTGAATTGCACACGCACGGATTTGCTTTTACTGTATACACGAAGCCCTGTTTCGTTATGACTTCCATCGCTAAGGAAATCCTCCCTATCCGCGCTCCGAGTCCGCCTCCACCCCACGCCCACCCAAAACGGCCTCGGAAATGGGCTCTCGCTCACCGTCCCTAACCGAGAAGCGACGCCGCGTTCTTTATCTTCGCCGTCTCGGCCCCTCCTGTTTCGGGCAGCGCTTCCGGAACGTTACCAGACAACCGGGACGCCGCGCGAGTTCCGGCTCTGGGAGCGCCCCCTGCCGTCCCGAGCGAGAGGATGCAAGAAACGGCCCTCCGTTGGAGGCTCAGCGACTCTCGCGTTTCTCGTTTGGGACAAAAGGGGGCAAAGCTTAAGCCTCCTCGTGCAATTGTGCGGGAGACCCAATCAAATGCAAGACCCAATCAAATGCGAGTAATACTTTTTATTAGTATGATTTTTTATTAAGCTTTAGTTAATTTTTTACTACCACTATAAAATGCAAGTGAAAATAAGAAAGTGGAGAAGAGTGAAAAGGGGGAGAGAAATGTAAGGTAAAAGGGGAAAACATTACTTCTGTCTCTTCACTGCACTAGAATAAAAATATAAAATTATAGCCTCAACATTTACTTTTGCATATTTAACATTTATTAGCTATTTTTATAGCAACAAACTAATCAGCAAATCAATATTTCATTTTTTTTAAGCTCAAGTGCAAGATCTAGAATGGTATCCAAATAAAAATGAAGTTTGATGTATTTTTTTCTTTGATGTAAAGTGGTTAATTTAGCCATCTCGGTTAATTCCATCAGTTTTTCAACCATTCTTCCATGATGGGAATTAATGTATCTTTCCATATTTGTCCATAGAGCACTCTTGTTGCTGTCAACATGTATAACAAGAAAATTCCCCCCTTTCTTTTCCAAGTTCCATTAAATCTGAAGAAAAGTCTCTGGTTTGATGTTTATAGTCATTTTGAGAATCTTTTGTAGTAAAATATGAATCTTACCCCAGTATTTCTTTGCTTTGTCTTAAGCAAAGATGGAAAAAAAGATCTTTCTTTATAGTAATATTTCCAACACATTTGTACATCTTTGACAATTTATTAGGTGTTAAATATCAACGGTATATCATTTTATAATGTTTTCTTTTAGATTATAATTCAGCATAAACCTCAAACCCTTCATCCACATTTTTTGCATTGTTCAAACATTATATGATACCCAAAGTTCTCTGTTAGTTGAAACATGCATTATTACACGTTCATTTTCCAAAATCAATTTCAGTAACAATTTATAAACCTTGGTATAATGTGTCCATCATTACCACACAAATATGATTTCAAATTCATTTTTTACAGAGTCAAACCTATTTTTGTCTAGTTTAAATCTTTCTTTCAATTGTAAATATGAAAGCACCTAAAGCAATACTTAAGAGAAAACCCCACTGTTGCTTCTTTATTAAAAAAAAAAACACTTTTCTTTTCTAAATTGTCAAAATGTAGTGGTGTTATATTATAGGTAGAGACTTTAATTGTATTGCAGAGGCTGTTAGATAAAAATATGTCCCAAAATACACTCTGCAGACAAAAACATAATTCATTAATGAGGTTTTCACTCCATTTTCTCTAATTGATGTTTGAAAGAAAATGAATTCAATAGCTATATATTATACATATTATTCCCCCAAATCCAAGATATATTCTAGGAATAGATTATATATTTCTGATTCTTTAAATTTATCAGTTATTTCAGTCACTTTTGGGTTTGCTGGCCTATTTGATCATGCCCCATTATCCAGGATGGACATACAAAACAGGGAATTTAATCCATTCAATTTAGATAAAACTGATGCAGTGAACTGAATTAAAAAGCCATCTCACAATCTTATCATTAAGTGACAATTGAAACACCTCTAAGCAATTACTATATTGGTGGGGGGGCTACTATGAGAGGAGTTTGCATTAAAGCATATTCTTATTTAAAAAGAAAAATGCAGAATATATGCTAAATTTTCTTATCAAATTCAATGGACTGCATCATGGCCTGGAACTGGCTGACCATCTCAGCCCACTGGCCTTGCACTCCCACAGGTCTTCCCTGTGCTTGCAAAGGCTATGCTCATAGTCCTCAGTGAGGTGCTTCTGCTGAGCCTCATTCTCCGTCAGATCCAATTTGAACTGAGCCAGCTGTTTTGCCAACTCTTTCTCGTGGTGGCTGCTTAGCTCCAACAACTGCTTCCTGTTGGGACCCTAAGGAGCCCAAGCAGGGAGGCAAGGAGTGGCTGGGTGGGGAGGGGCGAGTAGAGGCTGGCGAGGCGCCCCTTGACATGAGTGACATCGAGTTGGCCACACCCACCGAGTCACATGTCCACCTAGCCACGCCCACCCAGTCATTAGGCAGATCATATTAGTGGTCTGCGGGATTTAAAATTATGAATTTAGTGGTCCCTGAGGTCCGAAAGGTTGGTGACCCCTGCCCTGGAGGCCTTAGGCCTGTTTCCAACCCTATTGGGTCCCACCCTCGGTCACTTAACTTTTAACTGTAGATATCATTCTGGAAGCTCCAAAGATCCTTTTGGGGAAGGACAGCAAGCTGCTCCCATCTCTTGACCGCCTCGCAGGCCACGTGGCTCCATCCTGGAAGCATGTGCTATTTGGGGAGTGGCTGCTCTGGTATTAGCTTCACTTTGCAAATTGAACTTTGCACATGTAATAAAATATTTAAAATGAAAATCAGGAAATGGGTAAATGTAAAGTTATCACGGCTGGAAAGAATTACAACCACTAAAACAGTACTCCCTTAATTATTATTTTTATTTCATCCTTTGCCAGTTCATTTAATTTCATTAAACTTTTGACGACAACAATAATATTTATTGATTTTTATACTTTCTGGGAAAAGATTTGAGGCTTTGTAAAAAGAAGTGTTATATTTAAAAAATAAAGGATTAGAATGCCAAACCTATCTTTTTATTACAAGGCTTTCCAGTTACAGAATGCCACATGGTTATTAGCAGAGGTAATCTGAGTTAAAATGGAAGCCAGGGAAAGCATTACTGAGATAATAATTTTATTTTATTTTTATTTCATTTTATTTATTTCGTCAAGCATGAATTAGGTAACAGATATAAGTATAAACATGTTTATGAATACATGAAATGAATACGAATACAAGGCAATGATTAATGGTGTTACTTAAAATTAAAGCAACTTTAAGAGCCTTGGAAAATCCTCTGGGAAAAATTATCTTTTTTATTTGATGCCCCAGATAAGTGTTTTTTTTAATAAAGAAATAACAGTGTGGTTTTCTCTCTATTGTTTATTTGGTTTTCATTTTATATGCAGGATGGAACAAGCCACAATTGTTTGTAAATTATGAATTACTGTATGGGTGAACCACCTGTTGTTTAAGGTTAGAGCAGTGG
Source organism: Natrix helvetica (assembly GCF_964273705.1). NCBI lineage: Eukaryota > Metazoa > Chordata > Lepidosauria > Squamata > Natricidae > Natrix > Natrix helvetica. The sequence continues at coordinate 73,275,416 of NC_138553.1, forward strand.
TGAAATTCATTTTTTTTTACTACTGGTTCTGTGGGCGTGGCAGGGAAAGGATACTGCAAAATCTCCATTTCCCTCCCCACTCCAAGGAAAGGATACTGCAAAATCCCTTGGATATTGCAAAATCTCCATGCCCACCCTGCTCTGGGGCCAGCCAGAGGTGGTATTTGCTGGTTCTCCGAACTACTCAAAATTTCTGCTACCCCAGAACTGGTCAGAACCGACAGAATTTCACCCCTGGGTTAGTGTCACTTTTTAGGGTGTGTTTTTTCATGGTTAGCATGTCATACTTTCCCTGTTTGTAATCTGGATAGGAAACAGTTGATCCCAAACACAAGAAGCTTAGACTTCTGATTAATAGCCTTTATTAGAAAGAAGGTTAAGAATACAGTACAAGAACTCCAGTGAATGATCTCAGATGAAAAAAAAAAAAAACCCACCACAATATACTATTAGAAGTTAAGACGTTCATTTCCAAACTAGGCTACAATAGACAGTAGTGACATTTGTGGAAGGATCAGGAACCGGTCAATAGCAGAACCCAAATCAGTAGGCTGACATGATGGACGACCACATTGGGACCATTCCTCGCCATTCTCTTATAGATCTCTAATTCAAAAGCTTGAGCCAATCATTAACCATGAAGGTGTGAGGCATTAGCCTATATAGCACATGCAGCACTGGCCAGCTGACTTCAGCTTTCATTTTCGGCTGTTTTTCGCCCTCCAGAGGCTTAGCCTTCGGAGGGGAGGGCAAAAAGCATGTCCATCGCACGGCAAAAGCAGGAGGAGGGCGGGGGTCGGCACGCATGCGTGCGGGTGGTCGCGCACATAGAATTATGGGTGAGGAGGGCATGCCTGTGCACGACCCCCCCCTGCGCTTTTGGCACGCGATGGGGAAAAGGTTAGCCATCCCTGGTCTATAGCATACACTACTCCCCTCACCTGTTACGTTTTTTATGAGCATACCTCACGTGCCATTGCCCTCCCCTCTTACCTGTAGCTAACCACAGACACAGCACCTGCACTAGACCACTTTCGTCTTTGTTTCACACACGTTTTGCAATGCGCTCATTTTACCCATGGCAGAGCTAGCTCTTCATTTTACCCATGGCAGAGCTAGCAAAATTCCCAGATCTTAACTGGCTAACGTCTCACCCGTTCTTAGGGCTATTTTATATTGTATTACGTTATAATGCAACAAGTTAATAGTTTTATTTGTTTACAATAAACTATGGTGGCTGAACCCGTCTGCTTCCTTGTGCTTTTGGAGGGCAAAGGATAGAGTTGTGTTTGTGTGTTTGTGTGTGTGTGAAGCTGGCACACTATATAAAGCATCTCATCCTTCTTTTGCTAAGGCATCCTGCAAGTAGAAAAATGAACTTGATTTGTTACCTGCAAATTCTGTATTAGGAAGAAATGGGGCCATTTGTCTTGCTGGTAGTGAGAGAATATGTTTGGCCAACAACAACTAAACTATGAACGTCTTGCATTATAACGCAATAAAACATAAAGTTATTTCTCTAGGAAGCATTTTCTTTCATCCAATGGTAGATAATCCGCAAAAGGGAACCTGGAGCTTCATAGCCAGAAACGGAAGGGGACACCCAGCCTGGCTTGGTTCCTGGGCCGCCGCTGGACGGGGGTAGGAGGGCAGGGCCAAGCGGGGCGAGGCGGGGGGCTGGCTAAGCGACGTTGCGGTAAATCCCGCGCCCGGCTTCGCTCGGCCCTCCCTTCTTGGTTTTCAATCGCCGCAACGAGATTTAGCGGCGATGTTGTCGCCTGCTTCCGCCGGCCTCTCCCAGTCCTCGGTTGCGTCTGGCGCGGCTGCAGGACAGCTGGCGCTCGGCGGCGTGGAGAGGAGAGGAGGCCGAGGTGAGACGCGCGGCTGCCGGTTGGATGGGGACCTGAGGAGGGGGCAGTCCCGGCAGGGCGCAGAGGGGGTCGGTGGGGCTGAAAAGGGAGCGCTGGAGTAGTTGCCCCGCTCTTGAGGATTCCCTTTTCCTTCTCTTCCTCGCTCCTTCCTTCTTTATTCCTTCCCGCCTTCCTCCTCCCTCCCTTGCTTCCTTCCTCCTTTCTTTCCTCTTTCTTTCCCCTTCCCTTCCTCCCTCTTCTACTACTTTTTTCCTTCCTCCCTCCCTTCCCTACCGCTTTCTTCCTTCCTTTTCCTTCCTTTCTTCCTCTCTCCCCTACCCCTTCGTTCCTTTTCCTCCCTCCCTCCCTTGCTTCCTTCCTCCTTTCTTTCCTCTTTCTTTCCCCTTCCCTTCCTCCCTCTTCTACCCCTTTTTCCTCCCTCCCTCCCTCCCTCCCTCCCTTTTCCTTCCTTTCTTCCTCCCCCCTTACCCCTTCCTTTCCTTTCTTCCTCCCTCCCCTACCCCTTTCTTCCCTCCTTTTCCTTCCTTTCTTCCTCCCTTCCCTACCTCTTCCTTCCCTTCCCTTTCCTTCCTTCCTTTTCCTTCCTTTCTTCCTCCATTCCCTATCCCTTCCTTCTCCTTCCTTTCTTCCTCCTTCCCCTACCCCTTCCTTCCTTCTCCTTCTTTCCTTTTCCTTCCTCCCTCCCTCCCTCCCTCCCCTACCCCTTCTTTCCTTCCTTTCTTCCTCCCTTCCCTACCCCTTCCTTCCTTCCTTCTTTCCTTTTCCTTCCTTTCTTCCTCCCTTCCTTACCCCTCCCTTCCTTTCTTCTCACGTCTGAACAATTTCAACCCCTGGAGGTTTGTGCTGGTTGCGAAGAGCCTCCGCCCTAGTGATGGGGAGGGGAGGACTCTCCAGGTTCTGAAAACATCGCCCTTATAAGGTGCCCAGGTGCAGGAATATAAATATTGTGTAACACATTAACTTAGGGATCTGCAGCATTGACTTGACTCATTCCTTTGAGGGAAGAAAACTTTTGGTTGGGAAAAGTTGATCCTTTGAAAAAAAAATTTAAAAAGTCCGGTTTTAATGCAATCGCTGGGCGAACCAAAATGCTTCAGGCTGTTTGACAGGTGCCATCTTATAAATAAATAAATAAATATTTATTTATTTCTTAGCCGCACCCTCTCCCGAAGGACTCGGGGCGCACCCTCTCCCGAAGGACTCTTAAACATCGCATTCCTCTTTTCCTCCAGCATAGGAGGAAATGCTTTTTATAGGATGTCTGCTGTGACAGGTGGGTGCCTGTTTGCATCCCGCAAAAGCAGAGGAAAGAAAACAAACTTTTTTTTCCCTAAGAGATTTTTGTAGAGTTAAATAGATTAACAGAGAGATAGTTCTTTTGCTGAGGTTGGTGTCAGTGAAAGGAAAAAGGCAGAGAGACTCCATTTTGAGATCATTTGGCCCATCAGGTGCCAAAAGGGGCATTCTGCCCCAGGGAGTCATTGAGGAAGGCTGGCCTGTTTATATTGCACCTGTTGATGGAAAACAGGAAGAAAAATAGCTGTGGTTATGTGAAAAACACCTATGAATTACGCCTCCACCCTAAGGCTCATCTAGTTTCACTTCACTTTGCAATATGTTTTCCAGTCAACGGGGGTAAATCATGCCCCCTCTTTTACTGCTACATATATATATATTTTGTTACCTGAGAGATTGGCAACATGACTTTTTAAATATAACGTTATCCTGCCAGCTTAAGTGTATTTTTTTTAACTGAAAACAGGATTGCAAAGGCATTGCACAATTTTCAAAAGCAGATTTTGTATGCTTTTGCATTCTTTTTTATAAAGAAGTTTGGAAATTTAGAAATCAATATAATACCTGTTCAGCTTGCATGCTCTTTACATTTTTGTTCTCATAAACAAAAGACCTTAAAATAAGTTAGATGTTCTAAAGTCCCAGTCAGACAAGCCACTTCAAAGAATATCCTGTAGAGAAATTAAAGGAAATAAATTACCAGGGTTTGGGGGGAGGGTTTTTTTTTTTTTTTGGCTTTGTTTGTATTCCCATTTGGATTCTCTTCCTTGGGTCTTCTTGGGTTGCTTGCGTTCACTTCGCAGTCTGAAATGCAAATACCTAATTTTATATTCTGAAGGGAGGTTTCTTTTTTATCCGTGGATCATAGATCAAAGAAAAAGGGACCGTCAGACCTTTTTCCGCATGAGAAAAAGAGAGCCATTATCTGCTCTCTCTTTTTTTTTTTTGGAAGAACTTGTGAACAGTTTTGAAAGGTGTGCAAATGCCAAATGAGACTCCTTTATTGGGAAGTATCTGTTGTGGTGATGCAAAATGAGGCTCGCTTGCTGGGGAGGGGTGGAAATAAAAAAAAACCTTGAGGGTTGGTTTTCTCCAGCCTGCTCTGACCCACCCCACCCCACCCCAGTCCAAACGGTCCCTCACCACACAGCGTAACACCTCCCCGTGGCCAGTCAGCCTCACCACCTACCCCCGGAAGCTTCGCTCCTCTCCCCCACACTAAAATCCAAGCTAAGCCCCAGAGCAAAGCAAACCTCCCAGCCCCACTTCTCTGCCTGCCAGCTGGGGAGGGTCTTCCCAAGCTGGCCACTGGGGAAGCAACCAAAGCAACAGCAGCCATCCGGATGGCGCGTAAAGACGCAACAGGACTGGGTACGATTAAGGCAGTCAGCTAGGACAGTTGCAAGCTCAGGCAGGCAGGCAGACAGGCATCTGTCTGACTCAGCTGGCAGCTGCCTTTTCTCCCCGGTGACCCTACCTGCCACTGAATCAAGCCTTGGACCCCCCGAGACTACAACTGACACCAAATCTAGGTCTTTCCATGCCTTGCCATCCTACACCATTGCTGCCGGCCGGGTGAGTTGCGGGGCTGCTGGCTTCCATCTCCCCTCCTGACTTTGTTCACCCGCCTGCAGCCTTGCTGGCTTGCCCAGGCTTGTAGAAGCTGGGTGAGAGCGACCAGGCACTGGGAACCGGGGAGAGGGGGATGTATCAGAGGACTAGCCAGGGTTTGGGGCTCCTGGAGAAAAGGGGTCTCTGAACGATCCAAAGCCAAACACTTTCTAAGCTCTTTCACCCTTCAGAACTCCAGTTGCAGCAATCGGCAGAGGCAGCCTCGGGGACCCGTCACCCCATCTGCCCTTACGCTGTCCCGAGTCTTTCACCTGCTTCAGGTACTCACCCTCTTTCCAGACACCTCCTGCTGCTTCAACCAGAATTCCAAAGGGCGAAAGAGCTTCAATGGGGACAATTAAAGCAATGGCTGTGCGTCTTCTCACTCCCGGCCCACCCTTGCCTGCCTGCCACAGATGCCCACAGCCCCCTGTCTGAGACCCGTTTCTCTGTCAAGAGCACAGAGTCCTCCCATCCCAATTCTCCACAACGTTTTCTCCCTCCTCATGCCTCCACCCCATCCCCACACTGGAGGAGGAGCCTGGACATTTTCCAGCAAGGTGAAGAAAGTCTCTCATTCAGCCCCATCTGTTGTCGTCTTCTTGTGCCACATCCATCGTCGGACGTTGGCGATCATGTTGGCAATCCTATTTTTGTCAACAGCCGCATGAAAAAGTGCTGATGAGTTTTGTCCAAATCAGTCCCTTAGGTTTTGAAGCCATGATGTTCTTCTTCTGCTTGGACCTCGTTTGCCTTCAGTTTTTCCCTGGAGGATTAAGTGAAGGATGCTGTATTTTTCTGGGTGTCACATCACATGTCCAAAACACTCTAACTTTCGCTTTCTAATGGCTCTGATTATTTCTCTTGGCTTTCCCAGGCGGCTTTTCACCACCTCATTTGTGATTTTGTCAACCCAGCTTATACGTAACTGCCGTCTGCAAATCCACATTTCAAATGCTTCTAGTTCCATCAAGTGGTTTTCTGTCAAAGTCCAACTCTCTACTCCATTAGAGCAGAATAGAAAAGATGTAACATCTGACCAGCCTGATTTTCAGTCTTAGGGTTATGTCGTGACTGCAGAAGACTCTTTTCATTTTGAAGAATGCTGTTGGAGGTTTCTCTATCCTTGTCTTTACTTCACTGATCATGCTCAAGCTTTCATGTAAATTAAAACCGAGGTACAGACCCAGGAAATTTCAGTAGTTCAGAGAACTACTGCAATGCTCTCTACATGGGGCTGCCCTTGAAGAGCACCCGGGGGCTTCAGCTGGTCCAGAATGCGGCCGCACGGGTTATCAGGGGGGTACCTAGGTGCTCCCATGTTACACCCCTTTTAGACGGCCTGGACTGGTTGCCGGTTGTTTTCCGGGTGCGATTCAAGGTACTAATTATGACCTTTAAAGCACTCCATGGCTTAGGCCCAGGGTACCTGCGAGATCACCTACTGCCACCAGTAGCCTCCCACCGTCCAGTGCGATCCCACAGAGTTGGCCTTCTCAGGGTGCCGTCGGCCAGACAGTGTAGGCTAGCGACTCCCAGGGGGAGAACCTTCTCTATGGGAGCGCCTTCCCTCTGGAATGAGCTGCCCCCGGAGCTTCATATAATCCCCGACCTCCGGTCCTTCTGACGCGCCCTAAAAAGTTGGCTTTTCCAGCAAGCCAGCCTGGCCTGTTAATTTTATCTAATTTTAAAAATGTTATTGTTATATTAATTGGGTTTGTTTTTTGGATTGTTTCTAATTTCCTTTTAACTTTGGTGATATGTGTTTTTTTAATGTTGTACGCCGCCTTGAGTCCTTTGGGAGAAGGGTGGCATATAAATCCAATAAACAAACAAACAAACAAACAAACAAACCGGCAAATGCCACCTCTGGCTAACCCCCGAGTGGGGTGGGAATGGAGATTTTGCAATATCCTTCCCCTGCACTGCTAATTGTCCTGCACTGAGAAATGGCTGGGGACAAGTGTCCCTCGGTAAATCACCTGGGACAAGAGTGTGTGGAAGGAATGTGAGTGAAGAGTCCCAGGGGAGGAGGAGCGCCAGAGGAAAGGCAGCGAAGAATGAATGGCCGCGGTGGGCCAGCAATGGTAGGGTGGCAGCGTGAAGTGGGTACCACCATGTGGCCGCAACCAATTGTCCCATTCCGTCTTATCAGGCAGTTTCACAAGTATTAAAAGGGGAAACGAGGATCCCAAGTGGTTTTTAAGACTCATGTTGCATTTTAAAACTTTGCACCCTCAATTTTTGGGCCCCATTCAGTTGACGAGGCTCTGAAGACTATCAAAAAGATTTGAATGGTGCACATAGCCAGGCTGTACATTTTATGCCTCTTCTTTATCCGGTAGCCAAGATGATTTGCATTGCAAAAATTAGGAGCAGGAGGAAAAAAAAAACACCGTAGGAGAATGGGCTAAGTTGGAAATGTATAAATGTTCGTTGCAGGGGAAAATGTGTTTTAAAAGTTAAATTCAATCTTTGTTAGGAATTGTTTGAAATATAAACAATGACTCAAGATCACTGACTTTGGCGTTGTCACAGGAAATAACACATGGAGGGATGAGAAGACAAGCTGGGAAATATTCTGGGAAATAAGCAACAGAAAATAGGGTTTTTTTAATTGATATGATTGATAAAATAATAATTTCTTTCCAATACGGAGTACGTTTAGTATTTGCAAAGGTGTGACAGTATCATTTAAAAATAATTATTTACACTTCAGAGGAATATATACATATTTCTTGAATAGCATGTTTTATTATTTAAAGGAACCTAGCCAGGATTGTGTGTCCAGACAGCATGGGCAAGCTTATATGTAGCAGATTCAGTTGCTTCCTTTATCCATGAGATAGCTTTTTGCCTTTTAATGTTATGTGTGAATGCAATGATTACATAAGTATACCTATTTGGTATTTTATTTACTGCTTCTTGAAATGCAGTAAAACTCTGGAAGATTTGTGCTCTTGAACCTTATTGTTTTCGCTCCACATTATAAAATTATTTTACTTTATAAAGTAAAGTGCTAGTTTTACTTTACTTTATATTTCTTTCATTTGTTTCACAGGAAACTTATGAACCTGCCATCTTCAAGCGTGGGCTTAAAAACCAGCATACCTACACCCGTGAAAATCTACGAAAACATATATATATATATATATATATATATATATATATATATATATATATATATATATATATATATATATATATATATATATATATATATATATATATATATATATATATATATATACACATACATACATACATACATACACACAGACACACAGACACAGACACACACACACACACACACACACACACACACACATATATATATATATATATATACTGTTTTTGTTGTATTCGGGTCTTTTCCCGTGTAAGGTTGAGATTGTCTTTGCAACGTTTCAGCGGGATCTCACCTGCCATCTTCAAGCGTGGGCTTAAAAACCAGCATACCTACACCCGTGAAAATCTACGAAAACAAATATATATATATGTATGTATGTATGTATGTATGTATGTATGTATGTATGTATTAGTGTTACAACCCCTGGTATGTCTCCCTTTATTTATTTATCAGTACAAATATAACACACACACACACACACACACACACACACACGCGCATATATATATATATATATATATATATATATATATATATATATATATATACACATACATACATACATACATACATACATACATACATACATACAAACATTATATTGTAGAATTCAGTTCTGTAGCTAAGCAATGAAAATAAATCAGCACTTGTTAATTGTTTTCCCCCTATTTCTACTACAGAGGGTTTATTCTGTAGTAGAAACAGGAATATAGTGAATAGAATAGAATAGAATAGAATAGAAGGAAACAAAAAGGATAGGATAGGAACCTTAAAGGACTTCTGGTTCAACCTCCGCCTCAGGCAGGAAACCCTGTACCTGTGATGGCAAATCTAGCTCTGCTCCACCGTGCATGCACCTCCTACTAGCCAGCTGGTTTTCAGGTCTCTGCTGTACATGCACAGGAGGAGGGGCGCATGCAGGATGGGTGCACGCATGTGCAGGGGGTGGGGAAATGCGAGGGGGGGTCATGTGCGGGGTGCATATATTGCATTATGGGTGTCTGCACGTGCACACTTTCGGCACACAGCGACGAAAAGATTAGCCATCAGTGCCCTATACCTTTTCAGACAAGATGAACATACTCTGATTTTCTTGTGTTTTCTTCAGGCAGATGAAACTGTGGCTCAGACAGGACAGATCTCTAGGCACTTTCTTCTCTCCACCTTTGAAGACATGAATGCAGTTCTGGAAGAGGAGCCCCCCAAAAGATCTGTGTTCATAACAGACTTTGCAGAGCAAGTGGAAATGAATATCAGGTATTGCATATTTTGGGTGATTAGGCACCCCAGTTTTGTAAGGCATCCATCCTAGACACTGGGCAAATCAATACAAAGCAGAACCATCTCCTAATTTCTAGGCTCCTATGTCAGCTGGCTGGTAGCACCAGGGTGAGTAGCAGGAAGTTATTGTCGTTTGCAGCCACAGCACAGAAACAGTTTCTGTGTTTGCTGCTCATTGTTCCTGTGTGAACATAGAATCGTAGGGCTGGAAGGGGCCTCAGAGGTCTTCTAGTCCAACCCCTGCTTAAGGCAGGAGCCTAACACCATTCCAGGAAAATACTTGACCAGTCTACTTGAAAACCTTTAGTGATAGAGAAAACATGACTCCAGAGGCAACCTATTCCATTGATTTTGCTATTAAATCTTTGGTTGATGATTGTAATAGAATTTAAAATTAAATACACTGTTGCAGCTTGGTCTGCAAACTGATCCTTGGATCTCCTCAGCAGGAAATATCCCATCATACCTTTGTTCCAGGGCTGAAATGCTATTGGTTTGGACCGGTTCGCCCGAAGTGGTAATAAAAAATGTTACCAGTTTGGATGAACTGGTATTTCCGACGATCAGCTGGGCAACGATCAGCTTTGACACGCAATTTATATTAACTAGAATCATCGGATTTCCTGCTTTTTAGCTAATCTCATGTGGCACAGCGGATCCCCCACCCCCTCACTGCTCTACTTACCTTTGCAGACTTGGAAGGCTTCAAAATGTTCCTTTCTTAGCGCTGCTCGGGCGCGCCTCACATGTTCAGTAGCAGATTTCAGAGGATTACAGCACTGCTTTGCTCAAATTGGTTCTTGGGCATTTGATCTTTATGTGTATTCATTTTTCAGATCTATAATCCAAGTTGGTCACCAGCTTGCAGTAATTGGAGATGAGTGTAACAGGAGATACAGTGGAAAATTGAAGGATCCATTATTTCAACTTGCTAAAGGGTAATATTCAATATTCTAATTCTTACGTGTTTAGGAATATAGTTAGAATATGAATGGGAGATTATTTTTGAATGTTCTCGAACTTTTTTAAAAAAAAAACAATCTTGCAATTACAAGCAACAGAGACCTTGACACTTAAAAATATTTATCATTTATTTATTATTAATTTTAGATTAATGATAAATAGGGACAGAAATGTTCTGTATCAGTTAATTCTTTGTCCCCGCTGTTCAGTTTAAATGTTTATCCAGAAAATCTGTGATTTTAATGCCAAGTAACTCAGTCCCTTTCTTGGGTGGATGCAAACCATCTCTTGTAGTTTTTCATTGGACCAGCTGCAGACATCATGACTAATAAAACCAAAGCCTTCCCTTTTACACCACTCCTTTAGCCACACATTAAACTCCGCTACACTCTGGCCAGAAGTTGTGAATGCTCCAACACTAGAAGTTTTTAAGAAGATGTTGGATAACCATTTGTCTGAAGTGATGTAGGATTTCCTGCCTAGGCAGGGGGTTGGTCTAGAAGACCTCCAAGGTCCCTTCCAACTCTATTCTATTCTATATATGCCCAGTTGCCTATCTCACGTGAAAATGATGTTTTGGTAAGATAAAGAAAGAATTTACACACCTTAGATGGCCTGGAGCTCCTCATAGCATTCCCTTCTAAAATTGTGGCTAGTACTGCTGAATTTTGACACATTTTTACCATGATGCCACAAGCGCATGTTTGTATTGCATGTGTGTGAAAAGTAGGATATCTAATTTAGAGACTATTTACATCCTATTACAAATACAGTATGTAACATGCTGACAGAAGTAAATTTTTAATAAATGATAGAGCAACCATAATTAACAGCATCACAGTAAACTAAGAGAGCCAGTGTAACAATTTTTGCCTCACGTAGCATTCCTTTGAAGATTTGATATTTTGTTTTTAATCATGCATTTTGGGCTATAATATATCCTGGTATCAAAAACCTGAAATATTTGGCACAAATAATAAAACAGAGTGCAAGATTGAAAAAAGGGGCCTGTGCTTAGTTCCCTTTTTTAAAAAAAATATTGTTATTTTATTAAAAAGAAAGTTAAAATACAAAACTCCAAAAATTATAAAACAAAAAAAGCCCATAAACAATCAAGACATTTTTAAAAAGTTCATTGAAAAGAACAGAAAACAAAGGACCTTGCTATCACACCAGATGTTTGTTTTAGTAAAACCTATTTATTGCTTGCTTACTGCTTATAAGAACCATTATATTTTAATAATGAATGTTTTGTTTCCTTTTAAATAGAATAGTGGCCTGTGTTTTCCAGACTCGGTTTAGGGACATGAAAACCGTTGGGAGTGCTTTGGACAAGAGCTGGAGAAAGAAGATTATTGACTATGTCTGGGTAAATTTCATTTATTTTTATTATTGCAGTCATAATTATACTGTTAAACAATGAGACAACTAAATTAGCAAAAGAGTTTTTGTTTCTTATAATGCAATTCTGTTTCTATTCTGTTCCTCATTGCTTGGTGTCGAAAGAAATGGATAGCTGTTGATGAAGGTGCAAAACCCTCCCATATTCTGGGTGATAACACGCTGCCTTCCAGTTGATGGTAGATAAGAGGTAGATAAGATAATAAGTTGGATAACCTATACCAGTGATGGCGAACCTATGGCAGGCGTGCCACAGGTGGCACACGGAGCCATTTGTCAGGGCATGCGCGCGCTGGCCAGCTGAGTTCACCCTTTTTTAAAGCCATTTTTCACCCTCCACAGACTCCAGAGGCTTTATAGGAGCCTGGGGAGGGCGAAAAGAGCCCCCCCCCCCCCGCCCTCCTGGAGGCCCTCCGGAGGCTTCATGAGCTTCCCTGAAGCCTCTGGAGCACAAAAAAACGGCCCTACAGGCAAACCGGAAGTTTGGGAACGGACTTTCTGTTTGCTCGGAGGGTCGTTTTGACTGCTCCGGAGGTTTCAGGGAAGCTTCCTGAAGGTCCCTGAAGCCTTCGGAGCGCTTAAAACGACCCTCCGAGCAAACCGAAAGTGACTTCCGGTTTGCTCAGAGGGTCATTTTGACTGCTTCGGAGGCTTCAGGGAAGCCTCCTGAAGGTCCCTGAAGCCTTCAGAGGGCTTGCGGGGGGGGACTGTTTTCGCCCTCCCCACAGTCCTATAAAGCCTCTGGAACGTGAGGAGGGCGAAAAAAGCATGCAAAAATGGGAGGGGATTGCACCTGTAGTGCGCGCATTCACACTGGGGTGTGTGTGGCACATTGCATTATGGGTGCGGCATGCCTGCACATGACCCCCCTGCGCTCCCCCCACTTATGGCACGCGAGCCAAAAAAATGTTCGCCATCGTTGACCTATACCAGTGATGGCGAACCTATGGCACGCGTGCCACAAGTGGCACGCGGAGCCATTTGTCAGGGCACGCGAGGCGCTGCCCTGTCAGCTGGCCAGCGCGCATGCGCATGCTGGCCACCTGAGTTCACCTTTTTAAAAGCTATTTTTCGCCTTCCCCAGGCTCCAGAGGCTTTATCGGAGCCTGGGGAGGGGGAAAAGAGCCTCCCCCGCCCCCCCAGAGGCTTCAGGGACCATCCCTGAAGCCTTCGGAACGCTTAAAACCACCCTCCGAGTAAACCGGAAGTGACTTCCGGGTTGCTCGGAGCGTCGTTTTAAGCATTCTGAAGGCTTCAGGGACCGTCCGAGGCTTCCCTGATGCCTTCGGAGCGCTTAAAACGACCCTCCGAGCAACCCGGAAGTCACTTCCGGGTTGCTTGGAGGGTGGTTTTAAGCGCTCCGAAGGCTTCAGGGAAGCCTCGGACGGTCCCTGAAGCCTCCGGAGGGCCTCTGGGGAGGCTCTTTTCGCCCTCCCCAGGCTCCTATAAAGCCCCTGGAGCCTGGGGAGGGCGAAAAAAGCATGTAAAAATGGGGGGGTCGCGCGTTGTGCGTGCATTGGCACTGGGGGGGTCGCGCATTGCATTATGGGTGCGGCACGCCCGCACTCGACCCCCCTGCGCTCCCCCCACTTGTGGCACGCGAGCCAAAAAAGGTTCGCCATCACTGACCTATACATTACTAAAATGTCCGTACCTTTTAAATGGGTGAAATGGTGCATCCTAGGACAAAATGTTTTGGATCAAGGTACTTCAAAAGGGCTAACTTACAGAATGCACCCAAAATCTGGGACCCATGCCTACCATGGAATTGAAATTTGGCAAATTTTACAAAATATTTATGACATAAAATTATAATGAAGCATTTATGGCATAATATAACTTAAAACATTTGCTACGGTCAACTCCTGATGTTTGACTTTCAAGACAGATACATCTTTTGAATACCGGTAGTCCTCCACTTACGACCATAGTTGAGGCCAACATTTATATTACTAAGTGAGAAATTTGTTAAGTGAATTTGGCCACGTTTTACGACTTTTCTTGCCATATTTGTTAACTGACTCACTGCAGCTGTTAAATTAGTCACACGGTCGTTAAGTGAGTCTGGTTTCCCCATTGACTTTGCTTGTCAAACGGTTGCAGAAGAGGATCGCATCCCGGGACATTGCAATGGTCATAAATATGAGTCAGTTGTCAAGCATCCAAATATAAATTACATGACCATGGGGATGCTGCGATGGTTGTAAGTGTGAAAAATGGTCGCAAGTCACTTTTCCCAGTGCCGTTGCAACTTTGTACGGTCACTAAATGAAAGGTTGTAAGTCGAGGACTAACTATATCTCCCTGAATTTTAAATAACTTTTCAAATACATTAGAAATTCAGCCATTGTTGAATATATTGAGATATCTGGTTAGAAAATATATTTGAAATGGTGGCCCAGTGTCATGGGTTGTCTAGTAATGAGATACCGTATTTTTCAGAATATAAGACGCATCTTTTTTCCTCAAAAAAGAGGCTGAAAATCTGGGTGCATCTTATACACTGAATACAGCATTTTTGGCCTCCTGAAACCCCGCCGCCTTCGCAAAAATGGCTGTGCATAGCCTTTAGGAGGCTTTCAGAGAGCTCCTGGGGCTGGGGAGGGCAGAAACGAGCAAAAAATGGGCCGTTTTTTGCTCAATTTTGCCCTCCCCCCAGCCCCCAGGAGCACTCTATAAGCCTCCATAAGGCTATGCATGCAATTTTTTTGACAAAAAACAGGGCCATTTTCGCAAAAAAACCAGGCCATTTTTTGCTCGTTTTTTGGGGGGGTCACCCCCCAGGAGCAGTCTGCAAGCCCCCCCAAGGCTATTCATGCCTTTTAAAAAAAACTGGCCCATTTTTGCAAAAAACGGGCTGTTTGGGGGAGGTTTGCAAAGTGCAAAAACTTTCCCCCCCCTTTCGGAAAGCTCTTTAACTGATTGATGAGAATTAGATTGATCAAGTGCTGTGCCAGCAGAAACCAAGTCTTAGGTGCTGCAGATTGTCAGCAATTTCCTTCTCCAGCACATGGATAAATACACCTGGAAACATCTACCTGCCTACCTACTCTCTCTCTCTCTCCCTACCTACTGTATTTCTCTCTCTCTCTCTCCACCTACCTACCCACTTTCTCTCTCCCTATCTACTGTATTTCTCTATTTCTCTCTCTATCCACCTACCTACCTTACCTACACTCTCTCTCTCTCTCTCCCTATCTACCGTATTTCTTTCTCTCCCTCTCTATCCCTCTATCTACCTACCTACTTTTTTAAAAAAAATTGCCTCTTCAAAACCTTGGTGCGTCTTATACTCTGAAAAATATGGTAGGAGTTGGAGGTGTAAATTCCTAAAAGCCAAATTAAAGTTTTATACCGCATTATTATTTAAAAAGCGAGACTGATTTAGAAGGCTTTGCGACCTGAGGGAAGAACCTTCCTGCTTTTGTATGCTCATAAAAATTTAAATTTTTCTTCCCACATGCTCTTCCATTAAAACTCATAAACAGAATATGCTGTACTGATTATCATTCCCCTTTCGTTTGTAACTTTTAACAATTCTTAATCAGATTTTTTATTCTCCCCACAAACAGCTTGTTTGGATTCCTCTGAATTGTGCATTCCAGAAATGGTGGCCGGGCCTCCTGATGGCCGCTTTTACCTGGTGGCTCCTTGAGCTGCAGAACTGACGCTGAATTTCCATAGATGGTCATTGCTGGACATTGACCAGTCTGCGACTCACCCTGGAGGTGGCCTTGACTTTGTTTGCATTCTTAAAAGTTGCCTATGAAAAGCTGTTTTTTTTTCTATTTAAAGTGTAAGGTAGTGCTGGGTCACTGCTATTTTTCATACTTTTAAAAACAGAATTATTAATATGGGTTTGTTGCTGGGTAACTACCTTGTTTTAATATATGCCTGTAGGGTTAATTAATATCTGTCTTTTATACATTTATAAGCTATCTATTTCATGGAGAGATTTTATGTATTAGAAAGATAATGGGAGGAATGCTGGCCATCCTTTTAAATTGTATTTGCAGTATAAAATGTCAAAAGCAATTTGTAGTCTTACCAACTTAAAAATAAAACTAATGTTCCATTTATAATTCTTAGATGTATTGGCTGTTTTGTGTGTCTTTCATGCTCTAGGCAATATTGCAGAAAGGGGATTTTCATCCTTGAGCTGTGTTTTCAACCAGGAATATGGTGATTGTTTTCTTTTTTTTGTTGCTATAGTCCAGTGATGGCGAATCCGGTTTGCTCGGAGGGTCCTTTTGACTGCTCCGGAGGCTTCAGGGAAGCCTCCTGAAGGTCCCTGAAGCCTCCGGAGGGCTTCCGGGGGAGGCTGTTTTCGCCCTCCCCAGGCTCCTATATAGCCTCTGGAGCCTGGGGAGGGCGAAAAAAGCATGCACAAAATGAGGGGTCGCGCCTGTAGTGCACACATGCACACTGGGGGGGGGGGAGTTGCACATTGCATTATGGGTGTGGCACGCCCGCACATGCCCCCCCCTGCGCTTCCCCAACTTATGGCACGCAAGCCAAAAAAGGTTCAGAGAGATCAATGCTGCATCACCTCAAGAAGGAATGCTTGCTTCAGGGGTGTCCAAACTTGGGAACTTTAAGACTTGTGGACTTCAACTCCTAGAATTCCCCAGCCGGCTGGCTGGGGAATTCTGGGAGTTGAAGTCCTCAAGTCTTAAAGTTCCCAAGTTTGGACACCCCTGGCTTGCTTCCATGATACTTGGATATCAATTCCACAAATAGTTCAAAATTAGGACTCCAAAACAAGGCAAACACAGCACATAAAACCATGTTTAACTGGGCTTCATTCAGAAAGTACCAGTGGCTGGCAAGACCATATATGTAAACACCGGTCAAACATGCTTACTTAAATGTGTGAAGAATAACACATTGATAGTTCTTCCCTTTTGATATAATCAGACGCTTCCACTTACAAGTTTCTTTCTCTTGGCTGCATTTTCCCCAGCCTGACATAAAGTACATCAGTGATGTAATCGGGACAAAATTATTTATTGCCTGACATCGTTAAAGATAATGGGCCTGATATGCACACGTGAGCATTTAATCTGTTCCAGTAGAGCTGATCAAATAGGTTTCCATGTTATTGAAATCATCATAAAAATATAAGCATACTTATGGCAGGGAAAATATCCAACCAATGAACAATGGTGATAGCTTCATTCAAGCTGCCTTTAGGAAGAGCTTAAGAACATTATTGCTGATGTACCCTGGAAAACTGATAAGCTAAAGAATACCCCAAAGAAATCATTATGTGCTTCATTGATTATAGAAACGTCTTTTTATTGTGTCAATCTGTGGAATACGCTCAGAAATGCCAGAATACTTCATTATCCTCATGAAATGTACACGTCAGGAAGCCACACTATAGACAACCTTGTGGAACTGGTTCTGGGTTGTCAAAGAATACAACCAGACTAGCTCTACATACCGGTGTTGTCATATAAGCTTACATTTTACTAGCTCTACATACTGGTGTTGTCATATAAGCTTACATTTTACTAGCTCTACATACCGGTGTTGTCATATAAGCTTACATTTTACTCAGGTGAAAGAAAACGCTCCATAAGGTCAGGCAGACTGCAAATGTAGTTTTTACTCTTCACTTGTGTCACCGGGACAACTAAGTGAAGGGGATTAGTCCTGCTAAATAGGTACATATCAAATACATGTAAGGCACTTGCAGCCAAATATGTTAATTTGACGAGAGGTTCAGAAATACAATGGAGCATACTTTCAACTCCAGGCATGGCAATAAACCTGTGCAACGAAGTTAAGCAGGCAGCAAGTTACTTTCCATTTCTTGCAAGGATCTCTACGTTTCTTCATCTGTTTCATCTTCAGAAACATCAATATTACTATAATATTTTGAAGCCTTTAAATTGCAACCTCTTAGAATTGCACCTAACTGTTTTCCAGGTCCCACTTCATATGTATAAGGAAACATTTTTCCTTTATTCCTTTCATAGATTGTGTGCATTATTTGCTCCCATTTTACTGGTGAAACCAATTGCTCCACTAAACAACGCTGAATCTGTTCCGGTTGCCTGTATTTTTGGCTATCCACATTTGAATAGACAGGGATGAGGGGTGGTTGGAAGCTGACTGATTCAAGAGCTTCGGATAAAGGTTGCATTGCTGATTTCATTAGGCGGGTATGAAAAGCACCACTCACAGGTAGCATTTTTAGACGTGCAAATGAGAATTTCCTTGAATTTTTCTGTAGAAATTCCAAAGCCTAAGATTAAAAAATAAAAAATAATAATTATTTCACTCATTTAGAACTGCTTTAGTACACTTCACTTTTTAAAGAATTCTGAATAAACAGCTGCACACTGATGAAACGTGATCCCAGAAAAACAAGAGAAAAAGATGTTTCAGAAGCATGTAACTGGTCAGTATTACTACAAGCACAAAAAATTAGGCCAGAAATATAAAAGTCTTAATGTACATTCATCATTGTTAGAGATGTAACCCTAGGCTTGGCTTGGCAATGTTTATTAAGCTATGATTATGTTACTGTTACTTTAAATGTTAGAGAAATGTAATTGGCTTGTTACCTCAAGCAGCTATAAGAGGGAGCCAGAATGGCTGTTAAATCTCTCTCTCTCTGTTTTGTTAGAAGCTGATCAGGTGTATTTTGAGGTATTGTGGTTTGCTACTGTTTAGCTATATTTTGTATGTTAGACTGACTATTTGATAACTGAATTACTGAACCGTGTATGACTTGGTGCTCAGCAGAGTGATGGCATTAGGGGGGGAGTTTTTGGGTCTAGTTGTTTTGGCATGCAATCAGAGCTTTTATTAATGCAACTAATTAGTTATTGTTATTGTAATAATTATTTGTACTTATATAATATATAAATGATAATATTTATAAATTATAATATACAGGTAGTCCTCAACATATGATCACAACTGAGCCCATAATTTATGTTGCTAAGTGAGAAATTTGTTAAGTGAGTTTGGCCCCATTTTACGACTTTTCTTGCCACATTTGTTAAGGGAATCTTAAATTGGTAACAAGGTTGTTAAGTGAATCTGGCTTCCCCCATTGACTTTGCTTGTCAGAAGGTCACAAAAGGGGAACGCATGACCCCGGGACACCGCAACCGTCATAAATATGAACCACTGGCCAAGCATCCAAATGTAAATCACATGACCATAGGAATGCTGCAATGGTCATAAGTGTGAAAAATAGTCATAAGTCACTTTTTTCAGTGCTGTTGTAACTTCGAACAATCACTAAGCAAACTATATATATGTGTGTGTGTGTGTGTATTACAATGGTGGGTTCCAACCGGTATAGCCCGGTATGGCCGTACCGGTAGTCGTCTGGAGCAGCGGCCACCATAGCGGTACGGTGGCTCATTTGTCCCACCCGCATTCCATATCTGTTTTTGAAGCAACCGGGGCAATTGCGCATGTGCGCCCAGCGTGCGGCTCCTGCGCAACCTCCAACAACCAGCTGGGTGTTGCAGGGGCAGTGGGGTGTGCATTTTTGCACGGCGCACGTCAGGTGCATGCACAGCACATGTCCGGCACATGCACAGACAGACAAGAAGCAGTGTACCGGTAGTGATGGGAGGAGCAACCCACCACTGGTATACTATACATTACTATTATCATTGCAGTAATTATTATTGCAATTAGTAATTAATTAATGCAATTAGAGCATCTCAAGCTGGGAAAGATGACTTCTTCTCTGAGTCATCTTTACACCGTCACCTACAATTGCTTTTTAATAATACCTGTAAGTGTCCTGCAATGACTCTGCTGTCTGGAAACAAGTAGTTTGAAACTTCACATACAGGGTCTTCTATGCCCAACGTCTTGCAGTATTCACGAGCTTCCAAACAAGCAGTTTTATAATCGGAATCTCTTCGGCCAACAACCGAGAGCATCCCACTTGGTATGGCTTCGGACGCCTCTTGCATGGCTTCAGCCCGTATCTTGACAGCATACAGGGCTGCGGAAAAGAAAAAAAATATCTCTAGAGCAGCTTACCCAAGTTTAAGATTGTTGCTACAGAGCAAAAATGGCTGTGGCAGTAGAAAACCTAAAACATATTTACACAATCACAACTACAAGGACCCACCACTGTGGTCATTGGAAGAAAAAAAGCAGATGATATAATCTTATGTATTTCTTCTATATTGTATTCATAGTTATGCAATGGTTTCCCCCAAATGTATGTCATATATTGTGAATTTAAGTAGTGATGTTTTTTACAGCGTCAGTATGAAACAACTCTCTCTTTTATATATCTGGCACATAGAACAGGGTATTTAAAAATGGGTGTTTTTAAAATTGACGTCAATATATTGTTAAAAATTGCCTCTTTATATGAGAGAGGGGGAGAAAAATCTTGATAGCAATGTATTGGTTCTTGTAAAGAAAAGTGCTGGAAATTAACTTTTAAAATCTCCAGGGAATTCTTTTCATGTCATATTTGGCTACCACAGATTTCTCATGCAGAAGATATTACAGAGCCTTCTCTGCGGGCACACCAGCCGTCGCCCCAGCTCAGCTTCACCGTGCATGTGCTGTGCACCGGCCAACTTGTCTCTGGGTCTCTGCTGTGCATGCATTGGGGGTGGGGGACACTTGTGCATAAGCGCGGGAAGGTGAGGTGCATGCATGGGGTAACTCGCATTCCGTTCACGCCACACCCCGTTTTGGGCCTGGAAGGCCTCCTGCACCAACCTGGAAGCAGGGGGTGGGGTGCATGCGCAGGGGACATGCATTCATGTGCGTGAGCATGTGCTTGGGGGGACACTCACATTGCTTTTTGGATGCGTGTGCATGCGCTTTGGGCACTCGGCACCAAAAAGTTTTGCCATCACTGTCCTATATTTCAGACAAGTGACTGTCCAGTCTCTTCTTTAAAAATCTCCCGGGATGAAGCACCCACAACTTCTGTAGGCAACCTGTTCCACTGTTCAATATAAGTAAAGGGTCTCCCTTCCCCAAATCATAGTAAGTGAGGAACGTAAAGAATCTTAAAGACCTTCTAATCCAACTCCCTAACACAGGAAATATGTTTTGTTTCAGTTCTTTCAGTATGGTATTTCCCTCCCTCACACTTTCACTTTGGTTATCAATTGCTGCAGCTGTGCAAAGCATTTCCAGGATATTTTACAAAAAAAAAATGCTGGCACAACCAAAGCCTTTTTCTTCAAAGCCCAGAGGAAGTCGTTCTGAAAGGATACTCAGCCTGTTGCACTGGCAGCCCCAACATAAATGTCACCCAAATACCCTTATGCACAACTTGAGAAAACCAAATCACGGTAAAGGAAGTTGAAATGACATTATTTGAAATAATGTCTGCCTGTGTAAGTTACAGTTTTCTACTCATCCATTTAGAATTTGACAAATAAACACAGGAATCCTAAGGAGGCTTTGCAGGCATAACTTCTGACTGAGCAAAACAGACAGTGAAACAAATGTATCTTTACTTCAAAATGCAACTGAATTTTGGAGACAATGAAGCCAAGTGATGAGAAGACATGAAGCAAAAGGAGATGAATAGATTTACTATTTAAAAGCTTACATCATGGATTATCGTAGACCAAAATTAAATAGAACATCCCACCTGAATTACTTTTTTTACGAAGAAACCTGCACTAAATATTTCACTTGATTCTTTAAATTTAAAATTTCACAAGAATTGCTTTTGAAGATTAAGGTTTTAAATATACTAACACAATATATATTCATTTTTTTGGCAAATGCATAACTGTATTGAAAATGAATGCATATACAACATATTTCAAGTGTATCAAATGGATGCAAAGTTCCAAGGATGTGCTGTGTAAGGTCTATGAATTATAATTCCTGTACTTCAAAGAGGCACTTCTACATCTGCTTTTTTTCATCGAAGCAAACTCTGCAATAAGTTTTCATATTTCAACAAAAGTAAATCATGAGCAACTTTTCTTATTTAACTTTAGTAAATAAAAATTTCCCTTTTGACATTCTTGGAAAAAGTAAAATCAGGATTTTGTATTTCATCAATTTGTAAAACGAACAAACAGAAATATGTGAATCAACAAATATATCAGAGATATATTAAACAATAGATTGTAGAATGTAACATGTACACTAGAACGTAAGATACATGGGAGGCCCAGTACTCTCTTGATACTGTTGCATAAGGGTACAATGCATACTATCGTTACCACCTCCCTCATTCTGCCACCTTGTTTTATTTTTGCTAATCAAGAATTTTCTTAATCACACATTTTAGTCACACATATTTTAGGAGAATTATAATGAACTTTTTTATTCCTCATGTGCATTCCTTTAATGCACATATTTATTTCAGTGCCAAAGTGTTGTTCAGGCTGGGGTAGCCCTAAGCGGAACAAAAATTGCGTATCCCAATGTTACAAAAAGAGAAAATAAAATATTTCTGTATATTGATACTTGCTTTATATACCTTCTGCATAATCTATGGCTCCTGCAAAAACAAGGGCAGCATATTCTCCAATGCTGAATCCAGCAGCCGCAACACAGCTCTCAACAACCTGTAAAAAAAATTTTTTTTAAATCACTTTTGAAAATATGTTTAGAAAAAATACACCGATGACATCATGTAGTTTATAAGGAAACACCTGCAAGAAAAGTACCAAGCTCAGAGAGTACCTAGGATCTTAGGTATTCAGAAAGATAAACTGTACAATTTCTAGAAAGTTCTAAATTGAAAACAATCAATCGGACTTTTTGCCTAATCTTAAAACACTAAGGAATGAATGCTTTGCTCTCACAAGGAGAATTTTCAGGTATTTCTTTAGGCCTTAACATCTTTAGCAGAACACAATTCCAAGAATCAATATTTATATGAAACACGCCAGTGCCCAGGAGCATCTTTGCCTCCCCATTAGTCTCAGATAGGTGAAAATGATAATGATAAAACATCTTCTGTAACTGTCTTTAGGAGAGTTTTCTCATTTCCATTTTCAGCTCCAAACTCAAAAGATTCTCAGATTGAATATTGTCTCAATTAAGCACTGTCTGGTAATATATGTATGTGTTTGGGTCTAGTATTTCCCCCCACCCCAAAATTACAGATGTATACATATTGCAAAGCACAGGTAAATAAATAAACTGAGATAAACCCAAATAATCACAGCTCTTCTGCAAGTAGGTGTAAATCTGTTGATCATATACAGATAGCCATCACTTAACATTTATAATTGTGAGCTGCAACTTTCACTGATCAACACAGTTGTAAAGTGTGACTCTCCCAGAGTCACAGCAGCGTCCCACAGCCCTGTGGTTATCAATCTCCAGCCAGCTTCCTCGTTTACATTTCCCCACAAACGGGCAATCACAAATGGGCAATCACAATCACGTGACTGTGGATACTGCATTGTAATTGCAAGTTGTTTTTCAACTGCCCGGGTACAATCACATGATCCTGGGGGCGTTGTGGCAGTCAAAACTACAAGGAAGTGCTCCTCGTTCAGGGCTGGGGAAACGGGTCGCTCAGCAAGCGGGTGCAAGAACTACCTGTAAGTCATTCAGCTTTTATGTTGCAATTTTAAGAAATCAGGGGTTGCCATACAGTTTTGAAAAGTTTTCAAAATCCTGATATATATATATATATATATTAGCACTTGTTAAAGATAGTTAAAAAATAAATATACTCCAGCAACATGAGTTAAGTTTAGTTAACTTTTTCAGGCTGACCTTCCGTAATATGTTACCTGTCTGTTTCCAGAGAGAGAACACTTGTTCAGATCTCTCAACAACTTCACCTGGATTATTTTCCAAATACTACAGCTTCTCTCTGGCTGGCGAGATCGACTTTAGCCTTTTAAAATCATTTTGATCGATATTCCCCCGTCAAACAGCTCGGATCCAAATAATTCTAATCTGCCTCTTCAGAGTTTACCCGTTTACCTTAAACAGAATTAACCCTGAAGCCAGTGGTTCCCAATGTGGGGCCCACAGGGTGGGGGCAATTTGATTTTTAATGGGGGCAATTTGAACCTTGTTTAAACCAGGTGAATGGCCTCTTGGGCTTCCTCTGCATGAGTAGAGTTCACTTTTTGAATAAAGTACGAATTATATGTCACAGGGGGAGTGGGGGGAGGCATCAGGATTTTAGAGATGCTTTGGTGGGGCACGCCCCCCCCCCCAAAAAAAAAGGCTGGGAACCATTGCCTTAGAAGTTTCGCACCCTTGCAAGGGAGGCTCCCGATTTTAGGCAAGAACATAATATGCCAAAGAGATAATAAGAGATCATGATTTTAGGCGAGAACATAATGTGCTAAGAGATCATAAGGTGCCAAAGCTTAATTGTTACCTTCCACAGAAAAAAAATAATTTGGATTCCCTTCTTTTAAGTGATAACCGCTGCAGGGGTGGATTTTGGGAGAACACTCCCTGAATCCCGAAAAACATCATTAAAAAAAAAACCCTCCATCAAGCAGCTTGGATGTCTTCTGCCGCGGGAACAGCTCAGAGTCCTAGAACTGGAAGGGACCTTGGGAGGCCATCTAGTCCAGCCTCCTGCCCGCAAGCAAGGGGCTGTTGGAAAGGCTCCAGGAACGGGGTCCCCCAACCCCCAACCCCCCAAAAAACACCTTCGGATTCTTTTCGCTCCTCGCCTTCGGGGCTCTCCCCCACCCAGAGACCCTTCCTCACCCAGGGCTGCTGATGGTGCAGCTTCTCCACGGCAGCCAAAGAGCAGACGAAGACGGCGGGCTGGCTGTGGACGGTGCGGTGCAGCCGGGCGTCGGGCCCGTCCCGGCAGAGGCTCCACAGGTCGTAGCCGAGCACGGCTTCGGCCACGCGGAAAAGCTCCCGCACGTTTGGGTAGCGCAGCAGCCCGCGGCCCATTCCCACGTACTGGCTGCCCTGGCCGGGGAAGAGCAGCACGGAGGTTTCCTCGGGGGCGGCACGCTGCGTCTTCCGCGGCTGCTCGTCCGCCTCGACGGTGGCGTTTTGCAGCAGCTCTTGCACGTCGGCCACCCCTTGACCTCCGGGAGGCTGAGTGAACGGCTGCCGACCGAGCCAGCGCCGCGGAGCCAGCCGTATTGCCATGCTAGGCCCGCGCAAGCGCATCCCGGCGGTTGCCACGGCAACTCTTCCTTCCCGGACTAGGCCTCGTTTTAAAAAAAAAACGTCCGCCAAAAGATCATGAAAAACCTTCCCGCTTTGCCGGGAACGGAGGTTCCGCGGCTCACAAAAAAGCGTGACGTCAGTCCGGGCGCAAGCGCAGTGACGGCCCCTTCCTAGTTAAGCCTCTAGGAAGGGGGGGGGGGGGGCAGGCAGGATAGGAGAACTCTCCACAGGCAATTCGCCACAGGACAAACTCCACGCAGGAAAATTCAGCAATTCAATTTAATTATTTGAAATATTTTTTAAAAAATATTTTACTTTCTGTCGTTTACATTTTATTTAATCCCTCCTTTGGCACCCTTTCTTCCAGAATACAATAGAACAGAACAGGATAGAATTATGAATAGGATTAAGAATGGAATGGAATGGAATAGGACAGAATTAGGAATAGAATTAAGAATGGAATGAAATAGAATTAGGAATAAGAATAGAATAGAATTAATAGGATTAAGAATAGGATTAAGAATGGAAAGGAATAGAATAGAATTAGGAATAGAATTAATGGAATGAAACAGAATTAGGAATAGGATTAAGAATAGAATAGAATTAATAGGATTAAGAATGGAATGGAATAGAATTAGGAATAGGATTAAGAATGGAATGAAATAGAATAGAATTAGGAATAGAATTAATGGAATGAAACAGAATTAGGAATAGGATTAAGAATAGAATAGAATTAGGAATAGGATTAAGAATGGAATGAAACAGAATTAGGAATAGGATTAAGAATAGAATAGAATTAATAGGATTAAGAATGGAATAGAATAGAATTAGGAATAGGATTAAGAATGGAATGAAATAGAATTAGGAATAGGATTAAGAATGGAATGAAATAGAATTAGGAATAGGATTAAGAATGGAATAGAATTAATAGGATTAAGAATAGGATTAAGAATGGAATGAAATAGAATTAGGAATAGGATTAAGAATGGAATGAAATAGAATTAGGAATAGGATTAAGAATGGAATGAAATAGAATTAGGAATAGGATTAAGAATGGAATGAAATAGAATTAGGAATAGGATTAAGAATGGAATGAAATAGAATTAGGAATAGGATTAAGAATGGAATGAAATAGAATTAGGAATAGGATTAAGAATAGAATAGAATTAATAGGATTAAGAATAGGATTAAGAATGGAATGAAATAGAATTAGGATTAGGATTAAGAATAGAATAGAATTAATAGGATTAAGAATAGGATTAAGAATGGAATGAAATAGAATTAGGAATAGGATTAAGAATGGAATGGAATAGAATAGAGAATAGAATAGAATTCTTTATTGGCTAAGTATGATTGACCGCACAAGGAATTTGTCTTTGGTGCAGATGCTCTCAGTGTACATAAGGGGAATAAAATACATTCCTCAAGAATAAAAAGATAACAACACTTAGTGATAGTCAAGGTTACTAATAAGCTATCAAATCATACTAGGAAACAAAAACAATATAAATTGACAGATACAAGCAACATGGTTATAGTCATAAGTGGGGAGAGATATTTCTTCAATATTAGTGTAACTCTTAACCAGCAGCGAGTTGTCTCATGGTGTGTTGCCTTGTAGCACTGGGGTGCAACTTTATGACTTGTGGACTTCAACTCCCAGAATTCTTCAGCCAAAGCTGGCTGAGGAATTCTGGGAGTTGAAGTCCACAAGTCATAAGGTTTCCAAGCTTGGGAGTCCCCTGCTGTAGCGAGTTCGTTATGGCGAGTTGGCCGTGATGGTTTGACTGCGACAAGTTGACTGCAGCAAGTTGTCATAGACTTCCCCAGGAAGATGTGGGAGAAATAGGTTGCTCTGAGGTGCTGAAGGGCTTAAGCATTTGTTCACAGGGATGGGGCATCCTTGCTTGGCTTTGCCCTTGAAGTTCTTTCTCTCAGATCATGGCGTGTGGCAAAGCCAACTCGAGACCGGGCAAATTGGCTTTGCTGGAGTTTGAGTGATGGGACAATTCTGGCTTTCAGGAGTAATAATTCTCTGTTCCTTCTTCTGTCACGCCTTGTGCTTCAAACTTCTTCCATTGGCCTTGATAACATAAAAGATGGCATGTGTATAACCAGCTATTGAAGTAAACTGAGGCAGAGGAGCAATGTGATGGTAGCAGGATGGTGGGAGGCTTCAGGTTACGTTATTGCTACTATTATTATTTTATCATATTTCCACTCAAGGTGGTGAACACACAGGTAGTCCTTGACTCACTACCACAAGTGAGCCCAAAAGTTCTGTTGTGACGTGAGATATTTGTTAAGCGAGTGTTGCCCCCATTTTGCAACCTTTCTTGCCACAGTTGTGAAGTGAATCACTGCAGTTGTTAAATTTGCCACTTAAGGCTGTTAAGTGAATCTGGCTTCCCCATTGACTTTGCTTTGTTGTAAAAGGAGATATCACATGACTTTGGGACACGGCAATAGTCATAAACCCGTTGTAGACCCATTGCCAAGCATCTGAATTTTAATTATGTGATCATGGGGCCGTTACATAGTTGTAAGACTGAAAAATGGTTATTATAAATCACTTTTTTGCAGTGAGGTAACTTTGAACAATCACTAAATGGATTGTTGTAAGTCAAGGATATGTTGTAGCCCGCCAGCAGAGCTGGCAGCAGATTCGGACAGTGAGGAGGTTGGGGAGGAACATGGGCCGGGCCTGGAGTCTGGGGAAGGCTCTGATGAGGGCTCTGTGTCGGAGGCAGAGAGGGGGCCAGGGCCGTATGCCAGTTATCAGCTGCCTTCAGAGTCAGACATCAATGAGGCAGACAAATAGCCGGAGCCTGTTCCGAGTTGCGCATGCACAGAGTTGCCAGACGAAGGGAACAGCTAAAGAACAAGTGTCGACTTGGGAGTAAGGCCACAGGTGGATGATAAATGGCCCCTCCCAAAGGAAATAAAAGAAGAGCAAAAGGGGAGTGGCGTTTGCAGGAGACAATTAGTTCGCTTAATTGGTTTGTGACTCTCGAGACTCCTTGCCAAATTTGGCAGAAATACGTCCTGTCAGCTCTCCAAGCCAGATAAGGTCTATAAATCCCCCCTTGAAAGACTTTATTGGATGTGAATGAGCAGAATTCACAGTAAACTAATAAAAGGGGTTTTTTTTCAGGACAAGGAGTTTGTTTCATGCTCCCGGGAAGCCTCAGTCAGAACAGAATACCGGTACTGACCTCCTGCTTCCTCTTTCCCCCCACAAAAATAACCTGTGAGGTACATTGAGCTGATGGAGGGACTGACTATAAGCCATTCAGCTGACTTTCATGACGAAGGAAGGAATAAAGAATGCAACCTTTGGAGATGCAACCAAGGAAAGATTGGTTGCTCTCTTGAAAGAAATAGAAACTTATACTTTGGGCACACAAGCAAGCAATTAATAGAAAAATGCCAATGATTGGCAAGTTGAAGAAAGTGGAAGTCTGTTAAACCAGAGAAATTACTGGAATGTTCTTGAAAGAGCTGCAGACGGGCAAAGAACAAGAAAAGAATTGAACTAAAAAAAATCTTATCAAGTGAAACTTGCTTCTATATGTTATATATACGAATTGTATAACCATGTTGTTTTCATGGCAGCTGTTTGTAAGGATATAGCTTAATTTCCTAATCTAGCCTACAGCTCTGGGAGTTCCTGGCAATCTGATCAAAATTCAGATCAACTTTGAAAACGTGTCTCTATATTTTTCCTGATAGCAGTGCAGAAGATCTAAAGTCATTCCCATGGCCTTCTGAGCTGTTTTATTTTAAAAAAAAACCATACAGGTTTCTATAGTTACAAAGCAACTTCATATGCAAGTGTTAAGAGATAAGTAAAGAATTAGAAGTTCCTATAATGTATTGCCTGGACAATGGGGGAGGGTGTTTTAACTTCTTTAGCGTGCCAGTTGATCTTCATCTATGACTTATAAATTACAGCAAATATTTAGTGACTTAGCCTTACATAGTAATATTTAGAATCTATTGGACTTCATTAAATGTGATTAAAAAAAGAACGTCATAATGGCAGCACCGCCCCAGTACAAGGGTGTAGCTTCTAGCAACCGGCCCCCATATATATGTGGGGCATTCCAAGCCGCACCCCAATTTTTCCGAACTGCCAGTAGGAGAGGCATTCATCTCCTTCAGCCGTGACTTGGAGGAGGGTGGCAGCGATGCCAGGTAAGCTATTTTCCTCCTGGTGGTCTCCAATCTTTGACTCTTGCAGTGAAAGGTGTGCCTGCCCACATGTTTTTTTAAATTCCTCAATCAAAAAAGACTTCAAAAGTTTGGCCAACTAAAAGAAGTGGGGAGAGGTCCCCTTTCAGTCTGCCACAGATCTCTCCAAGCATCCTGGAGTCCTTCAGGTGTTCCTTCAATTGTTCCCAATGGGCTATGTAGCCACATTTGCTGTGTATTTTAGGAAGTGCTTACAATCTTCTGCAAAAACTCCTTGTAAAGTACTCTAGCAGGGTCTCCTGGCCCAGAAAAGGTACGCTTATCTGTATGATGTACCCAGAAGGCAATTAACCGAGAAATACTCCAGATTAGATGTTTTAGCTGGTAATACAAAAAGCAATGGGGATGAAGAAAAGGGATCCTTCCACCAGTGGCTTTTTGGGGGAGACAAACCTCACTTCTTTTAGGGAGGCTTCCAGGTACTGAAACACTTCAAAGGTAGTTTTGCCTAGCCACCTGTCAAGCTCTCGACAGCCAAATAGCAATAGACTATTATATATGTCACAACCATGTGTCTCATAGAGGCTTCTATAACCAGATTGATTAGAAGATAAGCAATTATAATAGGTGGCAGAAATTGCAGGCTGAATACTTCCACTTTCCCCTAGAGCCTTATGTAACCCTCCTAAAGAGAGCATATTTCATTCTCTTGGTTTGAAAAAAGAGAGAAGTGTGCCGAGATTCTGAATTTGCAGTGTTTTTCAAAAGCCTGTGCTTTTTCCTGGGCACTGAAAAGACCTTAACCTCAGCCTCAGTTGTTCTCAAATACACCTTGTGCTGGGATGGGGGATCACCTCTCCAAGGACTAAACTGAGAAGTTGAAAAAAAAACTTCAGAAAGAAGGCACCGGCAAATCTTTTCTTCACGGTTGCCAAGAAAACTACAGGAGCTTGTCCATGAAATCACCAAGAGGTTGACTCAAGATAGTCTTTTAAAAACTGAATACTGTATGTTCTTTTTTAGTATCTAGATGGGAGACCACCAGGAAAAAATACGAATATAATGGCATATAATTTCCATCAGTATGTGAACAATACTATATAATTACAAGGAAAGCAACGTAGGAGATTTTATACATATTCTAACTGATCTCCAAATGGAGATTGGCTGACTGGCAAACATTATAAACATTTTTATTATTGTAATGATTAATCCCTGGCTATCTGAACAGAAGCGAAGAGCTGGATTGTTCTGTTCTTTTTTTTAAAAGTGTTTTATGCTGGGTTCTAAATCTCTTGCTTTCTCTGGATGGGTCAACATAAAATGTTTGTGTATGACTGATTTAAAATACTCTTAAGGCTTAATTGTTCAAAAACTGAACTTTTGGGGAATTCTTTAAAGATTCATATTACAGTAAAGAGAGCTAATTCTCTTTATCAGCTACTTAATTTTTAAGAAACGTGGATAAATAGTCCCCCCTAGAAGTAAGGGATGTTGTTGTTAGTTGCGAAGTCATGTCTCACCCATCGTGACCGCATGGACAACGTTCCTCCAGGCCTTTCTGTCCTCTACCATCCTCTGGAGTCCATTTAAGCTCATGCCTACTGCTTCAGTGACTCCATCCAGCCACCTCATTCTCTGTCATCCCATTCTTCTTTTGCCCTCAATCTTTCCCAGCATCAGGCTCTTCTCCAGTGAGTCCTTCTCATTAGGTGGCCAAAGTACTTGAGTTTCATCTTCAGGATCTGGCCTTCTAAAGATCAGCCAGGGTTGATCTCCTCTAGGACTGACCAGTTTGATGCCTTGCAGTCCAAGGGACTAGCAGGAGTCTTCTCCAGCACCAGAGTTCAAAGGCCTCCATTCTTTGGCGCTCAGCCTTTCTTATGGTCCAACCTTCACAGCCATACATTGCAACTGGGAAAACCAGAGCCTTGACTATACACACTTTTGTTGGCAGGGTGATGTCTCTGCTTTTTAGTATGCTGTCTAGATTTGCCATAGCTTTCCTCCCCAGGAGCAAGCCTCTTTTAATTTCTTGGGATGTAGGTAATATATAAGGATATAAGTATGGAATATACCACTTTAAAAAAGCAAAACATGGCTCTTCTTTCTAGCATTTAATGAAACGTCCCCAAGGGCAGCTGGGACCTTAATAAAAGGAATATGTTAGGCACACCCTGGTTGTCAGAAACTCTTTCTAACAACTAGAACAGAAATTGCCCAGGTGCAACTGCAACAATTCCAGATGCCTCTAGGTAATCCTGAACATTTATTCCTGTCAATGACTGGGTTCATCTAGCATATTAAATAGACTTTTCAGGAAGCCATTCTCTTGAGCTCAGGCAAAGAACTAGGATATAAACCTTGGCCTATAACAACAGTGTCATTCTTGGGCAACAAGACAGCATTTTTGCCACTGCCTTGTCCTGGGATGTTTTTTCAATGTCCTGGTCTAACCTAGAACCTGGTGATTTCCCAACTTGTTTGAAACCAGCCAAGTTACTCTCCGCCAAAGTTCCCCAACCTTTCAAGGTTGGCAGCCTGGAGCAGGGAGGAGGGGATAGTTTTGTGGGAGAGGCAGGTGCGCATGCATACGAGAAAACCCATTGCTCACACGAGTGGGTCCACGGGTGCCCATGGCACTCACACGAGTGAGGCCCCAAGCACCCACCACACTCATGTGAGTGGAACTGTGAGTTCCTGTTATGCTCACATGAGGGGGGCTATGTGCGCACTCACATGGCTCAGTTGTGAATAGGCCGCGGCCCGGTAGTTGGGCCACAGCTCACAGGTTGCGGACCGGACCTTTGCTCTACACAACTCGTGAATCCGTACCTGGTTTGGTTGGGCTTACTCAGTGCAAAGATGCCATTTGTATAAGTTGAAAATCTGGGTGCGTCTTATACACTGAATACAGCATTTTTTGCCTCCTGAAACCCTGCCCCCTTTACCAAAATGGCCGTGCATAGCCTTTAGGAGGCTTTCAGAGGGCTCCTGGGGGTTGGGGAGAGCAGAAATGAGTGAAAAATGGGCCATCTTTTGCTCAATTTTGCCCTCCCAGCCCCCAGGAGCACTCTATAGCCTCCATAAGGTTATCCATGCCTTTTTTTTGACGAAAAACGGGCCCGTTTTTGCAAAAAACAGGCTATTTTTTGCTTGTTTTTGCGCCCCCCCCCCCACTGCCCAGGAGCACTCTACAAGCCTCCTAAGGGCTATTCATGCCCCCTTTTTAAAAAAAAGGGTCAATTTTCATGAAAAACAGGCTGTTTTTTGGGAGGTTTGCATAGTGCAAAACCTTTTTTTTTAATTTGCCTTTTCAAAACCTTGCTGCGTCTTATACTCCAAAAATACGATATTTACAAATCTAGCACTGACCCGTCTGACAGCTGGCCCTTTTATAGGGAGCTGTCAGATGGCTCGGCCAATCGGCTTTGATTATTTCCCCGCTGGAATGGAGCCCATTTCTTGGCTGTCAGTATGTAACGCTTCCCCTGGAGTGGGGAGGGAAGAAAGATTTTACAGTATCCTTCCCCTGCCATGCCCACCAAGCCATGCCCACCAAGCCATGCCCACCAAGCCATGCCATGCAACGGTTCTAAGTCTTCCTTTAATGTGCTGTTTTCCTGGCTTTTCTTGAAATTGTGCATTTTGCAAAATCTATTTTCATTCAGTTTTCTATGTGCTTTCATTTCAGGAGCCATAATGGAAGGGATTTCATCCTGGATCCCAGCTATTGGCTTCACAATCTTGCCTAATATAGGGGGTTTTTTGACAGCCCCAATAGTCAAGAGGGCGATGAAGTGGTATAGATCCTTGAAGCTGCCGCCCTGGCGTCCACCCAACTGGTTGTTTGGACCTGTGTGGGGAATTTTGTATACATCAATGGGGTAAGCATTCTCTTTATTTGGTTAATTACAGAGCAATTTGTCTGTCATGGCGAATCTCTAAAAATTATGTCCATGTGGTTAGCTGATGTCAGTCCATGGAGTAAAAGTACCCAGCTTTTAACTGACGTCAGTTGAAGCTGCTGCCCTCCATTTAATTACTCAATTAAACAAATTTGTAGGTCAGCCTAGTTATTCTAGGAGACTCACCAAGGGCTAAATTAACACTCAAGGAGAAAACAAGTAATTACAAGCGACAATACTAAATTCTCACATTGGGGAATTGTGGCATCCTGAATAGTTTGGAGTCAGATCATCTTTTCCTCCCATGTTTTCTTGCCCAGATGCTCAGGAGACCCAAATAATAGGTTACCTCATCCAAGAAGAACTCACTTTGAACTTCTTTTCAGTCCCAGCTTCTGCCAACCTAGCAGTTCGAAAGCACGTAAAAATGCAAGTAGAAAAATAGGAACCACCTTTGGTGGGAAGGTAACAGCATTCCGTGCGCCTTCGGCATTTAGTCATGCCAGCCACATGACCACGGAGACATCTTCGGACAGTGCTGGCTCTTCGGCTTTGAAATGGAGATGAGCACTGCCCCCTAGAGTCGGGAACGACTAGCACATATGTGCGAGGGGAACCTTTACCTTTACCTAAGTTCTTTGCATCGTTATTGCTTTCTGTTGCCTCTTTGTTCCGATTTTAATTTTCAAATTTTAAGGATTGTTACTATGTTTTGTTTCATTTTTTTCACTTTAGTTTTGGGGTAAGCCCTGTCACAGGTCCTTCCTTTAACTCACATGCAAATTATTTCCCTACTGTGTAAAAAAAAAGTCAAGTCCCCTTTGAGATAAACTCAACTCTTGCTAATTTAATGGATATATCCAAGCTGCTTGCTTGGATGTTTTGTGGCAGTCTACTCTAAAGTCCTGGGATTTCCTAAATATAGTAATCTCCCATTCAAGTATTAACCAACAACCCCTGAATGCTAGGAGTTTCAAGAAGGGTTTTTTGTCAATCCTACCTGAAAATTTTAGGGTTTGAAATTGAAACGAAGGAAATGTTTCTTCATTTCTTAAAGGGGTTGCTTGTCTTCGAATGCATCTTTCAGCACCATCTAAAGGGGGAAAAACCCCTGAAATGATGTCATCTAAAAGAAAATTTATTTCATTCTTTTTCAGATAGGCGATCTCCCTTTACTGTATGTCTAGATAAATTCCATGTCAACATCTGATAAAGGATTAAATATATGCACCAAGGCCACATTTTAAGGGACATCCCAGTTCAAAATGCTCTATTTTTCAGTTTCTATATTTAGCTGAAATCATAATGCGCTTCTCACCCTACCCAATCCTGGCTCAGCTGACAGCATCTAGCTGGCAGGCTGATCTCAAAAATCTTAAGAAGGGTTAGTCTTATTTAATATTGGATGGAAAAGTACTAAGCTAGACTGGGAGGCTGTGGGAAATGAGTTTCCTATGGCTGCCTGGACAGGTTTCTACAAAGACCAGTTGAGTTTGATTTCAGAGTGCCTTTGATCTTAGCTGATCTTGAAAAAACAATCATGGTCGGGCTTAATTAGTGGTTCCCTGGAAAATCAAAGAAATGCCAGGGCTTAGACTCCACAGAGAGCCCCAGGAAAACGCCATGTCCTTGATTAACTTGGTTATTATTACGCAAATTGCAAGACTATTGCATATGTAGGAACAGAATTGAGTTTGGAGATTTGTGATTGTGGAGAAGAAATATGATACCAGCATTTTTCTAATGAGTTGTAGAAAAAAGAATGAAAATATCTCTTTGACGTATATTCCATATACATATATATATTATACATATATATACATATATATATACATGTTTTCGTAGATTTTCACGGGTGTAGGTATGCTGGTTTTGTTGTATTCGGGTCTTTTCCCGTGTAAGGTTGAGATTGTCTTTGCAACGTTTCGGCAAGATCTCACTTGCCATCTTCAAGCGTGGGCTTAAAATTTTAAGCCCACGCTTGAAGATGGCAAGTGAGATCTTGCCGAAACGTTGCAAAGACAATCTCAACCTTACACGGGAAAAGACCCGAATACAGCAAAACCAGCATATATATACATACATATATACATATACATATACATATACATATATATATATATATATGCTGGTTTTGTTGTATTCGGGTCTTTTCCCGTGTCAAGTTACAACTTTACACGGGAAAAGACCCGAATACAACAAAACCAATTGGAAGTATCTTCACGACGTTTCGATGAAGTCTCATTCATCATCTTCAGGCTGCTGCTTCCGGCTTGGTGCTTCCAGGAGCAATGTGAGATCTCAGCCGGTTCCTCTTTTTAACTGCCAGTGGGGGTTTGTGCTGATTGGGTGGGAGCTTGGCTGCATTCTGATTGGGTGGAGGTGTATTATATATATTATATATATATATATATACATATATATATATATATTATATATGTGTGTGTGTGTGTGTGTGTACACACACACACACACACACACACACACACACACACACACACACACACACACACACACACACACACACACACACACACACACATATATATATATATATATATATATATATATATATATATACATATACACACACACACACACACACACACATATATGGCTCTGTTTGTGTCTGTGTGTCTGTGTCTGTGTGTGTATGTTCCAGCATAACTCTGGAACACCTCGAGCAATTTCAACCAAACTTGGTACACAGATGACTTACTCTCTGGAAACAAATACTGTAGGTGTGTGTGTGTTCTGTTAAGATACAGCCTGTTGTGCCTTAAAATGGCTTCTACTGTACAGCACAGAGGAATTGCCATGGTAACGGCTTCAGAGTAGTCCACAAGGGGGTTCCCCCTGGTAAGGGGAAAAATCTAACATTAGAAATTACGTTTGGTCCGGATATTTGTGAATGTCTAATACAGGATTGGGATAAACAATACCTGGGCAATGCCGAGTTAACAGCTAGTTGGTCTTAAAAATCAGTATATGTGGTTTATTTTCTGACTGTATCTTCCATCCTTATAGATATGGATCTTACCTGATATGGAGGGACTTGGGAGGTTTCAATAAAAGGTCATTTGCTCCACTGGGACTATATGTGGGACAATTAGCCTTAAACTGGTCATGGACTCCCATCTTCTTTGGACAACGCAGAATAGGACTGGTAAATATATGCACACTGTACATGTCATTTGGCTCATTGGAGCCTTGAGTTGTGTGTCTGTGGGGGGGGGGGGGAGAGGGGTTCAGGACAATACAACATAAAACAATTTATGTGCCACAATACTATTTATTGCAGAGCTTGGGGAAACTGAGTTTCCTTTTATAAACAAACAAACCTACCTACCTACCTTCTGGCCTGTCACTCAAATACTGCCAATAATGCAAAATATGTTCTGTCTACTAAGGAACAGTTATGGAAAACCCAACTTTTAAAATATTATATTTTTCAGAGTATAAAACGTACCTCCACCCCCCAAAAGTGGGTGAAAATTTTGATGCATTTTATAGAGAGAATACGGGCCTGTCTTGGGGGTCCGAAACCTTCCGCGTGTCATGTTTTCGCCCTCTCCAACTCCCAGAAGCTCTCTGCAATGCTCCACCTATCCCATTTTTGCCAAAAACGGGCCTGTTTTTTGGGCTCCCAGACCCTCCGCGCATCACGTTTTCGCCCTTCTGGAAGTCTGGAAACTAACCAAGAAGAGAAGCAACCTGGAATTAAAGAGAAACTTCCTGACAGGGGGAACAATTAACCAGTGGAATACCTTGCCTTCAAAAGTCAATGGGTGCCCCATTGTGAAGGCTTTTAAGAAGAGACTGGACCGCCACTTGTCTATAATGGTCTCCTGCTTGAGCAGGGTTTTTTACTAAAAGACCTCCAAGGTCCCTTACACTTCTATTATTCCATGTTGTATGTTCTAAAGGGCATGGCAACTTTAATGTATTTCCAAAAGCACCTTTTCCATATACACACAGCAGGGAAATGCACACACCTGAAGTTTACTAAGGCTTGTGAGATTGTGCACGTCATTTCCGGTGAAGTGGGAGTGAAGGGCCACCTCTTTGTAAACCAGCAGGTGAGAAATCACTTTGGCACAAGCAGTGGTCTGCATTTGCTGATTCTATGCCCCTTGAGACCTTCCATCCAATGCGAAAGGCAGCCTCTATTCAATTCTTGGGTTGCTTCCAGGTGGCTTTCAATTTTACACCCTCTTGCCTCACTGACACAACTTTTGTGGGTCTCCAGGAGCTCAAAACGACATAGCCAGCACTGCCTCTTCCCACAACCATTCTGGGATTGAGTTGAGAGAAAATGAGTGAGGGACCAAAGTCCCCTAGCAGCTTCTCTGGGACCAGCCCAAATTCCTCCCGATCATCTCCCACTGGCCTTTACTTAAATTGGCTGCTGTCTCAGCTCCCTTTCTCCCAGCTCTGTCCACCCATTGGGGGACCCTGCAGTGATCAGTGCAATGCCACCTGTCAGGAGAGAATGGTGACAAAACAAATGTACTGTAGCACTGTTCTTTCTTACTTTTAATTCAAGAGTAAAATATATCTTCATTTTTCTATTTCAGGCGCTGGTCGTCCTATTTCTTATTACAGGAGCAGCAACGGCTACAACGGTGTCTTGGTATCATGTGAACAAAGCTGCAGCATGTTTGATGTATCCATATATAGCTTGGTTAACGCTTGCCTTTCTGCTCAATTACCGCATCTGGAGGGATAATCCCGATAAGAGAAACTAGGGTGCAGTTCTTTTAACTATAGATTTTCCAGTTAAAGTTTCACCATCATTAACTGCAGTTATATAATCCCACTATTCCATTGTTTGACTTAGTAGATCATGTTAATAGAGATTTGGGAAATGAAATAAAAAAGGGGAAACTGAGTCCGTATCTGTAATCAAGTTGATATTAAGCCCACAGAGACTTCTATACGAGCAGAAGCAAAGTGCTGCCGGAGACTGTCCAGGCCGAAAATGGAGTGGTGGTAGGGGACAGTGGTGGGATTCAATTTTTTTTACTACTGGTTCTGAGGGCATGGCAGGGAAAGGATACTGTAAAATCTCCATTCCCACCCCACTCCAAGGGAAGGTTACTGCAAAATCCCCATTCCCTCCTGATCAACTGAGACTCGGGAGGCAAAGAATAGATGGGGGCATGGCCAGCCAGAGGTGGTATTTACCAGTTTTCCAAACTACTCAAAATTTCCGCTACCAGTTCTCCACTGCTCAGAACCTGCTGAATACCACTTTTTTGGGGGGGGGGGATTTTGGCCGGCAAAGTGCTGCAGGAGGCATCTGTCCCGTCTCCCATCTCCCCACCCCACCCCGGCCGACCCACAGAGGACTACAATGCTAATCTGGCCCATGAAGAAATCAAGTTTAACACCATTGCTCTAAGCAAACGTCCCCATGAGAGCACTGACTATTTCTACAAGGAATTCTCCTTATGGGGCAACTGTGTGCAAACCAAATTCATGAGTTTTCTAAGGAGACGTAAACAATTCATCTGGTTTATCAAGACCACAAAATGCAGAAGGTTCCATTTTGAGCATCTGGGCATCATGCTGTCTGATCCAAGTGATGCATCCAGTCCAGGTTGTTTCGAACACCTAGGAAAGTTCAACAACAACTCTCTCTTTGGTAAAGGCGCCCAATATATGCCAGCTGTCACAAACTGTTTTGAAGCCAAGATGTTGGCACGGCTCCTATAGGAGCTCAGTTAAACCCAGACACCAATTATGATAAAATAATCAGGATCTAAACCATCTTCTTAGGAAAGATACACTATGTTGCCAAAAGTATTCGCTCACCCATCCAAATAATCAGAATCAGGTGTTCCAATCACTTCCATGGCCACAGGTGTATAAAACCAAGTACCTAGGCATGCAGACTGTTTTTGCAAACCTTTGTGAAAGAATGGGTCGCTCTCAGGAGCTCAGTGAATTCCAGCATGGAACTGTGATAGGATGCCACCTGTGCAACAAATCCAGTCGTGACATTTCCTCGCTCCTAAATATTCCACAGTCGACTGTCAGCTGTATTATAAGAACGTGGAAGTGTTTGGGAACGACAGCAACTCAGCCACAAAGTGGTAGGCCACGTAAACTCATCCCACATCAGTGTGTGACCTCACAAATGCGCTTCTGGAAGAATGGTCAAAAATTCCCATAAACACACTCCTGAACCTTGTGGACAGCCTTCCCAGAAGAGTTGAGGCTGTTATAGCTGCCAAGGATGGACCGATGTCATATTGAACCCCATGGATTATGAATGGGAGGTCACTGACAGTAAGTTCATATGCGAGTAAAGGCAGGTGAGCAAATACTTTTGGCAATATAGTGTATTCCGAGTGGTGAAATGTGTGACCTGGTCAGAAGAAAGAATTCTACATTCAGGCTCT
Source organism: Natrix helvetica (assembly GCF_964273705.1). Lineage (NCBI taxonomy): Eukaryota > Metazoa > Chordata > Lepidosauria > Squamata > Natricidae > Natrix > Natrix helvetica. Next base: position 73,314,567 of record NC_138553.1, read on the forward strand.
TTTGGCAAAAAAAAAAAAAGATCCTAAAACAATTCAGAGTTTAAAGAATCTGTGCTTTACCAATTGCAAAGCAGACCAAGCATGTTCACAGGTCTTTTTTTAACTCCCCAGAATGATCTGTAAAGAAATGAAAAGAAACGGCTCTTATAATGGCATTACCGTATTTTTCGGAGTATAAGACACACCAAGGTTTTGAAGAGGCAAATTAAAAAAAATATTTTTGCACTCTGCAAACCTCCCAAACATGGTGTTTTTTGCGAAAACGGGCCTGTTTTCTTAAAAAAAAAAAAAGGACATGAATAGCCCTTAGGAGGCTTATAGAGTGCGCCTGGGGGATGGGGGGCAAAATTGAGCAAAAAACATCCCGTTTTTTGCTCATTTCTGCCCTCCCCAGCCCCCAGAAGCACTCTAAAAGCCTCCTAAAACTATGCATGGCCATTTTGGTGAAGGGGTTGGGGTTTCGGGAGGCAAAAATTGCTGTATTCAGTGTATAAGACACACCCAGATTTTCAGCCTCTTTTTTGAGGGGAAAAAGTGCATCTTATATTCTGAAAAATACGGTAATTAAAAGCTGACTGGTGGACATGCATATATTTAATATTGGCAACTGAGCCATTGTTTGAATTTTTCATCCTAATGGAAACATCTCAAAGAAACATCTTTGAGATATTTTGAGAGCACCTTTGGCTTTTCCCACTGCATCTTTATCTTAAAATTCAAATATTGGACGTGACATCAAAGTCAAAGTATTCATACTTTGCTGGTAATTCTTTATTTTAAAAAAATGAAATAACATTGGTCATATGAGCCAGCTGAAGCTTTTGAGATGATTCTTTCATATTATTATTATTTAAGCAAAGCATCTTAAAGGAAGGAGGTGAGAACATAATTCCATTGGATAAAATAATGGCTTCAATTACATCAAATGCAGTATAGCAAGAAAGTAAAGCAGGCTGAAAAACGCTGTACAGATATACTTCCACAGGGAAAAAATAAAATAAAAACGTGCTAATTATAGCAAAAAATAAAAAATGAAATCGGTTTGCAACTAAACTTCAGTGATCTTCAATATATATAAAAGCATCCTTTGTGAAATCGACAAACTGAGCAGACTGATGCGAATGTTTTCAAAAGCAAACTACTTCTTGCATGTAAATTACACATATTTTCTATATGACACAAGGGACATTTTGCTCTGGCCGACGGTAAAGGAAAAAAATATTTGCACAAGCAGCTCATAGAACTGAAATATACCATTCTTAACTACCAAATTATGCTAGGTGGACCTAAACAATAGAAGTCACATGGCAGTTGTTGGGCTCATCCAAAAACAGAGTAGAGAAAACATCATTGAAGAACGAAGGATGATATTTGCATGCTCTGTCACAATCAGGGTTGAAATTCACCTCTAGTATCTGGGGTTGCATATGTTGCTTCCCTAGAAGACAGATAAGTACAAAAATACCAGGTGAATTATATAAAAAAAGGAAAAGCAAGCAGAAACTGGTACTAATCGGAAACGGGCCAATCAGATGAAGCCTTCCTCTGCAATTCCCTAAGGAAGAAGCCCTCCCCCCCAATCGATTTTCCTCTTGTCACAGCGCTGCAGAAGGAATCCTTTCCCCTCCCCTTTTCCTGGAACAGAAAATGCCTTTCTCTAAATTGCAGTAGCTCAGGTGTCAGGCCTGCAAGCCATCTTTTCTTTTGAATCTTTGGCCTGCTACACTTTCTATTATTCTACTATGCATTTTCTATTGCGGGAAAATGGGAAGGGGGATTGTAAGGCGTTAGATGCGATGTAGCCATAACAAAATTCTTTCTAGAAAGCCAAGGTCATCTTTTGTCTTTGCACCTGACCGGGACTGGATGGATGGAACTGCCAGCATGGCAGTGGGAGATTGGACCATGTGATGGACTTGTGGGTGTGGGAGCACGATCTTGAACTTTCAACTGGGTGGGGAAAACTGGGAAGATTTCAGATTAGGGTTTTCCCAGATATGCCAACATGGCTCTCTTAATAAATTGGAACTTTGAGGACTCATTTGCTTTGGACTCTGATTTACTTTTGGATGCTATTTGGAACCCTGACATCATGGGTGTCAAACCCGCCACATCACGTTGCCGTCACATGAAGTTTCACAACTTTTTTCCCATTTGTGGAGCTGGGGAGGGTGTGGTCTATGCGTGATGCATCTGGCCTAAAGGGCCGCCAGTTTGACACCCCTGCAATCGCCCTCCTTTTCACTGTCAGAGACCTTCAGGAACTTCTTTGGCTTGGGATAGTTTCAGCCAGGCCTTGCACAGGCCTCGGCTCATTTCTTCTGCAGCTAACAAGGCTGTCCTGAAGACCTCTGTAGCCAATAGCAGAGCTTTGGTGGGAGTGAAAGGGGAGTGGAGTTTGCAGGAGACAAGTAGTTTGATTTGTGACTCTCCGAGACTCCTTGCCAAGTTTTGCAGATATTGGCCTGGCAGCTCTCCAAGCCAGAGAAGGTCTGTGACAGTAAATCCTCCCTTGAAAGACTTTGCTGGATGTGAATGAGCAGAACTCATGGTAAATTAATAAAAGGGGTTTTTGTCGGGACAAGGAGTTTGCTTTGTGCAACTCTCGTTCAGAACAGACCTGGCTGCAACTATCCGAAGATAAATAGGAGGGCAGCTCCACCCCACCTCCCATCCTCACCCTAGCTTAATTTTTACCCGTGCACCCTAGAGTAGCTGGGGTCTTAATTAGGGCTTATTTTGGGGGGGGGGTTATATTGGGCGCACATATAAAAATCAAGCTAGGACTTACTTTCTTGTGTTGTATTTCCAGGAAACATGATAATAACAGGAATAAATACCCCGCCCAGATGGTTGGGATTATATTCCAGTTTCAGAGGTGGGTTCCTACCGGTTCAGCCCGGTTCGGCTGAACTGGCAGTGGTATGCTGGCCTGGGTCGCAGAATTCGCAGCGACCCAGGCTGGCCACGTCCCCGGACCAGTTCCCGCCGTCGCCTTTTTTGGGAGTTCTGTGTATGTGCAGAACAATTTTCATTGAACTGGACATACGCGCAACAGCGTGTGCCCAAAGCGTGTGCATAAGCGAATCGGCAGTAACGCTGGCTAGGACCCACCCCTGACCAACTTTATTTATTTTTGACACTTTGTTGAGTTTCAGAACAGTACCCCAAACCGTCTGTGGGTAGAATGAAACAGGCGCGAAAGACTCACCGTTACCAGATGGTTCCCATTTCAGCATCAGGTCAATGGCATAGACAGCTCGTGAAGACGGATAATCACAGATGCCAAGGGGTGCCGGCTTGGCGCAAGCTGCTCGGAATAACTCAACAAATGCCTTAAAGATGTCTTCCTGAGGACAAGAAGAAATGCAGAGGTTGATGCACCTGGGCACTTTTTCATGTTTAACAATCAAGAGGGGTTAAAACACGACTTGAGATAGGATGGGTATCTATGCATTTCCTTTTGCAAAAGGACAAGCTGCCAACACTGACATGAACTTCTTGACATGAACTTCTCCGACAAGAATTCCCCAGAGCTCCAACCAGCATGACCTCCCCCCCATGCGAAGTGGGGATTAGGAGAGCTGGAACCCAAAACTTCTGCTAATGCTGATGTAGGGGGTATTTGAAGCAAGAAACAGCCTATCCCTTGGTTTTGGTCAACCAAACTTGGTACACAGATGATTTACTCTTTGGAGAAAAATAGTGTGGTGGTAAGACACCCCTAGGGGTGTGTGTTCTGTTAAGATGCAGCCTGTTGGGCCTTAAAATGGCTTCTACTGTACAGCGCAGGGAGTTGCCATGGTAATGGCTTCACAGTACTCCACAAGGGGGTTCCCTCTGGTAAGGGGGAAAACCCAACATTAGAAATTAAGTTTGGTCTGGACATTCTCCCCCTATAAATAAATACCCGTGCAATCCTGGGTTATAAGCTAGTTTATTGATAAAACTATTTTAGATTTAAAAAATAGTTTTCTTTAAAACAATGTAGTGTAGGGTAGCAATAACATCTCCACTTGGGATGTCATCAAATTTGTGATCTTGTAGATATGGAGCAAAACCTAGTGTGTATCACTACCCCAACTGTACAAACTAAAAGAGTGGATTTATTTTGGGCAACACAGTTTTTTGCACACACCCACACACAAAACATGAATAGTGTGGCATCTGGGTATTGTTAGTTTTGACACGTAATAATAGTTGTAATATTGATAATATTAGTTACATTAATAATACCCATATAATTATAATATTATAAATATTAAAAATGAAGTTATTAACACGTTAGTATTTGCTCCATCAATGCATATAATCCTACATCATTTCAATATATCATTCAATATTTTAATACACAATACTAATAACAATAGTAATATTGTTTAAGTATACATAGTAAAATCATCTTTCAACGTTTACCTTTTACACCTACATATTCTTTTTCAAATATTGTATAGGAATATGCATAATAATATTTTCCCCCTTTCTAATTTCTACCTCTATTCTAATTCTTAATAGAACAAATCTTATATTAGGAAGTATTCTATTTCGAACCATCATCTCTTGCCCGTTTTAGTATTTCAATTCTTGTGGTTTTTTTTTGACATGTCTCCCATACTTCTCCCTTGGGATTTTGTATCTCTAGGCATCATTTGTATTTGATCTAAGGGCAATACAGATGGTCCTTTGTTTAATTGACCATTTGTTCAGCAACTATTCAAATTTATGACGGCACGGAATAAGTAGTATGCATAGTCCTTGACTTATGACCGTTCATTTAGCAATTGTTTGAAGTTCTGACTGGTCCTTGCGCCTGGGAGCATCACAGGGGGCCACGATTCAGGCGCTTGGCAATCAGCATGAATTTGAGACAGCTGCAGCATCACTTAATCACATAAACACCTGCCAGCTGACTTTTGACAATCTTTTTTTTTGAAGACTATGTTTTTTCTTCTTGCAGTTTTAAGGTATGGTCTTATTTTTTTAGCCTTTTCCCTAATTTTGTAGCCTTGGGATCCTTCTTTCTTTAAAGAGTCCTTTTATATTAATTTTTTAAAGGATCTTTTCAATACTGCATCATTTGCGTCCCTTCTTTTAAAATTAGACTTCCGCTCCCTCTTGTGGTTAAAGTTGAAATGATAATTAAAAGTTTACTTTTGCTTATTTTTAATGACTTTTTAAACTTTTAAATTTAATGGTTTTTATTCAAATTAGATTTTAAGTCATTTGTAACAGCAAATGGAAGCAAGGTAAGAAAAAAAAAATTAAATCAAAAGTAACTTACTTCAACAGTTTTCCAAGAATATTCTGAGTACTGCTTCTCAAAAAGTGGAATAAATTCATTATAATGGATCTGCAAATAAAAAACAGTTTGATTACTATTTTCTCCCTGGCTTTTATTTTAACCTTCTGAGGTAGAATTTCTTCTTTCCTCACTTGTTCTATAAAAATCTGAAAGACTTACGAAGAACATCTAGCATTTCAAGCAATGAATCTCATGGCTGATTTCGAAATGCTTACTCAATGTTATTAATTTTACAATACAATACAATAGCAGATTTGGAAGGCACCTTGGAGGTCTTCTAGTCCAACCCCCTGCCTAGGCAGGAAACCCTATACCATTTAAGACAAATGGCTATCCAACATCTTCTCATAGATCTCCAGTGTTGGGGCATTCACAACTTCTGGAGGCAACTTCTGTTCCACTGATTAATTGTTCTAACTGTCAGGAAATTTCTCCTCAGTTCTAAGTTGCTTCTCTCCTTGATTAATTTCCACCCATTGCTTCTTGTTCTACCCTCAGGTGCCTTGGAGAATAGTTTGACTCCCTCTTCTTTGTGGCAGCCCCTGAGATATTGGAACACTGCTATCACGTCTCCCCTAGTCCTTCTTTTCATTAAACTAGACATACCCAGTTCCTGCAACCGTTCTTCATGTTTTAGCCTCCAGTCCCCTAATCATCTTTGTTGCTCTTCTCTGCACTCTTTTTGTCAGTTTGTCCAAAGATTAAGGCAAAGAAACTCAGCTTGGTCAATCAGCCTTCCTTTCATCGTAACATTTGGCTGTCTCATTACAGATTAACTGTACTGTGCCTCAACAAGTTTTTCTTGGAATGTGTATTAAAACTTGTTTAGCACACTCATTTACTCAAATATCAATCCATACTGTTGTGTTATGAGAAACAATACAAACTACAATTCCTGGAATGATATTTTTTAAAGCTTTGGTAGATATTTTACACACGTGATGGCGAACCTATCACATGCGTGCCACAGGTGACACACAGAGCCCTCTTTACAGGACCGCGAGCCGTCACACAGCTCAGCTCCACCTTGCATGTCCGCCTCCCGCCGGCCAGCCGATCTTTGGGTCTCTTCTGCGCATGCCGGAGATGTGCATGCATGGGGGAAGGGGCGCATGCATGCGTGGGGCATTGGAGAGCTCACGTTTTTTTGTTTCAGGAGGCTTTAGGGAGGCCTGCTAGGCCCAAAATGGGCCGCGAGGAGATGGGGCTCCAGTCCCCCCTGCGACCCATTTTTGGTCCCAGGTGGCTTCAGGGAGGCCGCGCACATGCGCAGGTGTCATGCAGGGGGTTGCCAGGGGGTTGTGCATGCATGCGCAGGGGGGGGGCGCATCACATTGTGGGTGTGGGCATGTGATTTCAGCACGCGAGGACAAAAATGTTAGCTATCACTGTTTTGTATCTTCTAAGAAATAAAGGCAGCACTACGGATATTTCTGGACCATCTTTTAAAGTTAGATGTGCTTATCTTCCAAATATCTTCCATAAGCACTCCTGCCTGATTCAGTCCTACGGCCTCACCTTCAACCTAATATGCATCGTGATATACTAACGTCATCACAGTTTGACGGTAACTTCTCATTTTCCTTTATCATTTACTTACTTGCTTTAAAGGTATCTCAGGGGCGTAATTCATAACAGTAAAATGCTTCTCATAATCGTCTAAATCGTCAAGTGAAAATGGCCTTTAAGAGGGGGGGGGGGGGGGAAACCATACAGGGACACAAAGTTAGTTTATGAAATTCAGAAATCTCACAAGCTTAATACCGCTGTAGAAGCTGATGATTTTACCTATTTGAGAACCGGAGCCAAAACACATCGTAAACGTACAGTTTGAGTGGGTTAACTGATCTCAGCATCACGATATATCGGACATCAAATTTAACCAGTCCCACATCTTCAAGGTGAAACAAAACCGGATTTTCAATATATTTAGACACTACCTAAAAGAGCAGAAATTGTTTTTTTTTTAAAGATAGAAATAAATGTTGCTTAGAATACAGCCAATCCTGGGCAGGCAAGATAGCTTACAATTCTGAACCAACTCTTCCAAAACAAGATAGCGGCTACAGATTCTAAAGAAATTTAAAACATGCCATTTTGAAAGATGAGAAACTCGAAACCCTCTAAATAGGTGAACTGTGTCAACTTCCCAGAATAATTAAAACAAAAAAACACAGTAGAATTTAGGAACATAAAGAGAAAAAATGAATGCAATCTACATAATACTTAAGAGTCCTTGACTTACAATCGTTCATTTAGTGACTTTTCAAAGTTTCCCACTTATGTCCATTGCAACATCCCCTTGGCCACATAATTTATTCATTTATTAAGATTTATTTAGGTGGTTGCAGTGTCACAGGGTCATGTGACCTCCTCCCCTTTTTTGACCTTCTGACAAGCAAAATCAATGGGGAAGCCAGATTCAATTAACAACTGTGTTACTAACTTACCAACTGCAGTGTTGCAAGAAAGGTTGTAAAATGGGGGACAAAACACACTTAACAACTGCCTTGCTTAGCAACAAAAATTTTGGGTTCAATGGTGGTGATAAGTCAAGGACTGCCTGTAGTAAACTATTTCCTGTAACCTTTAATTGGGTGAAGTGATGATGTACCTTAGGGCAAAACATTTTCAAGCAAGGTACCTCAGATGGGCTAAGTCACAGAATGCACCCAAAATCCGGCATCCTAATGAGTCCTGTGTGGAATTTTGCAAATTTTACAAAACATGTTATGACCTCAGTAGGATCAGTTTACGACACGATACAAAACGTCACAAGGGATCTGCCATTTGGGTTCTTTAGCAACCTCGAATCCATGGGTGGGCAGTACCGTAACAGAAGTGATGGCTATACAAAATATACCCTTGCTTGCTCTAGGAACGTACTGCATTTTCTGCAAAGTACGCAATTGTACTATATATTTTACAGCAGGAAGAATGAGATGGTGGGAAATAAGGAACTGAAAGTAAGAAATGGCTGAGAGCTTCAAATGTACATGGGTGTTTGCAGAAAGTGACGGTCAGTAAGAATGTAGGAAAGTACAAGGAAGTGAAACTATGGAATGCGTAAGGTAAAGGTTCCCCTAAACACATATGTGCTAGTCGTTCCCGACTCTAGGGGGCAGTGCTCATCTCCGTTTCAAAGCCAAAGAGCCAGCGCTGTCCGAAGACGTCTCCGTGGTCATGCGGACGGCATGACTAAATGCTGAAGACGCACAGAACGCTGTTACTTTCCCACCAAAGGTGGTCCCTATTTTTCTACTTGCATTTTTACATGCTTTTGAACTGCTAGGTTGGCAGAAGAATGCATAGGTCAGCAAAAAAGAAGATGTAAGAAATGTGACTTCAGATGAGAATGGGATCCTTTGCCCAATAGGAGTCCTGGTAGGACCCGCTATCTGTCATTTGGACCCCATTGCAATGGTTCAATAATGTAGGTTTTGTGGTGGACTTGCATTGCTATGTTGGCTATTCATGTTCCAAATTGCTCATGAAATAAATCTCTGCTCTTAAAGCAACATTCATTGCTTGTGGTTTCCCCTTTTTTTTTTTTTAATTGGAGTACTTTTACGACAGCATCTTTTGTTCTGACCTTAGGGATGCTCTCTCTCTGTCTGATGATGTTGTTAAGATTCTTGGTGATGTGAGTGTCCAGACCTCTGGCCAGATTCCATGGTTTGCAGATCCAATGGTTGTCTTTTCCTCTAGATTAGAATCCACAGAAGAAAGGACATTGCGTTTAATGTTTCAAGGTAAGCGTCTTTTCCTCAGATCAAACTTTTTAATCATGGTATCACAAGTTTGCATGTTTGTTTTATTTAATTCCAATCCTTTGATTAAGAAACCCACATTATTCCTGTAGAGATATATGTAGAAAATCAGCATGGCACATGAATTTAGGGGTTGGACCAGGACTGAGGAGACAGGATCAAATCCATTCCTTAGCCATGGGGTCTCACAAGGTGACTTTGAATTAACCGCTCTCTAGGTCCAATCTACCATTACGGGAAATTGGAGCGGGGAAAGCTGTTTTGAGCTCCTGGAATAAAAGGCACAGTGTAAATCTAAATACGTACCTATAAACACATACATAGAAATTTAAATAAATGCACTAGTCCCCGGTCAGCTAGTAACCATCATAATTACAAGATGAAGTATCTGTAGCAGAAATACCTCTTTGCTATTTGAATGCTTCCACGGGAACTGGATTCCTACTCATGTGGAAGCTTCAAGCTGTTTATGCCGACTGATGATTCTGCTGTGCCCATGAATTCCCATCAACATATAGTAACATCAGCATATCTGATCTAAAGGGAGAGGCCCACTCATGCTAGTCACATGTTCAACTGAAGGTATGTGAAAAGGGCTATTGTCAGGGGTGTGATTCAAATATTTTAGCAATCAGTTCTCCGCCCAGTTGCTGGGTGGGCGTGGCCATGATGGGCGTAGCCTCCTGCACCATGGCGGGGGTGGGGTGGGGGTTTCGCTCTCCCCAAGCTCAGGTTTTTCTCGAGCCTCCGGGAGGGCGAGAATGCCCCCCCCCCGGCTTTGGGAGTCCCGTTTCTGGACTTCCGTAACTTCCAGGAGACCCATTTTTCGCCCTTCTCAGGATCCCGAGGCTTTCCTCGAGCCTCCGGGAGGGCGAAAATGGTCTCCCTTGGGCTAGGGAGGCCCGTTTCCGGACTTCAGGAAGGCCAGTTTTTTGCCCTCCCAGAGCCTCCGCACGGGCCCTGCACTTACCTGGCATCCAAAATGGACCATGTGGAGACTCCTGGGAAGGGTGGGGTGGGCGGGCCCAACCAGTCCTTGCAACTACCGGTTCGGTGAACCAGATGTAAAATTAGCATCTGATTCACCAGGAACGGTCCGAACCAGCTGAATCTCACCCCTGGCTATTGTCTAACGTAAGGTAACCGGAGCCTGAATCAATAAGAAACTTGAGTTCTAGTAAGTTTTGTGATGGACTTGTTTTCTCTGTAGGCAACACTTAGGTTGGTGTGTGTGTGTGTGTGTGTGTGTGTGTGTGTGTGTGCAGGCAAGCAGGCAGACCAGCAGGGAGGGAGGTACAATATGTCTATATCTAATTTTCTGTCCCTTTCTCTCTCCATGTTATAAAACTGGAGAACTTCAGCGGCATCACCCAGAATGAGGCATTATCCCACCTCCCGTCTCTAGGAAAAATGAGTATTCTTGGAGGTGTCATAAAGACTCCTTTTATTTCTCTCCATCTGACATCTGCAAAGTTAAGAATGAGAGCTAACATTAAGGAAGATGAAAAGGCATAGCTGCCCTGTACCTGCTTTCACACTGCCGAAAGAAACTGATGAACTGTGGCAGTTCCGTACAAAGGTTGAAAGTATGAGGCAGCCATTTCGGGCCCTCCGAATCCCCAACTCTTCTTGAAATGGAGGCCAGGCAGTCCTTCACCGTGAGGAGATTTTCACACGGAAACTGATTCACCATCACGCGAGGTTTTTCTTCACTTAGTTTTCTGAAAGAGCAGGAAGGCATTTAGCACGGGAGACGCCTTGGTCAAAATATACAGATACTGAGTAGGTTGAGAATAATTGTTACTTGCAGGGAAATAGCTGTGTAACCTGTAATCTTTGAAGTGGGAGAAGACGTAGAGAATGTCAGCCTCTTGCTCCAAGTCCGTAAACTCAAAACGGGGGTGACTCAGGTACTGACGCACCTGCTGGAGATCGGTGTAAACTCTAAGAGAAAGATTGGGGAGGCAAACAGAGATGATGCAATTCGGAAGTTGTGACACACCTGATGCTCCTGAGAAATATTTCTATTCTACTGTGGAGAGTAATTTGTATACCTCAACCCTTCTGAGTTGCTGTCAGCCAGCAGTCACCAATTGGTTTTCTGTGAACAGTGGTGGGTTCTGGATCCTGTTCCAACCGGTATGGTTGGAACGGACGGGGCATCACCCACATGGACGCACACCCAAGTGCCAAAGGCTTAAAGGACAGGTAAGGAGCTCAGGCGGGCGGGCCCTCTGGAGCACCGTACCGGAAGGGTACCCGGTGCTCCGGGCAGGCTCCGGTATGCCTGTACCGGGGAGTACCGCCTGCAATCCACCACTGTCCGTGAACCACTGGTGGTCCGCAATAAAATTTTGGTGGCCCACAGAAAAACTTTTGCATTGCACTAAATCAGGGATCCTCAAACTATGGTCCCTGGGCTGAATACGGCCTGCCGAAGCAACTACTCCTGCTCACTGATGGGATGGGGTCCTTCAGGCACTTAGCTTGGCTGCCTGTTTAGTAGCTCCAGCCCTTCCTTCCCTCCCTCGGAGTCCAGGCGCTTCAGTGAGCGGTGCACGAAACTTTGGCCAAGCTCCTCGAAAATAGAGTTTCTAGCGCCTGGGCTGGCTACAAGACAAACATTCATTCTTGGCCATATTTGAAATTCCTAGTTGCAGTGGAGAGCAAACCTAGGATTGACCCTGGGCGTTTCTCTCTGCTAACAGACGGCCAAGCTAAGTGCCTGAAGGACCCCATTCCATCATTAATTCATATTAGTGATCCACGGGAATTAGAATTATGAATTTAGTGGTTCCTGAATGTCCAAAAGGTTGGTGACCCCTGGTCTAAACCATGTAATATTAGCGGTTGGTCAGACATATGAGAATTTTTTTCCAATAATTTATGTCAGGCAATTTAAGTTAATAGCAGCAGTTCAAAATGGGCTTGAAAACTGACTGGAAGACAATACAAGTCACCAAAAAGTCACGTAAGAGTGTCACCTCTCGTGTTAGCGTGTCTATTTTTCACATTTTTGAACTGCTCATCTCCCTCAGACAGGGATTCTGGGAAGTATGTACAATAAAATGTTAAAATATAAAACAGTGTATATAAAAGCTAAAAACGATAAGGAGACAAGGGTGATGAAACCCTATTAAAATTAGTTAAAGGGCAAAGGGGAGATTTTCAGGGCTAAAGGAAAGCTGCCGAGAGATCCAGAAGAGTAAGGATGGACGTACCACCTCTATTCTGCTCTTGCCAGAGATCATTCATGAGTGTGACCAATGCTGAAACGTAACTGAAAAGGATCCAGATAATCTATTTCTCCCCAGGATCCACTGAAGTTGCAATTCAAATGCCTTCTCAAACACCTTTCCTAAAATGGGGAGGTGGGAGACTGGACGAAATTGTTTAGAATGGGAGGGTTCAGTGAACACAATCAAAGCCCCTTTTTTCTTTTACTTTTTTCACAGTAATATATTTTCTATCTACTCCCATCATCTTTTCTTTGTGTGCTCCCGAACAAGTTCATTGTTGCAAAAAGTTTAAGAGTAACACTCTTCATTTCTGCCTCTCTGTATCTTGTTGCATTGCCCATTCTATAAGAACAAGGATTAATTAGAATTTACATCGGGGATGTCAAACTCAAGGCCCGTGGGCCGGATCCGACCCATGGGGTGCTTAGATCTGGCTCACCGGGCCGCCCTGGAAACAGTGAAGGATTGGCCCGCGGTGCCTCTGCCAGTGAAAACAGAGCTCTGTTTTCGTTGTCAGAGGGCTGCAGGAGGCCATCCCAGCCGAAAACGGAGCTGGAGACAATGGATACTCCCAGGCCACCACAGGTGACCCTGGCACGAGTGATGTTGAGCTGGGCATGCCCATCCTACCCCCCACCCAAGGTAAAACACAACCCTGATGCAGCCCTCAATGAAATTGAGTTTGACACCCATGATCTACATCTTAGATCACCAAATAATTAGATAAAACGGAATCTATCATTCTTTGAAAAGCTGCTTTAATTGTTTAAACCTAACCAAGGTGGTTAGATGCTTATCTAGAAGGCAAAAACACTTGGAAATACGTACTTGAAGATTTTGTTCTTCTCATAAATGGGGAGCTTTATTGACGTAGGCAGTTTTTCTTTGTTTTCAGTTAATATAGCCTAAAATGCATACAAATATAGAAGAAGCCCATCAGTTTTAATTTCACGTTATCCTTTGCAAGCAATTACTTCTGAACTTCAGCATGAACAAACTGTCTACTTTGTAGCCTATTGGGCAAAAAATGGTGATGCGGTCAGAAAAAAGAACTGGCTACAATTACAGCTACCCAATAAATAACCAAAGAACATCGCCTTGGTTAAAAAAAAAACATTTCCCATGGTGTCTACACTAGATTTACCATGCTTGTTAAGAACAAGTTTCAGTCTCCAACACCATATCACCCAGAAAAATGGGTCTACCTCCTCATCTAGATCATTTATGAAGATGTTGAAGGCTGTTGAACCCAATACTGAACTTTGAGATATCCTGCTGCATTCTCCCCTCCATGTAGATTAAGGTTTAGCAGAGACATCATCCTGCCAACAAAAGTGTGTATAGTCAAGGCTATGGTTTTCCCAGTTGCAATGGATGGCTGTGAAAGTTGGACCATAAGGAAGGCTGAGCGCCAAAGAATGGAGGCCTTTGATCTCTGGTGCTGGAGAAGACTCCTATGAATCCCTTGAACTGCAAAGCGATCAAACTGGTCAGACCTAGAGGAGATCAACCCTGACTGCTCTTTAGAAGGCCAGATCCTGAAGATGAAACTCAAGTACTTTGGCCACCTAATGAGTATGAAGGACTCATTGGAGAAGAGCCTCATGCTGGGAACAATTGAGGGCAAAAGAAGAAGGGGACGGCAGAGAAGGAGGTGGCTGGATGGAGTCACCAAAGCAGTAGGCATGAGCTTAAACGGACTCCAGAGGATGGCAGAGGACAGGAAGGCCTGGAGGAACGTTGTCCATGGGGTCACAATGGATATGACTTCGCAACTAACAACAACAACAAAATACTGAGTGTGGTTAATCAGCCAACTGTGAATCCACCTGGTGGTGGAACTGTCTATCCCACATAGTTCTATTTTACCAAGAAGTAGTCTATTTTTATCACATGCCTTACTGAAGTCTACGTATATTATATTCACAAAATTTTCCTGATGCAGAAATTTAGGCCTCTGCGCATTGCATTTTAGGCTTCCACACACCCTATTTTTGGCCTCTGTGCGTCATGTTTTCGGCGGCAATGTGTTTTGGCGATCCCCACAGACTTGAACGGGTTTCAAACGGAGCATTGGATCTGAAAACGTGAGGCATAGAGCCTTGTCTTACCACTTACACACTTTGCCTGCTTTACTAACTGGAGCTCCCTATGATGATCAACTGTGCTTTAGAAGCTGCCTTTCATTCCCAACAAGACGTGCACGCACACAGTGACAACCAGAGAACTGATGAGCTGAAGCTGAGACTAAGGACGCTAGCTAGATGAATACTTGGTAGGCAGAATTTCCCCCCCCCCCCCATACACATTTTCTTCCTCAAAAACTAAGGTGTGTCTTATACTCTGAAAAATATGGTAATTAAAAGAATGGAATGTGTGAAACCACAAAAAATGTCTGTCTCTTACCTCCAGATGAAAAGTCATCATTAGCTTCCTAGAATGAAGCTCTGGTAGGTCTATACCGTTTCCCCGAAAATCAGACCTCCCCGGATAATAAGCCCATTCAGACTTTTGAGTACATGCGCTAAAATTAGCCCTCCCCCAAAATATTGCAGCACAGCAGCAGCCATGAGGTGACCACACTTGCTGCCTCCTGTAGCTCAAAAATAATAAGGCCAAGCGCTTATTTCGGGGGGTCAAAAGAAAATAAGACCCTGTCTTATTTTGGGGGGAAAGACGGTAGGTAAATGAGATGAATTATTAACTAGCTTTTCTTATTTTAAAAAAATTGTACCTGATAGTGATCATCTGAGGGTTCAGTGATAAAACAGCTGATATTGAGCAGCTCACTGGATTTCCATGGCAGCAGCCGACATTTTCTAATTAAACTGTCAGTTTCCCCATAGGCGTAATCCCGGGTGACTTCCTCTGCAAAGGAAAGAATTGAAAGAATTCAAAACTCTGCAGTGAACATAGAAGTAGACAAAAGAACAGACTTCTGAGAGTCTCCCCAAAACCTGGCTGATAGAATAGGCATCTATTTGAGGTTGCATAAGACTGAATGTGAAAAGTTGTGGTGAATTCCAGAAGTGAACTGAACTCACAATCCTTCACTGCCAAATATGCATTCATGCTGATGCATTCTGCATTTCAACAGAAATGCAATTTTGGGGATGGAGGTGAAGGAGAAGGGGATATGTTGCTGTTGCCCCTTTTTGAACAATTGAGACTTAAAATCACCCCAAATCTACCAGCAGAGCAAAATCTTATTACCTGTATTTTGGTTTAGTGGGGATATTCTTTTCAGAGAAAAGAGCTGGAATTAAATGTCGCAGTTGGTAGAAAAAGAAATTGGTGGTTATCCATTTTGGGGAAGTATGGTAACCAAGAGAGAGAGAGAGACAGACTGAAAATACCTACAGACCCCTGACATACATCCTGGATATAAATTGTTTCCGCTTCTACCCTCAAAACAACGCTGTAGAGCATTGCACACCAGAATAACTAGACACAAGGACAGTTTTTCCCTGAATGCCATCACTCTGCTAAACAACTAATCACGGCAACACTGTCAAATTATTTACTAAGACTGTATTACTATTCTTCTTCTCATCCTTCCTAGTACCTATCTCTTTCCACTTATAATAACCATGTTGCTTGTATCTTTACAATTTATATTTTTTATTTGTTTCCTGGTATGATTTGATTGCTTATCAGTAAGCTATGGCTATCACTAAGTGTTGTATCCTATGATGCTTGATGAATGTATTCTACTCTGTTTCCCTGAAAATAAGACCTCCCTGGATAATAAGCCCAATCGGGCTTTTGAGCGCATGCACTAAAATAAGCCCTCCCTGAAAATGTTGCAACACAGCAGCAGCCATGAGGTGACCACGGACATATGTACCAAAGACAAATTCCTTGTGTGTCCAATCACACTTGGCCAATAAAAAATTGGATTCGATTCGATTCGATTCGATTCGATTCGAGTCTAGTCTAACTGCACCAGACCTCTGGAATGGCCTCCCACTACACCTTAGCTAGGCTTGACTTTAGCCATCTTCTGGAAGCAGGTAAACTGAGATCTTCTAGAGTAGGGCTGTGAAACATGCAGCACCTGGTCCAGATGGGGAGAAAAGTCGCATTATGTCACATGATGCCGCAGGTTTGACACCCCTGTTCTAGAGTATGTTTGGGATTTGATGCCAGGATTTTTTTTTTTAGTTTTGGATGTTTTTAAGGAAGTATGTGGTTCTGGATCGGGACTATAAACGCATACATACAAACACGATCTCCATTCTCCTTCCAATACAGATTTCAACGACAAAAGCAGTGCTTTGAAGGAAGGCCATAAAAATGCACCCCCTCTCTCCAGTTTTCAAAGAATCCATGTTGAATTGACAAGCAGATGATATACTGAACACCTACTTACCACCATTCTCAAGGTCTCTTAAGGGCCAGAGGATAGTAAAAGCAATTTGTTGTGGCATGTAAAACAAAGGTGCAGTTGCAAAAGTGGGCTTGTCTGAATGCTGGATACGGGATCCAAATTCATCCATAATGTACCAAACTGGGACTTTCTCCTCAGCTGTCTATAAAAAAAAAAGCAAAAAAAAAAAAGATGCATCAATAGGAAGTTACCTTATATATATTCAATACAACGTGAGGGAAATAGATTAAAATTATTACTTGTGGATAACTAAATGAAATTTTTACTACATAAAATTAAATGTGAGGAGACATGTTATTAACAGGAAAACAGAATAATAGATGGAAATGATACGTTAAATTTGACTAATTTGGAGAGGCATATAATGATATTGTCTATATATTAAGAAGAAATTAAAATTAAGGGGGGGGGAATATGGAATGAAAATAAGATGGCTGAAATGTAAAATGGAAATATGATGTAAAATGTACTATGCATAATAGAAGACGTAAAGGGGGGGTGGGGTGGAAACCAGGACAACACTTTGTTTATAAAAGAAGTTAAAATATGTAACAAAAAAGTTAAAAAAAACTTTGTTTGAAAAAAAAATAAGTTACCTTACTATACCATGGCAACACAATGTACTTCTACTACACTTCATTTGTTTAAAAATAATTCCCTCCCTAATCATCTCAACAATTTTTAAAACCACAATCAAGTCTCAAGATAAATGTTTTTTCTGATTACTTCATGATCCTATAGCACTAACAGACTTATATGCCTTGCAGCCCTCCCTAAGCCGTTTACAGAGTCAGCCTACTCCCCCCAACAATCTGGGTCCTCATTTTACCCACCTAAGGAGGATGGAAGGCTGAGTCAACCTTGAGCCTGGTGAGATTCGAACTGCCAAATTGCAGGCAGCCAGCAGTTAGCAGAAGTAGTACTGCACTCTAACCACTGCACCACTGTGACTCAATATACTTGTACTTTTCTTGGCAAGAATATGGGGGGAAAAATATATTACTGCCTTTTTTAGAATGTTTTGGCTTTCCAATATAGTTTGAGATCCCTTGAAGGTTTCCCATTCACACGAATCACTCCGACCTTGTTTAGCTTTCAAGTTCAGACAGGATGCCCACGTCTTTCTGCCGAGATTGCTCTTTGTATCCTCGTAAATATTAGAACCTCCGGCTGAACAAGTGGAGGCACTGTGTTGCTAAAGTTCTCTTCCTTCCTGGATGGTTGATTTCAGAAGGGAGTTCTGGGTGACCCTTTGGCATTTAGCGCTATGAAATCCCAGTTTTCTGATGTACTTTTCTTGTTACCGTATTTTTCGGAGTATAAGACGCACCACAGTATAAGACGCACCAAGATTTGGAAAAAAGAGTTTTTGCACCCTGCAGGCCTCCCAAACCCTCTGCACGCCTCATTTTTTTGTGAAAAAAGTGACATGCAGAGAGTTTGAGAGGCCTGCAAAGTGCTGCTGGGGGCTGGGGCAAAAATGAGAAAAAAACAGGCCGTTTTTCGTTCGTTTTTGCCCTCCCCAGCCCCCAGGAGCACTTTGCAGGCCTCCCAAACCCTCTTCATGTCCCTTTTTTGTGAAGGGACGGGGTTTCGGGAGACCCAAAATGCTGCATTCAGTGTATAAGATGCACCCAGATTTTCACCATCTATTTTTGGGAGGAAAAGGTGTGTCTTATATTCCGAAAAATACGGTATTTAACATTACACAAATATATCCAGTGAAGGTCATACAGATAACTAGAATCATAGACTCATACGGCTGGAAGGGACTTTGGAGGTCCTCTAGTCCAACCCCCTACCTATCAAAGGCAGGAGTCCTTATAGTATAAAGCTTATACTATCCTAAAGAAATAAATGTCGAATCTTTTCTTGATTGCCTCCAGCGAGGTAAGCTGCTTCATTGGTTAATTGTTCTCACTCTCAGAAAATTTCTCCTAAATTCCAAGTATGCACCAAAGACAAATTCCTTGTGTGTCCAATCACACTTGGCCAATAAAGAATTCTATTCTATTCTATTCTGTTCTATTCAGATCTCTAACAAATTTCTTCTCACTGTGTCTTGTCCTCCCCTCGGGTGCTTGGAAAAATCAATCAACTCTGTTATCTCTGTGATTGCCTCTCAAGTACAGGAAAATAGGTATGTTATCCCTAATTCTTCTCTTCCTTATACTAGACAATAGATATACCTAGTTCTCTTAATGTTTCATTATACGGTTTCTCCTCTAAACCCCTTATCATTTTTGTTGCTCTTCTCTCTACTCTTTTTAAGGTCTCACCATCTTTTTTGTATTGTGGCGACCAGAATAAAACAGTTTTCCAAGTGTGGCCTCAGTAGAGCAGTGTAAAACTATAGCATCACTTCTTGTGATCTTGATGCTATCCCTCTATTGATGCATCCTAGGACTGCATTGGCTTTTTTTGTTTGGCAACTGCAGCACCCTGCTGGCTCATAGTTAAGTACAAACACACTTCCTCCTACCTCTTGAGACATATTTAACACCCGCCTCTGAATAAAGCTGTAATGTTTTGATAAATTTGAATTCTTGATGTTGGGTTGGAAAGCTACAACTATTCAGTACTGGTTAGGGCCAGGGGTGTCCAAACTTGGGAACTTTAAGACTTGTGGACTTCAACTCCCAACTGAATTCTGGCAGTTGAAGTCCATAACTCCATAAGTCTTAAAAGCTCCCAAGTTTGGACACCCTTGGGTTAGGCTGTCTGGTAATCATGGGGATCAAATCCAATTCTATTGGAGGGCAGTAGGTTGGAAAAGGCAACCCTAAAATCCTGCAGCTGAAAGTTATGTTCTGCAGATATCTCTTCTTTACAAGATGAAATGTCTCTGCTCATCACGCTTTCAGAAGATAGTTGACTTACAACACCAAAGCTTTAACAGTTTCAGTCACTCTCTTATGACCGTACCCCACATGAGAGCTGATAGGTCTGGTTGTATCTCCACATTTCTTCTAACACTTGGTTGACCACTGCCTCATCTGGAACCTCTCCATGGAAGTCTATTCCCATCAAGTTGGCCATTCGGTGGAGCAGGCCAGGAACCTGCATCAGCTGTTGGCGGGCATGTTCCACACGGTAAGTCCAGGCATGATCAACAAGAAAAATGCTTTGGGAGACAAAGATATGTTAAACCTGAAAGCTCACAGAACATAAGACTTCTGCAGTGATATACCGTATTTTTCAGAGTATAAGACGCACCGGAGTATAAGACACGCTAAGATTTTGAAGAGGTAAATTTAAAAAAAAGGTTTTGCACTCTGCAGACCTCCCAAAAACGGGCCGTTTTTAGGAGGCTTGTAGAGTGCACCTGGGGGTTTTTTGGGGGGGGGGAAATGAGCAAAAAATTGCCAATTTTGAGCTCATTTTTGCCCTCCCCAGCCCTCAGGAGCACTCTGGAAGCCTCCTAAAGGCTATGCACGGTCATTTTGGTGAAGAGGACGTCTTATACACTGAATAAATGCTGTATTCAGTGTATAAGACACACACAGATTTTCACCCTTTTTTGAGGGAAAAAGGTGCATCTTATACTCTGAAAAATACAGTAAGTCTAAAAGCAAAGCAATATTATTATGAAGTTTAGTTTTATTCCTTTTCCACTTCAGACTGCAGGTAGTCTTTGACTTAAGGTCACAATTGAGCCCAACATTTCTATGGTTAAGTGAGGGAGTTTCGCCTCATTTGATCATCCTTCTTGGATGATCAAATCCGCCACAGTTGTTAAGTGAATCACTGCAGTGGTTAAATTAATAACATGATTGTTAAGAGGAGTTGGCTTCTCCACCGATTGCAACCATCATAAATATGAACCGGGTGCCAAGTCTCTGAACTTTGATCATGTGAACATGGGGGTGCTGAAATGGTTGTAAGTGTGAAAAACTGTCATAAGTCACAGTTTTCAGTGCTGTTGTAACTTCGAATGGTCACTCCATAAACTGTTGTAAGTGTTCCACCTGGTCCAATCTTTCACTGCCACGAAGATCGATTCCTCCCATCCAGATCCGGCCAGGTGCAGAAACAAAAACGACCTTGACTTTCTAAGAAGAATGTTATTATGGCTACATATCACCCTCCCATTTTCCCACAGTAGAAAGTGTGGGAGGCCTGAAATCCAAAAAGAAAAGATGGCTTGCAGGTCTGACAGGAAGTGAAAGACTATCTGTATTCCCCACACACCTTACATACAATTTTATTGAAGTTATCATAATATACAGTAAAATTGATAATGATATTTAAAACAATTACCTAGTCCACCTAAAATTCAGAGGACCTTATTTCAGGTAACAAAAAAAGAGCAACCCCAAAATAAAATGAAAGCCAAGTAAATAAATAACAAAATGCAGTAAGAACAAATATATTAGCACCAATCTGCTCTCTCCAAGAAAAGAATATTGGGATCATTTGGTGCAATGACAGAGAAGATCTTCTCTCACACCACACATTCCGGATCTCTCACAATTGTGGAAAACTGAGGCACCTACCCAATTTCCCAATCTTAACAAGGGGGGGATGCTCTCTTTAAGAATCAATAACTGGCATTAAACTATTAAATCAGTTAGCATCAGTGTTAACATTCTGAAGTTTAACTTCAAGCAAAATATTCGGTAGCAAGACACATTTGAAAACACATGTGCAAAATGATGTGACAGCTGAATACACTCAGCTTGCATGTGACGCTTTCGGCATTCATGCTGCTACAAGTATGCAGCAAAATGTATGTGATATTCATGTGTGTGTGTTTTTTTCATTGTGGTCACAACGACATATATCCTGAGGTGATGTTAAGGATGTGAATTAGAACCGATTGCCCCTGGCCCACTCCTTCCCCCATTAAGCTGGGAAGCTAACTAGAATCCTGATCCTGCAAATACTTTGAAAACATCACAACATTTGAAAGTATTTTCAAGCAATAACTCACCTATCACAACTTGATGCCTGAAGGCCATTTTCATTTGTGACTATCACTTTGTAGCAAAGTTCATTACCAAGATTGGATTTCCTTTTCCGTTCCTCCTCTGTTTCTTCGTTACCTCTTTGTTCATCTGCTTCCTCCACCTGCATTATCCCAAAATATTCACCAGCATCGAAGATCTAGAATCATAAGCAAAGATATTGACAACTGAAGAGGAAACAGCACAAATTGATATGCTGCTTGTTAAATATTCTTCTAAGTCAAAGAGCAGTTAGGAGCACCAATCAAACTTGGCTACCCGTATTTTTCAGAGTATAAGACGCACCAAGGTTTTGAAGAAGCAAATAAAAAAAAAAAGGTTTTGCACTTTGCAAACTTCCAAAAACGGCCTGTTTTTCGTGAAAATGGGGCCGTTCCCCCCCCAAAAGGGCATGAATTTAGGAGGCTTGTAGAGTGTTCCAGGGGGAGGGGGGGCAAAAACGAGCAAAAATGGCCTGTTTTTCGTGGAACTGCGTGCCTTCGCCGAACGGAGCTGGAAGGAAACGAGCGATTTTAAAGTTACAGCTGAAGTGCGGTGAGGCGGGAGGTCTCCCCAAGTCTTTTATTGCTTTATTCAATTGACTGAATTGCAGTTTTTTTAGGACTTTGTTTCAACCTTTGGAAGAGTTGAGATTGGAGGGGGGGGGGAATTTCCACCCCTCTCGGAAAAGCGGCACTTGCAAAAAAAACTTACTTTCACTTCCCTTAAACAATGGGGAAAATTTTTCTTTGACCACAATTGCGAGAGAAAGGATGGTTGAACTGACTCTTCTTTAAACTATGTATGGAAACTTTGAACTTGTTGTTTTCTGACCATCTGTAAAGGCTGAGCCAAGATGGCCAACTTCCTCTTTCTTCATTGTCTTTATGAATGAGACTCCCCCCTGGGAAGATTTTATGGCTCTGAACTAGTTTCCACCCCAGAGATCTCCAGGAGCCTCTCTAAATGCGTTTTCCCCTTGGATTTGGAATATTTTGATCTACTTATTTGATCTATCTCTGTATTAGAAGATTTTTTCCGTCTTGGATTTGCCTGCCTTGTGATCTCTACCGGCTGTGCTTCTCTACAGACGCCATTTCTTTGTATAGATTAATAACTATTTCTGAGCTTCATGATGGGTCCAAAAAAGCTACCACCTGGCAAGGTTTCGTCGGCCCTGACATCTTCCACGTCAAGTCCAATTGCGCAGCAGTCACAACTGGGGTCATTTCTACAACCTAAAGCCCCTGAGGAGAGTGCAAGGGATTTGTCTACTCACCAGATGCTTCAATCTATTTTAAAGGGACAGGACGAAATAAAAAAACAACTACAAGACTTAAATGATCAGCTCAGAGAAACGAAACAACAAGCCACACGGAATGAACAGAGAATAGGTGTACTGGAAGAGGGTGCGGTTGGGATTAGGGACGAGGTGAAGACAATTCAAAGGGGGAATGTAGAATTTGAAAACCACATGATAAAAATGGAATTTGAAAGATGTCTTTTTTCCTTAGGTTCCAAAACCTGCCAGAAGTTGAGAAGAAGATCTTAAGGAGATTATGACCACAATATTAGCAGAATACATTAATAGAGATAAACAACAGCTGTGATGGGACATTGACCTGATCTATAGGATTAACTCAGCCTATGCAAGAACACACAATGTTCCAAGGGAAGTTCATGTTAAATTTCTTAGAAAGACCACAAGAGATGAGATCCTAGGAACTCAAAGGGGAGGGCCATTAAAATATAAAGATAAAGAAATAACCATTCTCAAGCAGATCCCAAAGAAAGTAAGAGATAAGAGGAAGAAATATTCCTCTTTAGCAAAAAAAAAAAAATATGACAAAGAGGTCTGGTTCAGGTGGCTATTACCAGAGGGCATGTTGATTTTCTGGGAGGGCAGCAGAATAAGAATTAACAGTTGTGGAGGCGGAGGCTTTCACTAGAAAACATAATGCTCTCCTAGATGAAATGGGGGATGGTACACAAGAGATGAGGGAGGGAGGGGCTGAGGCTCTGCCAGCAGGCGCGGGGGGGGAGGATGCAACAATTAGAAGACTCAGGTCACAAAAGTGATTTGAAACATTATTGCAATTGTTGTTACAATGTACCTTTACGGAAGTGATACAAAACAAAATGATTGAAACATACTGATGATTTAGTGTTAAACTCAAAACTGCTAATATACATTCAAATGTTGAGGTTTTTCTTTTAACTCTTGTTTGTAAAAGTTGTGAGACTTGGGGGGACTGCTCTCCCCTGCACGATGTAGCTGTCAAAATGTTATTACACCCCTTTGAACCCCTTTTCCTTGGAAAATTTGTAAAAATCAATAAAACTTGTCTAAAATAAAAATAAAGGAGCTAGATGGCATGTGTTTTTAAACAGTAATAATAACAAAAAAAGAAATTAGGCTGTTGGTTTGAGTTCCAAGCTTGGCAATCTGGCTGCAAATATTTTGTCACCATTCGAGGAGACGTCGTCAATGTGTTTTGGATTGTGCTCATCTGTCAGAACACAGGGCCTTTAAATACCTTTTTATGAGATGCAGATTACTCTGAATGTGATTTGTTCGGATATTTCTGAGTCGTAAAAATTAAATTTTATTTTGTTGGCTAGGTTCCAGTGTTCAAGTCTGTTAAGATCCATCTGGATCTAGAGCGTATCTTCTGGAGTGTTGGCTATTCCTGCCAGTTGAGTGTCATCTGCAAATTTGACGAGTTCCACTTCTATTCCTTCATCTAGATCAGTGTTTCTCAAACTTGGCGACTTTAAGTCCTGTGGACTTCAACTCCCAGAATCCCCCAGCCAGCTGGCTGGGGAATTCTGGGAGTTGAAGTCCACAGGACTTAAAGTCGCCAAGTTTGAGAAACACTGATCTAGATTGTTTATGAAGATGTGGAAGGATATTGGGCCTAAAAGGGAACCATGGAATACCCCACTGCTTCCTTCCTTCCATGTAAATGTCTTTCCATTGAGGGCTAAATGCTGAGTGTGATTTGTCGGCCAGTTACAAATCCATCTGGTGGTGATGTTGTCTATCTTTTATGTATGTATGTATGTATGTATGTATGTATGTATGTATGTATGTATGTATGTATGTATGTGTATATATATATATATATATATATATATATATATATATATATATATATATATATATATATATATATATATATATATATATATATATATATATATATATATATATATTTGTTCTCTATATACAATTATAGGTATACATTCACATAGTTATTATTCTTTTTTTACATTCATGGTTCTTATACATTTGTCATTCCATTTATAGAATTATAATATTTCATTTGGGTTGTTTTGTTTACCATCCATCGCCTGTTTTGACACCACCTTCTCCCTTTCTTTTCTCCCTCCCTCTTCTCTACTTATTTCCTTCCTCCTTTCTCTTCCTTCTTCCCTTACCTCTCCCCTCCTCCTCTCTTCCTCTTCCCCTTCCTACCCTCTCTCCTTCTCCCTTCCATCTTCCTCTCCTCATCTCTATCTTCCTTCCCTTCTCTTCCTCTCATCTCCTCTCTTCGTTTCTCTCCCTCCCTCCCTTCTCGACTTTCTTCTTTCCTCGTCTCCTTTCCCTTCCTTCTTCCCTTATCTCTCCCCTACTTCTCTCTACCTCTTCCCCTTCCTACCCTCTCTCCTTCTCTCCCTCTCCCATCTTCTTCTCTTCACCTCTCTCTTCCTTCCCTCCTTTTCCTATCTATCTTTTTCTTTTTAAAGCATCCAACCCAAGATTTCTGCATGACTGCAGAGAACAAAAGTGGTAATTATTAAACTTTGGTTCAATCTATGACTCACTATGTGTATCTAATTGCTTCACTTCCCACAAAATCAATGAGCCAGTACAGAGTTTGGATAGAAAAATAGCTCAGTCTCACAAGCATTGCGTGACGTTATGGCTGTATTGAGTTTCAGCTCGGTGAACTTCTTTGTTAAAGGATTTAACTGTTTGGACTTGGCTTCCCGGGTGTTGCCCTTAACTTGCCTGTTTTGCTTTCTTTATTCTACCCTTCCTCCCACCCAAGCCATCACAGCCAGAGTTACAGGTAGTTCTCAAACTTACGACCACAATTCAGCCCAAAATTTCTATTGCTAAGCAAGACAATTAAGTGAGTTTTGCCCCATTTTATGGCCTTTCTTGCCACCATTGTTAACTGCAGTTCTTCACTTGGTAACACGGTTGTTAATTGAATGTGGCATTGATTTTGCTTATTAGAACGTCATAAAAGTTCACACGACTCCAGGACATTACAACTGACATAAATACATGCCAGTTGCCAAGCGTCTGGATTTTGATCATGTGACCATGGGGATGTTGCAATGGTCATATGAAAATCGGTCATAAGTCACTTTTTGCAGTATCATTATAACTTCAATGGGCCACCAAAGGAATGGTTACAAATCAAGGACTATCAGTACTTCAAAACACCCCAACAGCGTTTGCTTGGGATTCATTAAAGCAGCTACATCTTTTTCTGAGATCAGAGCTGGGGAAGCTTCTGCTGTAGCTGTTCAATCTTGGAAAGAGACATGGTTGCTTTATTGCAGGGATCACCAACTTTTTGGACTTCAGGGACCACTAAATTCATAATTTTAAATCCCATGTACTACTAATATGATCTGCCTAATGACCGGCTGGGTGGGCATGGCAAGGTGGTCATGTGACTGGGTGGGCAGGGCCAACTCGATGTCACTCACGTCGAGGGGCGCCTTGCCAGCCTCTACTCGCCACTCCTCGCCTACCCACCCAGGCTCCTTAGAGCCCCAACAGGAAGCAGTTGCTGGAGCTAAGCAGCCACCATGAGAAAGAGTTGGCAAAACAGCTCAGTTCAAATTGGATCTGACCGAGAAGGAGACTCAGCAGACACCCCTCACTGAGGACTACGAGCATGGGCTTTGCAAGCAGAGGGAAGACCTACAGGAGTGCAAGGCCAAGTACCGGCGCCTCAGCGGGCTGAGATGGTCAGCCAGTTCCAGGCCATGATGCAGTCCCACTGGAACAAGGCCCTCTTTGCCACCAACGGCACTTTCCTCCAGCCCTAGCCTAAAGCTCCACACCAGGAGGTTGAAGCAGACCCCAAGTTGGAATTTCTGCCCCCCTGTGACCCATACAAAAAGACCCCGAAGGGGGAGACTCTCTGCAGCAACACAAACATTCATTGCACGCATGCGACCCAGGGGGCGTAGTTTGAGGACTCCTGATTTAGTGCAATGTGAAAAATGCAAATAATTTTTCTGCGGAGCATCAAAATTTTATCATGGGCCCCCAGTTGGTGACTGCTGTTTTATTGAGTCTAAGTTTGTACAGTAGAACCTCTGGTCACAACCATAATCTGTTCCATAACTTTGGTCGCAAACCGATTTGGTTGTGAACTGAACCTAGTTTTGGAAATTCGGTGCTTACAAAAAAAAAATGGTGTGAAAGGGGGAATCGGCCGCAAAAAAAAATTGTTAATTTTTTGGTTGGAATTATATTTGGTTGTGGTCAGAAGCATTCGTGACCAGAGTTTCTACTGTACTCTGAATTGAATTCACTGTTCTACCCAATTCTCTTGTGGGCAATTGTGGCATAATAAAGAAATCTTACTTTAGTTCTGCCTTACATTTGGTTGTTTAGAGAAATGATTAGAGCTAACATAGACATCGTTGGCATTGGTCAGTTACACTAGACAGGCAGTGGTCAGTTCAAATCAGACAATTTTATGGTCCTGGATCAGGGGTGAAATTCAGCAGGTTCTGACAAGTTCTGGAGAACCGGTAGTGGAAATTTTGAGTAGTTCGGAGAACTGGCAAATACCACTTTTGGCTGGCCCCAGAGTCGGGTGGGAATGGAGATTTTGCAGTATCTTTTCCCCCTGCCAAGCCCACCAAGCCACACCCACAGAACCGGTAGTAAAAAAAAATTGAATTTCACCACTGTCATGGATAAATGGAAACGATATCATCAGATGAAAATAAGTAGCTAAATGTGTTGAGAATCACAGAATATATAGCGATTGCATAATATCCACATTCAAAGCAAGCCATTGAACATCACCCTACTACAAATTTACGCCACCCACTGTGGACTCAAATGACTATGAAATTAAAACTTTAAATTTACAGTGAGATCCAATGTGCTCTCAAGCAAATATAAAAAAAGGATCTTTGATATATTATGGGCAATTTCAGTGTAAAGGTAGGCGAAGGAGAATTTGCAAGCATCCAAGTTTGGACTTGCTGAATGGAATGAAGTTAGCAATTGTCTACTGGAATTTTGCCAGGAAAAACATGTCAGCATAACAAACCCATGGCTTATGTAACACAAGCAAATTTTATGCACATGGACGGAACCAAATGGACAACACTGAAACCAGACAGACTTCATTTTATGCCAACAATTCTGGAAAGTTTCAGTTACATCTGTTAAGATACTTCCTGGTGCTGACTGTAACTCGGACCAACCGCTATTTGTGGCTAAACTGACGCTTAAACTGTGCAAGGTGAAAAAAAGGAAGTATCTCCCACAAATTCAATGTGAACAACATCTAACTTACAGGCGAAACTCGAAAAATTAGAATATCGTGCAAAAGTTCATTTATTTCAATAATGCAACTTAAAAGGTGAAACTAATATATGAAAGAAGACTCATTACATGCAAAGCAAGATAGTTCAAGCTGTGATTTGTCAATCATTGTGATGATTATGGCGTACAGCTCATGAAAACCCCAAATCCACCATCTCAGAAAATTAGAATATTACATTACAACAATATTACAACTTTTGCCAAAAGCACCAAAAACTGGTTCAATGACCATGGGATTTTTGTGCTTGATTGGCCTCTCCATTCTCCATTCTCTGGGTCCTTGGTTTCCAAATGAGATGCAAAAGTTGCTCTCATCAGAAAAGAGGACTTTGGACCACTGAGCAACAGGACTTTGGACCACTGTGCTTCATTAAGAGCAGGGTCGACGAGGCGGCCTACCAGGAGATTTTGGAGCACTTCGTGCTTCCTTCTGCAGACGAGATTTATGGGGATGCTGACTTCATTTTCCAGCCAAAAGCACCAAAACCTGGTTTTAAAATGGTAGTTCTACTCCTAAAATCAAACGCAGCATAACCTTAGACTGCTCTGCAATGTTTATCATGAATAAGATCTGGAAAAGCAATGATATTGATTGAAATATAAAAAACAGGCTAATTAGAGCAATAGTCTTCCCTACAATGATCAATGGGTGTAGAGTTGGACACTACAAATGGCTGATTGAAGAATTGATGCCTTTGAACTGTAGTGTTGGCGTATGCCAAGGACAGCCAGAGTAACTGACAGAGGAGTGCTAAATTGTATAAAAACCAGACACATCACAAGAAGCTAAATTCATAAACCATGTCGGATTTTAATTTGGCAATGTCATGCATGCAAATTCATTGGAGAAGGCAACGGTGCTAGAAATGGTTAGAGGACAAAGAAGAAAAGCCAACGCAAAGAACACACTGGCTTCACAATATCAAACCTGATGCAAAGTTGAACATACAATTGAAACAAAGGTGGGTAACCTGAAGATCACTTGCCTATAAAGTCACCAAGAGTCAGACACCATTACATACTAAACCACCATAATTGGTATAGTACATAAATTTGTATACATATACATAGTACATGACTATAGTACATGATTTGATTATTATTATTTTTGTCTCGGAGTCATCCTTTTTCTTTTAGCCAACCTGTTGCCCCAAGCAACTAACCATCCATCCAACTGAGCTAAGCAGCCTCAGCCAGTAGGTAGCCAGAAGGGCAAGATTTCTCTCTCATCCATTGCACCACAAAGGCCGGAGGCGTTTGTATAAGTCCAAACACCTGGATTTCTCCACTCTTGGGTCTTTTCGCTCTTTTTATGAGAGTCAGCAAGGAAAGTCAAACCTCCACATGAGTTAAAATCCCCTGAGAAGAAAGAGGGGGAAGCGGAGCCAACAAAAATAGAATGGAATAGGATTAGGATAGGAATAGGATAGGATAGGAATAGGAAAGAATGTAATATAATAGAACAGAGCAGAACAGGAATAGGAAAGAATAGAATACAATAGGGATAGGATAGGACAGGATAGAACAGAGCAGAATAGGAAAAGGAAAAAGTAGAATAGAATAGAATAGAACATGTATAGGTATGGGATAGGGATAGGAATTAGAATAGACTAGAACAGGAATAGGAAAGAACAGAACAGAACAGGTATATAATAGGAATAGGATAGGAACAAAATAGAATAGAATGGGACCTTGGAGGTCTTCTAGTCCAACCCCCTGCTTAGGCAGGAAATCCTACATTACTTCAAACGATTATCCAACACCATTAGCCAACATTAAGAGGCCAAAGCTTCCCAAAAGGACTACTGGTGGAAACTTCCCGGGCGCAGCAGTTTAACCCCCCCCCCCCCCAACGTCCAAAGCCATCGCAGCGCAGAAACCTTCCTCCTCTCCCCGCCGGACTCCCCTCCTTGGCCCCGTCCGGAGAGGCCGTTCGCAGCGCGCCTTTCATCAGAGGACCTCGGCGGGCCTCCCGAGACTTCAGGCCCCTTTAAGCCCCGCCGGCTCTTTACCTCCCGGGGGAAGCGCAGCCCGGCACCCACCTCGTTTTCCAGCTTTCGCCACAGGCTGGGCCAGTAGCGCTGGGGCACCGCGGAGGCGCTGAGCGCGGGCCCGTGCAGAGCCGCGAAGGCCACGTACGCCTCGTTCTCGCCCGCCGCCATGCCGCCGCTCGGCTTCCTCGCCCGCCTTCTCCCCCGTCTCTGGCCGCGGCCCAGGCGGGCGGAGCCTTAAAGGAAAAGCCCGGGCTTGCCCTGGAGGCGGTGTGGTTGCGGAAGCAGAGGCGTCGGGACCTTCATCGGGCCTCAAGGCTCCTTGGGTGCCCCTGTCCCCGATGCGCCTCCTTTCTTTGCGGGCCGAGTCCAGCGGCAGCTTCTTTATTTAGCAGCAGGCCGTTTTACGTCCCGTCGGATCCCTAATGGGGCTTTGGCCGAATCTCTTCAAAGCAGCTGGGAGGAAACTGAGGGACGAAGCTGCTTTGAAGAGATTGTGCATAAGCGCACCAGCGTGCATAAGCGCACCAGCGTGCATAAGTGCATAAATGCACCAGTGTGCATAAGTGCACCAGTGTATATAAGTGCACCAGCATGCATAAGCGCACCAGCATGTATAAGTGCACCAGCGTGCATAAGTGCATAAATGCACCAGTGTGCATAAGTGCACCAGTGTATATAAGTGCACCAGCATGCATAAGCGCACCAGAGTGCATAAATGCACCAGCATGCATGTGCATAAGTGCACCAGAGTATATAAGTGCACTAGCATACATAAGCACACCAGCGTGCATAAACACACCAGCTTGCATAAGCACACCAGCATGCATAAGTGCATAGGTGCACCAGCGTGCATAAGTGCATAAGCACACCAGTGTTCATAAATGCACCAGCTTGCATAAGCACACCAGCATGCATAAGTGCATAAGTGCACCAGCGTGCATAAGTGCATAAGCACACCAGTGTTCATAAATGCACCAGCGTGCATAAGTGCACCAGATTGTATGTGCACCAGTGCACATAAGTGCATAAGTGCACCAGCGTGCATAAACACACAGCATGCATAAGTGCATAAGCGTACCAGCATGCATAAACACACCAGCATGCATAAATGCACCAGCGTGCATAAGTGCCTAAGCGCACCAGCATGCCGATTGTCCCTGTCCTAATATTCCCTTCTATTCGTATTCATTTCATGTATACACAATCATTTTTATACTTATATCTGGTATCTAATTCATGCTTGACGAAAATAAATGAATAAAGAATAAAATAAATTGTGGAACAAAAAGGGGTGGTGGCAGAGGGGGGGTCCCAAGAGCTCGAGGTGGTGGCCGTGACGGGGCATTTAAAAAGTCCCAGGTTTTAAGTGTTTCACATGTTAAACAAACATGGCGAGGCTGCTGCTATCTTAACTCTTTTGACCCCCAAAGTCTGGAAAACGAACCCGGAGGGCTGCAGTGCCATAGGATTTAGCTTACAAATGTGGGTAAAGGGTATGCGTGTTGCAGGATTCAGTGAAGGTTTCAGGGAACTGTAGGAAGTTATCACCTAGCCCTCTCCCAGAAAAATGAAATATCCTAGGAAATATTGATAAGGCAGAATATTATATTTTCCTGGATGTGAAAAAGGGAGAAACACATTTTAAACACAGAGTAAATTCCTGCAGCTTCCCCGCTTTGTCAATGGGCCATTAAGAAGGCCAAGCTAGTCCACTTTACATAATAAAGAGTTCTCCTCTTAACTCCAGAGTGATGGGGTAAGGCAGGATAAGCCTTTATTCAAATGACCACATGGCAGCTGAACTCAATCAAACCTGAATTCAAAACAGCCTAGAGGGTTGCCCCTGCATGGGCCCATGTGAGTCTGGCAACCAATCAGAATACATTTCTTACACAGGAACAGGAAACAGATAGGTGGGACTGAACAGGTTATAAAAATCCCTGCAAGCCCTTCTTCACCCCTTCTCTTCCCTTCTCTTCTTCTACACCAACATTGAAGCATGTGATCGCCTTTTCTGTTCAGGGCTCGGGCCATGTGGTCCTGTCCACCATTAAACCATCTTTCCAAGCAGCCTCCATGTCTCCAGTGTCTTTTTCCCCACTTGGAGCCGAACCCAGAAGGACATTTCTTTCAACAGAACCTTGCCAGAAAATTAGTCAGGTAAGTTGCACATTTCAGGGTTTTAGTTTTTGCACATTCTGAGTCTGAATAAACATAGGCGAGCGGCCTTAGAAGTCTTATAATGTTGCAGAAAATCAGGAGACTCGGACGGCGAGATCAAGAAATAGCTTTATTTGGCCAAATGGCTCAGACAGTGTAAACCTACAATTGACGTCGGAGCGAGGTTCTTAGGGAGAAGCGTGTTCTTATACCTTCCTCAAAACAGCTAACACGGAAATATGAAAGCATTTCAATTGGCTAAGTTTCTTATTGCTAGGCAGAAAAGCATACAGGAAACACTTCTTTTTAACTTTTGGGATGTGTGTTTTTTAATGTTGTACGCTGCCCTGAGTCCTTTGGGCAAAGGGCGGCATATAAATCCAATAAAAACAAAACAAAACAAAAACAAAACAAAAACATATGTGGTTAAAGCCCTGTGTCTGACTTGCCAGCGAGACCTCCAACTGACTCCACCTACTTACAAGCAGGTGTTGTGGTTTGACATTTGCATTTCCTGAGTTCAAGTTTCCGGTTTTACTTCAAGACACAGTAAATGTATGACAAAATAGAAGGGATAAATGGGTCCCCCAGGAGATCCTCTAGTCTGACCCCGTCGCATGTTCACTCTTATGTCCAAAATCTTGCTTTATGCCCTGCCTTAATAAAGATCTCTCTTTCTGACATTCTGGGTCACTCCACTGAAAGAAAGAAAGCTCCAAAGGCAGCACCGTGGTCCCCTGCCAGGCTTGGAGTTCAAAATAATGAAGTTCTAGCATTAATAACATAGGAAGGGAGGAAGATACAGGTAGTCCTCCACTTACAACAGTTCATTTAGTGGCCAAAGTTACAACGGCACTGAAAAAAGTGTTTGATGACCCTTTCTCAGAGTTGTGACCCTTGCAGCATCTCCATGGTCAATGCCATCAAAATTCAGAGGCTTGGCATTTATGACGTCATAATATTTATGACGGTTGCAGTGTCCACGGAGTCGTGTGAATCCCCTTTTGTGGACAAGCAAAGTCAATAGGGAAGCCAGCCTTCTCTTAACAGCCTTGTGACTAATGTGCCAACTGCAGTGATTCACGTAGCAACTGCAGTAAGAAAGGTCGTAAAATGGAACAAAGTTCACTTCACAAATGTTTCGCTTTGCAACAGAAATTTTGGGCTTAATTGTGGTCCTATGTCAAGGACCACCTGTATAAGAAAGCAGAAAGGGTAGTCCAGCCTTTACTGTGTGCATCGGAGTCAGGTGAGCCTGGCGTGAGATGCAGCCATTCAAATAGCCATTGGGTTGTTTTAACTGCAACCCAAGTCCACAATTGTTCCCCTCTACCCTAGTCGGAGTCCCACATCCAGTTCTGGCATCACAATTCTAAAAGGACTGGGATCAGCTGGAGCAGTTTCAGTGGTGGGTTACGACCAGTACGCCCCGGTATGGGCATACCAGTGCCTGCCAGGAGCACCGGGTACCGTTCCGGTACGGTGCTCCAGAGGGCCTACCCGCCTGCCTGCACTCCTTACTGGTATTTGAGCTCTCCGGGGCTTCCGCGCATACACACAGAGCGTATGGCGCCTGCGTGACACTCCACCGAGCAGCTGGAGCGTTGTGGAGGTGTTGCGGAGCATTGCAGATGGCAAGTATGCATGCACGTGCTGCGCGCATGAGCGCATTCATGTGGTGGACACTGGACACCGTTGCACCGTACTGGTTGCACTGGGATCCGGAACCCACCACTGAGCAGTTTATAGGTAGGCTACCAGAAACCAGACCTGGCAGGAAGCAGATCAAGACTTTATATGCACCACTCTAACCATCCGGGCGATCCTCTAGCTAGGATTCTGCCCAGTTCGGCGAACCTGTTTGAGAGACATTACAGTAAATATTTTGAGCAAATCATGGATGGATCTCAGGTGCGGCCTGTTCAGATGATATGTTGCTGATTGTGCAAAAACAGTGATTGGAGAAAAGGAGTAGACATATCTGATTCAGCAGTCACTATACAGAGTTGGTACTGAATATTTCTAAAAGACAGTATGCAAACGTCTCCATTCTTGTCTCTTTAATTCCTCCAGGGGTATCCATAGGTGGAGGGTCATAAAAGTAAAGATAACAGGCACAGCTATGCAAAGCCCCACTACCATGGTAGTGACCAGGGGTGGGATTCAGCCGCTTCGGACTGGTTCGGGAGAACCAGATGCTAATTTTACATATGGTTTGCCAAACTGGTAGTTGAAAGGACTGGCTGGCCGCGCCCACTCTGCTCCACCCCTCCCAGGAGTCTCCACCTGGGCTGTTTTGGATGCCAGGCAAGTGCAGGGCCTGCGCGGAGGCTCTGGGAGTGTGAAAAACAGGCCTCCCGGAAGTCTGGAAACATTTCCGGCCTCTGGAGGACCTCCGGAGCATCTCCAGAGCTCAGGGGAGGCCGTTGTTGCCCTCCCGGAGGCTCAAGAAAAGCCTCCAGAGCCTGGGGAGGGCGAAAATGCCCCCCTTGCCGCTGTGGTGCAGGAGGCTGAGTAGGCCACATCCACCACGGCCACGGCCACCCAGCAACCAGGCAGAGAACCGGTTGCTACAATTTTTCAATCCCCCCCCCCCCCATTCTTACTACCATCTTGGGAAAGTTGTTTTTTATTTTGAACCCCAGATTTTGTCCTCTCCATTCTATTCTAAATGTCTTCAGACAATAGAGTGAATGGCTGGTTAGCAATGTTCAGTTAACAGCCTTTTCAGTCAGCAAGGATGGCGCCAAACTTCCTATAATAAACTGGAAAAAACTGTTTAGAGCAGACATCAGTTCACCTTAGCTTGCAATCAGTTTTTAACACCTGTCCTTTTAAAAAAAATAAGCTAAATGTAAAAATGTCCCTATGTGGTATGAACATACTTTCATTTTAGATTATTTGGAAGTAATAGTTTTGTCACCTCATTCAGATTAATTTCCATAAAAGGCAGGGGGAATGTTCAGTTAGCTTGCAAATGAGCTCACACTTGCACCAGGCTAGGGGTATTGCTTGTGCAGATAGAATAAAAGGGTTGCCTTTTTTCTAATTACTAAATTGAATCCCAAGGGGTTTACATAAATTCATACAAAGGAAAAATGTATAATTAGATTGATTTTTACAAGTCATATATTAGCAGCATTAACTTTAGAAGTTAAATGAAGCCCACTGCAGATTCCTCATTGCTCAATTCAGGTGTATGAATATTCATAAACTTGTCTTAGTTCTGCATAAACAGGACCAGGGGTGGGCTGCCCGGGTTCGGGAGAACCAGTAGCTAACGTTATGGCTGGTTTGGAGAACCTCCAAATCCCACCCCTGGCTGGCCCCACCCACACACCCCACCCCTGCCATCCCGCCATGCCTCTCCCAGGAGTCTCCACGTCGCTCGTTTTGGGTGCAAGGTAAGTGCAGGGCCTGCGCGGAGGCTTGGGAAGGAGGTAAAGCGGGCCTCCCAGAAGGCCTCCAGAGCTCGGGGAGCACGTCAGGAGGGGAGTTGGTCGATGGCTCCAAGGAGCTGCCTGAGAAGGATTTGGCTGAAGCACAGCTGTAAACAGGACAGCCCTGAGCCTTCAGGTGGGGAAAGCACACAGCTGCAGCCAGTCCATGATGAGGAAGAGGAACTGCCTTCGGACTTGATCCAAGAACATGTAGGACAGTGAGAAGGCAGGCACGGAGAAGGTTAGCCAGATTACTTGTGAGGAGGCAGCCTCACCCCTCTTGATGGGCTGCACCAAGCGCTAGCTATTTAGCACAGCAGACAGATGGAGACGATGCTGGAAACATGTTTATTTCTTTGTTGTGTGTTCTTGCCTTGACCTTGTGTCTCTTCAGCTGTTGTCTTTGCTTTGCCTTTGCCTCGGGAACTTGCTTTTGCCTCGGGATTGGCCTTTGCCTTGAAGTGTTGGCTTCATTTGAGTAGCTTTGGAACTCATTGGGGTTGAGCTGGTGCTAGTAGAATTGCGGGGAATACCAATTGGAAGCCTTAAGACTCCTTACACCTGTGGTATGTGTGTGTGCATGAGTGGGACAACAGACACTGTCCCAGGATTATGGGATCACCATTTGTAACCTTCCCAGATAGCTTCTGACAAGCAAAGGCAATGGGAGAAACCAGATTCACTTAATGACCGTGCAATTCACTTAATCAAAGCTATTCACTTCACAGCTGTGGCAAAAAGATCTTAAGGGGGGGGGGGACTCACTTAACAATTGCCTTGCTTAACAACAGAAATTTGGACTCAATGAAGTCCTTCCTTAATCAGTGGAGCTTTCCCCCCCCCACTCCGTTGGCAGATAGTTGGTTTTGCTGCCAAAACTTGTCCAATTGCTGTCTGCATTTTAGGAGGTGCTGATTTCTGCTTTTAACTTGCACTTTACAATTTTTCTTTTTGTTTTTCATCCTTGATGAGTGGATTATAAATTAATTGCCTGGATGAGTGGGGTTAAGAATGACATCCTCTTGATGGATTGCAATTAAGGACTTCACTTCAGCCTTTTGCCTTAGGGTGATAGGGGACTTCAATTACTTTAGTTACTCATCGAAATGTTGTATATAATGTATTAATTTCAAAGAACTCTTAGTATTTTATTTATTTTTTCTCTATATATTCCTGCCTCTGGTTCTTTAGACCAAGGAGGAACATTTTTTTTAAAAAAAAATTCTTCTCTTTTCTCACTGTGGTGTTATCTAGCTTATTTTATTTTAATTTTTTAAATTTTATTTACAAACATGTAAAATACACACACACAAAACTTAGACAATAATACAATACGAACAAGAGCTTCCTGTTCTTTCTAATAGCAATTGCCAAACGATATCGCTCACCTTATATTGTTTCCCCTTCTATTATATTTCATTTGTATTTCACCATTCTTAACCCTCTTATCTTACTCATCTGTCTGCTATATTGGCTGATTACCTCTAATAAATTTAAACCACTTGGATACATACATGTGTGTTAATTCTCCTTAACTACTATTTTTGGGCTTTGTTGTCTTCCTTCATTGCTCCTTGTTTCTTTCCTCCATCCACCTATACCATTTATCCCATATCTGGTAGTATTCTGTTTCTTCTTTTCCCTGGATTTCTTTTGTTAATTTGTCCATTTCAACATAGTCCATAACCTTTCTTATTATTTCATCTTCGCTTGGAATTAATTTGTTTTTCCATTTCTGGGCAAAGGCGATCCTTGCCGCTGTAATTATATGTAATATTAAATACTGAATTTCTTTTTTATATTTCACACTCATTATTCCTAATAAAAAAAACCTTCAGGTTTCCATTCTATTTTAACACCTGTTATTACCTCTAGCCACTTTTTGATCCTTTTCCAAAAATTTTTAGCCTCCTCACAAGTCCACCATAAGTGGTAGTATGTTCCATGTATTTCACATTTCCAGCATTTTGGAGAGGCATTTGTTGAGATTTTAGCTAATCTTGTTGGTGCCAGGTGCCATCTGTAAAACATTTTGTACTGGTTTTCCTTGTATGCAACTGATAGTGTCATTTTTAAGTTTGTTCCCCAAAATTTTCCCATTTATCCAATTCAATATTATCTAGCTTATTTTAAAGTGGTTGTTTGAGAGTTGAATGCTAGGTAGTGGCAGATATTTCTCTCCTAGGGTGCAAAAAATAATAATCTGAGAACTCCATGTGGTGTCAGGAAGGGATCCAGCTAGTAAACGCTCAGTTTTATTCAGTCGCCCCAACTCTACTCCAAATTAAGGGAGTAGAGAGTTGTAAAAAGGGAGTTTATATAAGAAGAAGTTGTATTGTTTGGGAACACACTGAAATCCTTTTGGCCTCGAGCATTGCCCAGTGACTGTTTATCTTGTGTACTAAATAACTGGCCATATAGGCATTGAAGCCTATTGAGAAACAAAACAATTGAAAGGAGTGTTTTTAATATTATATATTAAGTAAAATTTAAGAGTTATCCAGTGGTGAGATGGGTGCCCAATACATTTAATAAATAACAAATATAAAAAGATATTAAGTAAAACGCCCCCAGAGAAAAAAGGAGGCAAAAAGAGAATCAGAGGACTTTATTGTTCAACTTTTTATGAAGAATTTTGAGCAGAAAATGCTCCTGAATTTACAAACAAATTTACAAATTTACAAAAAAAAAAAAAAGATGACTGCACTAATTGACTAGTAAATTGTCTGATAAATTTGATTTAATGGATAACAGTCTAAATGAAAAATTAGATCAAAAGCTTGAAGAATTTGCAAGAGTTAAACCAACTGAAAAAGGATGTTAAGAATATTCATATGAGCAGAAAAGTCAGATATGCAAATGGGAGCAATCAATTTATTATTAATGGATTTGAAGGAGAAAGCTTTATTTGAGAATTAGGGACTTGCCAGAAAGTGGGGTAAAAGGTGAAAGACATAATTATAACATTGATTACAAAATGGATGAAAAATGATAATTTGGATGTTCCTAGAAAAGTTGATAAAATCTATAGAGTAAGTTCAACCTGTGCAATTAGAAGCCAATGGCCAAGAGACCTTTTGATCCAATTTGTAAGAAAATCTTCTAAAAGAACAAGCATTGCAGAGGGCTTAAACTGACCCTATGAGCAAACTGGAAGTGACTTCCTGTTTGCTCGTAAGGTCGTTTTTAGTTCTCCGGAGGCTTCAGGGAAGCCTCCTGAAGGTCCCTGAAGCCTCAGGAGGGCTTAAACTAACCTTACGAGCAAACCGGAAGTCTGTTCCCGAACTTCCGGTTTGTCCATAGGGCTGGTTTTTTGCGCTCTGGAGGCTTCAGGGAAGTTCCTGAAACCTCCAAAGGGCCTCTGGGGGGGGGAGTGGGAAGGAGGCTCTTTTCGCCCTCCCCAGGCTCCTATAAAGCCTGGGGAGGGCAAAAAATGGCTTTAAAAAAAGCTGAACTCAGCTGGCCAGCGTGCGCATGCACGCTGGCCAGCTGACAGGGCAATGCCTCACGTGCCCTGACAAATGGTTACACGTGCCACGCGTGCCATAGGTTTGCCATCCTGGCTTTAGACTAAATTCTATAGCACAAAGCACAGCATTTTGTGACAGATACAGAACTATAACATTTTTCAAAAGATCCAAATTCTGAAGACCAATTTCTGAAAGAACACAGAAGGACAATGGCAAAGATACAGGTTCAGGACCGGGGTGGGATTCTACCGCTTCGGACCAGTTCGCCTGAACCAGTAGTGGGTGGCCCCACCCACCCGCCCCGTCTCTATGGCATCCCATTTAGGCCCTTTTTTCGCCCAAAGCGCATGCGCAAAAGGCTGACCGCATGTGCGGAGGTGGTCTCACATTTGGAAAATGGTAGGGAATGCAAGTGAATGCCACCCCTGTTCAGGACGTGCCACGGAGATGGGAACAACCATAGTTGGAACATTGGAAAGTTTGTTATGATAAACAGGATGGATTGTAACTTGGAATGTAAGGGGGGCAAAATCCCCGGAAAAAAAAACAAAAAAACTCCAACAATCCTTTTTTGTTATTTAGCAAAAAATTGAATCGAGATATAATATCTTTGTAAGAAAAGATATAGGCAGAAAGTATTTAGACAACAAAACATTGGGTTTGGAATATATTTCTGCCAGTCACAAAAATAAGATTAATGTAGTTTTATACATAATTCTTCAGTTACAACTACAACTCTTACTAGCTGATGGCCAAGGCAGATATGTTCAAATTGAACTACAAGGAATAAAATTCATTGTTATTGGTTTATATCACCCATATCAAGAAAAGGCTAATTTTTCTGAACATTTACTCTAAACAGTTATTTTCTTTTTCTTGGTACATTGGTACATTCTTGGAGATTGGAATCGGTAGCAACCCTATAATTGGACATATTTGTCCTTAAAGGGATAAAAGTAATGCAAGGAAAACTACTCCAAATATTTTTAGTTGACAGATTCTCTAGGTATACTTAATGTATGGAGGTACAAAAATGGACTCACAAAAGACTGTATCTTTTTTCTCAGATAGACAAATCTTTGACATGATATGGACTACCAAAAATTTGGCTGATAAGATAATTGAAATGGACATTCTTCCAAAATCTTTTTCAGATCACAATCCAGTGACAGTACATTTTAAATTCAGATTGCAGTCTTTTAAGTGGAGGTTTAATGAATCCATCTTGCAAAGACCACAAATGGTCAAAGAATGTAAAAAGTATTTCAGGATTATTTTAATAATATGGGTAAGGGACCCAACTTGACCACAGTTTGGGAGGCCTATAAAACTGTGATAAGAGATTACTTGATACAGTATGATACATGGATTGAGAGGAAATCATCTGGAAAAATCCAAAATGTTTTAGATGAGATTAAAGGGGGGAAAATCAAAAATCATTGGAAGACCAAAACATATTTAATCAATTAAAATTATTGCAACAACAAATTTCTATGTTAACAATTTCACACATGAAAAAGAAATTGAAATATACAAAGCAGATTTTTTTAAACATGCAAATAAAGGGATGGCTGTACAAATTAAGAAAACAAACTGAAAAAAACAACAACTAAAATTTGTTAAGACTCACATGGATAATAAAAATATCCAAAGACTTTTTGGGACTTAATTTATAGGAGGAGCAAGAAGTTTCATTGGAACAAATGAATGACTATGTACAAAATCAAAATTTACCTAAATTATTGGAAGAACAAAAGAAAATTATGAACAGTCCAGTAACAACCTTTGAAATAACAGAAGCAAATTAAACAGCTAAGATAGTTAAAGCACCGGGACCAGATGGTTTACTGAGTGGGTTTTTAAAAAAATGTTTGAAGATCAATTATTATTTTCAATGAAAGTTTTAATGAATTCTATTTTACAAGGTCAGTCTATGCTTGATTCATGGAAAGAAGCCTACATTGCTCTCATGCTCAAGGAAGGGCAAAACTTAACTCTTACCATATATTATAGTCTTCTTAATGACCATGAACTTTTTACATCCATCCTAGCTGAAAGACTAAAAAATGTTTTACAAGTTGATGTCCATGAAGATCATCAGTGTGATTTATTACCTAAAAGACAACTAAAGGACAATGTGAGAATCATCTAAGATATAACTGGATATTTACAACAATGCAAGGACAAATAGGCTGTACATTTTTTTAGATGCAGAGAAAGTGTTTGATAATCTGAATTGGGATTTTATGTTTAAAGTAGTTGAGAATATGGACTTCAGACTGAGTGCTATACAAAGAATGAAATCTATTTATACACCACAGAAGGCCGAGATTATGGTCAATGAAGAATTGATGAAACCATGTGAGATTCAGAAAGGGAAAGGCAGGGAAGATCAAAGAAAACTGGAAAACAAAACTGGATTTAAGATTGTAAAAAAGGTAAAATACCTTGGT
Source organism: Natrix helvetica (assembly GCF_964273705.1). Lineage (NCBI taxonomy): Eukaryota > Metazoa > Chordata > Lepidosauria > Squamata > Natricidae > Natrix > Natrix helvetica. Next base: position 73,356,326 of record NC_138553.1, read on the forward strand.
GTAACTCTAATAAAAATTCTATATTGTTTAAAGCTAACTATATTAAAATGTGGAATGAGATAAAACTGGATTTTCACAGATGGGGAAAACTAGATTTGTCACCAATGGGAAGAATTTCTGTTATTAAAATGACTGTTTTACCCAAAATGTTGTTTGACTCAATTTTACCAATTCTGATAAAAGATCTGTCTTTTAAACAAGGGCAGGAGGATATTTCCAGATTTGACTTCCTCTCAAGATGGTTGTTGCATGATAAGGGCTCCCCCCCTTACTGACAATCTGCTGATTTCACTGCCAAAGCTGACTTCGTCTACCTTAAAAGGCCGACATTTTCTTTTCTCACCGTTTTGGATAGCACTGTTATTGATGGAAAAGTATAGCGCAATTCTTCTGGTCTTACTAGAGCATTGATTCTCCTGATAATTGTCTTTAAATCAAAAGAGGACATTGTTCCTCTATTAAAACGAACAGATTAATCAAGAGGACCCCTATTTTGCTGAGGTTTCATGAAAAAATATCCAGATATATTCTTCCTGAGGGAAACACTTACAACTCAGTCAGTCTGCTGTTGTGTTCAATGATTCCATTATGCAATCAGGAGACTAGGCATGTCACCACTCATGTCAGTAATTAGAAGCTGTTCTCTGAAGGTCCTTGGATTTGGTTCTATCCTTACTACAGATTTCAATCAAAATATTGTCCATTCACACTGTATATATTGTTCAGTAATCTGGTGTGAAAGTCAGTTGTACATTGTATAAGTAGCGTCGACTTGTTATGGAACCATGACTCCTGGATCGCTGATCACCTAATCCCTTGTCATTCTTTCAGTGGCATTCTCCCTGACAAATAGGCTGGAATTAGCCACCAAGGCAATAAATGATATACCCCGATAGTACCATTCAGCACCATTAGCAAGCAGAACTGGAACTAGAGTTAGGCAGTAATTTCATGATTTCAGTATAGAGCTATGGTGGCACAGTGGTTAGAATCAGGGGTGAAATCAACTTACCTTCGCTACCAGTTCGCAAATGTGAGCCTGTGCATGCGCAGGACCTTTGATTTCTGACGATCAGCAGTGATGCGTGACTTAGATTAGCTAGAACAGTAGTTCTCAACCTTCCCAATGCTGCGACCCTTTAATACAGTTCCTCATGTTGTGGTGACCCCCAACCATAAAATTGGTGTCTTGGTTCCTGAGACCATAGAAAATATGTGTTTTCCGATGGTCTTAGGCGACCCCTGTGAAAGGGTTGTTCGACCCCCAAAGGGGTCCCGGCCCACAGGTTGAGAACCACTGAGCTAGAAAGTAGGAAATGCGACAATTCTAGCTAATATAAATCATGCATCACAGCTGATTGTCGGAATACCAATTCACCCAAACCAGTAGCATTTTTTTACTATCGATTCGGGGGAATTGGTCCAAACCAGTAGCATTTGACCCCCGGTTAGAATGCAGTACTGCAGGGCTAACTCACTGTTCACTCTAAGAGTTCAATCTGAATGGCTCAAGGTTAACTCAGCCTTGCATCCTTCCGAGGTTGGTAAAATGAGGACTCGGATTGTTGGGGGCAATAAACTGACTCTGTAAACTGCTTAGAGAGGGCTGTAAAAGCACTATGAAGCAGTAAGTTCTAAGTGCTTTTGCTATTTTCCATTAGTGGAAGAGGGCTTTGAAAAGCATTTTAAGGGGCATTATTTGTAGGGAAGTTTTTTTTTTTTTATCATTCATTAGATTTCTTATCCTCAGAATTCGCTTAGGTTCACCTGAAATTAAAAAGATGTACAGATGTACAGAAGTCCTTCAAATTGGACTAGCAATTATTTCTTTATCACACTTGAGTTGAGATTTTCTCCAGACCGTATTTGCATTTGATCTTCACTTGGCATTAGAGCGCTGTTTAGCTATTCTGCCACATTTGCTCCATTATTAGTCTGAGCAACTATCAACTTAACCTACCACCCAGGAGTCTTGAGAGAAAATGTAGAAGTTCTTCAAGGGAGATGACATACAGATCAGAGATTGTATTCTGCCAGATCTTACCGGTTCGGGCGAACCAATGCGCGACTTTCTGTGCATGCAAATTTGTGAACCAGTAGCAAAAGTAAGTAAATCCCACCACTGAGGCAGATGATGAGAAATAAAATGTTAGATTTAGTCAATATTGTAAAAAAAAAAAAAAAAAACCCGGTAAGACTTTTTGGGGAACAAACAACTCACTGAGGTTAAAGTTTTTATAAGTGTGCTTAGCTTCTTAAAATAACTTCATGGATATATTTACGAATTCTTATGGCAACAGTTGTTTCAGAACATTTCTTAATTTCTCAGCATACGATTTTCTAGTGATCTCCCAGTTATAAAGAAATCCAACCTTCCTTAGTGTTTAGTTAAGTTCATCTAGATACTTCCGGGTAGCTAGGATAATTTAAAATGCTAACATCCTGTTACCGATTTTTAAAATAAATATTGTATGGATTTGTCAGAAGGCATAATCTTTAATCTAACAGGGAATAACAACACTGCTCTGAATTATGAGGCCAAGAATAAAAAAGCAGTGAATCTATGTAGCTGTGATAATACTAGAAAATGGACAATAATCTTTTTTCTTTGCTTCTGTATATTATTTATCTTTGAAAGCCGAATGCTATTTGAAAGAAATTCCTGTATTTTCCTGTTAGGAGTAGTTTCTCAGCGCTCCTAAGTCTATGTCAGAGCAGGGTTGTCTTAACAGCATTATGGGCCCCAGGCAAAGCAGTGTACTGGGGCCCCTATGACAACTACTCACAGGACACTGAAAATGAAAATGGTCGATAAAATTAAACATATATTTGCATGTTAGTATTAATAAAAAGATAAGGGACGCGGTGGCTCAGCGGCTAAGGTGCTGAGCTTGTCGATCAGAAAGTTCGGCAGTTCAGCGGTTCAAATCCATAGTGCCATGTAGCGAAGTGGGCTCCCATTACTTGTCCCACTTTCTGCCAACCTAGCAGTTCGCAAGCACATAAAAATGCAAGTAGAAAAATAGGGACCGCCGTTGGTGGGAAGGTAGCAGCGTTCCGTGCGCCTTCAGCATTTAGTCCTGCAGGCCACAAGACCTCGAAGACATCTTTGGACAGCGCTGGCTCTTCGGCTTTGAAACGGAGATGAGCACCGCCCCCCTAGAGTCGGGAACAACTTGGACATATGTGCGAGGGGAACCTTTACCTATTTTATTAATTAAAAATGCAGTAAAATGTAATAAATATGTTGCTGTATTTATATGATACAAGGTGCATTGAAAAGTTAACATACACAGATTAGTATGGGGCCCCTATGCTCATGGGGCCCACGGGCAAGTACCCATCAGGCCCATGTGTTAAGATAGCCCTATGTCAGAGTGCTGTGAAAAGTTCAAAAATTTACTGGTTTACACATAGAAGAGTAGTTCTGTTCTTCCTCCCAATTTTTGCCTGGTGATTTATTATCGAAAACATTTTGATTACAACATCTACTGTGTTTCCCTGGAAATAAGACCAGGACTTATATTAATTTTTGCTCCAAAAGATGCAATAGGGTTTAATTTCTGGTTAGGTCTTATTTTAGGGGAAATATGGCACTAAAATGCTTTTGTCTGGTTGACTGGGGCTTATTTTGGGGTAGGGCTTATATTACAAGCATCCTGAAAAATCATGCTAGGGCTTATTTTCTGGTTGAGTCTTATTTGCGGGGAAACCCGGTAGCAGGATGGAAGGAAGGAAGACTACTTTTATGGCTAATTTAATCATTGTCCTAGTTCTTTGGACATGTAAGAGAACTTGGGATCTTCAATTCTTGTCAATTTTCTTCGCTGATCAAATCGCGTTAAACTCTCTGCTCATGGTTGGAGATGCCAACAACAGCAGGTATTGAAGTCAGCTTTGATGCCAAGAAGTAGAGTAGGATCATGTATTTCTCCTCCACAACTCAGGGATTCATAATAAAACAGTTATGATAAGCAGATCATATTGAGCAAGGATTATAGAGCCGTCAACCAATGAATGCACACATGAAAGGACAAAATAATTTATCTTTCTCAAGAAAAAAAACTCTAGTCCTTTGCGAAGCAAGAGAGGGAGGGAGGGAGGGAGGGAGGGAGGGAGGGAGAGAAAACATGAATCTCTCACTCCACTTCATCACACCTTGTACCAAGCATCTGAGCTGTGGTTTATGCCTCTGAAAAACATTATTATATGAGTGATATTTCTGTTGCCTTGGTATTCACAAACAGATGCCTATTAGATTTTATACATATTTCGATATTCAGTTAAGAGCAAGAAAACTAGCTACTGGTGTCCATCCCACCCCCTTAAGATCGTTCCTTCTTGGTATAATATTTAGCAGAGAAACCAATTCTGTGTCTAATTCAACCATTGCATTCCATTTTCAAAATAGACTTTTAAAAATGTTATATTGGGAGCAAGAAATCTATGGATTGTAGGATTATTCTTGCCTAACCCATTAAACAAAAGTTAAGGCAGCTATATTTTATCCCCACCTTCTTTTTGGTTTATAAAAAAAAGTCTCCATAAAACCACCAAAAGGAAAACAATGAAGTTTAGATTCCCCTTCTGAAAATTTCACATATAAAGTTCAAGTGCAATTCAAAATCCAAGTATCATTTATACTACATACTTTTTCTATCAATAATTCTTCTTTTCAGGTAGTTTCTTCAAAAAAGAACAGGTTTCTTCTTTATGTGGTAGTTAAACAAGGTTCCTTTTCTAAAACAAATGCTTCTCTATGATAAACTGAAAATAAAATCGTGTTCTCTGGAATTCCGAGTTACTTTTCTTTTGAGGTGGAAAAAAAAATCCCATCAAATATTGGAGATTATAAAACAATAGTTATCTTCAATATACAATTTCAGATAAAGATGGGCAGGAAATCTTAAAATCAGCAAAACTGTTTCTACAGTCAAACCCAATACAATATTTGACAGGAATGCAAAAGAACCAAAAATAAAACAAAAGTTCCTGAAAAAGCACTAGAAGTTATTTGTATGGTCGTAGAAATCTGGAAACTTTTGACCGCAATAGTTTTATAAACGACCTTGGAAACATCTCCTTTGATTCTTGTGCTGTGTACTTGAAATAGTTTTGAGGATGTGCCAATACATCAAATAGGGCTTTAATCAATTTCTTGTCCTGTGGGAGACAGAAGCAGCAAAAGCACATCAAAAGCATACAAAACCTTTGCCAGACCAATTCTTGAATACAGCTAGTCTGCCTGGAATCCATACTGTTTATCGGACATTAATTGAGCAGAGTCCAGATGTATTTCACAAGAAGAGTACTCCACTCCTCTGCTCACAATAGAATCCCTTACACCACCAGGTTCAAAATGTTGGGCTTAGACAACCTGGAACTACGCCACCTACAGTCTGATCTAAGCATAGTACACAAAATTATCTGCTACAACATCCTACCTATCAAGGACTACTTCAGCTTCAACCTCAATAACACTCGAGCAAACAATAGATACAAACTCAAGGTAAATCGCTCCAAACTTGATTGCAGAAAATATGACTTCAGCAACAGAGTGGTCAACGCCTGGAATTACATCCTCAAACCCTCACAGCTTCAACCTTAAATTGTATACCGTAGACCTCACCCCATTCCTAAGAGGTCCATAAAGGAGGCATGCATAAGCGCACCAGTGTGCCAACCATCCCTGTCCCACTCTCCTCATTTATTTGTCCTCATTTCCTTTGTTCATGTCCATGTTTATACCTATAGCTGTTATTTTGTACATGTTTGACAAACTAAATAAATAAAATAAATAAGAATTTCGCAATGGCTCTCCTGCCCTCCCATTTGGCCCTCCTACCCAGCCTCCCTCACTGGGTAAGATTTCCTTCCCCTTAGAATGGAATTCCGGTTTTCAGTCTTCCAATTTTAAGAAGCACTCTGCAACCTCTTAAATAAAAGTCACTAGGAAAAGACTAAGTATGGAAAGCTTACTTTTAAAATTTCTTGGTGATTTTCTGAAGCATATAAACGCCCATCGCGAACAATGTCTTCTATTAACTGCTGATAGTCCTCTGAAAAGTGAATGGAGAAAGGACCAAATCAATGATTTATTTTTACTGGCAACAATGTCCAGGCACATTAGCCACATGTTTTGAAGCGATCCTGAATTTAAACACAGGGTTTTTGTTTATTTAGCTGTATTTTGTTTATTTATTAAATGTATATGGCGCTTCCCTCCTTCACCATTTTGGCATCAAGATACAGTCCAGGGGTGGGTTCCGGCTTCTATTACTGCTGGTTTGTTCAGGGATGTGCTTCGGGCATGCATGCGCTTTGGGTGCATGGGCAATGCTCACATGCACAGTAGTTAAAAAATTGCTTCTGCGCATGCGCAGAAGCAAATAACAAGAAGGAATAGACCGGTAGAACCGGTTCAGGGAGTGTTGTGTCCGGCTGAGTTACTACCTCCTACTACCTCCTACTACTCCACTCCTTCCGTCAGAAACTCAAAACCCACCTGTTCCAGCTAGCCGGCCTGGCCTAATTCCAGCCTTCCCACCTCAGTTTTGGTTTTTAAATTTTATGATTGGTTTTATGGGCTAGTTTTAATTTTTATAAATTGTACAGGGGTTATTTAATTTAATTTTAATTATGTATATTATTGTTTGGATGGGTTTTTAAAATTTATACCTGTACACCGCCCCGAGTCCCTCCGGGGAGAGGGGGCGGTCTAGAAATCTAATTAATAAATAAATAATACCTATTGGGCCGAACCAGTACGAACCGATAGGAACCCACTTCTGGTGCAGTCCAATAGCCTTTTAGGACAATATCCCAGGAACTACAGGATATGTAGATAGAAGATCTTAGAAGAGAAACTAATAGAAATCCCTTTTTGTGTCTGATCTCAAAGAATTGGGAAGTTTCTCAAAAATGTCCCCTGTCAGGCTCTCTCTCTGCGAATTATTTTTAGATTTTTATATGATTTTTAAAAAAATCTCAGCTAGGTTTCATGCATAAGGGAGGCATAGAGTTCTCAGGGTCTCCTGATTTCTAGACCAGAGCCTAAACTACCCTATCAAACTGATTCTATGAATGCTGAATGGTGGCTTTGCATGGGTTTTGACCAGCTTGAGGTAAAGTTCCTTCATTACTCACAAAAACTAACAAAAACAATCCCTCTCACTGCTACCCCAAAAGGGCAGATATAGATATCTCTGTTGTTATTTCAGACCAATAAACAACAACTAGACCAATTGTAAAATTGATGCTCAAAAGAAATAATAGGTTATTTTCTCTTTGGATTATTACGTTTTTTTCTGTGAGAATGTAAAGATCACAGGGAATAGAGCAGGTTCTGACCGCTTCTGGAGAACCGGTACCAGAAATTTTCAGTAGTTCGGAGAACTGGCAAATACCACCTCTGTCTGGCCCTAGAGTGGGGTGGGAATGGAGATTTTGCAATATCTTTCCCCCAGGAGTGGGGAGGGAATGGGAATTTTGCAGTATCCTTCCCCTACCACGCCCACCAAGCCACGTCCACAGAACCGTTCGTAAAAAAATTTGAATTTCACCACTGGAATAGAGGGAGGGATGGTGGATGGATAGACAGGCTGTGAATAGACACTGTCCACAGATTCTATACAAAAATCAAATTAATAAATTAAATCTGTTTGACAAAAAAAGTTTGGGGTTAATATAGCTATATTGATTAAAGTTTAACCCAGCTGAGATTGTCATCGATTGGGATTTGCAAATCAGCTTCAAATGTTGATTGCAAATGGATATAAAATTAATATTCCGCTTAACCAAATCCCGTGGATGTTATATTGTGAAGAAGACAAAAACGAAGAGAGAATTCCAAAGTCCTTTTGAATTTTGGAGCATGTTGAAGAGGAAAGGAAAGGAAATGTTTTCTCCTCAATGCATAAAACAAATAAATATGACTGCATTTAATTAAAAAAAACATGAATTAGTATAAAGGCATCTCCTTTCTAGGTAGAAATATGATTAAGTCTCTCTTGAGTTTTAAGCATGGTTAAACATTTCATACAACAAATGGTTTGTAAAATTGTATGATCATCCTTCATCAGTAAAAGAACAAGGGAAAGGGAGCCAAATAGGTTTTTAGCTATTAAAAATGCTTTCTGAGTACTTTCTGGGTATTTAAGTAAAATAACTTGTAAATAGCAATTATATATTGCTTCCGTGCATGTGTGCGGCCTTCCGTATATGCGCTTTGCTTGTGCACGTGGCATGCACGCATGCGCAGTGTCATAAACGAGGCTACATAGGATGTTTTGGAGCCTGGGTGGGGGGGCAGGGGGGCGGTAAGGCGGGCCCACCCACAGGTCACCACTACCGGTTCGGGAGAATCTGTCCGAACAGGCTGAATACCACCTTGGGTTCCTGTATGGAAAATCATTACCAATATTGATTCTAAAAAGCCCAAAGGAAAAGGAGAAACCAGGAAATTTTATATCCCTTCTTCTCTATTACACCTATTAATATTTTGGCTTATTTATGCATACCCCTACTCAGGGCCGGATTTAGATGAAAAGAGGCCCTAGGCTATTCCACTTATGGGGCCCTTTCACCTCCCATTTTTAAGTTTGTAAATTACACATGAGAGATAATAAAATACATCATTACTGTGATATATATATCAATATATTAAATGAAACGTGTTGTAATTGGTACTAACCTTTATAAAAAAATGTGGCACGGATAATAAATAAAAATCAAAGGCCCCTCTTGATCTTGAGGCCCTAGGCTGAAGCCTAGTTAGCCTATAGGAAAATCCGGCCCTGCACCTACTGTATATTAGATTACAATACTGGTATAAATATTACCGTCGTATGTTACATAGGGCACTTGAAATCCTTTGCCACTGTTTCCTTCATTTGATTTGAACTGAATCCACAATTTCCGGGACCGGGAGGTGAATGCTATGGGTCTCTCATAGGTTTGGCAGGTTTCATACGTAGTAATTGATGTAGGTGAAGCTTAAACATAAAACAAAAAATAAACATATAGATTCTTGTAAAAATAAAATTTGATTTTCCAAGATGTGTGAAGTGCTACATTTAGCATTCTCTCTAGTCCAAGATTAGCAAGACCGGCTACATCTCTATGTAGCCTTTCAGAGAGAAATGTTTCCTAATTATCCGGCGACCATGTTTTTCTGGGGACTGAACACTGAACCTCCCTTATGTAAAACTTGTATTCTGTCACTGAGTTAAGACCATTATTCAAACTACTGGTAGATCCCACTATCTTGCAGCTGATCTAATTAAATTACCATTTTTTATGGAGTATAAGATGCTTTGGAGTATAAGATGCAAATTAGTTTTGGGGGAGGAAAACAAGAAAAAGAAATTCTGCCTCCGCCTACCAGCATCCATCGGTATTAATTTGGCCAGCCTCCTTGCAGCAAACATCAATCAGCCCGGTCAGCTTCAACACATTATTGCAGCCTGATTCAGCACAAGCAGCTGATTGGGGGTTGGATCGGCCTCTTGGAATACCCCCAATCAGCTGTTCCAGGCTGCGAGGATCACCATAGCCCATTGCCACCTCCAAGTGTTACGTTTTTGGTCTCCGCGCATCATTTTTTCAGCCTCCACATGCTGAGTTTTAGACTTGTTCCAGGCTGCGGGGATCGCCACAGAACATCGCCGCCTGTCAGAACATCGCCAACGCCGGCGATGTTCTAGACTAGCACAGGGGTCTCCAACCTTGGCAACTTTAAGCCTGGTGGACTTCAACTCTGGGAATGCTCGGACTTGAAATCCTCCAGGCTTAAAGTTGCCAAGGTTGGAGATCCCTGGACTAACATAATCATGAGTCCAAACAAGATTTACAAATGATTCCCTAACTTCTGCCAATGAAAGTTACCATATTTTTTGGGTATAAGATGCACCCCCCCCAAAATGTGGGTGGAAATGTCTGTGCGTCTTATACAGCATATGTTGCTGAAGCCCCACCCTCCACCTGCCCACCACCCTTCAACCATTTTCAGCCTCCATGCTTCACATTTTTTCAGCCCCCGCGTGCTGAGTTTTAGACTTGTTCCAGGCTGCGGGGATCGCCACAGAACATCGGCGCCTGTCAGTGCCTTCGTGCATTGTGTTTTCAGTCTCCGCACGGAATGCGTGGAGGTGGTGATCGGCGTGATGTGCTGTGGCAATCTGCGCAGCCTGGAACAGGTCTAAAACGGAGCGTGCGGAGGCCAAAAATGTGAAGCATGGAGGCTGAAAATGGCTGAAGGGTGGTGGGCGGGTGGAGGGTGGGGCTTCGGCAACATACGCTGTATAAGACGCACAGACATTTCCACCCACATTTTTTTGGGGTGCATCTTATACCCAAAAAATATGGTAACTTTCATTGGCAGAAGTTAGGGAATCATTTGTAAATCTTGTTTGGACTCATGATTATGTTAGTCCAGGGGTCTCCAACCTTGGCAACTTTAAGCCTGGAGGACTTCAAGTCCAAGCATTCCCAAAGTTGAAGTCCGCTAGGCTTAACGTTGCCAAGGTTGGAGACCCCTGTGCTAGTCTATGCTAGTAATATTAAATAATTTCATTTAATATTGTTTTGGAGGTAGAAATAAATTGGACGGTAGAAAGCAAAAAGAGACCCAGAAGTGATTATTATATTGCAATCCTACAGAAAACATGGTCATTATCCAACACCAGGCATTTAGACACTACTGAAAGTGTTATATAGGAAATGTGACAAAATCTTTGTCAGATGTTGAATTTAGAGTCAGTTCTCCCTGCAGATGTAGCTTCTAAATGCTAAGAGCTAAGTCAACACTGTGAAGTTTTACATAAATAAACATTACTTCTGAATCAGATAAATTATTCAGTGACTGTCTTCTGAGATGACAGACTTCTAGGGACAGGCTTTTCTAGGGACGAAGCTTACCACTTTTTCTCATTACTAAAACATCACCACACTCATCTTCAATTGGGAGAAAGATCTCCGGGACTACAATGAGGATCCGTCTCTTTGGAGGTGGGCTTATATTCCAAGTGCATTCGACATTGGCTGGGTAATCTCCTGGATAGTTTGGGGATTCAATGAACCCTGTATAGTCTCCAAGTTCTCCACCACACTGTTGATCTACAGAGAGAGAGAGAAAGAAAGAGAGGGAGACCAGGAGTGAGGAAGAGATGAAGTCAGACTGACCTGATCTACTCATGTTTTACTTCTCTGTTTCTACAAAAGGGGTTTTCTTCACTGGTTTTACTTTAAGAAGCTATACAACAGTAAATCATTTTGCAAATTAAAAAATTGCTTCGTGAATATCATTTTGGATGATTTTCCTTTGGGGTCTTGATCTAACTATAAATCTGATTGTGCTACGTTCTGTAAGCTGGGAGTGAATAGCTGCCTTTGGCTGTGCTTTGAAATGGGTGGGAGGGGAAACACTGTTCTTCTTTGCAACTCCTTAAGTTCTTAGGGAAGATACAGATGCTTCTAAGAATGATGATGGGGCTATATTTATGCTCTCCAAAGCATCCAATTTTTTTGCTTCCAAATACAAGCTGTAGCACAGCTCTAATCTCTTCTTGTATGTAAAGACTCAAGTGGTAAAAACTCTTTCATCAGTTCAGATGGGATGCATCGTGCTGCCTTTTAAAAGTTTCTTTCTTTTTCTTCCTTCCTTCCTTCCTTCCTTCCTTCCTTCCTTCCTTCCTTCCTTCCTTCCTTCCCTTCCCTTCCCTTCCCTTCCCTTCCCTTCCTTTCTTTCTCTAAGCCAAAGCCAAATTTGATAAATAGATTGTGAATGTTTCCTCTTCCTGAAAAACAACAACAACCCCTTCCTATTTGGGAAGAAAATGAAAATCTATAGAGTAGATGTGATTTTTCCTTTCCTCCTAGTGAGCCCATATTTCCCCTCTACTACACATGCTTGCTATGGTTAGCAAGCATATGTGAACCCTTGCTCTAAATTAGCTTGATTTAATGTGAGTGACAGCATCATAGAACCAACCCAGTTGATTAGGTATCAACACTGTTTACTTCCTTCTGCCAAGGAAGAGTAAAGTTATACATGCAAATGTATATTTTATTATGTATCCTATGTAGGAGATATCATTTTATAGCTGCATCCTGTTTCAGCAGACAGCAGCAATAGCTGTTCTCAGCTGGACTCAAAAAAGCTAAGCAGGGTCAAGCTGGGTTAATGCTTGGATGGGATGCCTCTGGAAAATCCCAGTGCTATCCCTAGATCCTCCAACCCTGGGAGTAGGCCATGGCAAAAAAAAAGTTCTACCTTCTTGCCAAGAAAATCGCATATGTCCATCAGGTCATCAGAAATCACACTTGGTCTAAAAAACTTTTTTCTAATTCAGCTAATAATTAAATACGGATGATATACAGATTACAACTAAATAATTATACTTGTAAATGAGCAATAAATAACCAATGAACAATATTATTAATGTACAAAAATGAACCAATGTCAGTCGTTTGTACCTGTTTAAACTCCAGCATCTTCCTCAAGTAAAAATTGTAAAATAATACACTAGGTTGTTATATTTCTTTGCATCACAGAGAGGGTTAATGCAGCCATTCCTATAACAGAGTTGAAAGGGACCTTGGAGGTCTTCTAGTCCAACCTCCTGCTCAAGCAGGAGATACGACACCATTCTGGACAAATGGTTATCCAATTTCTTCTTAAAAACCTCTAGTGATGAAGCAACCACAACTTCTGAAGGCAAGCTGTTCTACTGGTTAATTGTTCTCACTGTCAGAAAATTTCTCCTTAGTTTTAGGCTGTTTCTCTCCTTGATTAGTTTCTACATCATGCTGCTTCTTCCTTCTGGTGCTTTGGTAAATAGGGTCTCTTTTTTGTAGCAGCCCCTTAAATATTGGAACACTGCTTTCATGTCATCCCTGCTCCTTCTTTTCATTACACTAGACTTATCCAATTCCTGAAACCGTTCTTCATGTTTCAGCCTCCAGTCCCCTAATCATCTTTCTTACTCTTCTCTGCACTCTTTCTAGAGTCTCAACATCTTTTTTACATCATGGCAACAAAAACTGGATGCAGTATTCCAACTGTGGCCTTACCAAGGCATTATAAAGTGGTATTAACATCTCTGTTGCTTTCTCTCTGCACTCTTTCTAGAGTCATGAACCCTTAGGATATCTCCTTTGCTAAAGAAGGCATTTCTTCTTTCTAACACAGAGAACAGACTGCTAAGATAGTGCTTCTATAATCCTTATATGATTTTAAAGGAAGTGAAAACACATTGGAGACACACTGCAATGTTCAATTTTATTGCAGAAGCAAGAAGGATTTTGTATGGAAAAATTGCCTCGATGCTCAAAAACAGTTTACTTGATGTGAGCTGAGGCTGAAATCCTTCACACCCCACTGTCTTACTCTATGCTAAGGATAAATCAGGTTTTAGACTGGCTGAGTTTAGAGGTGAGTGAATTCTGCATTTTGATAATATTTACACAGTGGTCAAGCAAATAATCATTGAATTTCATCTGTAAGATTTTCAAATTCAACTCAATTATATAGTACAAGTGTAGCTTACAGATGGGCTATGACTGGCAATAAGATTTAAGATTAACTCATTTAGCAACCTGCTCACAGGGCATTCAAGGCAATATTGCAAGTAAGGCTGATCATAGGGAAAACTTACTTTTACAGTGTGTAACGTTAGTGGAACCATCAAAATCTGTACTTGTATTTCCAGGGCAAGTGATGCAATAATTCTGGCCAAATTCAGGTTGGTAAGTTCCTACAGGACACCTGATACATCTGTGGGTTGTAGAGTTGTAGTAATGGCCAGGAGAACAATGAACTGTTTAGAAGAGAGGCAGGTTGTTTTATAATGTATGCAAGATAAAAGAAGCAAAAAGAGAGAAAAATAGAAACACATCAGGCTGGCACTAGGCAAAAAGTCTTATCCAAGATGCATTTGCAACTTTTTAAGGTTAATAAAATACCTGTTCTATTCAGGGGTGGGATTGAAAATTTTTAGCAACCGTTTCTCTGCCCGGTTGTTGGGTGGGCGTGGCCATGGTGGGTGTGGCCTATTCAGCCTCCTGCACCACGGCAGTGGGGGAGGGGAAAATTTCACCCTCCCCAGGCTCCGGAGGCTTTTCTCAAGCCTCCGGCAGGGTGAAAACAGCCTCCTTCGGGCTCTGGAGGCTGGAAACGGACCCATTTCTGGATTTCTGGGAGGCCCATTTTTTGCCCTTCCAGAGCCTCCCTGTGGGCCCTGCACTTACCTGGCATCCAAAACAGGCCGCGTGGAGACTCTTGGGAGAGGCGGAGCGGGGTGGGCGAGGCCTTGCAACTACTGGTTTGGCGAACCAAATGTAAAATTAGCATCCCGTTTGCCTCAACCTGTCCGAACTGGCTGAATCCCATCCCTGGTTCTATTACAAATCAACCCAAATCCTCACTCAAGGCATTAAAAAACAGCTTTAAATTATCATACGTTGGATGCATTATTAAAAGACCCAGTTCTTTGGAAAAGGCTCTGATGATGGAAGGAAAGAGAAGGAAGAGGATAACCAACAGCAAGAGGGGGATGGACTCCTTAGTTGTGAGACTTGGAAGAACAGGTTAGGGTTACAACATCATGGAGAAGATCTATTTGTGTTGTTGCTAAGAGTTGAAAAAAACTTGATGAACCATAAGCAAACCATCATTGTATGGTATATTTTATTTTGAGGTTCCCTAATAATACATGGAATGACAGAACATAAACTTACCTTTAGTTTCACAGTCTTGAAATGAAGCTGCGCCCTCGTATTTGGTCCCCAGCCCTCCACCACAGGGGAAACAGAGGGTCCTCCCTGGTTCAGACTGATAAGTACCAAGTGGACACAGTCTGCAAGGTTTAAAACCATCAAAAGAAAACTGCCCAGGAGAACACTGCCCTAGAAAAGGAATAAATCTATGGTTTACACATAAATATATCGTATTTTTCAGAGTATAAGACGCACCTTTTTCCCTCAAAAGAGGCTGAAAATCTGGGTGCGTCTTATACACTGAATACAGCATTTTTGCCTCCTGAAACCCTGCCCCCTTCACCAAAATGGCCGTGCATAGCCTTTAGGAGGCTTTTAGAGTGCTCCTGGGGGCTGGGGAGGGCAGAAATGAGCAAAAAATGGCCCATTTTTTGCTCAATTTTTCCGCCACCCCAGCTCCCAAGAGCACTTTTTAAGCCTCCGTAAGGCTATCCATGCCCCTTTTTTGATGAAAAACGGGCCCGTTTTCGTTTTTGCCCCCCCCATCCCCCAGGAGTACTCTACAAGTCTCCTAAGGGCTATTCATGCCCTTTAAAAAAAAACAGGCCTGTTTTCACGAAAAATGGGTCATTTTTGGAAAGTTTGCAGAGTGCAAAAACTTTTTTTTTTATTTGCCTCTTCAAAACCTTGGTGCGTCTTGTACTCCGGTGCGTCTTATACTCCAAAAAAATACGGTAGTTAAGGCACAGTCCCAAAGGTGCTTTTCAAGAGACATCTGGACTTCATGGTTTTTCTTCTCAGAGCTGAAGAAGCTTCTTGGATGAGAAGCGAAATGTCTTCAAAGAAAAGCCAGAAAGTTCAGTTGCCTCTTGAAAAAGCACCTTTGGGACAACCATAACCTGGATGACTGAGAATCTCCATAGACAACTAAGGCACAGCTTATCAGTTACCAAATGCCTCAGTGTCTGTGGCATTTGCTCTCTGGGATTCCTATGGGATTTTTATTTATTTATTTTTATTGCTTTTTTCTGCTAGAAAACAACAAAGGACTTTGGAAGTTGCAATCATGTGATTGTGGGGCAGTGCAACTGGCTGTAAATGTGAGCCTGTTACCAAGCTCCCGAAATAGGATTGCATGACTTTGTGCATGACTGTGCATGCACACAGCAGTCATAACTTTGAGGATGGGTGGTCAGTAGCTGTGAAATTTGTTGTAACTCAATGTTATAAGCGATCAGATGTAGGTTGAGGACTATCAAGATATACCCGTATTCTAGGACCTTCAGAGTAATCCGATTGATGCTTCACAAGAACCGATTATGCAGGATCTAAGCATATCCCAAGAAACATTTAGAATATAAAATACAGAATAACAGAGTTGGAAGGGACCTTGGAGGTCTTCTAATCCAACCCCCTGCTTAGGCAGGAAGCCCTATACCACTTCAGACAAATGGTTATCCAACATCTTCCTAAAAACTTCCAGTGTTGGAACATTCACAACACTGATTCATTGTTCTAACTGTCAGGAAATTTCTCCTTAATTCTAATTTGCTTCTCTCCGTGATTTGTTTCTACCCATTGCTTCTTGCCCTGCCTTCACGTGTTTTGGAGAATAGCAGGCACAACACACAAGTCAATATAAAACAATGATTTACAACTCAGGTCACAAGTTCAGATTTCTCCTTTTTCCTATTTTCAGTTAAGTTTTCAGTCCAGTTTCTGAATGAAGTTTGTGAAATGAAATGCTGAATCAGTCATAACTTTGAGGAGGGTCATATGTAGCTTTGAAATCTGTTGTAACTTCAAATGGTTGGTAAGCGATCGAATATAGGTTGAGGACTACCGTATATTCTAGGACAGGGGTTTCAATCTTGCAATGACATGTCATCAAGTGATGTATCACAACGATTCCCCCCTTCGCTAAAATGGGGGTGGGGTGGCCAGGGTGTGATGCATCTGGCCCGCAGGCTGCGAGTTTGAGACCCCTGTTCTAGGACATTCAGAGCATAAGTGGGTTCCTACCGGTTTGGACCGGTTCGGACGCAGGTAGTAACTCGGCTGCCGATGCCCCCGAACTGGTTCTATCGGCAGTGCCTATGGCGCTGCCATCTTGTTTTTTGCTTCTGAAGCAATTTTTTCATTACTGCGCATGCGCAAAGCGTGCACACTCCTAAAGCGCGCCACCCTGAAGTGCACGTGCCCCCGAAACTTGTGCACACCCAAAGCGTGTCCCTGAGCGAACCGGCAGTAAAAGAATCCGGAACCCATCCCTGGTTCAGAGTAACCTGATTGGTGCTTCACATTAACTGATTACGTACGACTTAAGCATATCCCAGAAAACATTTATCAGGCACAACAAACAAGTCAGTACAAAACAAAGATTTACCGTTCAGGTCATAGCCTCAGATTTCTCCTTTTTCCTATTTCTAAATAACTTTTCACTCCAGTTTCTGAATGAAATTTATGACAATGAAATGCGACTTGCCTCCACATTCTAACACACTTCGTGCACCTGCGATGCCTTGTCCATCATTCACTGGACAAGGTTCACAGGAGAGCTGACCTTCCGTGTCTTGATATGTCCCCGGTGAGCAAGGGATGCATTGATTATGTTCTCCACTATAATAGGTGCCAATGCTGCAGGTAACTGGGAAAATAAAAATCAATTCTATGTTTATTACTGTTTCATTATCACAGTGTCTTCATAGTACTACTGATCACTGGCAACCATCCCTTTAAACTGATCACACCCTTGTTCAGCTTTACAGTAGATAAGATCTTGCAATCTTTTTTTTTTAATATTTTAAAATTATTTTTACATTTAAAACAATGCAGTACCGCGAAGTCGAAGTGACCATACATTCACATTATATACAGCTAGTCTCAACCATTAACTATTAGCCTACTTAATACATTGTCTATCCTTCTGTCCAATCACAATATATACAGTTTGTTCCAGTCTTGTCATCTTGTCTTATACCAATCATAAAATCTGTTCCATACTTCAAAATATTCTGATTCCCCTTTATTTTTAAGTTCAAGAGTGAGCCTATCTGCTTCCGCACAGGACAACACTTTTCTGATTATATCTAGCTCTGATGGTGTATTTTCTTTTTTCCAATACTGTGCATAAGTTATGCACGCTGCAGTTAGTACATGTATAATTAGATAAAGTGTATCTTTCTTAAACCCCTCCGGTATTATACCTAGGAGAAAAATTTCTGGTTTAAACAAGATTTGGTCTCCCACCATTTGTTCTAACCACGATTGAATCATTTTCCAATGTTTTTTTTTGCTTCATTGCACGTCCACCACGTATGATAAAAGTGCCTGGTGTTTTTTTACACTTCCAAAAAATTGGGGCCAGATTTTTAAACATTTTGGAGAGGCATGCTGGGGGGAGATGCCATATGTAGAACATCTTATAAAGATTTTCTTTATACGCCGCAGCCATTGTTAGTTTCTGATTAAGTATCCAAAGTTTTTCCCACTTAGCCAATTCCACATTATAACCGAAATTTTTCACACAGGCGACCATAGTTTCTTTGACATGTTCCTCCTCTAGCTTATATTCCAACAAAACTCTATACAACACTTCGATCAGCCTGTTTTCTGTCTGTATCAAAAGTTTATCTAATATTGTGTAATCTTTGGCAATACCTTCCTTCTTCTTATCATGTGCAAACCTTGATTGTATCTGTAAGTAGGACCACCATTCTACTTGTACCCCCTGTGATGCCAATTCTAATCTAGTTTGCAATCTTTGAGTAATATTTTAAATCCCCACATAGCATCGTTGCTAATATTAAGAACACATTTTTACATCTATACATAAAACAAGCTCTGAAATGTGTACATTGTCAGGCCTGCAGCCATCTCTTTGGCCTGCCACACTTTCTATTATTCTACTATGCATTTTCTATTGTGGAAAAATGGGAAGGGGGATTGTACAGAGTTAGATGCTATGTAGCCATAACAAAATTCTTTCTAGAAAGCCAAGGTCATTCTTTGTCTTTGCACCTCTGCCCTTGGCCAGAACTGGATGGGTGGAAGCTGCCAAGCATGGCAGTGGGAGATTGGACCATGTGATGGACTTGTGGGTGTGGGGGCAAGATCATGAACTTTCAACTGGGTGGGGGAAACCGGAAAGCTTTCAGATTCGGGTTTTCCCAGATGTGCCAACATGGCTCTCTTAATAAATTGGAACTTTGAGCAATACTTTGCCTTGGACTCTGATTTACTTTGGGGTGCTATTTGGAACCCTGGCCAAGGGTGTCAAACTTGATTTCATTAAGGGACGCATCAGGGTTGTATTTGACCTTGGGGGGGGCAGGGGGCCATGGCTAGGGTAGGCATGACCAGGGTGGGCGTGGCTAGCTCAACATCACGTGTGCCAGGGCCCCTGTGGTAGTCCAAGCAAATTACCAGCAAAAACAGGCTCCCAAGCTAGGTTTTCGACTACGAAGGCTTCCTGCAACCCTCTGCCAGCAAAAATGGAGCTCTGGGTGGGGGCGCCTGAGGCCTTCCATTTTCACTGACAGAGGCACCAATGGATAGTTCTTGCTGTTTCCAGGATGGCCCTACAGGCCAGATCTAAGCACCCCAGGGGTCAGATGTGGGCCCCAGGCCTTGAGTTTGACACCCCTGTTGTAGACAATACAGTCAAAGATCAGGCTTCTAATTTGTTCAGTTTAGGGAAAAAAATATTAACCAGAACTGCAATAAAAACATCTGGAAAACCCTCTCATGAGAAAACAGTTTTTCTGGGCCTGTGAAGTAAAGCATTTTATTCGAATCTTACCACATTTTCCATCTTGCTGCACTTGCCCAGTGCTGCAGGAATGTCCTTCGCTGACAATTTTAGCTGCCTTTTGAGCTACTTCGTACTCTGTCCCGGAAAACTGAATGTAAAATTGCTGCTTGTTAATAGATTTTCTCAAGGTTTTGATAGCCGTCTGTAGTTTCTGCTCCATCCTTTTTCTCAAACAGTCAACATTGCAAGTGTCTAAAAGGGAGAAATAGAAATGTTAGAATCGATTGAGAGCTGAATTAGAACACAGTTTTCAGAGTCGCCTTGCTACCTCGTTGTTCCTCTAATTTGTCTGGAGTAAAATACATTCCTGAAGTCACTGACACCGTCAAGAAAAGGAAGGCATTCATATCAATAATTGAATTAATCTATCTCAATTAACAAAGGATTCCGTCTTAGACAATGTTGCCTGCTACACCTATGATATCTGAATCAGTATGTTGAAATTCCATAGCCTTAGAAACCTTGCTTGTGATTTGCTAACTCATTACCTAGAATCTACAGAAATCTATTCACAGATTCAGTAGATTCAACTCTCCCACGCTATTTCTAGACCTGTTTTTTCCCCACTAGATGCCCCTCCTGCAGCCCAGCTGTCTCTGTTCTAAGTCAACACTCAATTCCTCAACCTCAAACTCTCGCTTCTGTATAACATCATAACCTTATACAGTTTAGGGTTTGGTATATGTTTGTTTTTGTTTTTCTTTGGACTATTTATTATACGCAGACGAATCTGGTGACTATCAGTTATTTTTAGGCGGTACTCACACACATATTCATACCCATGTACATACATACCCTGTTTCCCCAAAAATAAGACCTCCCCGGTTAATAAGCCCAATTGGACTTTTGAGCGCATGCGCTAATGAGCCTTCCCCCCAAAATAAGCCCTCCCCAAAAATATTGCAACACAGTAGCAGCCTTGAGGTGACCACACTTGCCGCCTCCTGCACCTCAAAAATAATAAGACCTCCCCACAAATAAGGCCAAGCGCTTATTTTGGGGGTCAAAAGAAAATAAGACCCTGTCTTATTTTGGGGGGAAAGACAGTACATGCATACCAGTGGTGGGATTCAAAAAAATTAGCAACTGGTTCTCTGCCCTAATGACCGGCTGGGTGGGCATAGCCATGGTGGGTATGGCCAGGGGGTGTGACAGGCAGCACTTAGCTTCCTGCACATCCCTGAGAGCAAAAATGGGCAGCGGGGGGAGCGACCCTCCTGCACCCCATTTTGGGCCTACTAGGGCTCCCTGCAGCCTCCTGGGAGCAAAAATGGGCTGTGGAGGGCCTGTTTTCCACCTCCCCGGGCTTCGGAGGCTCTCTGAAGGCAGGAAAAAGGCCCATTTTCACCCTCCATGAGCCTCCGGGAGACGCGTTTTCCACCTCCCCAGGCTCCACACCCCCTGAACTTACCTGGCATCCAAAACGGGCTGCATGTGGACTCCTGGGAGGGGCAGGGCAGTGTCAGCTGATTGTTGGAACTACCGGTTCACTGAACCGGACATAAAATTAATAACTGGTTCACCTGAACCAGTCCAAACTGGCTGAATCCCACCTCTGATACATACATACATACATACATACATACTACATGTATGCATGCATGCATGCATGCATTCCAATATTATAAAAACCAAATCAGATAATTATTTCTACAGACAGATTCCCAGTAGCAGAAACTTCTAGGAATATGAGTCAAGTTTAACGTTGACCTCAGTATGGAGTTTTGATTTCCCCGCCAAAAAATGAATAGTCGAATTAAGAAAAGCTACATTTGGGGGATCACATCAAGTAGTATAAAAGAAACCCCTTGGAAGAGCTTCTGGGGAACAAGCCATACATTTGTGGAATATTTGTCATCACAATTGTATGTGTGCCCTCATATTAATACATATATCATGCTGATTAATCAATATCTAATAATAGGGATGCTGAAGAATGTTTGGACTGTGCAATGGAATGTAAATAAGTCTTTATAAATGCATGAAGGTGGCATTAGTTCTAAGCATTAAAATTGGCTCAAAGGAATAACACAAACATATTTCACTAACCTGAGACTTCTTCAGACTTCATCTCCATTTCAAACTCAGCCGTGATATGGGATACTTCTTTTGATGGGGATTTTCGCCCACGGCGTTTTTTCTTAGAGGAATCACATTTGAGATTTACAAAAGTTATGTGGCAATTGTCTGCACAGGGGAACTGACCTCCTTTGCACAACGGAAACAACACGGGAAAAAATTAAGCTGTGTAATAGCGTTATTTCAGTGGCATCGGCTGCATTAGCTTTAGTATGGCTGGTATATTAAAAAAATATCTTCATACACTATTAATGTTTTATGAATCAGGGTTAGAGAAACCCTCCAAAACCATTTATTGAAAGGTGTCAGTACCTTTAAGAAAACCATACCGTTGCAGCCCACCCCTGATTAATGTCCTAATGGTTCCTTTAGTAATATCAAGAGATACTAACACATGGTTTAATTAGACTGAGCTACCCATTTATTTGACACCAGGAAAAAAGGCTTTTCAAAATTGTAGCCCTGATATATGAACTATCCACTTAATTTTCTTCTCTTTCATTCATTTCCCACTCCCTCGACTTCATTTCCTTTTTTCTTTGCAGAGTTTGAACTTTTTTCCCCTTCAGAATTAAAACACAGGCCTCAGTTGGTTAACTGAGCCCTTTTGGATTATGCACAGATAGTCCTTGATTTATATCCACAATTGGGACCAGAATTTCTGTTGTTAAGCAAAGTGGTTGTAAGTTGAGCCCAATTTTATGACCTCTTTTGGCCATGGTTATTAAGTGAATCACAGTTTTAAAGCTAATCTGGCTTCCTCCATTGACTACATTTGTCAGAAGCCATACAGGGAGGTCACCAGTGGCAATCAAAAGACCCTGGGACCAGGGTTGGGATTCAGCTGGTTCGGATGGGTTTGAGTGAACCGGATGCTAATCTTACATCTGGTTCGCCAAACCGGTAGTTGCAAGGGCTAGCTGACTTCACCTACCCTGCTCTGCCCCTCCCAGGAATCTCCACGCGGCCCGTTTTGGATGCCAGGTAAGTGCAGAGCCCGGGCGGAGACTCTGGGAGGGCAAAAAATGGGCATACTGGAAGTTCCGGAAGTCTGGAAATGAGCCTATTTCCAGCCTCTGGAGGGGCCTCCTGAGCCCAGGGGAGGCCATTTTCGCCCTCCCGGAGGCTTGCCAAGAGCCTCTGGAACCTGGAGAGGGTGAAAACGCCTTCCCCCACCGTGGTGCAGGAGGCTGAGTAGGCCAGCCCAACATGGCTATGTCCACCCAGCAATTGGGCAGAGAACCGGTTGCTAACATTTTTCAATCCCACCCCTGCCTGGGACACTGCAATCATTCTAAATATACTTCTTGCCAAGTGTCCGAATTTTGATGACGTGATTATGGGGATGCTTCAGGGATCATAGGTGTGAGGACCTGTCATGGTGGACTTCTCATACATCTCTGCTTTCAACCAGGCAACAGAAAATAGGGAGGGTGGAAGGGAGTAATTGGAATGTACAGAGAGATGGGAGGGACTTGAGGAATTCAAGAGCAAAGTCTGTGTCCTGAAAGAATTTCTACCACCTCAAGGTCAAATGCTGGGAAACCTCCCAAAGGTGCAGATTGTTCTCAAAACAAACTGATTGTATATGCTTGGTGGACAATGGGTGGCCCAATTGGTGGGAAAAAGGGGACTTTACTAAGCTGCTTTTTTGAGCAAAAACTTCAGAACTGGCTTTGCATCTTCTGTACCTACGTGGAATTGACAGTAAAGTTATACGCTTGGAAAAACAATGCCTTGGGAATTTCTTTTGCTGCCTGTGCAAAACAAGACAGTTGACTGGACCAGAAAAATGTCACTTTTTTCAATGCTGTTAAAACTTGGAATGGTCGCTACACAAATATTGTAAGTTGAGGACTACCTGTAATATATTCCTATTACTGTATCACTAGCAATCAAATTAAAAGAAAACAATTAGGGCCGTTCCCACAACTTGTAAAACAGAATTAAGCAAAACCGCAAATGTTAATTTATACCAAATTGAGAAAAAAATGCAGTGTTTCACTAGGCTTTAAAAAAGAAGGATTAAGATTAATGATTAGTCTCTTGTACCTAGAAGAGTTTGCTGCTTTCCAACTTCCTTAATCTTCTCTTTGTTGCGGGGCCTTAAGTGACACTTGGCATCTTTAATTTTAAAGCGAGCCTTCTGTTTGATGGGTGGCATTAAGATGTCTAAAGAAAGAAAAGAAATGATAATCTATTCCATATTTTTAAGAAACTAAAAGATAGCCCAGTAGAGCTTTGTAAATAAATGAGAGACAAGTGAAACCATAATTTTACATAACTATTTTTAATGCTGGCATTCTGAGTAGCGTAAAATTTGATGAAACCAAACATCACATGTTTCATACTAACGTTTATGTTTTTTTTACTGAGCCATGTTAATGAAACAATAACCATGATGAGTTAGTAACAGGAATTCTGGAAGTTTGGTAGATAAGAAAAAAGTTATTTTTTTTGGAAAGCAATCAAAGGCTTATTTATTTACTTATTTACGATGCTTATACCCTAATCCAGAGATAGGTTCCTACTGGTTGGGACTGGTTCAGCTGAGTAGGTAGTAACTCGGCCTGCCATGCCCCCCGAACTGGTTCTCTCGGCGGCCCCATACATGCCACCATTTTGTTTTTTGCTTCTGTGCATGCGCAGAAGCATTTTTTTTAGTACTGCGGATGCGTAGTGCGTCCCTGAGCGAACCAGCAGTAGCAGCAGCAGGAATCTACCCCTGCCCTAATCCCAGTGAATCCAGGCAGAATATAACAGTTCCCCAAATAAGATGCATAGTCAAAGAACCCCAAGGTATCACATAGATAGATGAAGTATGCCATGTCTCAGAACTCCAAGGGACTGAAGCTCACCAAAGCAATACAGCCTGGGCTTCCTTTTGGAATATTGACAATATAGATGCTACATGTACCTTCAAGGAGGAGACAAAGTGGGAACTGTCCCGGTCTATTATATAAGCCCATATCACATAAACTTCATGGGGGAGGAGTTTTCAACAGGCCCTTTTTAAAGGACTGGATTAGATGGGCAGATGTCCTAGTACTGATTTCTATAGGGCTTCAAAGGTAATGAGCAGAAGTCTATTGGCAACCAATTCAGGCCCTCCAAAATAGGTGTTATTCCACATTAGTGAAATTGTCTTGCCTGTAGGTTTTCATGACTCTGATTCAGAGGTGGGTTCCTACTGGTTCGGGCCGGTTCGGCTAAGTAGGTTATAACTCGGCCGGACACATGCCCGAATTAGTTCTATAGGCGGTGCAATAGGTGCTGCCATCTTGTTTTTTGCTTCTGTACATGCACAGAAGCATTTTTTTTACTTCTGTGCATGCACTCGTAGCGTGCATCAAGCACCCGCCCACCCGAAGCGCGTATGAAGCATGCACATGCCCGAAGAGTGTCCCTGAGTGAACCGGCAGTAAAATAAGCCAGAACCCACCCCTGCTCTGATTAGTATTAGTTGTAGTTTCTGGGGCATCTCTAAAAACAGTCCTATGTAGGAAAAGTTGCAACAGTCAAATCAGATGATGGTGTGAGTTACAAAGAGGGTTGTAACTGGTACACCAGCCAAAACTAAGAATTCAGAAGCAAACCCAAGTCACAGAATCTTTTAGTTCCATAAGTGGGCCTGAATCCTGACTCAAAATGATCCAGATAGCATATTTCCTCTAGGATTGTCTGCAACTGATTTTGCAATATTTTCTCAACAATCTTCCTCGGGTACGGCATGTTGGAGCAAACATGAAAGTTATAAATATAGAAGGCCTCTAGAAGAGCTCTACCCCTTCTCTCAAAGTAATAGTGATTGCCTCCTCACACCCACCTAGCCACCCAAAGGACCCAGCAGGAGCATGGATCTAGCCCACAACTGACAGAATTCAAATTTTCAAGAAAACCTTTCTAATTCCTCCAGCTCTAGAAAAAAAAAACCAGGTCCCTCCACAGATGCCACATGGCCCTGATCAGAGACTCTACCCAACTGCCATCCAGCCCAGAGCAACATTCTGCCAAGAAATCTACAAATTTTATTTGTAAACTGCTCAGAGTCACGCAAGTGTGATCGGCGGTATATACCGTATTTTTTGCTCCATAAGACGCACCTGACCATAAAATGCACTCCCATTTTTGGCATATGAGCATCTCGTTTTTTGGTCTCCGCGCGTCCTATTTTCCACCTCTGTGTGTCCCATTTTTGGCCTCCATGCCCCATTTTTGCCCTCCGCACGTCCCATTTTTGCCCTCCTTCACGGAGGCCAAAAACAGGGACATGTGGAGGCCAAAAACGGCCAAAGGGTGGGGGCCAGCGGGTGGGCAGGGATTTGGCAATATTTTCTCCATAAGATGCACAGATATGAGTTACAAAGAGGGTTGTAACTGGCATACCAGCCAAAACTGAGAATCCAGAAGCAACCCCAGCCACTTTTGGGAGACAAAAAAGTGCATCTTATGGAATGAAAAATACGGTACATTTATTAAATAAATTTTATCTGGTATGCCTGTAGGCAGGATTCTATCTGTCTTTCCACCAAAGGGTTTGAATAATTCTTAGCAAGGCCACTAGATTAGGA
The DNA here is from genome assembly GCF_964273705.1 of Natrix helvetica. NCBI lineage: Eukaryota > Metazoa > Chordata > Lepidosauria > Squamata > Natricidae > Natrix > Natrix helvetica. The sequence goes on from NC_138553.1 coordinate 73,382,504, forward strand.
CCTGCAATTGTGGTCAGGGTGGAAAAGAATGTTCCCTTCACAATGCAAGGCTAAACGTGACTTCTTACCAGAGCTCACTCGCGTCCATATCTGATTTGCCACTATTGATGTCAGTGACGTGCGGTGAGGTTTATGGCTGGTGAGGCTGGTGACATCATCCACGCGAGCTGCGGTCCCCTTCATGTTGACTCAGGAAGGCGGGGAATGGGACCACGTGTGCAGGAGGGAGGCTGAGGCTAGAGGAGCCTCCTGCACACGTGGTCCCATTCCCGGACTACGTGTGCAGAAGGCTCCTCAGCGCCTTTTCCCTTTTTTTATTTCCATGATGAGAGCGGTGAGGCTCTGTCTCCCCTGCCTCCCCTGATCGCACGTCCCTGATTGATGTTCTACAGGTCTTTTCAGTCGTTTTATTTCCTTCAGTTCCCAGGAACTTAGGAATTTCTGGGTTGATGGCAGTGCAACGGCCTTGCTGGAGCAATCTCGTCAAGGGCTCTGCACATCCCACAGATTAACCGGGCGCAAGTTGATGAAATTGTTGGGGAAGCCCTCCCCCCTCAGGTGCTTTCCGGATAGGGCAATGTTTTAAGTTGAAAGGAAAATGTGCCCAGCTTTGGCACATGCTGGGATCCACCTAAGGGTGAACCCACATTTTTCCACTGAATTTCATTGCAGGCACTCGCACCATCATCTTGAGAAAATGTGCAGCTGCTGTAAGGAGTTCATACAAGGTGACCAGCTCTCTTGAGCACGGCTGTCAAACTCCGAGCCTGTGCGCTGGATGCTTCAAACACTGCCCATACCCACACCAGTTTCGTGAAGGGGAAAATAGTCCCGATACCAGTGCTGGGTTCCTACTGGTTTGGACTGGTTTGGCCAAACTGGTAGTGGTTTTTCGGCTGGAACCAGCAGCAAACCAGGACAGCCACACCCCCAAACCGGTTCTCCTATGGCACCGCCATCTTGATTTTCGGTTCTGCGCATGCACAGAACAATTTTCATTGCACAATTTTTTTAATGTTTTGCGCATGCGCAGACCTATTTATGTGCAAATGGACACACACACACAATTTGTGCGTGCACCGAACCAGCAGTAATACCGGCAGCAATCCACTCCTGCCCGATATGTCATATGACACCACTGTGACGATGGGAGTTTGACACCGCTGCTCTAGAGAATTTCTCTTCTTCTTCCGATTTGAAGTACTACAATGGTATATTACTTTATATTTCCTTAAAGAAGCTTCCCTTTAAAATCATATATCCAGGAGACAGAACAGGTTCACTCACCAAAATTATTAGGATGCAGGTGTTAAAGTAAATACGTCAACAAATTGCAGAGAGTGTTCTTACCCATACAACCTGGAAGGGTGCTGTTGTGTTTTTGTTGTGACTTGCCCTGTTGCACTGGCACTCCACAGCTTACTGAATAGCTATTTTCCGAGTCTGAGCAAAAATGAAAAGAGAAATATATATCTCAGTATATTCTTATCCTTCCACTGATTTATAAAAAAATAGTGTTAAAATCTATTCAAGTTAATTCAAGTAGTTGGGTACAAAGCTGGTTTGACATCCAGATGGTCCCAATCAGCTTTGTCCCATATTTATTTGACCAAGATAATCACAAAGAAATGAGTCATTTATATCTGTAAATAACTTTCCCCTCATAGCTGCTAGCTTTGGGATAGGATGAAGCCAGAGAAAAGCTTAGATTAAGAGTTGCATAAGGATTCTTTCTACGGGTTCTGGGACAGAAGAAAAATTTGCTGTTCTCACACACACACACACACACACACACACACACACACACACACACACACACACACACACACACCTGCCCTGCCCTGCCCTGCCCTGCCCTGCCCATGCTACTGTTTTTCTTCACAGACTATAAAGCAAATTAAGAGCAGGGATTTTATTTCCTTCGCCTCCCACCAAAATGTTAATCAGCCTATGAAGAAACTTCTGTCCCAGGATTGGGCTAAAGTCAAGCGCTTTGCACGAGCACTTTACACATGCATTCCAAGATAGCCCTAGTATGGGTTGCTACCAGCTGCTAGTTGGGATGCTTTTGTCTATGATTTCTGGAACAGAGGTTGACTCAGCCTTCTTCCATCCTTCCAAGGTGAGTAAAATGAGGACCCAGATTGTTGGGGGCCATAGGCTGACTCTGTCAAGTGCTTAGAGAGGGCTGTAAAAGCACTGCGAAGTGGTATAATAAGTCTAAGTGCTATTGCTATACCTTGAAAATACCTCTGTGCAACTTATTTTATGGACCAGGGGAAAAATGCTTTTAGATACCCACCTGGAACGAAAAGGGTGTTGGAAGGGCAGAATAAGAAACAGTTCTCAATTCCTCCTGATTTGCTACAGAGCAACTGAGCTTTGGGAACAGGATTGGCACCAGGCAAACATTTCACCATCTCTGAGGAAGAAAAAAGCAGGAAGGAAGTGACTAATTCAGATGACTGAAGGATGGATCTTTACTTCACTTTACTTCCAATGGGGGGTAGCAGAGCAAGCAGGTGAGCCAGGCTGAAACAAATTGAATACGTCCTATGAGCATAACCCTAAATGTAAATTTTAAAAAAAAATCCAATGGTCTAGTTCACGAGTGTCAAACACGCCATGCCACATTGATGTCATGTGACGTGTATCACGATGTTTTTTTGACTTCATGGAGCTGGGGCGGGCATGGCCTGCATGTGATGCATCCAGTCCACGGGCCGCCAGTTTGACACCCCTGGTTCTAGTTCATGGGATTCCTTTTAAACACGTTTCTAAGATGTATTTATGTAGCCAGAATGAAAGATAAGTGCACACAGAATTGGAAAAATAAATACATACCAACAGAAGAAAATGTAATAAAAAAAATGCTGGAATGTGCCAAGGTGGATAGGCTTACGATGGAATTAAAAGATAAAGAAGAATCGGAATATTACTCAATATGGGACTTTTGGTATAATTGGCTAGAGGGAAAAGGAAAAAAAGTAGGAAAGCAATAAAGAAAAGAAGAAAGGTCAAGAAATTAAAAAACAATTACAAAACCGGAAAATGAATAAAAAGGTAGAAATACAAAATAGACTGTAGATAATAAATAGTAGGAAATGGATATAAGATGATTTAAATGTATATAAAGGTTGTTATATATAGAATGGATAGAAAAGATATATGAAATAAAATATGTATGTATGTATGTATATATATTTTCTCTGTGTTTCTCTGAAATTATGACATGTCCGGATAATAAGGCCATGCCATATTTTTCCTGTGGGCAGAAATATACACCCCCCCCAATAATAAACTCCCTGGACAACCCCCCCCTCCAGCCAGGCAGAGCGCCACTCACCAACCTAGCGATATCCCTTAGGCGCAAAGCCGCAGGAGCTGGGAGGGAGGGGGGCAAAGACGCTTACATTGCTTGACGCCTTTGGGATACTGCTAGGTTGGTTGGTGGCGCTGTGCCCAGCTGGAGCCAGGGGTTGCCGGGCAGCTGCTCTCATGAGCAGCCGCCTGGCAACACCCCTTTCCAGCTGGGCAGAGCGCAACTCATCAACCCAATAATATCCTAAAGACGCTAAGCCGCATGGCACTCTGCCCGGCTGGAAAGAGAGGTTACGCGAGCACTTGTTCTGCCCCCAGCTTGTATGCCTTCCTGCGCAACACAGCCATTTGCCCCTGAGGCTGTGCCTGTCTCTTCGGGCACCCATTCGTAAGAGAGCAGCCACCTGGCAACCCTAAACCAATAAGCCCCCCCCTCCAATAATAAGGCCCAAGCAACATTTGGTGGGTCTAAAGAAAATAAGACCCTGTTACTTACCAACACAATCTTTTTTATTCCAATGTAATTTTCGTCCAGGTGGACATAAACATTCATAAGTTCCCACAGTATTAAGGCATCCATAATCACAGCTTCCATGGTTGATGCTACATTCATCTACATCTGAAAATATATTTAAATTAAATAGCATTGCCTTGTAAGGGTTTGTTTTCATTCGCTTAACAATATTTAAGAAGTACTACATTGTATTCTAATATTTAATAATACTAAATGCAATATTTCGTATCAATGTCCATTGTTTCTAAAAAAAAACAACCAATCACAATCTGCAAAATTAGTATTTGGGTGCCAAACAACCTGGAAATTATGGAAAGCGTGTAGACTATACCGGTGTTTCTCAATTTTGGCAGCTTGAAAATGTTTCGACGTCAATTCCCAGAACAGCATGCTGGTTGGGGAATTCTGGGAGTTGAAGTCCACATATCTTCAAAAGTGCCAAGTGTGAGCAACGTTAGACTAAAAACACCTCAAAACTCTCACCATAAAACAGTGTTGGTGAACCTTTTCGGCACCAAGTGCCGGAAACCAGAAGAGCAGCTGCCCAGTGCGTGGGAGTGCCAAAACCAGAAGAGCAGCTGGCAATGGCGCACATGCCCAGAGAGAGCGCTCTGCATGTCACCTCTGGCACACCTGCCATAGGTTCACCTTCACCGTCACTGCCATAGAAGATAGCCAAGCACTTCTATATCATTGTCAAGAAAATTGCAAAGATAATTTGGAAACTTTCACTTCAGCAAAACAAATGACTAGCTGCCGTTCAGTTTAATAGTTGTCATTATTTCTTTACAGATGACTCCCATGCTATGCTATCCTCCGCTTTGCCAATAACTATTTCATCATTCAGTTCAGCAGCCCCCAATCTTTTGGGGATCAGGGACCGGTTCCTTGGAGAGAGGGACCAGAGGGAGTGTGGTTTCCCATGCCTGTATCCCATGAATGGGGCATTGCTTGTTTGCGCAGCCCAGTTTTTGGTGTGCCATGGACCAGTGCCAGTGCCAGAGGGTTGAGGATCCCTGATTTAATTAATATTTACAGGTTTTCTCTATGGCAATTTAGACTAGTTTGAAACTACTTTAGATCATATGTCCCCCTAAAGAATTAAATTCTTTATATTGTAATTCTCTACAATAGAGGGAATGTCTTCTGCAGAGTCACAGATAAGGACTTCTCAGTTGCTATCTCCTTCTGGAATACTGTCATTCTGGAAATCAGGCTGGGTGTTACCCTCCTGAGTTTAAAAAAACACAAGAAAACTGAAGGCTTTTGGCTTTTCCAGCATGTTTTGGGAGTTGGAGGTGCAATCCGATCACTCCTACAGAAGAGGAGGGCAGTTTAAGTTGAGAGGTCTACGCATTTAAGTATTCAATAAATGGGCCTAGCAAATAAATAAAATCTGCTGTGTTTTTAAGATTCTTTGCCTACTTCAAAATCTGCCCTGTTGTTAATGCAATTTTGTCAACATTGCTTTATGAAAAAATGTCATACAAAAAGAATAAAAAAGAGTCAATCTTCCAACCTCCACAATGTGTCATTCCATATAACGTATAACCCTTGTGACACAAGCATTCAAAACTTCCAGGATAGTTGATGCAGGTATGGTCACAGGTCCTTTCAAATGAACATTCGTCTATATCTTGATTTGAAAGAAGGGAAAGAGGAAGTAGTGTAAGAAATTGTAAATTTAACCAACAGATATATTGAAAATATCCATGTTTCTTAACATCCTGTCATAAATCATGGTTAACAGCTGTCAAGTTATGAACAAAATATACAAGCATTGATTTTCTTTGTGTCTTCCTTGTGGAACAAATTGTCCACATGCAATCAATGGCATACATTTCTGTATTTTCTTTTCCAGAAATTATTCCCATTAAAACGTCACTTAAGTTGAAATGTAATATTCAGCTGTAGTGTTCATTTTGACCACAGAGAGTCACCACTGAATCTCTATCTCGTATCACACCAGAAAATTAACTTTGCAATCTGGGATTTCAGTTTCATTAAATTTATTTAAATAGCCCTCCCTAATAGTTACACGTATGAAAATCCATGCTGCTTATAGTTGTATATAATGTTCTTTTTCTAAGTACTCCAAATGTTTCACACCCATACTCATTCTTGAGATACTTAAAGCAACAGATAATTTGGATATATTACTATGTGCAGATCCCTTTTGGGGAAGATTCCATAGTCACTTTGGGAGGAACTTTTCAATTTGCACTGAAAAGTTCTGAGCAAAGAAAGTGCCATTTGAGACTATGAAAAAGAAATCTTTGATTCTGATTTGAAGTTTATAAAAATAGATGAAGCCATGGATGAGCAACCTAAGGATGGTACTGACTCATAGTCTCCAAATCTCTGTTTTGTGACTCTCAGATTGAAGAAAATAGGGGAAAATGATTTCTTGGCACTTTTCTTTTCTCATTATCCTTAAATGTGCCTATCTTTAGATGACTTTCCGTAAATGTAGTGAGGAAAAAAAAAGAAGACAACCCTGGTTTTACTCACCTGTCTTAGTCACCCCAACAAGACTTGTTTCACTGGCTAACTATCTGTATCACTTTCATTCCCCCAAATGTCAGGTGCATTGAAAGATAGCCTGATGCTAATAATAATTTAATCTCTATTTCTAAACAGTATGCCCAAAACATTGTCAATGTGCGTACAGTGTAACGATGTGAGACTACCCAGGAACAAATACATCAGACAGAGATTTGTAATAATAAATAGTGGTTTATATCTACAAAGCATATACATACATGTACTAGGCAAAGGTTAAACAATCAATCAGCAATTACAGCACGGAAGCACACACACAGAGAGATATAAGCCCCAATAGGGCCTCTCTTATAATACCGACTCTTAAAGTGGTAACAGTCAAATAACACTGCTGACTCATTCCTCTTCATTGCATCATTTCAGTATTGCAGCATTACAGCAGCTGGTCAGCTATTAAATCATCATTACAAACATATGAGAAGAATTGATTATTAACTGTTTCTTTGAGAAGCCATCCGTAAATATATACACAGGGCATCCATGCCTGTATGAATCCCCATTCAGATGAGTTTTTTCTGTCTTTCTAATGGATATTTTTCAAAATTCTGTGGTGGCTTATTTAAAGTCAGAGCTACTCCAGTTGGAACTGACAAGATTTTACGTCACCCTTCCTACCCCATCCAATTCTTATATCTCTGCTGCACCATGGGAAGACAAATGGAGTTCCTAGAGAGGCTCATTTTTGTGTGGCTACCCTGTGACTTTTTTCTGATCTTGAAAGTCAGCCCTCTCTCAGTCTTATTTGCACAACAGAGCTGATGGGAGGAGGGGATTACTGTGGGTCTTAAACAAGGGCATTTTGGGATTAAAATTATACCCTCCCCCCAAATTCTCTTGTTCCTTTGGTTTTGGTGTCCACATAGCCCTTGTGTATTATCTTCTTATGATCCTGAGAATATTAAGGGAGAACAACTTAAAAACAATTAGAGCCATTTTATGTACTCCAAAGCAATCCTTTTCTAGGTAATCCTGGCTTTATTTCCCTTTCTTTTAGGCTTTAGATGCCTACAACTTTATAAACTCTTTTGAGTTTTAGTAAAACCTGCTGCTAGGCTGTAGTTAAGCCTCCACATTTTCTGCAATCTTTCTCTCTAGACTCCCCAGTCTGTTGTGGAATTCAACACTTTGTATAGAAAAGAGAAAGGTATTTCCCTACCTTAAGTCTACAGAAAAGAAACATATTATGAGATAAAGAAAGAACTCCAGAATTTATCCAGGACTCATTCTCTTAACCAGCCTCTCATTTTCAACCATTTGTTTGATTGATGCAGGAACTGGGCTTTAAAAAGTCTCAGTATATCCTCTAATTCTTAATCCTATTCAGTATTGGCAAGCAAAGGTTGCAAGGAGGATGAGAGGATGCGCTTCACACAACTCCTCAGACTAATGTTGGGCAGCTGTACTTTTGCTTGTAGTTTTTCACTTATTTGGAGCAAAATGAAACTGAGCAACATGTCTTTTCTAATATAGAAAGTATATGGCTATAGTGAAAAGAGGTGAAGCTCAAATATTTGTTGTAAGCATCCAGAGTTGCTTAAAATTGGTGGCCATATTTTTACATACATACTTTACATATGTACATACATACGGTATGTATGTATGTATTTATTTATTTGTGTTACAACCCCTGGTATGGCCAAATATGGGAGGGAACTCACTACTCCCCCTTTCTGTCTATCGGCTCACTGCAGGAGACCATCCAGGCAGAAAACCATATTTTTAATGTTGCCTTTTTAATATTTATTTATTTATCAGCACAAATACAACACACACACACACACACACACACACACAAACACACACACACACACCAGAGGTGGTATTCAGCAGGTTCTGACCAGTTCTGGAGAACCAGTAGCGAACATTTTGAGTAGTTTGGAGAACCGGTAAATATCACCTCTGACTGGCCCTGGCCCCATCTATTCTCTGCCTCCCGAGTCCCAGGTGATTGGGAGGAATTGGGGATTTTGCAGTAACCTTCACCTGGAGTAGGGAAGGAATGGGGATTTTAAAATATCCTTTCCTTGGAGTGGGGAAGGAATGGAGATTTTACAGTATCCTTCCCCTGGAGTGGGGTGGGAATGGAGATTTTACAGTATCCTTCCCCTGCCATGCCCACCAAGCCACGCCCACAGAAGCGGTGGTAAAATCTTTTGAATCCTACCACTGATACATAAATATTATTGCATGAAGGTAAATTGTAGTTTCATGGAATCTAAGAAATCATCTAGTCTAACCTTTGTTTGAGACAGGTTCTATTAAAGCTTTTAGACTAGGGGTGTCAAACTCGATTTCATTGAGGGCCGCAAAAGGGTTGTGTTTGACCTGGGGGGGGGGGCTGGGTGTGGCCAGAGAGTGTGCATTAAATTCCTAAATTATATTCTTAGAAAAAGAATGGACGATCTTATATTTCTCTAGCCGAATTGCTATGAATTTATCTGGCTCTTCAACGTGATTGCCTTCTGGAATTCTGCTTGTTTGCTTAACGAGTCTCCCTATTCGCTTGCATTCTTTACATGAAATGCTTAGGGCTTTACATCTGTTCCCTTTGCTGGAACTTGAGATGTATGTGAATTTGTAGTAACGTTAAGGCTGGGAAACAGCTCGGTTTTTTTGGCATTAGATTTGAATTTCGCCAGCAGCTTTCTGAAACTGGACTTCTCTGTATTTCCCAAATCATGAAGGTGAATCTTCTGTCTTTGTTATATCATTTTCCCATATTTGCAAAACTGCCTCACTCATTTGTGATTATTCTCTCTTTACACATTCTTGGTTAGATTTAACAGCACAAATAAGTAACATTAGGAAATTACAGCATGAATTTCATTAACACTGCCTGGCAGTAATTAAATTATTGTTCTCAAAGTAATTTTATATTCTTCTTGATACAAGCTTGCTATTGTTTTTATTAGTTATTTGCAAAAAAGCTTCCAGCAAAACAGTGTTAGCATAGGAGGTAAATTGTTAAGTATCATTATAGTATAAGTATCATTTGTTCCAAAAAAAAAACCAGTTATCACATCATTGAAGAGAATCTATCTAATTGATCTGACTGTGCACCAATATTCCCTTCAATGCATTTTGGTACATTTTAATATTCAAGAAATTTTGGGAAGGGGTGTTTTATTCTAGCTTCATGAGCAGTTCAATTTATTGCAATAGGCAAAGCATTAGCCCTAGATGAGGAAGACCCAGTCAGTGTCTTTCCCAGAGGTGGGTTTCTACCGGTTTGGCCTGGTTTGGCCAAGTAGGCATCCCACCACACCCCTGAACCAGTTCTATTGGTGGCGCCGTAGGTGCCGTCATCTTGTTTTTTGCTTCTGCGCATGCACAGAAGCATTTTTTACTACTGTGCATGCGAGCACAGTCTGCATTGAGCAAACAGGCAGTAATAGAAGCTGGAACCCACCCCTGGTCTTACCAATTAGTTGTGAAGATAATAAAGTAACCATTGAAGTTGGATTAAGCACAACACATGGTTATTGCCTGATGGGTTGGAGACCCATTAGACAATATGACACCTGTCCATTAGCATCTTTGATGTATTTGCTGAAATGAGAGGGCTTTGGTAGCCTCTGAACTTGGTTGTTTTCTTGCAGATGTTTCATTATGCAAACTAGATAACAGAGCAACCTTCATAATTATAAACATTCCTCAATCCAACGCAAGTTCTCCAGGCCACTCTGCTTTTGTAAATTAAAACCACAGATCTTTAACACTAAAGCTATCTAAGTCCATTTTAGTTGAAACCATTACATTCCAGTTCTCCTTCTTTCTTCTTCTCAGTTTCTGTTGATTTCTTAAGAACCCCCCCCCCCTCTAAAGTCATCTTCAGCCTCATCTTTCTCTCTAATGAGAATCTTTCTTATGAGGACTAAACTATCTCTACTCTCTTTATCAGCAACTAGTTGATAACCCGGCGTTGCCCACGTATTTACAGATGTCGAAGCGTTTGTCTGACAGGGAGCCATTGAGAGGGGACTTTCTTCCCCCTACTGCCATGACCATCATCCCTGCCCACTCCTTCCCCCTCCCGTGCACTCCTCTTTCCTGCCCTGTCTATGATCCTGGCATTTGCACCAAATCCATGAGGCGCTTCCCCATTGGTCCACTGGGAGGTGAATGTCACACCTGGCTTTCCAGAGGAAGCTGCGAAAGAACTGACATCACAAACAATTGCTGCTCTAGGATGCCATACTCACTTTCCTTAATGGGCCAGGCGTTCCAGAGTTATGCTGGAACACACAAACACAGACATACACACACACACACACACACACACACACCAGGGGTGTCTTCCCCCCCTCTCCCCCCGTATTTGTTTCCAGAGGGTAAGTCATCTGTGTACCAAGTCTGGTTGAAATTGCTCAAGGCGCTCCAAAGTTATGCTGGAACATACATACATACACACATACATACAGCCTTTTTAATATAAATTTTAAAAGAAAGAAAGAAGGATAGATAGATGAAGATGCTAGAACACACTAACAGAAATGGCTTGTTTGCATCACTTAAAACCAAAATCCTGAGAAATCAGAGAGAAGCATGGCAACTGTACAAATGTCACTATTTTCTTACTCAGTCTTCCTTCATGTGAAGTAATTCATAGCTATGGGGATATATGACGATAAAATAAATATAAGTCACCTTATGTTATGAAACGTCATCTGTGTTGTATGTTCTTAAAGATAACAAAGATGAAAAGAATGCTTTATGTCAATTTGGAATCCTTCTTTCAAATACAGAATTCACAATCTTTTTTTGACAGAAACTTTTCAAACGTTATCTTGAACCAGGAGTTTCTGTGGTCTTCCTTTGCCTTTCTTAGGAATAGAGTGAAGCAGATAGTTCAACTTCTGGAGCATATCACACCCTGTGTTCTAGTAGATATACTCCGAATCCAGTCACTATTTTTTTTTTGTTCAAACAAGAGGGTTTGTGTGAGTTTAAATAAAATGAGTCTTCAACATGTTTTTGTGTTTGGATGTAAACCTTCTCCCCTATTTTTGTAAAAGCATCCTGTGCAATCTTTTGAGTGCTGCCCACTGGATGCCCTCCTCTTTCATCACATTTCCACCTAAGTGAAAGAGGTACGTTCAGTCATTCTTCTTTCTGCAAATTCTACATCTTCATGCAGACATATTTTCGCTAATAAGATCTCAAAACGTTTTCACACACAACTAGAAGACATGAAGGTCCTCATTTCTGGTTGAAAGTTCAAGGAGGAATAATTCATTCGCCTTGTAATAAAAATAAAATGTAGAAAAGTTTTCTAGTGAGAAGCGGAGCCTTCTCTCTGCTGAATTGTTAACTGTTTCTCATCTCCCCTTCAAAAGTCAGAATGAAAAGAAGTTGTGAGGCTTAAATTAGCCTGTATCACTCTTAATCACCCACTAGATCAAGTGTCAAACTTGATTTCATTGAGGGCTGCATCAGGATTGTGTTTGACTTTGGGGCTGGGGGCCGGAGGGGTCATGGCCAGGTTAGGACAGAGAGTCTTCTGGACAGAGAGTCTTCCAGCAGCCAGCCCACAACCATAGAGCGCACTCCTAGAGTGGCCACTGCCGAGTTTTGGAGTTTGGAAGCCAGAGAAGTTATGCTCGGAGCTCGGCCGTGGCGGCGCCGCCGCCCTGGCCCTGCAGGGAGAGCTGGGCCAGGGTATGTTGAGGCTGGGAGGCATGCTTGCTGGGGGCGGAACAGGCGTTTGCGCAACCCCCCTCTCCAGCCAGGCAGAGCTCCATGCACTGACCTAGGGAGTATCCCTAATGTGCCAAGCCGCGGGAGCTGGGGCGCGAGCAGAGTGCCACATGGCTTGGCGCCTTAGGGATACCCCCTAGGTCAGTGAATGGCGCTCTGCCTGGCTGGAGAGGGGGTTTGCCGGGCAGCTGCTTGTGAGCATGGTCACCTCATGGCTCCTTCGCCCCTGAGGCTGTGCCCGGTTCTTCGGGAGCCCACTCGCAAGGGATCAGCAACTCCCCCTTTGGCCAGGCAGAACGCCACTCCCCAACCTAGCTGTATCCCAAAGGCGTCAAGCAACGTGAACACGGCTCCTGCGGCTTGGTGCCTTCAGGATACCGCTAGGTCAATGAGCAGTGCTCTGCCTGGCCAGAGGGGGGGTGTTTGTCCAGGGGGCTTATTTTCGGGGGTGGGCTTATATTTTTGCCCACGTGAAAAATATGGCAAGGCATTAGTTTCAGGACAGGTTGTATTTTCAGGGAAACACAGTATTTGAAAAACAAAAACCTTGTTAAAAAAGCCTAAGTCTTGACTAGTAACCTCAAAGCACTCTTGCTTCTTCTACTGAAAACAAATAACAGCACATTTTGCCAGTAAAGGAAGAAAGGAAATATGGTGATTTATACTTTACTGATTGCTTGATCTCTATCAGCCTTCCTTCTTCCCTCCTTCCCTCCCTTGCTCACCAATTATCCTTCTGGAAATCATGACAAGACTAAATCCATAAATCACAGTTTTGATCAGTCAACGCTAAGCATATATCCCACAGCAAGAATAACATTTGTTATTCATCAACACAGCATATTGTAATAATGACAAATTATTGTTCTTTCCCCAGCCAAACTCTAAGGGCCAGATGAGGGCACTTCCAAAGAAGGGGAGTGAGCTCAGAATGGGCTCTTTTCCTGCGCTTTGCTCCCCTCTGGAGTCTTAGCAGGATGACCTGACTCTTTGAACAACTGCCTGTTCTTAGATACAGTGAACATGATAAAAATCTTCACGACACTTTCCTATTTTAGGCATGAAAGTCCTTTTGGAGAAGGAAAGAAATATTTTCTGCATGAAGAGATATTTCAAACAAATCAGACGAAAAAATAAAATCATTGGTCACTTCTCATAGGCTTCTCTGTGTTTTAAAATAGGAGCCGAGTTTCAGAGCCAGCATCTTAGGTCTATTGATTCTTGTTGTTTTCTTTTTTATCACACATACTAGCTTACAACTGGGTGTTGCCCGGGTATTTATTTATTTATAGGGGTAAAAGGTCCGGACCAAACGTAATTTCTAATGTTGGATTTCCCCCCTCCCCTTGTGGAGTACTGTGAAGCCGTTACTCGGGGAGAGGGGGCAGTCTATAAATCTAATAAATCTAATAAACTTAAACTTAAACCCACTGCGCTGTACAGTAGAAGCCATTTTACGGCAGTACAGGAAAAGCCATTTTAAAGCACAATAGGCTGTATCGTAACAGAAGACCCCCCCAAGGGCTGTTATGGGTGTCTTCCCCCCCTCCCCCCAGTATTTGTTTCCCATGTATGTATGTATGTATGTATGTATGTATGTATGTATGTATGTGTTTCCCAACTTTTTAGAATTCTTCTTTAAGCCCTTAAAAAAAAATCCTGGAACTAATTTTCTGATCATATGAGTTTCAAAGGGAAAATCCTCCAGAACTTTAGCAAGTTTCTTTCATAACAATAAGTACAATTTAATTTCCTCCATGGAGATTCTCAGTCATCCAGGTCAAGATTATCCCAAAGGTGCTTGGTTTTCTTTTCTTCAAGAGGCAACTGGACTTTCTGGTTTTTCTTTGAAGACATTTCACTTCTATATAATAGCAGAGTTGGAAGGGACTTTGGAGGTCTTCTAGTCCAACCCCCTGCCTAGGCAGGAAACCCTATACCGTTTCAGACAAACGACTATCGAACATCTTCTTAAAGACTTCCAGTGTTGGGGCATTCACAACTTCTGGAGGCAACTTCTGTTCCACTGATTAATTGTTCTAACTGTCAGGAAGTTTCTCCTCAGTTCAAAATTGCTTATCTCCTTGATTAGTTTCCACCCATTGCTTCTTGTTCTATCCTCAGGTGCCTTGGAAAATAGTTTGACTCCCTCTTCTTTGTGGCAACCCCTGAGATATTGAAACACTGCTATCATGTCTCCCCTAGTCCTACTTTTCATTAAACTAGACATACCCAGTTCCTGCAACCGTTCTTCATATGTTTTAGTCTCCAGTCCCCTAATCATCATGGTTGCTCTTCTCTGCACTCTTTCTAGAGTCTCCACATCTTTTCTACATCGTGGTGACCAAAACTGAATGCAGTATTCCAAGTGTGGCCTTACCAAGGCATTATAAAGTGGTATTAACACTTCACGTGATCTTGATTCAAGGAATGAAAAACAATACCCAGGAACATTTTGATGGGCACTCATTGCCCTCCCTAAGTAAGAAGAGAGGAATTGAAATTTAATTTAAGCAATTACCTTGGCAGGTCCGTTCATTCGTTAGTAATTTGTAGCCCTTTTGGCAGCTGCATTCAAAGCTTCCCACTGTGTTCCTGCAGAAGTGATCACAGCCACCGTTGTTCATCAGGCATTCATCTATATCTGTCAAAAACAGCAGGTGAAGAGACCAGAATAAGAGATCAGTCTTGTATTTCTAAGAGAAATTACCTATGAATATTATATGTCATCCTAAATTTGGGGGTGGGGGCGGGGGACAGGAACATTTCACTTGAGTGAAGATTCCCATATCTGCCCACAGTGGAAGAGGGGGGGAAAAACATTTTAACAGACCGGAAGATTTGTGTAAAAAAACCCAGAACAGTTGAACATAAACTTTTCCCCCATGGTGCAAGTAAAATGGGAAATATATTGAGGAAAGCAAATGAAGAGCAAATAAACTGCAAATAAAATGTGCAATCACATTCTACTTAAGATTGCTTCAGCCTATACATTGTGTTCATGGGTCTTAACAGAGTTAAAATTCTTCAGTTAACATATATTTGAACCTTCTATCAATATCTTCCATTTCCAAGATGTTTAGTGTAGAATGCCTTCTGCAAAATCTTTCCTAGCTACTTGGAAACGTTTTCTCTCACCTTTCCCATGATTTAGTCTTCATTCTTTCATGTCTGTCCACTGTTCTGTCCAAACTATGCACCTTTTCTTGCTTATCCCTTCTCTTTAACCTTTGCACCGGCTTTGGTCATGCCCACATTCCTTGCTCTTCTGCCATCCATCCCATTTAATTTAATTAGCAAAAAAGGACTCCCGGTTCATTTCCCTCCCCAAGAAATGGAAATTGAGAACAAAGCGGTTACAGATTAGAGCAGGCAGAATCTGTTGGCTTGGCACAAAAAAAAAAAGGGATGGAATTCACCTTCCTTTTCCCCCTAGCCATCCATCCCCATTATCAGTCAATGTTCAATTAAAAGTTCTCAGGTTGTTTTGGAAACAGAGCCTTTCCCATCCCCACATTCCTTTTGCTGAGCTTGTGCTTGACTGGTGCTCCTCATAGTCAGGGCAGGCTCTCCTTCAAACCCAACCACATTTCAATCTCTCCCTCTCCTGCCGTTGTTGATGTCATGCGAAGGAAGCAGCACAATGGCATCTGTGACACTTCCCCTTCAAACTGTGACACTTTCCCTCTTGGGCTGCGTATCAGGGGTGGGCTTCAAAAATGTTAGCAATGGATTCTCTGCCTGGTTGCTGGGTGGGAGTGGCATGGTGGGTGTGGCCTAGCTGGCCTCCTGCACCACAGGCTCCAGAGGCTTTTGCTCTCCCCAGGCTCCGGAGGCTTTCTTTGAGTCTCCGGGAGGGTGAAAATGCCCCCCCTCCAGGCTCCAGAGGCCCTCTGGAGGTCAGAACAAGCTCATTTCTGGACTTCCAGAACTTCTGGGAGGCCCGTTTTTTGCCCTCCCCAGGCTCCGGAGGCTTTCTTTGAATCTCCGGGAGGGCGAAAATGGCCTCCCCCAGGCTCCGGAGGCCCTCCAGATGCCAGAAACGAACTTCTGGGAGGCCCGTTTTTCACCCTCGCCTAGCCTCCACGCAGGCCCTGTACTTACCTGGCATCCCAAACAGGCTGCGGGAGACTCCTGGGAGGAGAGGGGTAGGGTGGGCGGGGCCAGCAAGGGGTAGGATTTGTGGGTTCACCGAACTGGGGAGATCCTTAGCTAGAGGATCACCCGAGCCCGTGTGGACTCACAGTAGCCCACCCCTGCTGTGTACCTTCATGTTTTGCTGGACTGGGCATCTGAACTCTTCTAAAGTTTTCCTGCTTTGTCCTCCCTCTATCCTTTCTATCTTTCCTGCTTGTTGTGAAATGTTCTGGGTGTTTAAAATATTTTTTTTAATGTTTCCACAAAAATATCTCCAGTAGTGGTGTTTTCCCTCTGTCAAAGGGTAAATTGTAACTCCTGAGAGGAAAGAAATCCCCATCTGCTGTCTGAACAGTATCTTGATGCTGAGCTCTGGGAGAAATGATCGGTTTTAAAATTTACCAAGGAAGCATGTCCATCAAGCCAAATGTGTAATTATTATAATGTTTTGCATTTTCTAAGCATCATTAACCAAATGACTTGGGATTCTGGTTTAGAGATGTGAATTCCCTCACCCCCTTTTAAATGATACAGCGGTTATGTTCCTTCCATGCTAGTATCAGTGCTGCTAAATTGAAGGCAATCAAATAGATTATCTGAGATGGTTGTGCCATATGAATCACACTTGGGGAACGGCATAATCCTCAAATAATAGGAACTGGAAGAGTCAGTTACTAAAATTTCAGTAAGTCCCCATCAACGTCTGTATTCTTCTTTTCACTTTCAGCTCTTAACATGCAGCATTTTAAAACAAGAAATTGTTAATTGTACCGTGTCTGAAATCAACTGAAGCATATCAAAACCTAGAATCTAGTTGGCTCAGTAAATTATAAAGTGATTACATTTTTATAACTAGCATTGTGAGTTTAATTGAATAACTTTAGCCACAAATATTGAAACTAGCCTAGCAGTCTATTAGCTTGTTTCTGACAAGTGTTTTCCATTCAACATTTTCTTTTAATTTTGCCAAATTTTGAATTTTTGTATTTATTACAAGATGCCCCATCCAAAGCATCTGAATCTTAGTTTATTGGAGTAAAACTAATTGATATCTCAGTGATAAAATAGAGAGAACGATAGTTGTAAAAAAAATCAAAACCCATAAATAAGACGAAAGGCAGCTATAATTTTTAAAAGAAAATTAAAAAAATATTTGAATATCTGCTGGACAAAAGTTCTTTAGGCAAACTTTTCCAATTATAAAAATAGAATGTTAGTCATCTTTACTGAAAGCATTTAAAGAAAGATAAAAACAAGAGAAAGGCAAAGTAAAAAGCAGAGAGAAAGCAAAAAGAAGAATAGAAACAGAGAAAAGAAAGAAGATAGATACAAAGATGTGACTTTTGATATTCTTCACAGTAGTTCATAAATACAATTACACTTTAACCTCTCTTTCATGTTACATCATAATACTCTTTTGTTGATAATCTATCCCCGCGAAGGCGAACCTATGGCACATGTGCCATAGATGGCATGCATATTCGCCGGCATGCCAGCCATCAGATCCGGTGTGCATGTGTGCACCAGCCAGCTGATTTTCACTCTTCTGGAAGGCCAGGGGAGGTTGTTTTCACCATCCCCAGGCTTCAGGAAAGCCTCGGGAGGCTGGGGAGGGTGAAAAACACCCCCAATGGGCCAACTGGAAGTTCAGGAACGAACTTCCGTTTGGCCTGTTGGGCCATTTTTTTCACCCTCCCCAGCCTCTGGAGGCTCTCCTGAAGCCTGGGGAGGGCGAATACGGCCTTTCCCACCTCCCGGAGGCTCCCCAGAAGCCAGAAACGGATTGATTCCAAACTTCTGGTTGGCCTGTTGAGGCAGTTTTTCACCCTCCCCAGCCTCCGGAGGCTCTCCTGAAGCCTGGGGAGGCCGAAAAAGAGCCCCAACAGCCCAACCGGAAGTTCAGAAACAATCCGTTTCCAGCTTCCAGAAATCCTCTGGGGGCCCGGAGGAGGCCATTTTCACTCTCCCCAGGCTTCAGGAAAGCCTCCTGAGCCTGGGGAGGGGTCATGCGCACATGTGTGGGGGGGACATGTGCGCATGCACAGATGGGTGGGGAGGATTGAATTGGTGTGGGTACGCACGTGTGCATGATAGCGCATGCCATAAGAAAAAGGTTTGCCGTCACTGATCTATCCTGTCTAATCATCTCAGCCATAAATCGCAAGCTCGTTTTTTAAATTTTTACCCAAAAAGTCCATAAGAGGTTTCCAGTCATGACCATATGTCAGCATGTTATCTACTTGAAGAGATGAATATGCCTTTCAAACATTGCATATGGTTTGATATAATGCTTTAATACAGGTAGTCCTCAAATTACGACCATAATTGAGCCCAACATTTCTGTTGCTAAGTGAAACATTTGATAAGTGAATTTGTCCCATTTTCTACTAGCTGGATACCCATGCTTTGCTATGAAACCATTGATCGGGGCCATTCCACATGCCGGATGAGTCATGCGTTGGCCATGCCTATATAAAGCAACAGGCAGTTGGAACAGAGTTCTTTTCAGGTGGGGAGGGCGAGTAGAATGTCTAATTCCTTAGCATTGACGTGTATTAATATAATACTGTATAAGAAATACTGATGATCTGATGATCATTTTGAAAAATCCTTTCTTAGCGAGCACCTAGAAGTCAAGAGGAAGATACATGCCAAATTTCAACTTTGTAGGCTTTACAGGTCTGGAGATTTCGTGATGCGTGAGTGGTATTTGGCTTTTATATAGAGAGATTGACTGATTACATGAGGAAATGGAATAACATCAACACTCTTTGATGCTGTATTAAGCAGGAACTCAAAGAATTAGCATAAGATTGGAAAAGGACCAAGTTATTTATTGATTTGAATTCTAGAACTGATAAACCCTATTTTGAAGCTACAATCCTGCACTGCAGTGATGTTGTACGAAACTCTGCATCCTGAACAAGCAAGGTCAGCTCTGGAAAAACATAGTGAGCAACATGAATAATTCACTGTATTTCTTTCCATATAGTTGCAACACTCTGAGCAAGTGAGCGAAATTACAACCATCCTTGGAAAAAGTGTCTTTCTCTAAAGTAGACTTTGATGCCAAAAAGGTTGGGAACCACTGATGTACATGATCATTTGGGTCCCCCAGTCCCTTGGAGCTGCATTGAGGGAGTGGTCTTCCTTATTTACCACTGTGTATTCTACTTAGTATCTGTAAAATAACACACTAAAAAAAACCAAAGGTTTTGGGAGAGAAAAAACATGAGTGAACGTAAGAGGAAGAGCAAAAGGGGGTGGGGGTGGGGGAAATGGTGCTAAGCCAAAACTTACTGTACAAATTCTTCACATGTCAATCAGAGGTGGGTTCCTACCTGTTTGGACCGGTTTGGCTGAGTAGATAGTAACCCAGCTGGCCACACCCCTGAACCGGTTCTATCGGCAGTGCCATAGGAGCCGCCATCTTGTTTTTTGCTTCTGTGCATGCGCAGAAACATTTTTTTACTACTGTGCATGCACACATAGCGTGCATTAAGCGCGCACACGTGCAAAGCACATCCCTGAGCAAACTGGCAGTAATAGAAGCCGGAACTCACCCCTGATGTAAATATACCACAGGTGGAGTGATACAGAGCAAAAGAACCAAACAACCAAAACAGCATAGTGTAAAAATGGAATAGTGGGTGAAGGGGCAGGAGTATTTGTTTTGTTACTAAGATTTTTTTCCTATTGCCCATTTCTTCCCACTTATGACTGTATGACTGTAACTTTGTTGCTTGTATCCTTATGATTTATATTGATCGTTTCCTAGTATGATTTGATTGTTTATTTGTACCTTATGACTATCATTAAGTGATAGTTGTGACGAATATTTCTTTTCTTTTATGTACACTGAGAGCATATGTACCAAAGACAAATTCCTTGTTTGTCCAATCACACATGTCCAATAAAGAATTCTATTCTGTTCTGTTCTGTTCTGTTCTACTCTACTCTACTCTACTCTACTCTACTCTACTCTACTCTACTCTACTCTATTCTATTCTATTTAATTGGCCTCAACCTGGTTCTTTTTAATAGATTGTGAAACTGGTTCTATTTTTAACCTTCTTCACTGCCCAGAGTGCTTTTCATGGATGGTTGCCCATGTAAATGTGGTAAATAAGTCAATTAAAAATAAAAATACATGCACATTCTTGTCCTGGTTTCTCCAATCACATATATTCTAATGCATAGATATGGGTTAGATATTTGGGAAACAACACAAATAAAATAGTCTTGGTGGGCACAGCAAGGGCGTATTTTTGACAGGTTAAAAAGCAATAGGGAAACTTAAGTGTCAAAACTTAATGGCATTTTCACTTGGGGGGGGGGAGGAATCACAGGAGCACAGGCAAGGCAATATCAGAGTTTGCACTCATGGGAAACTCCACTGCAATTCCTGAGGAAACTCAGCAAAATTATTCTCTGCATTTCCTCTTGATTAACTCCACTAATTATCAGTTAACTTCTAAAGTTAATTGCTTCATTGTGTACCTCCCCCTAAGCCCCACAACATTGTGGGACACATTCATGTCAGAGGCCCCTAATTATGTACCCATTGAATTTCTACCTGACATCATGGCACAGTCAAAGATACAACTATTTCAAAAGAAAGAAGACAAAAGACTACACTTAAGAAGTTGGATTGAATTGGCAGACATGATCTCAGAACCATTGTACCATATCTTTCAAAGTTCTTAGAGCACTGGGAAACTAACTGTGGATTAGAAAAAAGCTGATATGGTTCCCATCTTCAAGAAAAAGAGGGGGGGACAGATCCAGGAAATTACAGACCAATCAGCCTGTCATGAATACCTGAGAAAATCTTGGAAAAGATAATCAAGCAACAAATCTGAGAACATCTAGAAGCAAACAAAGTTATAACCAGAAGCCAACATGTCAAGACAGATCATGCCAAATAAATCATATTTCATTATTTGACAAAGTGACTAAATTAGTGGGTCAGTGAAATGCTGTGGTTGTAGTATACTTATATTTCAGTAAAGCATTTGATAAGGTAGACCACAACCTACTTCTTGCTAAACAAGAAAAATGTAGGATAGACAGCACTATCACCACCAGATGGGTTTGTAATTGGCTGATGAACAGTCCTCAATGTGTAGTCCTCAATGGAACTACATCGATATGGAGGGAAGTAAGCAGTGGGGTACTTCAGGGTTTCAGTACTCTGATATCTTCATAAACAATTTAGACGAGAGAATACAAGGGGAAGTCATCAAATTTGTAGATGACACTAAGGTGGCATGGATAGCCTACACCCCAGAAGAGAATCTCAAAATCCAAAAAGAACTTGACATACTTGAATACTAGGCTCTATCTAACAAAATAAAATTCAACATAGATAAAAATAAAGTTTTAAACTTAGGCAAGAAAAGCCAACAGTAGAGGTCCAGTCTAGGTGAAACTTGGGCTTAATGCAAGTAGCTGTGAGAGGGATCTTGGATTCCTAGTGTACAATCACTTAAATATGAGCCAACAGTGTGCAGCGGCAGCCAAAAAAGCCAATGCAATCATAGGCTGCATTAACAGAGAGGTAGTATCAAGATCACATGAGGTTCTACTACTGCTTTACAAAGCCTTTGTAATAAAGCCTTATTCACACTTGGAATAATGTATCCAGTTCTGGTCATCACCATATAACTAAGATGTTGAGACTGGAGTTCAGAGAGCAACAAAATGATTAGGGGACTGGAGGCTAAGACATATGAAGAACAGTTGCAAGAACTGGGTATGTCTAATCTAGTAAGAGAAGGACCAGGGGAGACATGACGATAGCAGTGTTCCAATATTTGAGGGGTTCCTACATAGATCTATTTTACAAAGCAGAAGGCAAGAGAAGAAACAATGAATGGGAACTAACCAAGGAGAGAAGCAATCTAGAACCAAGGAGAAATTTCCTAATGGTGAGAGCAATCAATCCATTGAATTACTTACTTTCAAAAGTTGTAGGTACTCCAACACGAGGCTTTTCTGGAACTGTTGAAAGGACTGCGTTGTAGATTGGAGATAGACAGAAAGGACAACATAGTCCTTTCAACAGTTCCAAGAAGGCCCCACATCAATTTGTATCACTCATGTGACCCAGAGGATACAGATGTGACCACAATGACTCTCTAAAAGAATGCAAATGTCCAGCTGTCTGTAAGGAATATAAATCATTCCATTTCCTACCATCCAGTCAGAGCTGAAGAAGCTTCTTGGATGAGAAGCAAAACATCTTCAAAGAAAAAAAACAGAAAAACCAGTTGCCTCTTGGGGGAAAAAAAAGCATCTTTGGGACTCCTTCTACTGACCTTCTCTTTTCCAAATTTTATTTTTCTACTTTCTTTCATCCTTTTGCTGTTGTATACAGTATAAGGACATAGAATCATCTTTACAACTACCTTGTAAAGTTGAGCCTCTATACCTACCTTTTCTTCAGTCCCAGCTCTTTCGCTCACACATGCACACAGAGTCAATGCATTCAAGCATTTGAAAATACAAGTGGCATTTGTAGCTGCTGTTGTTGCATCTGAAAGCACAATGGTAAGTAGGCAGTGTATTATGGAGCTGGGAGACCATGACAATGAGACAGAAAGAACAAGAACTGTTTGCTTAAAATGGCATCCAGTTAAGCCATCTCTCCATCCCCTCCTTGGTTAAATAATGCATGAGAAAATTAAGAAGAGCTCATATATACTAAAATGTATCCTTGTACAAAATTCGCTGAGATGTCAAAATAAGTATATACACTATCAATAAATTTTTGTTTCAAATTTGCAATTGTTCTTATTAAAGTATTAAACGGAAATATATATTACAGGTCATCCTTGTTTGATGACGGTCACTTAGAAACCTTCAAAGTTATGATGGTCTTCAAAAAAGCTTTAAAAACATTCTAAGTTATGAAGGACTTTAAAAAAGTGGTTACTTCAAGTGCACTAAGGTTTGCATTTATGACCAGAGGCATGTCCTATGGCCAAGTGACTGTGATTTGCGACAAAAAAGTGCTGGATTTGCTTAACAACCATGGGTTTGCTTAATGATTTAATAAACAACGGTTGTAAAAACAGTCACAAAATTGAGTCAGGTCCTATGGTGACTCGCTTAATGCTCACGAGGTACGACCAAACATCCAGGCTTAATTGGGGTCATGATCCCATACCACCTATAACCCTGAAAAAAATAATTACCGTGTTTTTCAGACTATAAGACGCACAGGAGTATAAGACGCATCATGATTTTGAAGAGGTAAATTAAAAAAAAGTTTTTGCACTCTGCAGGCCTCCCAAACCCTCTGTATTCCTTGTTTTTTGCAAAAAAAAAAAAAAAGGCCATGCAGAGCTTTGGGATGCTTGTAGAGTGCTCCTGGGGGTGGGGGGGTGGGGGGAACCAAGCAAAAAACGGCCAGTTATTCACAAAAACAGGCTGTTTTTTGCAAAAAAAAGGGGGGGGCATGCAGAGACTTTGGGAGGCTTGTAGAGTGCTCCTAGGGGCTGGGGGGGGGCTGGGGGGCAAAAACAGCCTGTCTTTTGCTCATTTTTGGCCTCCCCAGCCCCCAGGAGCACTTTGCAAGCCTCCCAAACCCTCTGCACAACCATTTTTGCAAAGGGGGAGGGGTTCAGGTGGGCAAAAAAATGCTGTATTCAGTGTATAAGACGCACCCAGATTTTCACCCTCTTTTTTGGGGGGGAAAAGATGGGTCTTATACTCCGAAAAATACAGTATGCCCTGTTTTAATAACAGGAAACTCTAGAGATTATTGAAATCTGTTTGCTATCAATTATTGAAACATTATTGAAAGTCGTTGAGTTCTAAAGTTCTAATTTCTTGATCTCCATTTTAGACCTGCAGGATAAAGGAAGAATTCTCAAGAAGGAGTAAAAAAATAAATAATCCCCCAAGCATTGAAATGCCCAAACTAAATCTGGGTTCAAAAAATAATCTGTTGAGATTATTGAGATTCATTAGAAAAGCTAAAAACTTCAGAGTAGATATTGATATCAATGTCAAGATCAATAACAGTATTGTTACTGTTATAATATCAACCTCAAGATCAATATTGGGTGAGAATGCTATGTACAGCTCCGTGAGCCGGAGAATGAACGGTAGAATATAAAGCTATTGTTTGTTGATTTGGATCAATTTAAATTGGAAGAGAGAGGAAATCTTCATTTCCCACTGGTTTTACCTGACATTTTGCAAAATTTATTCTGTAAACTATTTGGCTTTTGCAGTTCATTAGGGATTATATTGAAGTCTGAGACAGATTAAAATGCAACTGTTTGCTACTCTGCCAATGTTGCTTCTCATTTTGAGGCCTGAAAAGATTTCCAATTTGGATAAGTTTTCATCCTCCACTAAAATGGGAAGGCTGCCTGGTTATCCTGGGATATCCAGCATAATTGAAGCAGAATCCAATTCCAGGGATAACTCGGGAAAAATAGGAAATCTCATTTATCATTTAAAGGAAAGGGAGGGGCAGATGTATTTTATTCACACTTTTAAACATTGCGGAATATTAAAAACCTGAAGCTGAATGATTAAAATACCACAATCTGCACAAAACATTTTTTTATTGGAGACAGTTGATAAACACGAAAAATTAATTTTAGATAATCCTGTGTGCACCAATAAAATATTTATTTGGATATAATACCACCACTTCAATATAAACTCCCTAATCCCGTGATGGCGAACCTATGACATCTGTGCCAGAGGTAGCACGCAGAGCCCTCTCTGTGGGGGCACATGTGCCATCGTCAGCTGCTCTTCCAGTTTTGTCGGCCAGCTGGTCTTCACGTACACTGGAGGGCCAGAAACCTGAAAACTAGCCGGCTGGTGCGCATGCCCATGCCGGAAACCAGAAAAGCAGCTGGCCAGTGTGCGCATGCACACCGGACAGCTAGTCTTTGGGTTTCTGGCACTCTGGTGCTCAGGCACATGTGCACATGTGCACATGCGCACATTCCAGTTTGGGCACTCAGTGCTGAAAAGGTTCAGCATCACTGCCCTACTCCTTTTAAGTTCATATAGAGCCATGATGGCAAACGTATGGCAGTCGTCTCTGCGGGCATGCGAGCCGTTGCCCCAGCTCAGTTATACCACGCAGGCGCAGGCATCTCCCGCCGACCAGCTGATTTTCAGGTCTCTGCCGCGCATGCGTGGGGCTGGGGCACATGCAAGAGGTGTATGTGCAGAGGGGGGCATGGCCCTCCCTTAGCCCATTTTTGCTCCCAGGAGGCTGCAAGGAGGACTACTAGGCCCAAGATGGGGCACAAGGGGGTGCGGCGCCCCCCCACCCCCATGGCCCATTTTTGCTCCTAGGAGCCTACTAGGTTCAAAACGGGGCACGAGGGGCGCGTAGGGGGGTCGCATGCGGATGTGGGGGGGAGGGATATCACAGATGCATGCGCATGGGGGGGGCAGGGCACGTGGGTGGTCACGTGCACATTGCATTATGGGTGCAAATGGGCACGCGCAGCAGCACACGCACATACACACTTTCAGCACATGACGACAAAAAGGTTAGCCATCACTGATATAGACTATATTTTGAACAAGAGTATGAAAGTGAGTATCTGTATGGAAAAATACAATAGAGGGGAAAGCTGCCCCCACGATCCAACCCCAAAATTTCAATTTAGGCTGCTGTGAGAAGAAACCCTGTTTGATAGGGCTCTAACTACTCATTGTCTCCCTGGGTTTTTTGGAATCTTACTAAAGCTCAATTAAATGAATCTTATAATGAAAAGAATTATGGTTTCCTCTGTCCGATGTTAGAATGAACGTGAGACATTATTATTATGAATTTCTCCTCTCGGTTTGGCAAATATACTCAGTTCCCTTCAGTTCTTCAAGACATGTAAGGTAATGGGCACAGAGAGGAATTCTGTTGTTTTTTTTATGCATTTACACCTTTTCTTCTTAAACTTTTCATCAGCCTGAAATTAATCCACCCATTTCATTGTCCTCTTATAAATTACTTTGGTTCTAAAATGGTATCGAAATAAAATAAGTAAATAATAGATTTCACAATTGCATTAATTATATTTCATTATATGCAAACAATGCTAGAAATGGAACTGAAAACGTCTCTCATTTGGAACCATTAAGTCATTTTAGACTCTTTTGAAATATGCATATGCGGTCTTTCCAAGAATGGTAAAGCAAGATTGTTTTCCTTCTGAAATTGCTTCCCTATACAGAACAGCGCAGCTCATTCCCTTTTAACCACCCATTTGGATAAAGCACATATTGTCCTGCACCTATTTTCACCAATGTAAATCCATTCCACCATAAAGAACATGATGTTGATGGTATGCAGTCTTCTTTTGTTCCTCTGCGGAATGAATAGGCACCCTAAAAGAAGCGAAGGATATATCTAATCATATAGAACAGCGATGGCGAACCTTTTTTGGCTTGCGTGCCATAAGTGGGGGGAGCGCAGGGGGGTCATGTGCTGGCATGCCACACCCATAATGCAATGCACGACCCCTCCCAGTGCACATGCGTGTACTACAGGAGTGACCCCCCCATTTTTGCATGCTTTTTTCGCCCTCCCCAGGCTCCAGAGGCTTTATAGGAGCCTGGGGAGGGCGAAAACAGCCTCTCCCGCCCCCCCCGGAAGCCCTCCGGAGCAGTCAAAATGACCCTCTGAGCAAACCGGAAGTCTGTTCCCGAACTTCCGGTTTGCCCGTAGGGCCAGTTTTTTGTGCTCCGGCGGCTTCAGGGAAGCTCATGAGGGTGTCCGGGGGGGGGAGGCTCTTTTCACCCTCCCCAGGCTCCTATAAAGCCTCTGGAGCCTGGGGAGGGTGAAAAATGGCTTTAAAAAAGGATGAGCGCACGCTGGCCAGCTGACAGGGCAGTGCCTCGCGTGCCCTGACAAATGGCTCCGCGTGCCACAGGTTCGCCATCACTGATATAGAATGACTATAGTTAAAAAATAAAGCTGAAAGCACTTGCTCCATTTTGGAGCTCACCTAAAAGATACTGATGGTGATTTTCAGCAGAGACTGCTTACTGACTATAAAGATGTGGAAAAAGAAGGCATGTCCATGCCCTAAACCAGAAAGTGGCAACGGGTCTATCTGAGCGACATACTGAACTGAGTTATGTGGGAGGAAGCCAGCGAGGTGATGTTAATAATTCAGAGAAGCTAATCCAATCAAATCAGCCTGTGCCTCTTTGGGCTAATTGCCTCCCCACCCAGTTGCATTGTTTCTGGGAATTTAGCTAACTCTCCCCTTCCGAGGCAAAGATCACATCCTTGAGGGGCCTCATGAAAATGAGGTAACCTTCAGCCAGAAGTTAGCAACCCACGGCTCTGGAGCTGCATGTGGCTCTTTCATCCCCCTGCTGAGGCTCCCTGTCACTCCAAATATGTGCCACAACCACCAATGTGCAACACCTGCCAGCACGCAATTTATTGAGCTTTGGGACCCCTGGTAGCTTTTGTGGCTTTCCGTGTTTTCTTTTCTGTGGGAAACGGATTCAAATGGCTCTTTGAGTGTTTAAGGTTGCCGACTCCTGCCTTAGGCCTTCTGTCTTTATTTACGTCCACATTGGAGGTGGCAAGGAATGGAAAGGCAGGGGACAAGTGGTAAACTCTATCTAGGATAGTTGCATCCCCCAGGAGGGAGACTGGAGTGGTAGTTTCTGCAAGGATTAAAAATGGTCTTGTAGAAAGTTAGCACCCACCCTTCTCCTAGAAAAATGAAATATTTTAGGAAATATTAAAAGGGCAGAATATTTCCCCTAAAAGGGAGGCAGAAACTCAGCCCCCCCTTTGTCAATGGGCCATTAAGGCCTGAGCCAGTCTATTCTACCTTCTTAAGGCAGATCCATAATAGGAATCCCAAAGTCCTTTCATTAAATCATCACCCAGCAAGGCTCAACCAAGCTTGGGACTGAGGACAGCCTATAGAGTTTCCCCTGTATGGACCCATGGGAGGCTGACAACCAATCAGAATACAAACTCAAATTCAAAAGCCCAGAGAAGGCATTAAACCAAGGCACTCTCAGCATCTCTTCTCTTTTCCCCACCCACAGGACCTCAAACCATGTGGTCCTGTCCACCATTAAAATCATCTTTCCAAGCAGCCTCCATGTTTCCAGTGTCTTTTTCCCCACTTGGAACTGAACCCAAATGAACATTTCTTCCAACAATCTTCCAGCAAAAACGGATGACTAAGGGGCTGGCTGGGATCTTCTGTTATTTACAGATGTACAGAAATAATAGCTTGCCACTTAGGCATACAGAAACAAAATTTTGCAAATCACAGAAAAAAAACCCCGAAAAGCTTTTTAAAAAAGTTTCTTCACAGCAATTGCTTGGAATCCAAAGAAAATTTCCTCCTGCCCTTTATATTTTATTATATATTAAATATATTAGAAGCCACTGGTCTTGCATGTGAAGGCAGCATAAATATTTTGTCTATAATAATAAAGGGAAGGGAGGAAGATAAAAGAAATTAAAGGGAAACCATAGACTGTCTGGAAAAAAGATTGCAATAAAAAATCTGGCTTGTCAAAAAAAGAAAAGAAATGATGCTAGTTTTCAATTGTACTGCTTCTCGACTTCTGTAAACCTTGCTAGTGGATACAATCTCATATATGCAGATAATTCCACTCTAATGGCAGAAAGTGAAGAGGAACTAAAGGGTCTCTTGATGTGGGTGAAGAAGGAGAGTGCAAAAGTTGGCTTGAAACTCAACTTTTAAGAAAACTAAGATCATGGCATCCATCCCTCTCAATTCCTGGCAAATAGATGGGGAAGAAATGGAGGTAGTGACAGTTTTCATTTTCCTGGGCTCCAAGATCACCGCAGATGGGGACTGCAGCCAAGAAATTAAAATCTCTTACTCCTGAGGAGGAAAGCTATGGCAAATCTAGACAGCATACTAAAAAGCAGAGACATCACCCTGCCAACAAAAGTGTGTATAGTTAAGGCTCTGGTTTTCCCAGTTGCAATGGATGGCTGTGAAAGTTGGACCATAAGAAAGGCTGAGCTTCAAAGAACTGAGGCCCTTGAACTATGGTGCTGGAGAAGACTCCTGTGAGTCCCTTGGACTGCAAGGTGATCAAACCGGTCAGTCCTAGAGGAGATCAACCCTGACTCCTCTCGTAGTTCTATGAAAGCTGTGTATAACAAACTAAAGGAACAAAAGCAGTGATAGTAGCTGTTTCTTTTGCTTCCTTCTGGGAGGAGGTTTCAAAGTATTTTTAGCAGGACTACCAGATTCTACAACAGCTTTGCTCCCGATGCCATCCGTCTGGTAAACTCACAAGATCCATTTTTCTCGCCACGTCCATCTATTCATCCGAACTAGACTGTGTTGTTTCTCTATGTCATATAATATATACGGGTATATGCATAATTTCGCATTCAATCCAGTGGTGGGTTCCGGATTCCATTGCAACCGGTACGATGCAATGGGGCCCGGCATCCACCACATGAATGCGCGCAGTGCATGCACACATGCACGCGTCCTTACATCCTGTGACGCTCCGTGATGCCTCTGCAACGCTCCAGTTGCTCGGCGGAGCGTTGCAAAGGCGCCGTACACTCCATGCGCGTGTGCGAAAGCGCCAAAGAGCTCAAATACTGGTAAGGAGCTCGGGTGAGCGGGTGGACCCTCTGGAGCACCATACCAGAACGGTACCCGGTGCTCCCGGCAGACACTGGTACACCCATACCGGGGCGTAACCCACCACTGAGTCAATCATTCATTTATTTTGTCATGTTTATATAGTGTATATTGGAGGTGGTGACCCTTTGAGAGCTGTATGCAATGAAATTTCGTTTTAATGTATGCCGATTAGTGTACGTTCAAAGTGACAACAAAGTCTATAACAGCACAATGAGATTTTTAAGTGTGTAAAACTCCATGAGTTTGATTATAATTATGGGCATTTAAGCTCCGGTACTGAAGCTGGTAAAGGGAAGTGATGCATTGCAAAGCAAACAGAAGCTGACCTTTGCATGTTTTCCCATCGGGCTGCAAGGTAAATCCAACTGGGCAACTGCAGCGGACTCCTGTGGCTGTATCCTTGCAAGTCCGGTCACAGCCTCCGTTATTAACTGCGCATGTTTCTGAGAAATAAAGAGACAGGGAAAAAAGAGAAGAGGGAGGGAGAGAGAAAAAAATAAAAAAAAAATACATTGTAGTCTCCTATGTGATCTGCATACCATAACAGATACAAATATATTCTTAAGCATACGCCATTATATTTCTGCCTAAGGCCAGCCAAGTTACAGAGAACACTCTAGGACGGTGATGTCTAATCTTTTACATCACCACATGCCGACCTGCGTGCCAGAAATGGCACGCAAAACCATCCCGCCTGGACCGTGCGACTTCACTGGCATTCGCACACGCAGGTATGCAGAAACCCAGAAGAGCAGCATTACGGCACATATGTCCGCTCCAGCATGGGTGCGTGCCCGACAAACAGCTGACCATTGCGCATGTGCGCGATGAAAACCTGGAAGTTTGAGTGCGGTGTGCACATATGTGCTGGAACGGTACTCTTCTCTGGGTTTTGGCATTCCTGAGCATGCAAAGGCCGGGTGACTGCGGACGAGGATGCGTGCCATAGGTTGTAGGAAAAGCCATATAAAATCAGTTTTTGTTCCAAGAGATTTCTACATAGATTGGAGGGTACCTCTTAACCAAAGTTACCTCAGGTATTTATTACAGAGGTTTTAAGCTTTCTCCAGCTTTAGTCCCAAAACATATTAAATCCAAATCTGAACTGATTTCTAATCTGAGTTGGAAATTAAATTTGCGCAAAATTCAGTGCGGCTGATTCTCCAAGCATTTTGCCAAAGTTGCAGCTTACTAGGGAGCCTCAGATTAATTAATTTGATTTTTTTTCAAGTGAACCCATTTAGGACTAATGAAACACAACTTATTATCAACTGTTTTTATACGAAACGCCTTTAATGAATATAATGATTTTAAAGATATATTTTGGAAGGATATCATTTCAAAAAACAAATGCCTGCTATGTTGTTAAGTCCCTGAGATTTCAGCAGCACTTCCTTTCAAGTAATGTCTTTGATACCCTGCACTTACAAACTACTCACTAGTGGTAACTTTTTAATACTCGTTTTGGAGGAAAAGCTGCTCTTGATGAACTGCTGAATTTGCAAAATAAAGGAGCTCAGAAAACAAACCCGGGCAGCGCTGGGCTCCCAACTGACATTTTAAATCTTTTTCCTCATGGAAAGAGTTAATAGAAGATGAACTACATACATCACTTTGACAGGAATCTACAAGTCCAATCGGTCCCTACTGAAGTACAAGAAAAAAGGCATCTGGGTTTTGTCCACTTAAAGCTTTTTGCAAATTGAAAGGAGTTCTGGAGTGGGTGGGTGGGGGCATGATTGAGGTCACTGAACCCATTCCAAGCTGTGTCATTGAAATTTCCCAGGGCTTGTAGAATGTCAAATGGTAGATAGGCAAACATTGGGAAGAGGAGGCTGAAGCACTTTTTTGTAACTTTTACAATAATGGGAAATGGTTATTAGGTACCACTTCAGCAGGAGGAGAAGGAGGAGGAGCAGGCAACTTTATTACAAACAAACCCAAAGGATGGAATCCAGTTTTTGTGAGCTAAATCATTAAAAAAACAACAACCAGGAAACCACATTACTTTTATCTTTGTAGACCAGAGAAGTAGCTATATTCATTTGACCATGGTTTTGTTCAATGCATATTTCATGGCCTGGAGTTCTATATGATGGCCCTAGTATAGGATGTCTTCTCTATCTGAATTCACATTTATGCCACACTGCTATACATTGTGTATTGTTGTCGGAGTGGAGAAAGCTGCAGCTTTACACACAGATGGTGTCAACAAACTTTCAAGCTGTAAGTAGGTGCAATTTATCACCTCCTTCCTATTGAGTTATATTAACTACTTGTTTAAAAGGTAAAGGTTCCCCTCACACATATGTGCTAGTGGTTTCTGACTCTAGGGGGCAGTGCTCATCTCTGTTTCAAAACTGAAGAGCCAATCTGTCCAAAGATCTCTCCATGATCATGTGGCCAACATGACTGAACACCGAAGGCGCACGGAATGCTGTTAACTTCCCACCAAAGGTGGTCCCTGTTTTTTTTACTTGCATTTCTACATGCTAGGTTGGCAGAAGCTGGGACAAGTAGCAGGAGCTCACTCCGTTACCTGGCGCTAGGGATTCGAACCACTGAACTGCCAACCTTTCTCAATGACAAGCTCAGCGTCTTAGCCACTGAGTCACTGCGTCCCACAAACTACTTCTTTATGTTTAGGAAATCTCATTGAATTTGCCTTGGTTCCAGTGACAGAGTTAAGACTAAATTGTACATTAAGCTGAATGTCATCAAAGTCAATAAGTAATTTATTTTTTAAGGAAAGGCAGCTTCAGAATAGTGGATTTAGAAGAGAAAATGGAGATTTGGGATGAAATATTTCATACATACCCTGATTTCTTTTTTTTTTGTTAAAGACCCTGCCCCTTGAAATTTCAGATCAGTATTTATCCTTGTTCATTATATATTTTTTAATGTCCTGAAATATTATTTCATGAAGATCTCCATTCATTTTATCGCTACAGCAACTGCTCCATCTGTTACATCAGGCTGAAGGAGAAGGACTAGTCTAAAGTTATGCAATGAGTGTGATGGCTGAAGATGAACTTGAATGTAGACCATCAACTTAAATCATATAGTGTATTGACCTTTAATTATGCCATGCAAAAAATAAAAAAAATACATTTTGATATCTATTGAGGAACACCTGAACCAACCCAAGGATCAATACAGGAAAGATTGTTATATGGTGATGATGGAAGTGACTTAATGCTTACTAATGGAGATGAAATGATAGAAGGGGTTGAAGTTGCAGGAACTTTTGGGAAACAGTATCATATTGGAATTCATCATAATGCAGACACAAACAATAGAACAAAGTCAAACTAGTGTCTTAGAATTTAAAGAGCTGGTTTCAACAAACCCAGAGTGTGCTTGTGAAGGATTCCATGGATGAAAATCTGAAAGGGGAAAAACAACTCAAGAAGCTTGGGAAACTCTGAAAAATGAAATTATAAAAGCCCAGGCTAGCACAATACCATTAAGAAAGAGAAACAAGACGACCCAGACAAAACCAGCATAGTTATACAAGGAACTCCCCGATAAACTAAATGACAAAAAGGACAAGTACAAAAATGGGAAGGGGGACAGAAGAACACTAACAAATTGCTGAAATCTGAAAAGCTGAGGTTAGGAAAGCTAAGGCTCAGAATGAATTAAGACTTACAAAAAAATGTCAGAAATAATAATTAAAAAGTTTCTTTTAATATGTAGGGGGGGGAGAAAAAAGTCAAGGAAACAATTGGTCTAATAATGGGAGAAGATGGTAAGAAGGAATGGGCAGCAAGGAAAAAGTGGAACTGCTTAATTCATTCTTTGCATCTGTCTTTACACAAAAGAAAAAATAATAATCCAATTTAACAAAAATAGTACTGCAAAAGATAGATTAGGAATAGAAGTCAAAATAGGGAACAAAATGGTGAGACCACACCTATCCATGACTGGAAAAGAATACAGAATATGGAATAACAGAGTTGGAAGGGATCTTGGAGGTTTTCTAGTTCAACCCTCTGTTCAAGCAGAACCTTTTGGCAAAATAGGATGAAGTCTGTTTAAGCAGAGCTCAGCTCCTGGGGATTTACATGGACACATGGAAGTGGTTTATAATTGCTTTCTTTTGGTCTGCGTTCTCTCTCTCTCTCTCTCTCTCTCTCTCTCTCTCTCTCTCTCTCTCTCTCTCTCTCTTTCTCTCTCTTTTTCTTTCTCGTGCGCGCGCGCGCGCATTTTAAAATTTCCATTCTGACACTTATTTTCATTACTGTCTGGTTAATAACAGCAGAGCAGAAAATATCCTATCATCAAAATCTGGCAGTTTTGAGAATTAATTTTAATGGCAGTCATGAATGCAATACTATACATCTCCTAGTTCTAGTACTTTGTTGGATTCTATAAAACATAGAACATCAAGCATCTTCAAGTATAATACGTGGTTACTATCATATGTATTGATATTTGTATTTATATTTGAATAATACATTACATTCAAATATAAATACCTATGATATCAGCCATGTATTCTTATGTGTTTATTTATTAATTAAATTTAGGTACTACACATCTCACTCTTTATTCTTATATAGAATTATTTTAACCGGATCCCCATTGAACAATTTCCTTTGAAATTGGGTTAATACCCAGTTGCAAAGAGACATACCAAAATAAAGCATATTTTGAAAACTGTGAAATAACTTTACAATATCATAGGACTGGTTAAGGTATGGTCCTGCTACAGGAATAGCCATAGGATTTCATCTTGCCACAAGAGCCTCTTTTTAAATCTAGTCCACCAATTCAGTTATTAAAAAAAAAAGAAAATAAACGATAAGCAATAATGAATAGAATAATGTTTCCCATATCAATGCTTCATGTTTTTACACATGCTTGATGGGTAAAACATAATCCCAAATTGGATGTCATTACCAACTGTCATTAGTCAATTTTTATATTATTCTCATTTTTAAACAAAACAATGGAATTATGTTCCACAGCAAAGTATGCTTTCATGGCAGGTGAAAGCATGAATACTTTACAGCAGGTGTGTCCAACTCACAGACACCTAGCAATGTAGACCCATAAATTAATGAAAATATTTTAAAAATAAAATACATTTGTTATTTATATACATTAACTACATTATATATTTTATAAGTAGCCCAACACAATACAATACAATACAATACAATAGCAGAGTTGGAAGGGACCTTGGAGGTCTTCTAGTCCAACCCCTTGCCTAGGCAGGAAACCCTTTACCATTTCAGACAAATGACTATCCAACATCTTTTTAAAAACTTCCAGTGTTGGGGCATTCACAACTTCTGGAGGCAAGCTGTTCCACTGATTAATTGTTCTAACTGTCAGGAAATTTCTCCTCAGTTGTAGGTTGCTTCTCTCCTTAGTTACTTTCCACCCATTGCTTCTTGTTCTACCCTCAGGTGCCTTGGAGAATAGCTTGACTCCCTCTTCTTTGTGGCAACCCCTGAGATATTGGAAGACTGCTATCATGTCTCCCCTAGTCCTTCTTTTCATTAAACTAGACATACCCAGTTTCTGCAACTGTTCTTCATATGTTTTAGCCTCCAGTCCCCTAATCATCTTTGTTGCTCTTCTCTGCACTCTTTCTAGAGTCTCCACATCTTTTCTACATCGTGGGCGACCAAAACTGAATGCAGTATTCCAAGTGTGGCCTTGCCAAGGCATTATAAAGTGGTATTAAACACTTAAAACACAATTCCTCTTCACTCAATGTGGCCAAGGCAAGACAACAGATTCGACAACCATGCTTTATGTTTACTCCAGAACACAAAGCTGATAAATTTTTAACATATGCCATATTTTGTAACTGTTGTGGATATTTCTTTTGCAGAAAAGCACACTTTTTTCCAGAGACTGATCAAATGAAGGTAACAACTTACTCATTTCTATTTTATCCTCTACTGAAAGCTTAGCAGCAGGGGTGGGTTTCAGCCGGTCTGGAACGGTTTGGGTGAACTGGTAGTTCCGGTGAGTGGTTGGCCATGCCCGCCCACCCACCTGTGCTCTTTGCTGTCCTATATTTCCCTGTTTTTTAGCTCAGCTGATTTGTGCGGCACAGCAGATTGCTGCGCATCAGATGTTTTACTCAACAGTGCTGACATACAAGGTAAGTTTTAAAGCTTAAAATAAGTGGCTTTTGAACGCTGCGTGTGCAAAGCACACATTAGGTGTGCGTGTGCGTGCAAAGTGTGCATGCGCGCCCTCACCGAACCAGTTGTTAAACTGATTGCATCCCACCACTGCTTAGCAGTTAAACTGCAGTTGGAAGATGTCCCTCTGAACGTTTCAACTGATTATGTAATGGAAACCCATAGAATCCGTGTACTTTTTACCTAACTTGTAAAGGAATTTCAAAAGTCATTATGAAATTTTACATTATTCCTCCACCCCACCCCCATCTTGGTTGTGTTGTTTATGTTGTAAAACCTAAAGGTAAGGAATGTTATGCCTTGAGTTAGCCTATGGGCTTAGTTAGGGCTTTCAAAATTATAACTCCCCATGATATATTCCAGTTCTTTTTATGACATTTCTAAGGCACCAGGACCATAAACAGAGGGGGTAATAGCAGGTGAAGGAAACTCAAAGCAGAAATACAGGGGAGGGGGTAAAAAAAGCTTCAGCCACGGTGGCACAGTGGTTAGAATGCAGTACTGCAGGGCGACTTCTGCTGACTGCCAGCTGACTGCAATTTGGCAGTATAAATCTTACCGGGCTCAAGGTTGACTCAGCCTTCCATCCTTCCGAGGTGGGTAAAATGAGGACCCAGATTGTTGGGGGAAATAGGCTGACTCTGTAAACTGCTTAGAGAGGGCTACAACCTGGAGTGAAAAGAAACCTCCTTGGAGGAAAGCTACAGTAAAGAATTTGGCCAGAGTGAGGCCAGCTTCAGGGTTGACAAAAGCACTTTTAAGCGGTATATAAGTCTGAGTGCTATTGCTATTGGTATTAGGGCCTACCACTTGTAGAAATTGTCATCTTATTCTAGTTTTCCATTGTTAGAGGACCAGGAAAGATGACGGCTGGAGAATAAGATGTTTTTGGAAACAAAACCAGAAACCCACTACACCAGATTTTGTTCCATTTCAAATGAATATTTATTCTTATTACACCTTTGCTGAAGAGTGTAGCTAATTTATCAGCAGCTAAATTTAAAATAAGACTTTAATTATGCCATTTTAATTACACTGTAGTAGCATACCTTTAAGCCCATCATCTCCAGCCAACACAGACTCTTTGTTTATGGGTGGCCTTTACTGAGATAGACAAAAAGACACTCAGTGCCACTTAAAGTTTATTAGAATTTGGGCAGGCAGGTAATGGCAACAACAAACCCATCTTTTGAGAATCAGGACGTATTTGTTGCCAAAATCTTTTTGGTTCTAGCAAAAAGTACAATTAACACTTTTCAAGAGAAACAGT
The DNA here is from genome assembly GCF_964273705.1 of Natrix helvetica. Lineage (NCBI taxonomy): Eukaryota > Metazoa > Chordata > Lepidosauria > Squamata > Natricidae > Natrix > Natrix helvetica. The sequence goes on from NC_138553.1 coordinate 73,419,830, forward strand.
ATTATGATTGTAAATGGTTTAGTAGTGCTTTGTTGTAAAGTTGTGATTTACAGAAAGCATTCTGTGGGTCATACAGACTTCTTGAAGAGGTCAGATGCAGGTGTTTTCACATTTTCAGCTTAGTTTGTACAATAGTCCTGAACTTTTAAAATAATTTTTCAGTTGAGTCTTGATTTGATTGCATAAAAAGAATACCTAGTATCTAAATTAGGGGTATCAAACTCAAAGCCCGTGGGCCAGATCCAGCCTGTGGGGTTCTTAGATCTGGGCCACCAGGCCGCCATGAAAACAATGAAATACTGGCCTGCAGGGCCTCTGACAGTGAAAATGAAGATCGGGAGGGCCGTGCACAGCCGAAATCAAGCTCATGAGGGAGGCAGGCGGCTCTCCTGAGTTCCATTTTTGCTGGCAGAGGGTTGCAGGAGGCCATCACAGCCGAAAATGGAGTTTGGGACCTCGTTTTCACTGGCAGAGTGCTCGGGCCACCACAGGTGCTGGCACAAATGACATCAAGCTGGACATGTCCACCCTGGCCACGCCCACTCCACCCTCCCACCCCCTGAGGTCAAACACAAGCCTGATGCGGACCTCAATGAAATCGAGTTTGACACTCCTGAGCTAAATGAACTCACTTTACTAAATGGAGATAGTGTTGGTCATGCTTGTCAATGACCTTTGATGGACTCAGGAAGGATGTGTTGTATCTACCCTAGTGCTCCTTGATTCCTCAGTGACTTTTGGTACCATCAACCATGGTATTCTTCTGGATTGGCTGTGGGAGTAAGGACTAAGAGCTGTGGTGGCGCAATGGTTAGAATGCAGTATTGCAGGCTACGTCTGCTTCCTGCCGGCTGTCTGTCGGCTGCCTGCAGTTCAGCAGTTCAATTCTCACTGGCTCAAGGTTAACTCAGCCTTCCATTCTTCAGAAGTGGGTAAAATGAGGTTGCGGCCAATAGGCTGACTCTGTAAACAGCTTAGAGAGGGCTGTAAAGCAATGTGAAGCGACATATAAGCCTAGGTCTGGAGTGGGATTCAGCCGGTTTGGGCGAACCGGTAGTTCCAGCAATCAATTGGCCCTGCCCACCCACCCCTGCGCTAGTCTGTCCTATATTTCCTTTGTTTGAAGCCCAGCCGATAGGCATGGCAGAGCAGATTGCCACGCCTCAGCTGTTCTACTCACCAGGGCTACAGTAGAAGGTAAGTTTTAGAGCTGTTTTAAAACGCACCGCACGCGCGCACAAAGTGTGCACTCAGCAAACCGGTTGTTACACCGATTGAATCCCACCACTGGTCTAAGCGCTATTGCTCCTGTGTTGCAGGGGTTTGCCGCCTTCCTTAGTGGTGTTAAATGATGTTCTCAGAAGAGTAGAGATTGCATCCATGGTCCCTCATTAGCAGGGCTTGAACTTCTACATGAAAGTACTGGGTTAGATTATCCATCAGTTTAGAGCAGTGTTTCTCAAACTTGGCGACTTTAAGTCCTGTGGACTTCAACTCCCAGAATTCCCCAGCCAGCTATGCTGGCTGGGGGATTCTGGGAGTTGAAGTCCACAGGACTTAAAGTTGCCAAGTTTGAGAAACACTGGTTTAGAGTTTGGTATCAACTTTGGTATCAACTGTGCAGGTGAAGCTGTCAATGTACTGAGTCAATATCTTGAGGCTGTTTGGCTCTGGATGGGGAGCAATCAATCAATCAATCAAACAGCAAGTTTCACTTTCAGTTTAAGCGAGCCTCCCGATCATCAGCTGTTTCAGGCTGAAGAGATTGCTATAACCTATTGCTGCCTCCGCAAGCCCCATTTTCCCTGTTGCTGCAAGGAGGTAAATTGCTGGGAGGAAGAGGCCAAAGGGTGGGGGCTGGTGGGTGGGTGGGGCTATATTCAGTGTATAAGACGCACCCAAATTACCCCCCTCTTTTAGGGGGGAAAAGGTGCATTTTATATTCTGAAAAATACGGTATTTGTGATCTGGTTAGCTTGTGATTGGACAACTGCAATACTTTCTACATGAGACAGCAGCCCTTAAAAACCATCTAAAAACTACAGAACGTTCAAAATGCAGCAGCCTGAGCAGGAACAAACAATTCTCGCTATACGTGAAAAGCTATTATTTATAGCAGAAATGAAGGAGAAAATTTTAGAAAGGCATATGGAATTTGATCTATCATCTATCATCTATCTATCTATCTATCTATCTATCTATCTATCTATCTATCTATCATCTGTCTGTCTGTCTGTCTGTCTGTCTGTCTGTCTGTCTGTCTGTATACACACAGAGAGATACCAGACACACCAGGTTTAGCAGTTCAAGATTATTACTGGTAGTCCTCGACTTACAACAAGTTCTTTAATGACTGTTCAAAATTATAATGGCACTGAAAAAAGTGACATGACCAGTTTTCCCGGAATCATGTGTTCCCCATTTGTAACCTTCTGACAAGCAAAGTCAGTGGGGAAACCAGATTCATTTCACAACTGTGTTATTAATTTAAGAACAGTGATTCACTTAACAAATGTGGTGAGAAAAGTCGTAAAATGGGGCAAAACTCACTTTAAAAATTTCTCTCTTAGCAACATAAATTTAGATAGACAGACAGACAGACTGACAGACAGACAGATTGACAGACATCTTCATATAACCCCTGGAAGCAAGATTTGGAAGAAGAAAGCGGAAAATCATCACCAACTCAGCGAAGTCAGTCAGTCTCAGTGACGTGCGGTGAGGTTTATAGCTGGTGAGGCAGCAATTTTTTTAGATTTGTGGACTTCAACTCCCAGAATTCCACAGTCAGGCATGCTCAGTTGCGACCTGCCGCCCTCCGCCCTGGGATTCGGCCACGGCACCGCCTGCCAGAGCTGCACGGAATCCGGGGCGTGCTTGTCGGGCGAGGGCAGCGCAGATGGGGAGCGGACGGAGCGGAGGAAGCCTCTCCCCCCCGCTTCCCGCACCCGAAAGAACAAAGGGAACCTCTGCCGCCACCCGGGCAACCTGGCCGGCCTCTCTCGCGGCGGCTCTCTGGTGCTGAGCTTGGGAGTCCCTGGAGGAGCTGGCGGGGGATGCAAGCACCGCAGGCTGGACTGGAGCCTCGAGTCTATGGCAGTGAGTCATTCGATAGGAAACTTGCCTCTTGGAAGGAATGACTCGGCTTGGCTCCTGCTTTGTCTCTCCTGCCTCTTCGCTTCTCCGTTCGGTCGTTGGGCGGCAGATCAAAAGCGGGAGCCAAGCTGGGTCATTCCTCCCAAAAGGCAAGTTTCCCATCGAATGACTCGCTGCCCTGATGATGAGAGGTTACGCTGTGCCTCACTTGCCTCACCTGACTGCACGTCACTGGTCTGTCTGTCTGTCTGTCTGTCTGTCTCTTGCTGTATGTGTAAAAAAGTCAAAAAAGTTGTTGGATATAATGGGGGAAGCTTTGATCACGACACTGGTTTCTATGTTGACTTTCAACTATCAGATCATACATAATGAAGGTAATGTGTCAGTTGAACTATCACAACTATATTATTTTTGAACGATGGACCAGGTTTCTACAACTATCTACAATCTGTTTTTTCCACTTGCCTTGGGACTCTCAATATTTCCACCCTGTATGTTTAGATAGAAGGTTGGTATTCTAAATGAATTGTAACTTTCTGTACAATAGAGATGCACAGGTTAAGGCAACAAGCTCATGGGAAATTTGAACTCCATGTGAATACATTCTTTTTACTTTGGATAATTGTTCATAGGTAAAATGACTAAATATGTCTACAATTCTAATTAAATGCTATGTAAAAGGAAGGAATAATCCCACAAGAGCAATAAGTAATTACCATTTCTGCATTTACCAGCTTTAAATACTTAAAATAAAGTAGAAAAAACAGCAGCTATTGCATTTGGCTATATTTGTATAGTATCTTGATTAGGGGGAAAAAAGCACATGAGAGCTTATTGACTACTGTAGGCAAGGAGTATTTTCCAATAATTTCAAAATTACTTCAAGGAAACATATATTATTCTATGACCAAAGTAGAATGAAAACCATTGTTTTAAAGACTCACATAAAAGAGATCAATTATTTATATCACTGTTTTAACCTAAAGCTCAAGAGTTGTGTCAATATGCATGTTATGTGTATCATATCATAATGTCATAATGCATCATCATCAATAGAGGGATTCAGCCAGTTCGCACCTATTCGGGAGAACCGGTTGTTAACTTTCTAAGCAGTTCGGAGAACCAATTGTTGGAGGAAATCTCCTTTTGTTTTTTCCCCACTTTACAGGGCTAATCCTGTAAGGAAGGCAGGAAGGAAACATTCTGGTGTTGTTTCTAGCCTAATCTTTATTGCCCTGCTTACAGAAACTGCCTCTCCGGTTAACCCTTATTACATTGTCACAGCTAAGGCGAAGCGCCCATTGACGCGAATGATGTTGAGTTGGCCACACCCACCCAGTCACATGATCACCGAGCCCCACCTACTCAGTTGGTCATTTGGGCAGAGAATCAGTTGTAAAATTAATTCAATCCCACCACTGATCATTATGTATCAAATATGCATTTGATAGGTTTGTAGTCATACGTGATACAAGTCATATGTGAAAAGGGAGTATGCGCCAGATAAGTAAGTTAGTGGCCAATATTTTCTTCTCTGCAGCAAATGCATTCAACATTTAACATTACAAGGTTATAAACAGATTGTGTGTACAGAGAAAGCTGATGTAAAATGTAAAAAAAAAAAAGATTCCCCCCCCCCACAATGAAAACTCAAGATTCTTAACCAATTAGGAACCTCATCCCCACAGAGATAGACAAAGTTGGGAGCACATCAAAGGAAGTGGAAGAAAAGTGTTACCCATAAGTAGCCGCCGTTTCACCCGCTTGTCCACATCAGCTACTGACGTGGCATTGAACTGAGAGCTCTCAATTGCAGCCTCATCCTTCTCTAAAACAAAGGAAGGGACAAACATGGAGCACTTGGTTAATGAGAAGCCCAGTTTTCCACTGTGGAAGACAGTCTCTTGGCTTTGGGAAACTAAAGCATGAAAACATGAAAAACCCCATTGAGAATTGTGATTCAAATCCCAGACACAAACCAAGGTGTGTTGGAGGAAGGGAGGGAGGAAGGTACTAGAGGTGGTAGAAGGTGGGTGAAAACGAAGTCATTCACCAGCCAATACTTAAGGAGCAGATCTCCCACTAATAAAAACACACACACACACACACCTTGTTTTCCCCAAAAATAAGACATCCCCGGATAATAAGCCCAACCGGGCTTTTGAGCGCATGCGCTAAAATAAGCCCTCCCCTGAAAATAAACCCTGCCCGAAAATATTGCGATGCAGCAGCAGCCATGAGGTGACCACGCTCGCTGCCTCCTGCACCTCAAAAATAATAAGACCTCCCTGAAAATAAGGCCAAGCACTTATTTTGGGGGTCAAAAGAAAATAATACCCTGACTTATTTGGGGGAAAACACAGTATGCAAGAAAGGATGCCCCAGACGGGTGTTAATTTAGAAACGTAATTTACAACACTTAAAGTAAACATATTGTTAAAAAAGGAGGGGAAAAGATAAGTATGACATGTTGACAAGTGCAAGTTTTTGAATATAGAACAGAGCGACAAGAATCCGGTGATGGGTGGGCATGGAAATGTGCTCATGTTGATTTTTTAAAATAAATAAATAAATAAAACACAAGAAATAAAAAATGCATGCATTAAAATAATAAAATGTAAAAGGAACACAAACTTAAAAATGAAACAAATTGGGCAGTGCTGGTTGCCTGCTTGTCTAATGGAACACAACTAGCTAAACATTCAGGGCTACAAAAAAAGATGTCATAGGAAGAGACTAATAATTTTTCAAGCATGCGGTACAGCAGAAGGCGGTGTTAGTGATATGGCATCTTGCAGGTAAATTTCTGATGTTTGGTATATGAAAAGCTCCAATTCAGCATTACAGCAAATTAATGTAGTATTTCAAAATACATCTCAAATGATCCATTTGCAGGGATGAGAAGAGATGATATGAGTAAAGCAGGTTAAATCATACGGAAAGCAGTGGTGGCGGGATTAAAATTGTATAAAACGGAGGACTGCATTTTAAAGAAAAAACAAAACACAAGGGGGGGGATGTGTACATGCAGCAGACATAAAATAAGAGACTAAGCCAAAGAAACAAAAACAAAATGGATTAGACCAGGGGTGTCAAACTCAAGGCCCACAGGCCAGATCCGGCCCACAAGCTGTTTAGATCTGGCCTGCAGGACCACCCTGGAAACAGTGAAGGACCAGCTCGCGGTGCCTCTGCCAGCCCGCAACCCTCCGAGCTCCATTTTCGCTGGCAGAGGGCTGCAGGAGGCCATCATGGCCAAAAATGGAGGTCACGAGACTACATGCATCCCTCCCGAGATCTGTTTTTACTGGCAGAGGGCTGCAAGCGGTTGTTGCAGCTGAAAACGGAGCTTGGGAGTCTGTTTTTGCTGGCAGAGCACTCAGGCCACCACGGGCGCCCCCGACAAGAGTGACCTCAAGCTGGCCACACACACCCTGCCCCCCCCTGAGGTCAAACAAAACCCGGATGTGGCCCTCAATGAAATCGAGTTTGACACCCCTGGATTAGACAAACACATAACATCGGCGCCTTTGCAAATATTTGCATCTGTGCAGTGATGCCAGAATTGGAGACATCACTGAAGAGAGGAAGGAGAAAGGAGAAACAAGGAGCAAAAGAAATCACAGGAAGGGGAAAAAGCTGGCAGGGTTTATCTGTGGAAATGC